>NW_027555958.1:30131965-30751965 GCF_003287225.1 Phascolarctos cinereus
AATCCACCGAGAAACCGCGCCCCCGTTCCCCTCTCCTGTGGAGCTTCAGATGAATGAATGTTATCTCCTCCCTTCCCCCCCCCCCCGCCCCAATCTCTCTTCCACAGGAACAACCACCTCTCTCCCCTTCGCTCCCCGGTTGCTGCTGCCGTCATAGGGTGGGGAGCCGCAGGGACCGCGGAGAAAACAAACAACAGGGAACGCTGGGCGGGACTCCCCCCTCGGAGAGCGTCCTCCAAAATCAGAGAGGGTCCCTCCAAAGCACGAAGGGGCCTTAAAGTAAGGGGCTATCCTGAGACTGGACCTTTTGGACGTCCTATGCCCCCGCCCATGCTGGGGCTTGTTGGGATGCACCCACTGGGATCGGGCTCTTTGCGTCCCCGGCGCGAACCTCACCTCCTTTTTTACGTTCCACAGTAATTTCTCTTTGACTGCGTCCTCCGGGCGGCTCATGGTGCCAGGGGATCGGAGCCCCGCGCCGGCCAGCCCGGGCTGCTGCCACTGGCCGCCGCGCCTAGTCTGGTCCTTCGTCGCTCAGCTGCCCGCGGGCAAGGCGGAGCCCCGACCCGCCGCTGCGGCCGCGCTCCCGGCGCCCTGCAGCTGCCACCGCAGCCGCTGCCCGCCGTTCAGCTCCGCAGCCATCTTCCGAGCCCGGCACAGTCAAGACGTCAGGAGGCTGGCCCGGCCCCTTCCCACGGCCGGGGGGGCTTGGGGAGGCCGAGGGGGAGGCAGCGCCTACCTGGGGCGGGGGGAAGCGGGGAGGGCTGGCCGGGGAGCGGCTCACCATCCAGTAGCTGCCGCCATGGCAACGGGCTCCCCCCCCCCGCCCTCCCCCGCACCCCTAGCCCGGAGGGCGTGCGCCTGGCACATTGTGAGGCCCCCCTCCATTCCACCTCCACTGACACGGGAATGGTGGGAGAAGGGGGGCAGAATGCAGCCGTACCCCCTGGGTCGAGAAGTGGGGGAGGTTGGGGAGAGGAGGGAGACCCTTCGCCCGACTGAAAGTAGCGGGCCTCATAGAGTGGATACCCAAGTATAACGGCTTCTCCCGCTGGACAGGGAGATCAGTTCGAGGGCATGGGCAACAGGAGCGGAGCGCCCACAAACCGAGCCCCGCAGATTGAGAACCCTGCGGGGTTCTAAGGCAGTAGGAATAGTTCTTCAGGGCTAGCGGAGAACTATCCTGGGCCCCTAGCTCGTGACTTGGGCGGGCCTTAGGCTAGCAGGGCTTTCGAAAGGCTGGACAAGCACCCCAGGCTGGAGATCCGCTCTTCTCTCCGAAATGATCTCCAATGTATATCTGGCTATATCTTTTTGGGCCGAATGGGGCATGGAGTCTCCCCAGTGTGTGAGCTCTTGGAGAGCAGGGGCTATTTTTTACTTTTTGCTTTTCTTTTAATCCCCCACGCTTACCACAGTGCCTGGCGCGTAGAAGATGCTTAATGAATGTGTGGGTTGTTGACTCTGCCTCCAGATTCATTCCAGAGCAGGTTACTGCGTGTTTACAATCCACTGCTGCTGGGGTGGGGAGCGGTCGCAGGATTGCAAACTCCGAGTCTTGGAGTCGTCAGGCTTAGTTTGGCCAGCGACAGGACAGTCACGGGATTTTTTGTGCTGGAAGAGACTGTAGAGATGGGCCCACTTTACAAAGGGGGAAACTGAGGTGAAGAGACTTGCTTCAAGCCTGAGCCATTGGCTTCGGTCCCAGTTCCACTAGTTAGGGGAGAAGAGCCTAGTCTGAGGGGCATCTCCCCTCTCTAAGAAATTTCTTTTTGTGTGAAGTAAGGGAGATCTAGAAAATTGAGTAGGTTGTCTTTTGTTTGCCTTGTTGAATTCAGAGCTTAGCACAGAGCCTGGCACATAGTGCCACAGGGCGCTTAATAAATTTTTGATGGTAATGGGGATGAGATCACCTCCCAGGGCCCTTCCAATTCTAAATCCTTTAGTTCTCGGGGGAGTTCTACAGAAAGTCAAAGGGCATTAGGGCCCTGAAGGGAGGGAAGAAGAGACAGTTGATGTGAATTGGAGAAGTCACGAATAGCTTTAGGCTGCAGGGCGGAAGGCAGCAGACGCGGAGCAGACGAGGCTGTCCTCCTGCGCAAGGAGCTCAGAAGGGCCTGGGGGGAGGGGTCTCCCTAGTCACAAGCCAATAGCCAAGCTGGCCTCCCCAATTAAAGGAGAACACTCCCATAAACGAGGAGAGAAAAAGCAAACCTCTGAGACTGAGTGAAGCTCCTCAGGGAACCTGACAGAACTTCCTTTTAAAGCACGCAGAGGGCCACGTTGGGGAAGGTTTAGAACGCGGTAGGCTGACTCAAATACTGTTGGCCCATTGGCTAGGGCGTGAACTACTCCTAGAATGGGGGTGGGGGAAACCCGCTCCTCTCAAGCAAACTCCGCCCCCTGGCAGGGCCCCCACCCGCTCAGGCCTCTGTGCCGGCGGAACCGGAACTACTCGGCTTAGTACAGGAAGTAGTAGGCTCGCGCACGTGGGGAGGAAGATGGCGGTCCATCGCTCCGGCCCGCTCAAGCAGCAGAATAAGGCTCACAAGGGCGGGCGGCACCGGGGTCGAGGCTCCGCGCAGCGGGACGGCAAAGGTGGGGGGGGTCCCTGGGGCGGGCAGAAGGACGGGTCAGCTCCGCCCTTTCTCCATCCTTACCTGCGCAGGAGGCCTTTCTCCGCGCCGGCCTGCCCCCAGCTCTGCGCAGTCGGCCGGGCCTGACCCGCCCCGGCTCCCGTAGGGCCCGGGACTCACTTCGCGCCTCTGGCCTCCCGGCTCTGCTTTCCAGGTCGCGTGGCCGTGAAAGTCCTGAGCAAGAAAGCGAGGAAGGAGCTGAGCCGAGTGGACCAGAGGCACCGGGCCAGCCAGCTCCGGAAGCAGAAGAAAGAGGCGGTGAGGCATGGGGGGGGCAGGGAGGGAGGACGGGGGCGCCGCGTGGGCAGACTGCCCCCAACTGCTGTCACTGCCCCTCCTCCCCATCCTATCCCATTTTACTTCCACAGTTGAGACGGAGCACTGGTTTTCTCCCCCATCACGTGGCCATCGCTTTGGTTCAGCCCCTATTTTATCTACATTATTGTCATATCTTCTTAATGGACCTGTTTCCAGGCTCCCCTCTCTATCCTTACTCCTAACTGTTTTCAGAATAAGCTTCCTAAGAAATAAGTCATCTTGAAACTCCCCTGCTCCGAAATCTCCCGTGCCTCCCTGTGTTGCTTTTTTGGGCTCAGCTCCAGTGCTGTCTCGGGTTGCAGCCTTTCCTGGACCACCCTCATTAATTAATTAGTGCTGACTTCCTCCTATGAGTAATCTCATAGAAAATAGGAACTCCTCAACACAAGGGCTGTTCGCTTTCGCCCTTAGGCGTCTGGCATCTCACCCAGTGCCTGAGGCATAGATGCTTGACAGTGGTTGATGAATAGGACCTGTCATGGAGTCAGAGAGGGTCAGGTCAGCGTTCTGCTCTTGGCCCCATGGCCCAGTATAGATGGAGCATCCTGGTCTCTCGGGGGCTGGCCCCAGCACACTGGGTGAAGGTGCAAGATGCCTTTAGAAGCAGTGTGATACAGCTGAATGAGGTTGGATTTAAGAGTTCGAGAATCTGGGTTTTCCTCCTAGCATCGCTGTTTACTACTTGGGTGACCTGGAACAAGTTCTCTGCCTCTCTAAGACTTCATTTCCTTAAGACACAGAGGTTGGATTAGGTAGTCTCTAAATCCTGTGGATCTCAAGATAGAGAGACTACTCGAATGGAATAAAGAGTATGAGAGTGAGGGAAATAAGGTGTGCTGCCCACCTTTAAAGTGCTCTGTTCCCTGTTGTTAGGTCTTGGCAGAAAAGCGGCAACTGGGCAGCAAGGATGGGCCGCCTCATCAGGTGCTGCTGGTGCCCCTGCACGGCAGGGTGTCCCTGGGTGAGGCTTTGCAGCTGCTCCAGGACACAGACAAGAAGGTTGTGCCTGTGGGCGAGCAGGCTGGGATGCCAAGCTTCATGCTGCTCTGTCCTCAGCTGAAGCATCGATGGTTCTTTACATCTGCCATGCCAGGTGGGTGAAAGGCCAAGGGAGGAGCCTGGGGCTGCCTCTTTCGCAGTTAAGTGCCAATGTTCTTGGTATATTCCGAGTGCTTGTGATGTCTTCCTGATGTCACTGTTAACTTTGTCTTCTGAATCCAGGGGATCTGCACACTGTGTTGGACCTTGCCAAAGTGGCCGATACCATCCTGTTTATCCTGGATCCAGTGGAGGGCTGGGACAGCACAGGGGATTACTGCCTTTCTTGCCTCTTTGCCCACGGGCTTCCTACCTATTGTAAGTGAGTTATGATTATCAACAGTCTTTAGGATAGGGGTAGGATCCTCTTCTTAGGGGTCCAGGTACCCATGTAGTATTGGTTGAGTGTCTGAGTTTATGGGATATCATCCCCAGTCCCTTGCCTACCACCTCTAGGCTGGGCTCAGTGCTCCATGCCTAGTGCAGGGTGAGTGGTTCATTAATTGCAGTGGGTTTTTGTGGCTCCTAACTACTTGTCTGTTTCTTTTGTGTCCAGCTCTAGCCATCCAGGGGGTTGGGGGCCTTCTCCCAAAGAAACAAGCAGATGCCAAGAAGAAGCTGAGCAAGGCGTTAGAGAAGCGATTTCCAGGGGACAGACTGCTCCATTTGGATACCCCACAGGACGCTGTGGTGCTCCTGCGACAGCTGGCTAACCAGAAGCAGCGGCATCTGGCCTTCCGAGACCGGCGTTCCTACTTGTTTGCCCACGCCGCTGACTTTGTGCCCAGCCAGGAGAGCAGCTTGGTGGGCACCCTAAAAGTGTCAGGCTATGTTCGTGGGCAGACTTTCAATGTAAACCGTCTCCTGCATATCGTCGGGCATGGTGATTTCCAGATCAGGCAGATCGATGCGCCCACAGACCCTTTTCCTCTAAATCCCAGAGTGATCAAGGCCAGCAGAGACTCAGACGTGGCGATGCAGGTGTGTGGTGTCAGACTGGGCTGGCCCTGCTGATGATTGCTGGTTCCCAAGGAAGCTGGCAGCACGTGGTTTTTATTTTTGTTTTTTTAATTTAAAATTTTTTTTTGGTTATTGTTACTGAAAAGAGAATGATAGTTATGGACAATTCTGTAGATCTACATTGGCACCTAGTAGGTGCTTAATTAGTGCTGTTATTCCATTCAGTTCCATCTGAAAACAGGCTAGGGGTGCTTCTGTGCATTGAAGTCACGGTTGAGAGATGAAGTCATCAGAAGGAGGAGATATGATTAGGTAACAGTTAGTCTGAAAAACTGTGGGTTTTAGTAGATTGCAGTTCAGTATGAGTCAGGCATGTGAATATGATGTTGGGCTGCACCAAGGCCAAGGAGGTGATAGGCCTGCCCTCCAGGAGTTTGTTAGAGGGAAGGACTTTCCTGATGAGGAGAATAAAATGGATAAAGGGACAATGCCAGGATGAACAGGGTGTGGTCATACCCTAGCACAGATGTTGGCCCTACTGGGGTGGGGGGTGGGGATGTTGGAAATTGATGGAGGATAGATTATGGAGCCATTGAAAATGTACCAGCGGGCTGCTTGAAATCCTGTATTTTAGAAAAGCAGCATTTAAGGAAGGTTAGTGTGGCAGCTAGGTGGCGCCATAGCACATAGAGCACCAGGCCAGAAATACAAGAAGCCTCGACTTGAGTTCAAATGCAACCTCAGATGCTTACTGGCTGTGTGACCTTGGACAAGTCACTTAACCCTGTTTGCCTCAGTTTCCTCATCTGTAAAATGAGTTGGAGAAGGAAGTGGCAAATCTTTCCAGTATCTTTGCCAAGAAAATCCCAAACAGGGTCATGAAGAATTGGACATGGCTGAAAAATGGCTTAAAGTGTGTCAGCTGCATGTAGGATAGATTAGAGTTGGGGGGGGTGGTTGTCTTTTTTGTTCCTGCCTTAAAATGAGCTGAGTTATGTTAACCAAACAGGGCTTCTCTGCCCATGGACCTATATCTGTGGCCCTAGTAGAGAAGGCATTGATTGGAAAAATGTAGCCTTAACCTCCCTCAGCAAGCTTGAATTTAGTTCATAGTGAAACTTAACCTTGTTGTGAAATGAACCCTTAGAATAATGATAATAGCTAAAATTTATATGGTCCCTGAAGTTGTCCAAAGTGCTTGACATGTGTTATTTCATTTGACCTTTGTAACAGCCCTGGGAAGTGGGAGGTGTTACTGTCTCCATTTTAAGGGTAAGGAAACAGGCTAAATGAGGTGCCTAGGGTCACACAGAAGTCTGTGAGACATGTTTCAAATGTGAGTCTTCCTGATTCCTGAGTCTAGGACTCCACTGCCCCACCAGCCACCCCTAAGAGAATGAATGTTAAAATCACGCTAGGTTGTCCAGTTTGCTACCACTCCATCAGTTGTGAGAAAGCAGCCAGCAGCCAGAGAATCAGTGCGGAGGATGCCGGCCTCAGTGGGATGGGGTTGGGGGGTGGGTGGGCGGGATGGGCAGCTATGTTTGGGTGGGGAGTGAGGAGGCAATAGTGTCCATGCTGTGCTCTCAGTAAGGCGAGACCTGACTGAGCAATCTGTGGCCTGCTTCTCAGATTGACACTGCGGAAGCTGATGGTGCGGCTGAGATGGAGGAGGATCTCAAGGTCCTAGTGAAAGCAGACCCTGCTCGGCAGGAATCTCTCCAGTCAGAGGTGGTTCCAGACCCCATGGAGGGGGAGCAAACCTGGCCCACTGAGGAGGAGCTGAATGAGGCAAAGGGTTGGTGCCCTTTTTGGTCATTCATTCCTATTCCCCGGGACCCTGAAGGTTCTGCAGGGAGGGCAGCCAGGCTTGGTTGTGGGGGAAATGCAGGCATCTGCTGAACCATGGAGCATGGCTTTGGTCTGAGAGTCATTTAATCAGCTTGGTTCTGCTGAGAGCAAGTGTAGAGTGAGGAGAGGGATGTTCCCAGGTGGGAAGCAGGAGATTGTCGTCTGGCTGAGCACCCGTTGTTTGGAAATGAGGCCAGTGACTGCGTTTTCTTTGGAGGTAGACTTTACTCAGTCTCTGTAGACTTCCTTAGGTTAGAAGAGAGCCAGCTTTGGGGCAGTAGGAGAGAGGGGGAGGCCCCCATTAGCCAGGTCATACTTTGCTAGACTTTCTTTTTACTTGTCTTAACTTTTTTCATTTTGTTATTTAATTAGTAGCCATTTATTTTCTCTCCCCTGTCAACCCTCTCCTATGTAAGAGAAACACAAGCTGCTTGTAACAAAAATGCGTAACCAACCAAAACAAAGTCTCACGTTGTCCCTGACCCTGAGTGTGTCTGACAGACTTCTCAAAGGAAGAAACCAAAGTGGTGAAGAAAGTCCCCAGAGGAACGTCCAGCTACCAGGCTGAATGGATTGTGGATGAGGAAGATGGCAGCAGTGGCGAGGAGAAGGAGGAGGAGGACGACGACGACGCAGAGGCCGAGGATTTCATGGAGGAGGAAAATTCCGAGGTGAGCATGGGCAGCCTGAGGAGCTCTGGTGCTTTCATTACTGAGGACAAGGCCGTAGCTGGGCCCCCAGAGCACTGATAGCCCCTAGAGTAGACCAGAGGCTCCATGATGGGCTGGCTCAAGGGCTGTGGCCCAAGTACTGCCAGCAACACGGGAAGAGACTCCTCATGGGGGCAGGCTGCTGTCTTTGTCTCTGGAAAGAGTCATGGGGGTGAAAACAGCCTTGGTATACTGGACAAGAACTGGTATGTACTTAGCCGTTCATAGTCCTCAGAAGGCCTCTTGTGTGCGTGATCTCATCTGAGCCCCAGCCAAGTCCTAGGAGGTGGTCAGACAGGCCACAGATCTCTGCTGCTGCAGGTCCCTGTCTTCTCTGACACAGAGGGGTCTTTGAGTATTGCTGCTTGTTCAAGCATGCAGAGGTCAGCATTTGCTCAGGGTCATGTAGCCAGGCAGGGTCAGGGCTGCTTCTGTCTTTTACAGATGAGCAAGCCCAGGCCCAGAGAGGTCAGGTCACTTGTTCAAGGTGAAACTTTTACTTTTTCTCTAGGCTGAGGGAAGTGAAGAAGAATGTGAGACCATGACCTTAGGGGAATCTGTTCGGGATGATCAGTATGATGAGAAGATTGATGAAGAGGCCGAGGAACAAATGCTGGAGAAATATAAGCAGGAAAGGCTGGATGAGATGTTTCCAGATGAAGTAGACACCCCCAGGGACATAGCAGCCAGAATTCGGTCAGTTACTGGCGAGACTTGATCAGAGTTGCTGTGGTAGATAGGAAGTGGGGAAGACCCGAGTTCAAGTCCTGCCTGCGACACCTCCTGGCTGTGTGAGCCTGGGCACAGCACTTCTTCCTGGTCCTCTGTGCTGAGACTTCTGTCCTTCCTGGCCTCCAGCATAACTAGCTAGCCTGGGGGGCCCTTCTGGCCCTTCGTGTTGGAGCCTGGAAGACCCAGAGTGAAAGGCATCTTCTCCAAGCACGTTTGAAAAAAGAATCGCATTAGAAGCTCCCAGCTTGGCTTGGAGGACTCCCTCCTAACTAAGGAGGCAATTCGGTCCCTTTTACTTTAGTACTTTGTATGCCTGTAGTACTTTTAGTCTTTGTATGTCTTCTGCTTGCCTCTTTGCACCCATAATTACTGTATTCCTCTGTCGTCCTCTACTTATCTGGCTCCTCTTGCAGTGAATTCTCCGAAGGGAAAGAGTGTTGTGAGTTGAGATAAAAGCTTCATGGAGAAGTTAGGGTTTGAAGGAAATTGGGGCTTGGCTTTATGGAATGAGAAACCAGGCTGATTAGATAGTGGGAAGAGCCGGATTGTGGAAGTGTGAGTGGTCGTGTGCTAGCTGAAAGCTCTGTTCCGAGAAGCCTTTCCCTAGCTCCCCTGATTGCAGGACCCTCCTGCTGAGCTCAAGTCCAGGTTAGGCACGTTCGCTCTCCATTAGAAGTGTTCTCTGTGCTCCTGGAGTTCAGGGGCTTTTACTGGGGGAGGGGTGCTTTTCTTTGCATCTCACAGGGCTTAACACAGTGCCTGGCACATAGGGAGTACTTCATAAAGTGACGTGCTCTAGGTCTCAGTCGTCAGGATGAAGATTTTTGGATTTATATGTTAAGAAGCTATTTTTGTGGGGTGCCCTCTTGGCCTCCTGGCTGTTTTGGCCCTGGTGCTGGGGGTGGGGGCAGCATGTGACTAGGCCTATTTGGTTTGGAGTTTGATGAGTCTAGGCTTGGTTTAAACTCTTCTTTTGGACTATCTCGGTAAGTGATTGAGAGTTCATTCTTCAGTTGGGTCAAGGTGGATTATGAATGAAGATGAAGTCTTTTTAATGAGGCACTGGGATTAAGTGACTTGCCCAGGGTCACAACAGCTGGTTAAGTGTCAAATGTGTGAGGCCAGATTTGAACTCAGGTCCTCTTGACTCCAGGGCCAGTGCTTTATCTGCCGTGCCACCTAGCTGCCCCATGAAGGTGAAGTCTTGACAGGTTTCATGAAGCCCTTCTAGACTTGTTCATTTCTTTATTTCTCTGTGTCCAGATTTCAGAAATACAGAGGCCTCAAGAGCTTCCGCACTTCCCCGTGGGATCCCAAGGAAAATCTGCCTCAGGATTATGCCCGGATCTTTCAGTTTGAGGACTTCTCCAGAACTAGGAAACGGATCTTTAAGGAGATTGGGGAAAAGGAATCTGAAGGGGCTGAGGTACTCACCTTGTTGTTGTTCAGTCATTTTTTCAGTCATGTCTGACTCTTTGTTCCCTGCTTGGGTTTTTTAGGCAAAGGTGCTGGAGTGGCTTGCCATTTCCTTCTCCAGCTCCTTTTTATAGATAAGAAAACTGAGGCCTTTCTGACTCAGGCTGGGCTCTCTGTGCACTCTGGCGCCCCCTAGCGGTCCATGCCCATCTTAGCTTTTCCCTAACTAGTCCTTCCCTTGCCAGTGCTTCTTTAGCTGTCCCCTAAAGTCCTGGAGAGGCGCCACGGAGGAGGGAGGAGGGGAGAAGCTCATGGTGTTGGCTGAAATGTCTGAACCTGATTGAGACATCTTTGTGATGTGGCACCTCTACGCCCTGAAGCTTCTCAAAGGCCGGGGTGGATGGTGCTTGTCTAGATGTGTGGACCCCCCACCCACCCACACTGGGGGTGTCACCCCGACACTGGGC
Organism: Phascolarctos cinereus; assembly: GCF_003287225.1. NCBI lineage: Eukaryota > Metazoa > Chordata > Mammalia > Diprotodontia > Phascolarctidae > Phascolarctos > Phascolarctos cinereus. Next base: position 30,142,094 of record NW_027555958.1, read on the forward strand.
TTGCCTTGGTTCTTCTTGGCAGGTTGGCTGGTTTGTGACCCTGCACGTTTGTGGAGTCCCTGCCTCGGTGGGTGAGAGCTTCAGGCAGGGGGCTCCTCTGGTCATGTTTTCCCTGCTACCACATGAACAGAAGGTGAGTGTCCTAGGAGGTGGAGGAGGGTCTGTCCTTCCCTTTGTCCAGCCTTCTGCTGGGAACCTGGATCTCCTTTTCTAGGATTGTGAATAGATTGTCCTTAGGGCTTATTACTACGTGACTGCCTCAGTTCCCTGAGCTCAGGGCTACAGATAATGGAGAAGCCAGTGATGGTTTAAGCCAGAATGTCTGAACCTGTCTGAAGCATCTCTGTGATGCGTATTCTGTGTGGCTCTGAGGCTTCTTTCTCTGAGGTTAGTCTCTGCGTTTGTATCTGCTCTTGTCATGAGGTGGCACTATTTTTATTAATTTATTTTTATTTTTAAACAATCACTTCCATAAGCTTTTATTTTGTTTTGTTTTTGCATTTTGGTGAGGAAATCAGGCTTAAATGACTTGCCCAGGGTCACACAGCTAGTGTCAAGTGTCTGAGGCTGGATTTGAACTTAGGTCCTCGTGATTCTAAGGCCGGAGCTCTATGTACTGTGCCACCTAGCTGCCCCCTCCCTAAGCTTTTGAGTTTTACATTTTTCTCCCCCTCCTTCCCCACCTTCTTCCCCAAGATGATGTGCAGTCTAATATAGGCTCTACATATACATTCCTATTAAACATAGTTTCACGTTAGTCATGTCCTAAGGAAGAATTAAAACCAATAGGAGGAACCACTAGAAAGAGGAAACAAAATGGAAGAAAAAAAAAAGCAAATAGTATGCCTTGATCTGCATTCCAACTCTATAGTGCTTTCTCTGGATGTGGATAGCATTTTCCATCATGAGACTTTTGGGAATGGCTTAGATCCTTGTGTTGATGAGAAGGGTTAAGTGTGTCAAAGTTGGTCATCGCACAAAGTGGCTGTTACTGTGTACAGTGTTCTCCTGGTTCTGCTCACTTTACTCAGCATCAGACCATACAAGTCTTTCCAGGTTTTTCTGAAGTCTGCTGGCGTATCATTTCTTATAGCACAATAGTATTCCTTTACATTCATATACCACAGCTTGTTCAGCCTTTCCCCAATTGATGGGCATCCCCTCAATGTCCAATTCTTTGAGGTGGCACCATTTTTAAAAGGCACATGCCAGAATGACAGATTTTTCTGTCCAGCCTGGTAGCAGTAGTACAGAGTTATCGGCTGGGCAGAGGCAGGTTGGCTGAATGTTTTGGGTCCTGGAGCAGCTGTGGTGAGAGGCTGGCAGTGACTCCACGCCCCTGATGCCACTTAGGAGTGATTGTGACCCCCACTTTGAGGGGAAGGGCATTTACCCTCCACCAGATGATTTGAGAGTGGATTCCTGGCCCTTGGTTGTGAAGGTGAGTAGCAGAGGGGGCGGGTGGAGTGGCATTCAACCCAGGGACTCGGCATGCGGGCCTTAAGAACGTATGTAGAATTCTCTGTGCTATTCATTGGCTCATCTCCTACATCCCATGAGGCTGGGGGTTCCTCACTCGCCCTTGACAACATGTCTACCTTCCTGATCATGCAGATGTCGGTGCTGAATATGGTGGTGAGGAGACACCCTGGTAACCTGGAGCCTGTGAAATCCAAAGAGGAGATGATCTTCCATTGTGGCTTCCGACGCTTCCGGGCCTCGCCTCTGTATTCCCAGCACACTGCAGGTCTGCTGCTGCCAAGGGAGGGTGCTGGGCTCCTGGGCCATTTCTGGGGCCTTGGTGGCCTTAAAGAATAATAGCGAATTGATAAATGTTTTAGTGCGTTATTTCATTGGCTCTTCACAACAATTTTATGAAAGTTCTGTGGCTGTTGTTATCATCCCTGTTTTACAGAAGAGGGACCCAAGGCTTTCTCAGGGTAACAGAGAATAAGTGTCTGAAGGGATAAGAGCCCAGCCTTTTCTGACCCAGTCTTCCATAATCCCACAACTCCATGGGGTCAGTGTTCTGCCATACTTGCCTCTCTTATTAGGAATAGGATCTGGAAACAAGGGACTGTGGAAATGAGTTATTTCTGTGGTTGAAATAACATGTAGACTCCTGAATATCATATGGAAACAGGTGTAAAGATGGGAGGTGATTTGTGCAAGGGCCAGGAACAGAATGGTCACTCTGATGGGGGCAAGGTGATAGGGGTGAGCTGGTTGTGGTCAAGAAAAACAGCTTCTTGCTCTTCAGGAATCCTCGAACTTCTTCCTTCGTTCCCAGTGCCCTGGGCCTGTGGAGCTCATTTAGAGGAAGCTGCCCGCACTGAGCCAGGGGAGCACAGGCTCTTGGGGGCTGTGAATGAACTACTTACTGCCCCTCAGCCTATTGTTTTCAGAGTACAAGCCCCAGATGCTATTTAATTTTTTTTCTGTGTTAGCGGATAAGCACAAGGCTGAGCGGTTCCTTCGTTCTGATGTGGCCTTGGTGGTGACAGTTTACGCCCCGATCACCTTCCCTCCGGCCTCAGTCCTGCTCTTCAAACAGAAGCCAGATGGTGAGCCAGAGCCTAGAGGGAGGCTGCAAGGGGAGGGGAGCTACCATGGATGAGGATTGTCCAATTGTTAGATGTTCAGAGCATTATTATTATTAGATAGAGAGAGGAACAGGCTGGGGACCTGGTCATCTCGGCCCTTTGCATCTTCACTATCGGGGGGAGGGGTGGGGGTGGAGCTGCCCAAGGGTCTGAACCTGTCCAGAAGGGGTGTTCTTGGGCCTTGGGCTCTGTGGGGTAGGACAGAGGGTGGGAGAGGCCCCCAGGCTGGCCTGTTTCCTCCTTTGGAAAGGGATCAAGGTCTGAAATGGCCTGGGGAGGAGATGGGAAGCCCTGTCATTTGGTGGCTGCCTTATTTCTGCTGCTCTGCATGGATTACTGAACTCATGTTGACTCCTGCAGTGATTTTTGTCGTCCTCCATCCCCATTAGGCAAGCACAGCCTCATTGCCACAGGGTCCCTCCTGTCTATGGATCCAGACAGGATGGTCATTAAGAGACTTGTGCTGAGTGGGCATCCTTTCAAGATCTTAACCAAAATGGCAGTAGTCCGTTACATGTTCTTTAACCGAGGTAGGTGGGAGGGGGAAGGAAGGGAAGAACCTGGTAGCCTTTGGGTACTAGAGTTTTAATTTGGTGGGGAGGGTGTCACTGACTAACTCAAAGGCCCATTTGCAAAATCTCACCAAGAGGTAGGTCCACCTCCTAACCTGGGCCTTGGGGGATGCCTCTTACCCTTGCTGGGCCTTGGTTTCCTGAACCCTAAAATAAGTGGGGTGAACTGGAGGATGTTTATGGTCTTTTCTAATGTTAACTTCTGGGCAGGTGAACGCCCCAGTGGGGAGGCAAGAGTTTCTCTTGCCTTGATCTCACAAAGGCCCCTGCCTTGCCATTCTCTCGGGCTTCTAGCCTGCAGGTGGCTCTCAGCAGGTGCTGGATCTTGCTTGTGCTCGTTGGTTTATTTTATTGGGGGGATCCCGTACATTCTCTGACCTCCTTGCTGGCACTCTTGCTTTCCTATCCCATTTATTCCTTCATTCCCATTTCCATGCTTTTGTGTGTATTTCTTCCTCACCCCTGCTTAAAATCCCTCGTTTCCTTCAAAGCTGGGTCTAAATACCATATTTCCTGCTTCCCCCAGGTGCCAGAGATCCCCCCCCAAAGGGCTTTGTATTCTGTAATTGTGTGCATGGCCTGCAAGAGATGATGCTCACTAAAATGCTTCTTCGTCAATTATCTTTTAATCTTAGAGGACGTGCTGTGGTTTAAACCAGTGGAATTGAGAACCAAGTGGGGTCGCAGAGGACACATCAAGGAGCCACTTGGTAAGAGGGGCTGGTCCCTGGAAGTGACAGTATTTCCTGCAGCTGAGCATGTGACGGGGCAGTTTTGCTGTCGCTTTTGGGGTAGCTTTAACATTGGGTGTGATATCTCAGGAGCCATAGGTAAGGTGGCCCGCCTCACAGCTCATGCTGCAGGGTGTCTTCCTTTAGAACCACCTCCTGCTTGTTCAGGACTGGAGGGGCCTGAGAGGCCATCTGCCCTCCCTTCTCCCCACCCTCCACCCCTGTTTCTACAGAGGAGGAAACTGAGGCAGAGGTAAAGTGACTTGTCCAGGGCTACTTGCCTGAGCTCGCTCTTTGCTTTCCAGGTACACATGGCCACATGAAGTGCACATTTGATGGACAGCTGAAATCTCAGGATACTGTGTTAATGAATCTGTACAAACGTGTTTTCCCCAAATGGACTTATGATCCCTATGTGCCGGAGCCCCTGCCCTGGTCAAAAGATGAAACCTCCCCAGAGCTAGAAGTGGACATGGAGTAAGGGCTCACTGAAGGGTGTGAGCTGTTTGGGGGCGGATTCTGTTCCCCTTTGCCAAGTGTGGCCCTGGTGCCTGGCCTGAGCTCTCTCCTCCCCTGGGGCTCCTAAAGGAAAGGGATGGGCAGAGGGAAAGCACAGGCGTCTCTTCATCAGTTTAGAGGGTGCTGAGCCTCCTCACGCTCCGGTTGCTTCAGCCATCTCAGGGAGGTCAAGTCCACGTTCCCCCCACTGAGAACCACACAGACGTCTAGGGCAGCGGGCACCACCTTCTGGAACCGATCGCCCAGCACAGCAGCTACTCCCACTGCGGCTGTGGGCTCAATGAGAATCTTCATCCTCTCCCACACCAGCTGGGTGGCGTGCTGTGGACCAGAAGAGAAAGCCTGTGTTGAGCAGGGGACAAGCAAGAGGGTGGGCGTGCTGCGCTGCCCTGCCCTGCCCAGCCCAGGGGCATTTCCTTGCAGCTTTGTGTTCTGGCATTTCCACCCTACAGCTCAATAGTGGCATCATGATCCTGCTCCCCTGGAAGCTGTGTCCGTGCTTTGTGCACTGAGCACCTGACATCCCTGCCCACAGCAATGTAGGCCCAAACACTCCCCCAGGTGCCTCATCAGTCATTTTACAGAGGAGACAACTTGAGCCCTGAAGGATGAGACTCACGTGAGGTCATAAAGAACCCAAGTCTTTGGCATCCCGCCCCTGCCCCATTTCCCAAGGTTTCTTGCCTTAATTTCATCCTCTGTGACAGTGAAGACTTCATCCACCAGGTCCCTTATAATAGACCAAGTGTTGGGCCCAATGCTTGATTTAACCCCGTCTGCTATGGTGACTGGTGGAGAAGGGTTAGGGGTTAGCTCCCCTTTAAGCTTGGACTGGAAGCAGTCGTCTGCGTTACAGGGCTCGGCGGCATACACTTTCACCTCTGGTCTCAGAGCCTGTCAGGAGAGCACTGGATGTCTGACACTGCCCATGGCACCAGGATAATCCCAGCCTCCGTTGCTGTTTGTACCAAGAGCCCCCGGGACCCTCCAAAGGATGAATGTGACAATAAAGCACACTGCCCTGTCTGGTGCCTCTTTGGGGCTTTTGAGTTTAGCATTTATTCTGAGTCATCTGAAGCATGGAAAAGTGAACCCCGGCGAGAGGTGGGCCAGGTAGCTCAGGTCAGCTCCAGTGTAGGGGTATGGGAGCGAGCGTGCTTGGGCAGAGCTCTGGAGCTCACTGCCAGCAGGCAGCAGTTGCCTTTCCAAGGTGTGGTCAGCATATTGCCTCATGAGGAAATTGGATGGGGCAGGAAGGGGCCAAGGGAGAGAATGGCTGCTGGGGATAAATGCCAAGTTAAACTTGAATAGATGAAGCTACACACAGGTCTTGTCTTGTAAACAGAACTACTCGGTTCCTGAATTAGGAGTCTTTGTCTTTCCATCATTGCATATGGAGATAAAAGGAGGTGTCTCAGACTTGTTTTAATTTTTGTTTCCTTGACTAGATGAAGGGTCTTACCTTGACTGTAACTGCTATTCCTGAGATCATCCCTCCACCCCCTACAGGTACCACCAGGGCATCTACCATGGGAACCTATGGAGTGAAAAATACAAAGTATACATGGGTAGACCAAACTTGTACAGGTACATCCTGGTTACATCATGAGACAGCCATCTGTAACGAATGAACAGCATCAGGCTGAGCACAAAACCCCAGCAGCTGCTGGTGTACTCCCCCAGGGGCATCCCAAGGCTCCCTCACCTGCTCAAGCACTTCCAGAGCAATGGTGCCATGGCCCGCCATCACAGCTGGGGACTGGTTGGGGTGTACCATCGTCCCTTCAGTTTGCTTCACAATTCTTGCTGCCACAGTTGTTCTTGACTAGAGGAAGAGAGAGAGAGAGAGAGACCTCCATCTGTTGGTAATGGCAACAATAATAACCCACCATGAAAATAAAATCATGGGCACTGGCTGCATGATAAAAGAGCTGGCCCCGTTACCTCATCGCTGGGCTCACAGTCTATTATGGCAGCTCCATAGCCCTGGATTGCTGACTTCTTACAGGAAGGAGCTGTTCTTGGGACCACAACATAGGCAGGAATTCCTGAGGAACGAAAAATGCCCATAGTCACTGGAGCAGGTAGCATGATGTGGGAGATCTGGGAGTTAGGCCTGGGTTCAAAGCCTGGCTCTTATACCTGGGTTCTTTAAACTTGCTGGACTTCCTGATTCTTTATCTATAGAATGATGGGGTTGGGCTAGAGCAGGGGTTTTTAATCTGGGGTCTGGAAACTTGGTTTGTTTTTTTTTTTTAATGTTTTGAGGACTTTTCAACATAATTGATCTCTTTGGTATCCTGTATATTCCATTTTATTTTACTTTATGCATTTAAAAAGCGTGCTTCTGAGCCTGACTGCCAAAGGGGCTCGGGATGTGAGAAAGACGAAGAGCCCTGGGCTGGGACCCGTTCTAGGACCCTCTTCAAGCTCAAAGTCTAGGATTCTAAGCTGTTTACAAACAGCTTACACAGTGCGAAATTTAGGGTCCTTCTAATTAATCACCATTCCTCTTAGACTACTGATACTTGCATATAGGGCTTCAGATTTGGCACAACATGTGACCTAGACATCCCCTCCCTAGAGAATCAGTAGTCCCTGGGAGTTAGGCACTGTGGATGGCTGTACTACAAAGGAAGAAACTGAGGTTTGGAAAAGATGTTAGAAGCAGGATTTGAACTCAGGCCTCGCTGGATCCAAGTAAAGCACTCGATAGGGTTATGAAGTGCTTACTGTATACCAGGCATTGTGCTAGGTGCTAGGGATGCAAAGACAAAAAAAAAAAGAATCCCTGTTCTCAAGAAGCTTACATTCTGCTTGGGGGGTGGGGGGGGGAAGGGTAGATACAGAATAAAGAGAAAGGGAGGGAGGGAATTGGGAGAAATTCTCTGTTCTAGAAATGTCACTGAAATATTAATGGTTGCTCTCCTAGCACTACAAAGTTTAAAAATGGTTTTCTTACAATGCTGGGGAGTAAGGGGGGGTGAGGGGTACTAGGATTCTCTCCATATTAGAGATGAGCAAACAGGGTCAGAATCATGATCTGAAGCCAGGTCTGACCCCTTTCCCAGCCCTCTTTCCAAGTGCTCAGATGGCAGTGGTCCATCCTCATACCTTTCAGTCTGGCTGCATAACTGAGTGCCTGGCCGTGGTTCCCACTGCTGTGAGTGACCACAGCTTTGGGTTTCTTCCCATCTCCTGAAGTGCTGGAAGTCAAGTTCCAGATGGCATTGAGGGCCCCCCGGATCTATAGGCAGAAAGAAATGTGTGTGTAGTGTCTGAACCAAGAGCTGCTCACACAAACAATACCGCTGGGAGCCAGGGAGAGTCTCATAGGATCTTACTGAGGAGGTGACAGAGGCTCATTGTCACAGAGTCTGCATGAGTGACAGGTATAGGGCTGGAAGGGGCATCAAAGGTTGGAGGAGGAAACAGGCCCGGAGAGGGTGACTTGCCCAAGATAACCTGTTAGAGAATGGCAGAAACAAGGCCGTTTAATAAATTTAGAGCCAGGCAGGACCCTGGTTTGATTCAAGAATTAGTCTTATTCCCTTTACAAATGAGGAAACTGAGACCCAGACACAGGCAGTATGGGGATGAGGCAGGATTTGAAGCCAGAACTTCACCAAGGGGATCTCAAAAAACTTCTGGCCAATAGTGCTTTAGAGGTAGTGTAGCCTAGTGGATAGACAGCTGGCCTTAGAAGGCCTCTGCTCAACTTCCATCGCTGGCCCATCCTGGCTGTGTGAGCCTGGACAAGTTGTTGGATCTCTCTGGACCTGTTTCTTCATATGGAAAATTGAGGGAGAGGGAGAGATACACTGTGACCTGAGTCCCTTCCTGCTCTAAATCTGTCATCCTCTGACATCAGGTCTTGAGTTTGTTTTGTTATTATTTGTTGATTTTTTTGACTGCTTGCCAGGAATTTGCTTATCTTCTACAAGTCCGGCATGTGTGGCTTTCTGAACTCATGCCTCCCCTTTTTACAGATGCCTGTGTGCAAGGCCAGTTAGGGCGTATTTTATCTAGAAATAGTGATAAAACTGGAAGCCCAGGGTCACAGACTCTTCTGTCCTATGGGAACTGGCCTCTCTGGGAAAATCCTAGCTGTAACAGTGGCTTTCACCTAGCCAGTCCCCAAGGGGTTGGGGGGATGGGAGGCTCTGGGTCTCTTAGCACTTGGGGGTCTTCACTGCTGCCCTGCATTCCAGGCTGCTTACTGATGGGGTGTGCCCCCCATGGGTGAGACTGCTCAGGTCCCTAGTCCATGGCCTGCAGTGAAATGCTCTCTGCTTATGGGGCCGCTGGCTGCCCCCTGCTTCCCTCTAACATCTTAACACTCTTTTTCACGTAGTCCCTACTGATTTATGGATTTCTTGTCTCTTTCATTGAACTGAAGAAGCCCGTGGATGGGAGGGATTGTTTCTTGTATCCTCAGAGCCCAGCACTATGACTGGTACTCAGTAGGTGATTAATAAATGCTTGTCAGTTGATTGACATCTCACCCTGACACAAGGAAAACTCCTTGAGATCAGGGACTGTTCCATTGTTTTCGTTTTTATGCCAGTGCCTAGAACACAGTAAGTACCTAATAAATGACTGTTGATTCATTTACTGGTGTTGCCCACCCCTATAGAATGGAATCTGGAGAGCAGGGACCGTTCCTTTTTATTTGCTTGTCTTTAGCTACTTTGGCGGCAGTCAGTTCTGAACACTCCCGTGTGCACTTCCCAGGCTGACAGACTCTCCACGGGGTTCTGTCCAGCTTACAGAACAATTGTTGGACTGACTGGCTGGACCTCTGCATTCAAATCCATAAGCCATCAGTGTGGCTTGTCCATTAGGCTGATCCACCTGCAATGTTTTTCATATTCATGGCCTTATACTATTGCTACTGTAATCCCCACTTTATAAAGAAACTGAGGCCAAGAAAGTATAAAATTAGTTACTGTCACTGCTGGGGTTTGAACCCAGCACCTCCCTGACTCCATGGGCAGGGCTCTATTAAGCTACTCTATGAGAGGTTCTTGGGTCCTTCAGCATTCTGTCATGCATTACCAGTGAAATACCTGGCCTGTCCATCTGTTCCTCCTTCCTCTTGCTAAACAATTATGAGGTCAGAAGATCAGAGATTTACAGCTAAAAGGGACCTCAGAGGGCACCACATCAAACCTCAGGGAAACTGAGGCCCAGAGAAGGGAGCAGAGACTTAAAGCTAGAAGAAATATTAGGAGCCGTTTAGATTCATTTCCCTCATTTTACAGGTGAGGAAACTGAAGTACAAAGAGGTGATTTCCCCAGGATCATTTAGCTATTAAGTATTTAAGGCAGGAAGGATGTGAACCAAGGTCTTCCTAACTCCAAACCAGTGCCCTGTTTACTATACCACACTGCCCCTTGGGTCAGTACCTTTTCCAATCATACACTTCTGGGGTGATTTCTTTTACGCTTCTTTTACGTCAGTGAGAGAATGGAAAGAATGTCACAGTCAAAGACCTGGGTTTGATTCTCACCTCTGCTGGTTATTAAGTGACCTTGGATAAGTCACCTTTCTCTGCCTCAGTTCTACTTACCTGTAAAATGAAGGGAATTGGAGTAGATGGTATCTAAAGTCCCTTCCAGCACTAAATCTCTGTTCTCTCTCTCTGGGCCTGTAAAATAAGGGACCTAGAGCAGAGATGTCAAACTCCCCAGACTGATGCGGAACCAAATTAAGATAAAAATAAATACAGCACAGATAATGTTAATTTGTGGCTTTCTAATTCAAGGGAGCCATTTCTATTTGACGTGACTGGCTTAGAGGATCTCTGGTCCCTTGGACTTCTAAATCATCTTATACCACACTGTGCCTCAGAGGATGCTCCCCCTTCCTTTCCATGTATTTCAGGCCTTTCACTAGGAATGGGCTGGGATTCAACGTAGAATCACCACAGTACCTATTACGCTGGCCACCACTAAGGGCCCATGAGGAGAATGGGGTCTACCTAGCTCCGGTGAGAGGGGAGGATCAGGATCCACCCAAGGTGGGTCTCTGAGGCCTCAGTTTTACCTTAAAGGACCCAGTCTTCTGGAAGAATTCACATTTGAAGAAAAGCTTCCGGCCGGCCAACTGATTCAAAATGGAACTTGTGAGGATGGGGGTGACGTGCACGAGGTCCTCAATGTCACAGTGAGCTTTTTTAACATCAGCCAAAGAGATGCAGTACTGAGAGCACATGTCTGTGGTGGCCTAGGCAGAAAGGGTCAGGTTGGGTCAGATGTAGAAGGAAGCCAGGGCATTCCCCTGGGAGCTGCGCTGTCCTAACATGACAACAGTAACAGCTAACATTGATATGATGCCTACTATGCACCAGGCACTGGTACAAAGCACTTTATCTTATCTGATCACCAAAATAACCTTGGGAAATAGGTGCTATTATTGTTTCCACTTTACAGTTGAGGAGACTGAGGAAAACAGAGGTTAAGTGACTTGCCCAGGGTCATAAATCTAGTAAGTTTCTGATGGAGGATTTGAACTTAGGTCTTCCTGACTCCAGGCCTGGCACTCGACCACCTAACTGCCTCTAACTAATAATTAATGATGATGATGGCTCCCTCTAATTAACACTGATGATGATAATAATATCTGACACATAAAGTTCTTCACCGCTGTTATTTCAAGCAAGCCCAACAACAGGCAGTGTGATGTAGTAGAAAGTACTTTGAGTCATGCTTGGATGTCACTGCCTCAGTTTCTTCCATCTGCAAAAATGAGGGGACTGGACTATATGGCCAAAGGTCTCTCCTCACCCTAGATCTATGACCCTGTACTCCTATGTGCATGGTCCTGAAGCAAGTCACTTTCCCTGCCTGGGCCCATTTCCTCATTTGTAAAATGAGGATACTTCTCAATGATAATACCTCCCAAGTTTTTATGAAAATCAAATGGTATGATAACTTTTAAAACACCAGATAAAATGTAAAAATAGTTTCATTTTCTCAATCAAGGGATATCAACAGGACTTTTTTGGGACTTTATAAAGGATCCATCTTCCTATTTGAAAAGACTGGGACTCACTGCTTGAGAGCCAAGCAACTTCTGTGCTGATAACCTGGCCTAGGCACTAACCAATAACTTCTGGAAATGTTCCCAAATCCCCAAGAAAGACAGAGGTATGAACATCCTGCCTCCAGAAGAATTCCTACAGATTCAAGGATACAGGGTGTGAAATTCCTTTTATCTTCGATAACCCACTAGAAACTCTGGAGCCAATCTCTGGGGTTTTTGTTATTGCTGTTATCTGGTAGATTAATAATAATAATAACAATAATAATAATAATAATAAAAATGATAGCTTCAACCCGGTTAGTCTCCTTTTCCTTACAGTCAGCCATCACACACTTGTGCTAGCCTTGGACTGGGTTGTTTAAAAGAGACAAGGGGCATTCATAGCAGAGACTACTCTGAAGTTGAGATGCAACAAAGTATGGGTTGATTCTCTGCTGCTTGTGCTAATTTTGGCCTAACAACTAACACCAAGAAAACACAAGTGCTCCATCAGCTATCATCACCCCATCCATACGTGGAACCATCAGTTACAGCAAATGGAGAAGTTTTGAATGCTGGGGATAAGTTCATTAAAGTTGGTAGTGTACTTTCCAGGGATGTACACATTGATAATGAGATTGATGCAAGAATTGCCAGAGCTAGCTCAGTGTTTGGGAGGCTCCATAGGAAAGTGTGGGAGAGAAGAGGTATTAGACTGACTACTAAACTGAAGAGCCGTTGTGCTGACCTCATTGTTGTATGCCTATGAAACCTGGACAGTATACCAGTGCCATGCCAGGAAACTCAATCACTTTCATTTGAATTATCTTAGGAAGATTCTGAAGATCACCTGGCAGGATAAGATACCAGACACTAAGGTCCTTTCTGAAACTAAACTGCCAAGCATTCAAACTCTGCTTCAAAGAGTGCAACTCTAATGGGCTGGCCACATTGTTCAAATGCAAAACGTATGCTTGCCTAAAAGACTATTTTATGGAGAACTTATACAGAGAAGCATTCACATGGTGGTTAGAAGTGATACAAGGACAGTCTTAAGGTCTCTCTTAAGAACTTTGGAATTGATTGTGTGACATGGGAGACCCTGGCACGGGACTGCTCAGCATGGCATGCCCTCGTCAGAGAAGGTGTTGTGCTCTGCAAAGAAAGCGGAATTGAAATAGCTCAAGAGAAAAGATATGCAAACTTTGAGAATTCACCCCAAATGTTCACATGGACTATTTGTGCCCGACCTGTGGTAGAACATCCCGAGTTCATATTGGTCTGATCAGCCACAGTTGGACACACTAAAACTGTCAATCTAGCATAGCAATGTCATCATGGTCCTCTTCGAAAACAAAGGCCAACAACCCTTCCAGGCAGTCATGAAGGGAGAAGAAAGGCACCAACCCCTAGAGACAAAGCAGGGTCCTGGAATCACTGGCCTCTAGAGTCCCTTCCCCCTCTAAATTTATGATCCTATAATCACCAAGAGCCGGATGGACTGGATTCTATAGAAAGATGGATGTTCATCTTCATGGCAACCAAGAAAAGAAAGAGCAGAGGCCTGAAGGAGCAATCTAGACTTATCCCTTCACTAATACTGTGAATCATATGGAATGTGCAGGCAGGGGAATGTGAGACTACTAGAGGCCAAAAGTGTCTTTCCACAAGAATAGAATTAAACATAACATTATATATTGATGTCTTATTAGTCTGATGAAATATGAACTGAGGGCTCTTTTCCCTTTTTTTTTTTAAGCTACTTAAAGAGGAGCCAGATTCAGATATTTCTAGGAGAAACCCTGGATCAGGGGCATGAGCTAGAGAAATGATTATGAGAAGCCCTCAAGATGAAAGCAATTTTGTGATGTCAAAACTGCTTTTTTTCCCCCCTTACCATGGTCACCAACCCTCTCATATATTATAAACATAAGGTCCTGGAGTTAAAGCTGGAAGGGCCCTCACAGGCCATCTAGTCCTACCCCATAATTGTAGATGAGGAAACTGAGTCTCTCAAGGTAAAATGACTTGCCCAAGGAAAATGACAGTACAGCATCTTGAAGCCTTCAGGTTTATTTGTATGCCACCTATCCCCATTCTTTCATCGGTATCACCCATCAGAATCTGCCTGACATAGACCAGGCAATTCAACGTTTGCTGAATCAAACTACTCTTAATTCTCACTGGTCGAGATGTGAAGTAAGGTTACTTACTGGCTGCCTGCCAGTAACCTTGGGAGGTAGATAGGGATTGGAGAATGGAGTGACTGGCCGGAGACAGTCAGCTAGCAAGTACGCTTCCAAGCTAGGGTCTGCACCCTGGGCTCCTTAATACCTTATCACATCTGCCTCTGTTAACCCAGCAATCACCCAACGGGCACTCTGGGCGGGGTATCTAGCTGAGCTGAGGATAGATACAAAGAATCGCTACCTACTGGAGGTTACATAGTAGCTGCATGCGGGAGGCCCCCCTCGAGAGGGAGCGCACCGCTAGTTGTCAGGCTCAGGATCTTATTAAGGGTGAGATCTCGGGCATCTGCCCCATGGGCTGCAGGAGGGCGGGTGGGAGTGGGGTGTCCTGCCTCTCACATTCGAGCACTTGGGTGCACAGCGGCTCGTCCGACCCCCCAGCGTCGTGACCTCCAAAGCTACCCCGGAGGAATCTGGGTCACTGCTTTACGCTCACAGAAGGGACAGCCCCAGTCTACGAACCGTCCTCAGACATTCCCGGCGAGCCACGGCTGGAAGGGGGCGGGGAGGGGGGGTGTTGGGCCACCGCAGGACGGCTGGCCCTGAACTTCGCTCCGGCCTGCTCCGCCCCGCCCCCCGTGACAATCGCCCCCTCTCCGAAACTGCCATTCCTCAGGTAAAAGTGAAGGAGTACTCGCCCCTCCGCACCTGAGGCAGCCGAGGATTCCGGGCCCGGACCGAAGGCCGGTCGCCTGCAACCCAAGTACGCGAGCACGCATGTGTAGCCCTCCAGCCGCCGAAGCCACTCACCTTCCCCGGCCGTCCTGCTCGCGCATGCGCCTCTCCGCCTCCTTCTCCGGAGCGCGCTCGCGCTTCTTCAGGCCTTCCCCTCCCTCGCGGGCCACCGTACCGCCGTCCGGGGTGGGAGGAGTAGGAGGATGGGTGTGTGCGCGTGCGTGCGTGCGTGCGTGCGTGCGTGTGTCAGTCAGTCAGTGTGGGTCTGTGTGTGTGTCTGTAGCTGTGTGTGGGTCGCTCGGTCGGTCGGGGCGGGGCGGGGCGGGGCGGGGCGAGGGAGGGGGCAGCGCGCGCCGCCCGCCCGTCCGCCCGCCCGCCCGTCGTGGTTTCCTGGCTGCGCGCGGCGGCGGCGGAGCCGGAGCAGGAGGAGCAGCAGCAGCAGCGAAGATGGCGGAGGGGCTGGAGCGCGTCCGGGTCTCGGCGGCCGAGCTGCGGGGGATCCTGGCCACCCTAGCCCCGCAGGCGGGAGCCCGAGGTGAGCCGCCCCGCGCCGCCCCGCCCCGCTCTGGGGCTGGGCCGGCCCCTGCGAGCCCCCGCCCCCGGCGCCCTCCGGGGAGGCTGGCGGCGGCCGCAGGGCCGGGAGGGGAGGGCTGGGGAGGGACCGAGAGGGGCGGGGGCTCGAGCCGCCGGTTGGGAGCTCCCCGCCTGCCCCGCCCGCTCCTCCGGCCTTCCGCCCCCCCCCCCAGTTTGGAGGGGGGGGGACCGAGGCCAGCCCGGGCGCCTCCTCCCCTGCCCCGCCCCTCCCAGGGCCCGCCCCCTCTTCCTCCCGCGCCTGTCGTCTCTCCTCACCCCAGGCCCTGCCTCCCCCTCCCAGGTATCACCTCTTCTTCCCTCACCTCCCTCCTCCTAATCTCTCCTCTCCACCCAGGTCCTACCTCCTGTCTGCCCCCCCTTCTACCTTCTCTTCAGGTCCTAACTCTCCCTCGGGTCCCCACCTCCTCTTTCCCCTCTACCTCTTTTTTCCCTCCTCCCCCTCCTTATTTTACCTCTTCTCCTCCCCCACAGGTTGTACCTCTTCTCCCACATCCTCCCTTTTCTCTTTACTCGTCTTTTGTCTACCCTCCCAGGTTCTCTCTTCTTCCTGGCCTCTTTTTCTCCCTTATCTCTTCTCTTCACCCTCAGGTCTTACTCCCCCTCCTTCCAAGTCCTACCTCTCCCCAAATTCTACCTCTTCTCCCACCTCTTCCCCTCATCAAGTCCTACCTCTTCTTCTGCCCCCCTCCAACTTCCGCTCCTCCTAGCTCTCTTCTCCTTTCCCCCAACACCTTTTTTCCTCCCTACATTCCCAGGCCTGCCTTCTCTTCTCCCTGCACCCCCACCCCCTCTGGTCCCATCTTCCTGGCATCTCTTCTGCTTCTGAAAGAAAAAAAAAGTCAGTGAAAATAGAGAGGCAGAGCAACCTGTGACAGCCTCCTCACTTCTTTAGTTTTTTTTCAGAGAGCAAATGGGTCCTCAGAAGGGCTTGCCCCAAGTAAAGCCTTTGCCCTCAGTGTCCCCAGGAGCACATGCCGCACACCTTCCCTGGATGTTGTGGGAGGCTGGGCCGGCCCACTGCCACTTGGGTGCCTGGGAGCCCCGAAGCAGCGCTTCCCAGGGTGGGGGCCACATAGGAAATGGCCTGTGGGCCTTTGCAGTTGGGTTCACTTGAACTAGTGTTTATTAAGTGTGTTTTACGTACAGGGCAGCGTCATTCTAGACATGGGGACTATGATCCCTGCTTTCCAGGGACTGGTTGTGTTTTATTAGGAAATAGAATATGTTAACAGAGGAGTCAAAACAAGATAATAGGAGGGAAAAAGCACTAACAACCAGGCATAGGGGCAGGATACCTGGAAAGAAGCTGGTGAGTCCTGAGATGGGGAGGGCGTCCTGGGCAGGCCAAAGAGTTGGGAGCTGGAAGTATGTGAGTTTAGAAGGATAAGTGCCGGGAGGGGGAGTAGTGTGGAGTGAGTCTGGAAAGATAGACTGGGGCCAGGTTGTGTGGGGCTTTAACTGATTATCTGAGGAAGAGGTCATTGGGAGCCACTGAAGCTTCTTGAGAAGGGGAGGGGTATGGTCAGATCTGGGCTTTTGGCAGCTCTGTGGAGGTTGAAAGCAGAGGAAGACTAGAAGCAGAGCAGTCAGAAGGCTAGTGCAGTAGTCCAGGAGAGTGACAAGATGAGGGCCTGAACCAGGGAGTAGCTCTGAGCAGAGAGAAGGGATCAAAGTTAGGAGATACAGAGGCAACATTAGTAACACGAGGGAGGGAGGGAGGAGGAAGAGCTGGGAATAATTCTGAAATTGTAAATGTGGCTGACTGGGTGGTTGTTTCTTCTTGTGTTTGAGATGACCATGGGACATCCAGGTGAAGTTATCTAGGGGACAGTTGGTGATGTGGGACTTGAGCACATGGATGTATAGATTGATACTTGAACCTGTGGAAGCCTGTGAAGCCAGGACGAAAGAAGAGCGGAGGAGGGAAAGGGCCCAGGACAGAGACTTCATGATTAGGCAGTGGCATGTGGACAGTGACCCAGCAGAGGGGACTCGGAAGGAGTGATCAGACATGGAACAGGAGGTGTGGGAGAGGACAGCGTCTTGAGCCCAGGGGAGAGAGAGAGCCACAGAAGAGGGGCTGGTCAGTGGTACCCAAAGTTGCAGAGAGTTCATGGAGAGCATGGATTGAGGAAGGCCCAGGGGTTTTGAGCAACAAAGAGATTTGGAGTGAAACAAAGGCTGTAAAATTGGGTTTCGTTGCTCACTGATTTGTCTGCATCTCTGCTTTGCAGTCTGAAAAGAATTTCTTCTTCCATCCTTCTTTGGGATGAACTGTGGGGGTTGTCCTTGAAAGTGATTTAATGGCCTTCTGCATTTGTTGCAGCAGCCCTGTTCTGTAATTCTTTTTATTCTAATGTTTTTCGGCAACAGAAATGCCTTTTTTCTAGTTCTGTTACTGTTTGAATGACTAATCAGTGGTCAATAGTTGGACTAAAACTCTGGAACTGACTGTTACTGTTCCAGGGCTGTCAGGATTAAGCGTGTCTAGAACAACTCTGCTGTTTCCGTAGCACCTTTCTTCTGAGTGCTGTATTAACACTCACACCTTCATGCCACATTTTCCATCAACATGGTTAATCATTTCAGGTAGTAACTTTCCCTTTTCACAGAGAGGGAAACAGAACTTCCAAAGGCTAAGTGACTTGCTGTGTAGACACGATAGTGAGTAGGTGGAGCCTGAGAGATGATCCCAAGAGTTAGGGCTCACCCGTGTCTGAGTTAGTTGCCATTTTTTTCCGTATACCAGCTCGGTGTTTGGAGAGCATGTCACAATCCTTCTGTCGTCTTCCAGGGAAAGCTTCCTTGCAGAACCTTTTCCTTCTCACATTCCATCGTCATGGCAGCAGCGGGTCTCAGTGTTCTAATGATGGGGGCTTGAGCACTATTTCCTTGGAATGGCTTTGCTGGCTGCTGTCAGGGAGTTGGTGAGCATGAGTGGAGGTGAAGAATGTGAAAGGAACTGCTTCCTGTTTTCTCCAATAGGAGGTGTGTGCTTGGTACCCAACATTTTTTCCCTCAAGTAGGGGATTATTATAGCTATACCATTGGTCTACAAGTTTAGAGACTGTGGGATCAGGAACTGGGTCTCTAGAGGAGACTGTGGCCTTTGGATTGCTATGTGCATATCCTTTTTCTCTTCCAAAATATTTTTTAGTAAAAATCACCCATCCCGCAACACTTGTGGTGTTTAACCACACCGAAGAGGCAAAGGGATAATGGCCTGGGATGACTCAGGGGGTTATATAGATAGAGAATATTGGTGAAGGGAAGCTTCAGAGAGCTTTTTGTTGGTTTGGAGTCCAGGAGAGCTGAAGGAGAGTTCTGGTAGTTCCAGAGTACAGCCTTTTCTCTTTTTCCTACTCTGAGTATAGGTAGCCCCAATACAGCTAGATTCTTTTCCTTGCCAGATGCTGAGCTCATGTGTAAACCCAAAATTTTAGCTCTTGTTTTGTTTCCATTTCAAAACACCTTCTGCTCCAGGGGCCTCTGGAGACCTTTCCTTCTCTGCTTGCCAATAGGAGCATTTGGGTGTGTAATCTTGCCCTGCTTTTCTGTTACATAATCACAGTCACACACACACACACACACACACACACGCACACACTCTCTCTCTTTCTCTCTTTCTCCCCTCCTTTTTACCCTCCCCCTACAGAAAACATGAAGGAGTTGAAGGAGCCCAGGCAGCGTAAAGATAACAGGCGCCCAGATCTGGAAATCTATAAGCCTGGTCTTTCCCGACTGAGGAACAAACCCAAAATCAGGGAACCTTCAGGGACTGAGGAATTCAGGGATGGAACTGCCAATGACAGAGATACCTCTGCTCTGGAAAATGGAACCCAGGCCACTCGAGATCTCTGCAAGGGGGTGAACAGCCAACAGCAGAATGGCCCTGCAGACACCGAAAGGAAAGAACCCTTCCAGGGACAGGAATCTTGTCCTAAAGCCTCAGGGCAAGGTGATCGGTCTCTCAGAATTATTAAGAGAACAAAGAAACCTGATTTACAGATCTATCAGCCTGGAAGACGCCTACAGATTGCAAGAGACCTGGCTGGCCGAGTAGAAGAGAATGAGGTCCTCAATCAGGTAGAGCAGCTCAAAGTTGAAGACAGTGAGCCTGAAAGGGACTCTGGGAAAGATGGTGTCAAGGCCAGGCCCTTCCGAGATGAGGCAGAGAAGAACCAGAAGGCCACCAAGGGAGACAAGGGCAAAAAGACTGAACGGGGGGAAGGGACGAGGAAGGTCAACGATGATGCACTCCAGGGCAAGCCTGGCTCTGCCAAGCGTTACTCACGGTCAGACAAGCGGAGGAATCGCTATCGCACTTGTAGCACCAGCTCGGCTGGGAGCAACAACAGCGTGGAGGGGACTGGGCTCACTGACGGAAGTCGGCGCCGGCGTCAGGATCGGGCCAGAGAGAGGCCTCGTCTGCAGAAGCAGGTGTCTGTGTCTTCTACTGACTCCCTGGATGAAGACAGAACTGATGAGCCAGACCTCCTAGGACCCCGGAGGAGCTCTGAGAGGAGGAAGCCTGTGGACAGAAGCTGGTCTTGCCATGGGGAGGGTGAGCAGAGAAGTGAAGGGAAGGAGAACAGGGGTGGCCTTCGAGTGACTTTTGATGCAGAGATCCTGAACAAGGATGTGTCCTTGGTGAAACTGACCAAGGAAGATGCGGATAGACTGAAGGCTGACAAGGGCTCAGGCAGCATGGGCAAGGCCCCTGAAAAGCAGGAGCTGCGAGGGCGTGGTCGGGGCATTCTGATCTTACCTGCCCACACAGCACTCTCGGTCAATACAACAGGATCTCCAGAATCTACACTTTTGGGATCAAAGCTTCTCTTTGGAGCTGGTGGTAAGGGATCTCGGAATCGGGGCCGGGGAGGCACTTCCCGGCGGCTGTGGGACCCAAACAATCCCGACCAGAAACCTGCTTTGAAGAACCAGACTCCTCAGCTTCACTTCCTGGATACTGATGATGAAGTCAGTCCCACTTCTTGGGGGGACTCACGCCAAGCCCAGTCATCTTACTATAAGTTTCAAAACTCTGACAATCCTTATTATTATCCTCGGGCACCCGGCCCTGGACCTCAATATCCCTACACAGGGTATGGCCCACTGCAGTATCCCCTAGGCCCTACAAATGGGGTGTATCCAGGGACTTACTACCCTGGCTACCCTGCTCCATCTGGGCAGTATGTGTGTGGCCCTCTTCCTGCCAGCTCCTTGAGTCCAGAAGAGATGGAGCAGCAGGTGAGGGACCTGCAGCAGCAGGAGCTCCATCGGCTTCTTCGAGTAGCTGACAACCAGGAACTGCAGCTCAGTAACCTGCTCTCCAGGGACCGGATCAGCCCCGAGGGCTTGGAGAAGATGGCCCAGCTCAGGTACGTGGAGGGGAGGGCTGCAGGTGGGCAGGAGCACACCCTGTGGGGAGAGGGAGCGAACTGAGCAGAGAATGTGTGCAGTCTGAAAAAAGATAAATGGCCATGTTCTACCTCCCTCCTGCCCCCTTTGAGGAAAAATGCACCTTTGAGTGAGTGTGACCTTCTGGAATAGAGAAAGGGAGGTGATCTTGTGTCAGCTGCTAAGTCTGCTGAAAATCCCCCTGCTTCGGCAGACTTGCCTTTGCTGGGT
The DNA here is from genome assembly GCF_003287225.1 of Phascolarctos cinereus. Lineage (NCBI taxonomy): Eukaryota > Metazoa > Chordata > Mammalia > Diprotodontia > Phascolarctidae > Phascolarctos > Phascolarctos cinereus. Next base: position 30,162,695 of record NW_027555958.1, read on the forward strand.
GCCAGGGTCTTGGGGCGGGCAGGGGGCTACAGAGGGAGCTTGCTAATTAGCAGAAAGGCCAGTGGCTGCTTCTGATCTCGCCATGTGACGTGCCCCATTTTAGAGCCGAGCTGGTGCAGCTTTATGAGCGCTGCCTTCTGCTGGATATTGAGTTCTCTGATCACCAGAATGTGGACCAGATCCTGTGGAAGAGTGCTTTCTACCAGGTCATCGAGAAGTTCAGGCAGCTGCTTAAGGATCCACATGCTGAGAACCCAGAGCAGATTCGGAACAGGCTGCTGGAGCTCCTGGATGAGGTGAGGGGGAGGCCCACAGAAGCACGCTGGGGGGGGTGGAAGCACACAAGGTGGGACTCTTTCCCTAGGCCTGGCTAGGACTGAGCTCACACCATTGTTGTGTGGTGTTGTTGTGGAGGTTCTGCCTGAGGCACGTTCACTATGTACATTGAGCGTGAAAGATACCCCCCTGTTTCCTAATTCTTGATGGCATGGTTTTCATGATGATGAAGCTTACAGTGGGTGGTAGGCTTGGACTTCCAGCTGACGCTCTGGGAATGCTGGCAGAGTAGCAGAATTTCGCATCTCTTGCCTTAGTTTCTCTCTTTAGACTTTGATGAGGAGTGTGGAGCTTAAGGTGTTTTCCCATCTTGTCACAGTTTCTTCACTCCTTCTCTCTCCTCAGGGCACTGGTTTCTTTGATAGCCTGCTTCAGAAGCTGCAGGTTACATACCAGTTTAAGCTAGAGGACTACATGGATGGTCTGGCCATTCGAAGCAAACCATTAAGGAAAATGGTAAGCTGATTCTCTTCCTCCCAGTGGAGGCTTTCATTCTCTCATGTAGACTCTGGACAGTTTCTGTATTGCCTTAATTACTTGCCATTTTGCCGTGTGATAGAGTAGCTGCTTTTCCTGGCTTTTCTTGAGCCAGGGAGGCCTGGGGTGGTGATAGGGGAGGGAAAGATTATAACTGGGGTGAGAAAAGGATAAAGAGAACAGAGTTTTTGGAGTTGTGCAGCAGGGGCAGTGGTTAGAGAGCTGGCGTCATAGTAGGGAAGACCTGGGTTTCAGTCCTACTTTAGGCACAGACTGGCTTTTGTGATCCTGGGCAGGTCACTTCGCTCCTGGAGGGTGCTGGTGGCATAGTGGAGAGAGCACTGGGCTTGGGGTCAGGAAGAATCAGAGGAGTCACTTAACCTTTGTCTGCCTCAGATTCCATATCTGTAAAGTGGGGCTGATAATGGCACCTACCTGGAAGGATTGTGTTGAAGATATTTGTAAAGTGCTCAGGATAGTGCCCTCACGTAATAGGTGCTTCATAAAGCCTCTTTCCTTTCTTCCTCTCCTTTGCCGTAGTCTCTCTAAGACTGTAAGCGGCAGCATAGATGCTGGTCTGCATTGTTAGAGGGAGTTTAACAATAAGGTCCTTGCTCTGCTCCCATCCTGTAAAAGGGGAATAGGAACACAAGTTGGCTGGATCTGTCCAAAAGTTTCTCTTAGGGGCCTTTGTCCAGCGTCATCCAGCCTGGTTTCTTCGAATAAGAAGACAGACTTCATTTCCTTGCTTCTTCCTCTATCCTTTTTTTCCTTTAGTGTTACTACTAAGTTGGGTGTTGTTTCTGTGTAAGTAAAGTGGCCTTGTTGTTCCATGGGTTGTCCGGGGTCCTCAGGTACCTTGTTGAGAACTTTATTTTGCTGCTGCTCTTAGAATTCACATATTTTCTCCAAATGTTTGCTGACTGTTTACTTGAAGGTGAAGTATGCATTAATCAGTGCCCAGCGGTGTATGATTTGTCAAGGAGACATTTCCAGGTACCGGGAGCAAGCCAATGACACAACCAACTATGGGAAAGCACGAAGGTACTTGTTCCTTGGTCCTTCTTGTTCCTCAAGTCTAGGTCTGGTCTGAGAACTGGCAGAAGCCTGCACTGCGTCGCATTCAGCCCAGTCCACGGACTTGTAGGGAGGTTCTGCTCTCCCGTCTTTGGCCTTTTGTGCCACAGTGCAGGCTCCTGGCTTGGTCGGGTGGGGAGAAAACAGTAACAGACTAGAAGAAAGCCCGTCTTTGACTAACGTGGGTTCTTGTCTCCTTTGCCTTTTAGCTGGTACCTGAAGGCTCAGCACATTGCTCCCAAGAATGGCCGGCCTTATAATCAGTTGGCCTTGTTGGCCGTGTATACGGTAAGCACACCAGTGTTTGGGGTAAAGGGTGTCCTAGTTCGTCACAGAGGGTAAAGTTCTAGCTTGGGACATCCACTGGGCTTATATCTGGCCGTAGCAGCGCTGACAATATTCACCTTTCCTTGCCACCTCTCTTCTTGTGCCTCCTCTCCTGAAACTGCTGTGGCCATCAGGTCAGAGGGAACTTCTAAAGGGCTAAGGATGAGAGTGAGTGAAGAAACTAGAATGGTGATTTCTTTTCTTTTCTGTTTTTTAAAAAATTGTTTTCTGAAGCTTAAATACACAATAAGAAAAGAAAAACGAAACATAAACTTAACTACTAAAACAAATAGAGAATAAGAAAAGAAAAAAAGCATTGCCATCTGCACAGCAGAACATAAGAGAGCATTCAAAATATACAGCAATACATTTCTGTTTCAAGAAAGCCTGTGTAATAAGTACTACACATTGTGTTATCTGTCCATCTTTGCTTCCTTTTAAGTTTTCTTTTGTAGAACAATGATTTTTAATCAGCTCAATGGCAGTAATGACCCTGAAATTTCCTACCCAGCCAAAAGCAGGTTGCAGCTGTAGTAATTTAGTAATTAGTATAGTTCACAAATGCGTGAACACAGTCCAGTCTGAGTTGTGAATCTCTCTTCTCTTCCTCTGGTTAACTGTACCAATCTAGTCTCTCTGCCTGCCCATGGCTGCATTTCTTTCTTGTCCGCCTTCCTTTTTCTTTCTTCTTCCCTTTCTTTGTTTGAGTGTGACCTTATATCTCTCTCAAAAAGATATCCAACACTCTGAAATGAATGTATGTTGCTTTCATGGTCTTTTCTTGAAAAAAGTTTCCTATCCTTAGTCCACGTAAACTTACTCAACCAGTTGAGTGTCCTTTCCTTATTTTTTTTTACCTCACGTCATTCACTGTCTTTCTTAGTCAAGTATTTTTGAGAACATATTATGTTATTATGTGTCTAACATTGTTGTAGGCGTTATAGGTACCGTGGGGGATACAAAGTAGCCCTGGGTGGCACTCTCCCCTTTCCCCCCTGCTCTTTTTGTTCTACACTGTCTCCCTTGATGATTGCATCAGCTCCCGTGATTTCAGTTATGGATGATTCCAAGATCTCTGTATGCAGCCTAAGTCTCTTTCCAGAGCTACAGTCAGGCATCACTATCTGCCTCCTGGACATCTCCAACCACATGTGCCGTAGGCATCTGAAACTCAGCACGTCCCAAAACGGCGTTCCTTGTCTTTGCCTCAAAACTCTCCCCTGTGTCGAACTTGTCTGTTACCATGGAGAGAGTTCTGTTGTCCTCCCAGTCCCCGATGGCACTGTCTGCCTGCCTTCTTCAACTCCTCCCTTTCACTCGCTCCACGTATCCACCCCATCTTGTTTTTACGCTCCCAACGTCTCCTGCAGACGGCCCCTTCTTTCCATTCGTGTAGCCACAGCCCTAGCTCAGGACCTCGTCACCTCACGCCCAGACTTCTGCACTGGCCTTCTCACTGGTCTTCCTGCCTCAGTGTTCTCTCCATGCTTCTTCCTCCTGTACTTGGCCACCAAAGTGATTTTTTTGTTTTTTGTTTTTTTTCCTCTCCTCTCACCTCCTTCCCTAAAACAAAAAAGAAAAATAAAAACCCTTCTCACAAACATGCAGAGCTAAGCAAAATAAAACATCACATTGGCCACGTCCAAAAACGTGTGTCTTCTATGTCTTTAATCTGTCACCTCTCTGTCAGGAGGGGTGGCAGATTTCATCACCAGGTCTTTGGTCAGTTGGTCACGTGTTGGTCAGAGTTCTTAAAGTCTTTAAAAGTTGTTTTCTCTTCACATTGTTCTTGTTATTGTGTACATGTTTCTACTGGTTCTCACTTTTCTCTGCTTCAGTTCATACAAGTCTTGTCAGGTTTCTCTGAAACCCTCACCTTCCTTATTTCTTATGGCACATTGGTGTTCCATCACATTTGTATATCATGATTTGTTCAGACATTCCCCACTTGCTGGACACGCCCTTGGTTTTCCAGTTCTTTGCTACCACAGAAAGAGCTGCTATAAGTATTTTTGTCAGTAAGGACCCTTTTCCTCTTTCTCTCATCCCTTTGCAGTAGACCTAACAGAGTCTGTCTGAGTTGAGTGACTTTTGGGGCAAAGACCCACATTGCTTTGCAGAGTGGTTGTGTCACTTCACAGCCCCACCATTGTTGTGCTTTTTCCCCCAGAACCCACCAACATTTATAATTTTTCTTTTTTGTCTTCTCTGCCAGTCTGATGAGGGTGGAACATCAGAGTGCTTTTATTTGCTTTTCCCTTGTTTTTAATGATTTGGAGCGTTTTTTCATATGGCAGTTGGTAACTTGGATACCTGCCTGTTTGACCATTTATCAGTTGAACAGTAGCTCTTCTTTTTATACGTGTGTGTCAGTTCTTTGTGTAGTTTGTAGATGAGGCTTTTATCAGAGAAACTTACTACAAATACATTTTTTCACTTAACTGTTTCACTAATGGTTTCAGCTACAATAGTTTTGTTTGTTAAAAATGTTTTAGTTTTATGTCGTCAAAATGGTCCGTTTTACCTTCTGTAATCCTCCCTGTCCCTTGCTTGGCCATGCCAAGGTGGTTTTTTGAAAAGCTTTAAGTCTAGCCACGTCATCCCTCTGTTCACTGAATGCAGTGGGTCTCCCTGTTGTATCCAGGAGCAAATAGAAACTCCTCTTTTTAAATCTGTAACTTGGCTTCACATTCCCGCATTCAGCTACCCTGGCCTCGTGGTAGGTCCTTAAACACAGAGCTCCGTCTCCCATCTCCATGTCCTTACACTGGCTGTCTCCCTTGTGTGGAACACTTGGCCCCCTCATCTGCACCCCTGAATTGGCCTGGCTTCCTTCAACACTTAGGTCAGGTCCCAACTTCCCCCAGCCCCCAAGCTGCTAATGCCTTACATGTTTTCTCTCCTCACTAGAATGTATGCTCCTTGAGGATAGGGATTGTTTCTGCCTTTCTTTGTACCTCCAGCACTTAGCACAGTGCCTGGCACATAGTAAACATTTCATAAATACAGTCCCTGCCAATCAATTTACAGTCTAGTTGGTGATATAAAATGCACATACACATTGGAATTATTTAACTAACAGTATGATGCGTTGATGTAAGTGCAAAGATGAGTTGCAGGGACCACAAAGCATTGTGGCTTTAGAGGAGGAAGAAATAGACATGGGCTGGAGACTTTATGGAGGAATTTGGAAAACAAGGTTTGAAGAAGTGTTTGGGTGGTGAAGACAAGGGGATGGTGGTCTGCATGGCTGCAGAGGCCAGGGGTAGGAATGGGTGGGGCTTGTTCCAAAGACCAGGAAAAGTCTGGGCTGCTTCTCTTCCTCTCCCCTTCCTTTTCTCCTGTAGTTCTTGGGGAATTGTGAATATGCCCATTTTTATGTCAGCATAGCCTAATTTTCCCTTTCATGATTTTAGGAAGGCTAGGAAAGCTGCCTGGGATCTCTGGGCCACACTGCCTCAGGCTGGGCTTTGGGAGGGACCTGAGAATCTCTGCTTTGTTTTGACAGAGGAGGAAGCTGGACGCTGTGTACTATTACATGCGCAGTTTAGCTGCCAGCAACCCTATCCTTACAGCAAAGGAGAGCCTCATGAGCTTGTTTGAAGAGACCAAGCGAAAGGTGAGTGGGCTGTGGACCTCCAAGGAGAGCCCCACCGGCCTTGGGCCCTGTGAAGAGTGAATCGCCTGGCTGTCTGACCAGGTCTGCCATGATAGCCGGTTCACAGAATGAATAGCTTTGAAGGGGCCAAGCCATTTTGCCACTAGGGGATGCCTTACCTTTCTTACTCCCTCTCTTAGCTAGGCCTTAGGGGAGTCTAAGTGTGTGTATGTGTGTGCATGCAGGCAGAACAGATGGAGAAAAAACAGCACGAAGAGCTGGAGCTAAGCCCTAACCGATGGAGGAAAGGCAGGAGGTCAACTTTCCGGCACATTGGTGACGACACGACCCGCCTGGAGATCTGGATTCACCCCTCTCACTCCCGATCTTCCCAGGGCACTGAGTCCGGGAAGGATTCTGAGCAGGAGAACGGCCTTAGCAGCTTAAGCCCCAGTGATGTGAGTACCAGCGGCTGGCCTCGTCAGCTGAAAAGTGGCCTGTCTCGTCTGTTGTGTGCTCACTAGAGTGTGGGCTGGCTCCGTTTTCTACCCAGCATGAGGAAGTGAGGGACTTCATGGTCCTCTGCTCTTTGCTGTGCCCTGGCTTCCTTTCTTACAGCTGTGCCCCCCTCTCTCTCACCACTTGGTGGCACTGTATGACCTCAGAAAGAGGCTGATTCGAATTCTCTTGATTTTGATGCCCTGACTGTGAGAAGAGCTATTTTTGATGCTGTAGATTAGTGTGGTCTGTTGTGGGTTTCCGTATTCCTATCCTTAATCTTGTTGCCTCACTATGATTGAGACTAGAGCAGTTTGCAGCTGGACCTCTGGGAGGTGGCTAAGCTAGCTTACCTTTGGCCTCTTTGGGGTTTCCTTCCATGTCTTGGGGGCTGGAGATTTGACTGTGTCCTGGAGGTCAGAAGAAATCTATCGCTTCCAGGACATAGTTGTCAAAACAGAAGTTTCCTTTCTTATAGCTCATCCTCTTGATAGGACTTTTTCCTTTTTGGTTTGGAAACTTCACTTCAATTTTATATGCCTTTTTGGTCTTCAGTAGCTAGTTCTCTGTATGATTTTGAAAATAACCATCACTGCTAGGTGAACCTTTAAACTTGACTTGTGCCCATGGGGCTGATTTCAGCTACACAGTGCTTTGGTACGTTTGCTGTTGTTCCTTCTTGTTCAGCTTGGTGGCAACTGTAAACTTTTCATTGGCAGCCTGTTTGCATATATTTCAGGGGTTCCATGAATTCATTGATATGAGGGCAGTGTTTGTCAGTGGCCATCGTAATGTGATACCTCATTCTGTGTGATTCTAGTTGCGGTTCATCCATGAATTCTCTAGAGAGGATCTGCCAGTGTGCCGTTGGCCACCGCTTTCTCATGCGCTTTACTTTTCCTGAGTGTGAATGCCCCACTTGGGCCTCTGTCCATCTGTGCTGTACTTTTGCCCTAGGACTGGCCCGCCTCATTTCCTAGGGTACATTTATTTCCTGGATTCTTTTCCTTGGTCTGCTCCTAGGTGCATTTCTCCTGTGCCGTTTAGGTCACTTACAGTTTTGATTTTTATGAAGGTTATGGTTTTCCACGATTTGAAATTGTACAGCACCCCTGGGATACTTTAAAGACTGGGCTTTTTGAATTAGGGAGTAGCATGGAATTGTTGAAAGCATGACATGGCCTCTCAAATGCAAGGGAACCCACTCACTTTTCTCTCATCAGTCATGGGCTCAGCCTGTCTGTGTAATACTTGTCCAGGTTCTGCGTGGTGATGAGCTTACTGGGTGGGACGGGTGGGGGGCAGGGCAGTCTGCCATAGCAGCTCCTCCTCTAGGCAATATGCATTTTTCACCTTTTTTTTTTCTGGTATGGATTATTTTCCCTTTGGGATATTGGGGTATAGATATTTTCTTTTGAGTGGCTTTGAATCATGTTAAGGAAAGTGGGAAAGTCGAGCTTGATGCAATCAATGGTGTCATATACCTACAGAAGCGTCAGGTGGAAGACTTTATCCATTTATAGGGAATCTCTTTTCCATTGGACATCTTCTATGACACTGGCAAAAAACCTTCGGTGGATACGTGTCCCTGTTTTATACTTTGCTCAGTATTCGTAATTAAGAACTCATTGAATAGGGTTACCTCTGGTTTCATTAATTAAGGAACCTTTTTTTTTTTTTTTTTGGTTTTTAGGCAGTGGGGTTAAGTGACTTGCCCAGGGTCACACAGCTAGTGAGTGTTATGTGTCTGAGGCCAGATTTCAACTCAGGTCCTCCTGAATCCAGGGCTGATGCTGTATGCACTGTGCCACCTAGTTGCCCCCACCTTATATTTTCTTAATATGCATAAGAGAGAGCCTGTAAGGCACAGGCTCTTAACCTATCACGGAAGCAGTAAGTATGAGCTTGGACAGACTTTTTGTTTTACCAAGTCAAATTTTTTTGTAATCAATAAACAAAACACCATCATATCTTTATACTTTTCAGTCCAGCTGTTTTTTAAAACCTTGCCTTTTCCCTTTTCATAGTTTCATTGAGAATATCCCCAGTAATTATAAAGATAATTCTTAAAGATTTTATTGGGGCAGCTAGGTGGCACAGTGAATAAAGCTCTGGCCTTGGGGTCAGGAAGACCTGAGTTCAAGTGTGACCTCAGACACTTGACATTTACTAGCTGTGTGACCTTGGGCAAGTCACTTAACCCCGATTGCCTAGCCAAAAAAAAAAGACTTTATCAAGTTGAGAGAGTAGGTATATGGATTGATGGGTGTTGTCCTCTTTATTACCTTTAAAGAAAATTACAGACGTCCTCTAATCACCATATTTTCTATAATTACTGATTTTTATTACTCTTTTTTTTCATAATAAGGTGATGCCTGATTCTCCTTCTGCACCCCATTTTTGAGATATCTTGGGTGGGGAGAATCCAAATAGGGTTATAGCTCAGAGAACAGTCAAACATACCTCTTTCCTCTTGGCAGGAAGGTGGGGGATTATGACTTGGTCATTGGATCAGTTTTTTTATTGTGAGGGAGGCTTCATCTCTGGGGAAGAAGGGCCTGGGGGAAGGCATATTCAGAAGCGATGGTGCCCTGAGAACAAAGACATCAATAGAATAAACATGAATAAAATGTGTGCTCTGTCCAGCGGAGAAGTCCTCTCCGTTTGGTTGGGCTAGTGGTGGTGTTGGTTTTGTTGTTCACTGGTATCCAAGGCCTCGTGGCCCTGTGGGTACCCTAGCCTGCCAGGCCCTTCTGTCCTCTACTGTCTCCCAAAGTCTGTCCAGGCTCATACTTACTGCTTCCATGACACTGTCTATCCATCTCATCCTCTGCCATCCCCTTCTCCTTTTGCCTTCATTCTCTCCCAACATAAGGATCTTTTCTCATGAGTCCCATCTTCTCATTATGTGGCCAAAGTATTTAAGCTTGAACTTCAGTATTTGACCTTCCAGTGAACAACCTGAATTAATTTCTTTAAGTATTGACTGATTTGGCCTCTTAGTTGTCCAAGGGACTCTCAAAAGTCTTCTCCAACACCACAGTTTGGAAGCATTGATTCTGTGGTGCTCAGCTTTCCTTATAGTCCAACTCTCACAATCATACGTTGCTACTGGAAACACCATAAGTTTGACTGTACGGACCTTTGTTGGCAAGGAGATGTCTCTGCTTTTTAGTAGCTATCCAGATTTGCCATAGCTTTCCTTCCAAGGAGCGTGCATCTCCTAATTTCGTAGCTGCAGTTGCTGTCTGCAGTGATCTTTGAGCCCAAGAATATAAAATCTGACACTGCTTCCATTTCTTCTCCCTGTATTTGCCAGGAAGTGGTGGGACCAGTTGCTGAAATCGTCTGTCATTTTTGAGATTATACAGTGTTTTTCTCACTCTATTCTTGACTGTGAGGGCTATTCCATTTTTTTAAAGGGATTCTTGGCCACAGTGCTATATATAGTGATCACCTGAATTAAATTCACCCATTCTCATTCATTTGAGTTCACGGACACCCAGGATGTCAGTGTTTATCTTTCCATCTCCTGTTTGACCCCATCCGACTTACCTTGATTCACAGATCTAACATTTCAGGTTCTTATGCAATATTGAATTTTATAGCATCAGACTTGCCTTTCATTACCAGATATATGTGCAGCTGAGCTTCTTTTTCTGACTTTGGACCAGCCACTTCATCAGTACTGGACCTGCTTATAGTTATCCTCCGCTCTTCCTCAATAGTGTATTGGACACCTGAGGGGCTCATCTCTTATCATTTTAGTACTGTCTGTGGGGTTTTCTTGACAAAGACTCTGGAGTGGTTTGCTGTTTCCTCCTCCAATGGATCGCCTTTTGTTAGAACTCTCCACTATGACCTGTTCGTCTTGGGTAACTCTACATAACATAGCTCATAGTTTCGTTGATCTGTGCAAGCCCCTCTGCCACAAGAAGGCAGTGATCCAGGAGGGGTTAGTTTAGCTACTTTACGTATTTTTTAAAATGCATTTTATACATTAAAAAAGTATAGATACTTTTGTGTATTTTTTGAGTTTAGCTGCTTTAAGGCATACTGGTTTGATCTAGCTACTTTCTCTGACTTCCTTTTAGGCTCATAGATTGAGTGCAAGAAGCACCTAGTACAGCCCACCTCTCGATTTTATGGGTGAGGACACTAAAGGACCTGAAGAATCTTAAGTGATGTGTCCACAGCCTCCCAGAGAGTTAGGTAGAGAGCTGGCCTTGAGCTTGGACCCTCTGCCTTCAGGTCCAGCCTGCTTTCCTTTACTGGATTATGCTGTCTCATATCTTCTTCAGTGCCATTTCTACTTTGCTGTGCAGCACATTGGGTATGGAGGTGTTAGATCTCCAATGCAGAGATGTCATTGGCAGTCAATGATTGAGAAATTAGATCTGCTCAGTATCACATCCATTTCTTCTCCTTCCCTTAGTTTTTTCTTGGGATTGATCTGGCTTAATTGAGTCTCATGTCAAACTTTCTGCAAATTTGTTTTCTCCTTCGCTGTACCCCTTTATTTTGTGATGTGATGTTAATCTTCTGCCTATATTTACTGTAGTATTTTACACTTGAGTTTTTAATTCTATGAGCAGGTATTGTCTGTGACTGCCACATTTCTCCACTTGACAAAGAAATCAAATGTTTGCCTGCTAAGGTGATCTCTACTCTCTTGGTCACCTCCTTGTGGTTTGCCATACACTGCTGTATGTTGGTTCATCTTTTATAGGAAATGGTAATGATCAAGTTCAGTGACTTGACATTTTTCTGTCTCCAGATTTTGGCACCATTTGCTTTTTTAAATAACTGTTCTTGAAAGTATTATAATGGTATGCTTTATCTATTTCTTCCCTTTATCCTTACTTCTAACTTCATGTCGATTTAACCTTTGCCTTTACTAGTGAATTATCTGAATACATACCAATAGCTCATTTAGACACCGTTCCCCATTAGTAACCAGTCATTTGCCGTTAAGATACAGTTAATTTTTTTGTGGTGTTGTTTATCGCTTGTCATGCCTGGCAGTCTTGCTTTTTCTTTGAAAACAATAGCCATGATAAAACAGATCTGAGGTATCCACGTGATATACAGGACTTTGTTCTTGTTTATATTTTAAGCCTGAATTTTGTTTTCCAACATTTATTTTGCCATTTTCCCCTGTGTCTGCTTTTGCATTGAGTATCAAGATATACATTAACTTGGTTTGGAAAATCTCGTCCAGTTCTTTGTAGAATGGCCCTATTTATCCTCTGCAACAGATGTTAGTGGGATCATACGCTCACAGATCTAGAGTTGAAAGGGACCTTAGAAATCACCCAGTCCAACATCAATATGTTACAGAGCAATCAGTAAGTAAGCATTTATGAAGCTCTTACTGTATGCCAGCAAACTTGAGACCCAGCAGAGTTAAATGACTTCATGCTGGTGCCTTCCCCCTGTTGATTATCTCCTCTTTATCCTTGATCTTGTTTGTACGTAGTTGTTGGCATATTTTTCTCCCCAGGGACTCTTTTGCCTTCTTTGAATCCAGAGGGCTTGGCGCAGTGCCTTGAATGTAGTAGATCCTTAATAAATGCTTATTTAGTAACTAACTGGCCCGCTCGACATCAAACAGGTAGAAAGACGCAAAGTTGGGATTGGAACTTGGATCCAGTGACTTCAAATATAGTAATAATCTTTCTGTTACCCCACACTATCTTGTGGGTATGAATCACAGTTATCTTGGAACACAAGATAAAACCGTGTCTACCATCTTCTTTATAGATTCTATTATAAGGAGGAAATAAACCATGATTTCATTTAGCTTTAATTTCCTTGTATCTCCTAATTTTGTGTATTTTTTTTTTTAGTTTTAAGGATTTATTGTTGCCTTTTATTTTTACATAACAGTCATTACAGGAAAAAATCCAAACCCTTCTGTTGGTTAAGCCTCTTCCTTTTTAACAAAGAAACAATTGAGTCAAATCCAATTAATACAGCAGTCATTCCTGAAAACTTTCTGCACTTAGTCACCCATGTCTCCACAGGGAGGAGGAAAGTGTGGCTCATTTTCTTTTTAATGTGGCCAAGATTATTATTTACAATTAACCAAAATTTGATTGTCTCTCAGGTTTTGTTTACTTTATTGTAGTCGTTTTGTGTATTTTTCTCTTGATTTTGCTTCCTTTACAGTAGGTTGTATAAGTCATCTGTGGCTTCTCTGAATTTCTCCTGTGTTGTTTTTTGCATCGCACTTAGTATTCACTTCTGTTCTAAGATCATACTTTGTTTAGCCACTCCCTCTTGATGGTTGGTCACTTTGCTTCCAGTTGGTTACGGCTACCCAGAGTGCTGAAATGTATGGTTTGGTAGGCACACAACTTTTCTTTCTGTGTTTAACAGACTTAGGAGACACATCTTGCAGTATTGAGCTTGCTGGGACAAAAGGTATGAAAAGTTTAGTCATTTTTTTACACCTTATTTATTTTCTGTAATGGTTGGACCACTAATAGTATATTACATTCCCTTCCTTCCTATAACCCCACCAACTGTTTCTGTCTTTTGCCATTTGTTTCCTATCTGATGGGTCTTAGAATATTATCAACTAATTTCATTTGTAGCAAAGAATATTGATGTTGATATCCTTTAGTCCTTGCACTAATATGTCACCTGTTTGATCATTGGAAAAACATTTCACTTTTAGAGTACCAACAGTGAAATTGATGTTCCTAGATTTAAAATGGTATGATTCCTTGAATACTCTGTTCCCTCTTATTTTAAAAAAATCATTTATTTAAAAAAATTTTTTTAACATTCATTTTTAAAAATTTTAAATTCCCATTTCTCTCCCTCCGGCCATCTGCCCCCCACCCATTGAAAAGGCAAACAATATGATAGCAATGACACATGTGAAGTCATGCAGAACATGTTTTCAGTTAGCCATGTTGCAAACAACACCAACAGCAAGAATTATAAAGACAGTGAAAAAATTATGCTTTGGTTTGAACTCAGAAGTCATCAGTTCTGTCTTTGGAGGTAGATAGTATTTTTCATTGTATGTTCTTCAGAACTGTCTTAGATGATTGTGTTGATCAGAGTAGTTAAGTCACTTTGCATCAGTTCACTTAAGTCTTTGTGGGTTTTCTGAAACCATTTCACTCGTCATTTCTTATAGCCCAGCAGTATTTCATCACAGTCATAGACTGCAACTTGTTCAGCCATCCACCAACTGGTGGGCCTCCCCTCGGTTTCCAATTCTTTGCCACCAGAAAAGATCTGCTATCAATATTTTTGTACATGTGGATCCCTTTCCCTTTTCTTTGATCTCTTTGGGACGCAGACCTAGCAGTGCTCTTGCTGGGTCAAAGGGCAGACATAGCAAAATAGCTTTATTTTGCCTCCTTTTCTGCTGCTTCACCATTGTCACTGCAGAAGCAGAAAGGCACCACCTGGCACCAAAGGCCATTTTATATTTGTGTAGATTTTGTTTTGTTAGTTGCTGTGGCCAAAATTCGGATCTTCTAGCAGCCAGCCTACTTGGGAAGAACCTCTCCATATTTAGCTAGATCGGTCCTCAGATAGCAGACGGTCTATTTTGGGGGCCTCTGTTTGAGGCCTTTCCACATGAGAGAATCTTGTTCTACCAAGAGCTTGTTCTCTGCTGGCAATTCTTACATTTGTTTGAATAAGAACAGCTAAATTGTCCTAGTATATTAGATCCGTTGGCAGCATGGCATGTCTGTCTGTGACAGTGGCACTCAGGGGCATGTTAGAGAAGCACATGCAACTTATTTATCAACTTGAGAGGCTATTTGCCCTCAACTATGATAGTTGATCTTATGTTTCTATCCATTTATTTAAACTTTTTTTGAAGCTGTTGTTCTTTTTAGCCTGTACTATGTCTTGGCGTTATCAAGTTTTACAAGTGTGATACCCTCTGTGTGAAGACCTTATTTGTTTTAACGGCATCTTTCAAAGTGTGCCCCCTTCTATGGGCATGTCCATAGCAATCACGTATTTATGACCTAGAAACTGTTTAATCTCCTTTCAAGTCTCTATCTTGCCAGAAAGGATGTGTCTTTCCAGATACAATTACCCTAATTCACTTGATTTGTCTGGTTTATGTCCAGGAGCAGCTTTTCCTTGGACTGTTAGGAGAACATGGCTACTTGTGGGCTTTGGGAAGATGCGTAACAAAGGCACAGACAGCAGGGAAACTGCTTCAGGTGTTATTGGCAATGATTAGTAAAAAATTAATTTGTTTGCCTTGTTGGGTCTTGAAGTTCAGTTCAGAGAGAGGCTTGAGCATTTCTGCTGGCCTGGGTGGCGGTGGTGGCGGTAGTGGTGGAGGGGGGATCGGCAGCCTCCGAGTGTCCTGAGCCCTCGAAAACTCCTCAGGTTTTCATTGAAACTTTTTTTTCATAGAGGGGGCAGCTCCAAGCCAGTGGCGCCCTCGTTAGTGCCTCCACACGATTTCCTTGGTCCAGATGCTGGTGGCTGCTTCAGCCACTCTTACGGATTTAGTAGAGGCAGCATGAGGGACGAACACTTGTGAGCAAGACAGAGCTGACACATGGATCGCCACTCGAGCCAGCTGATCACTGTGACATAGAGAGAAGGGTGAAAGTGTTGCCTGGTTCCACAATGATGTGGATTTCTTTGCTAACCTGTTTCTCAGATGGCATTTTACACACGTTTCATTTGCTGGGGAGATGAGTGAGTCAGAAAAGAGGATACAGGCTGTTCTTGGATGCTGAGCTGCTAGTTATTAGCTGACACTCTCGTTCTTGAGTTATTCCTAGCATGTCCCCCTGAGTCTGAGGTGTCTTTTTATTTCTACATATTTTGTATGTAACACTGTGACTAGGAGATGTGCTTTTATAATCCGGGATGACATTGTATTCCTGTCTCCCGTTTGTCATATTGGCTGTACCTTTTCTCCTTGTTCTGATTCACTGATCCCTGAAGGAGAGTGGGAATACCTCGTGTTCCCTATTGCCGCTTCTGCCACCATAGCTCCCATTTCCACCTCCATGACCTACTCCACCACAGCCACTCCCTGGAATGGTTAGACTCTTGATCTTGCTTTCACCAAGACGTATTCATCTTTCATGATCAGAAACTCTGAAATTCCTTTGTATTACCTTAGTTTCCTATTCTCTTTCTCCTTATACCCTACTTCTAAACATATTCTTTGTTTTTTACCGTTACTGCTAACCCTTCCACCCACCAATACTTTGCTAGACCATTACCTCTGCCTATGAAAGAATACTCCAACTCATTAATAAGAGAAATGCAAATCAAAACAGCTACCTTACATCCGACAAATTGGACTTGGGGAAAGACAGACAACTTTTAAAGCATTGTGGATGGAGCTGTGAATTGGTCCAAGCATTTCGGAAAGCAGGTTGAAATTATACCAGTGATCTCTCAGTTGCAAATCTTGGCCTTTTCTCCATTCTCATCCTCCTTGACTTTAGTCACATTTGTTGCCGTTGACCATTTTCTTCTCCTGGATCCTTACTCTTCCCTGGGTTTTCATGGTATTTCTGGTTCTTATCTTGATTGTCTGACCATTCTTCCTGAATTGTTGTGGCTTCTGATTTTCCATTTCTTTTCTACCACCTGTGGTTGTGCCCCAGGGCCCTTTCCTGGACGCTGTTCTCTTTTTTCCCTCAATACCCTTGTACTCGGTGATCAGATCAGTCAGAGCACCACTGGACCTGGAGTCAGGAAGATTTATCTTTGTGAGTTCAGATCTGGCCTCAGACACTGCTCTGTGACCCCGGGTGAGTCACTGAACCTGGGCTTGCTTCAGTTTCCTTATCTATAAAATGGGGATAATAGTAGCCCCTATTTCTTAGGGTTCTTGGGAGAATCAAATGAGAGAATAATTGTACAGTGCTTACCACAGGACCTGGCACCAGGTAGGAACTTAGGAAAAATGTGTTGATGGTTCCTTTCATGTGCTGAATATCTCAAAGCAGAGGCTTTTCCATTTTTACTTAGCACATATATTCTTTGTCATACTCTTTCCCCTTCAGCCTCGTTCTTATTTACCAAACTTTGTTGTTTCTGTCGAGTGCATCCTATTCTCTAAGTCTCTTAGATCTGTAGCTGTAGAACCATTTTTATTCCCCACATCCCATCAGTTGTAAGGTTGCGTTGAGCCTACCTACATGGCCTCCTTTGCCTGGGTTCAGCAGCACCGGCACCTGAGGTGTGAGGGCTGCCCATCCACCTTTGGTGTCTGCCTCTCACCCAACTCTCCCCTGTGGCTCCACGAAGCTGGAGCCTGTACAGCGGCCACACTCTGGTAGACTTTCTTGGCAGACGGGCTAAACCAGGTTGAGGGTCATCGACAGGTCTTACCAGAGGTTACAGGATCTCTGCCCCAAGCATGGGAAGACTCCCCCTGGCAGAATGGGCCAGTGACAACAGTTTGTTCCAACAGGCATGAAGGCGGCTGAAGCAGGTGCTGTGGAGCACTTAGAACTTGGTCAGCCTGTGGTGATGTCAGGGTCATCCGCTGCATTCCAGGCCATCACCAGTCTTGACTTTTGTCTTCCCCCCTGGACTCTGATGACTCGGGAAGAGAGAGTGAGGCTGATGACTTTGTGCACCCCTGCCTCACCTAAATCCACTTCACTCAAGCCAAGAGATCCCCTGTGATGTCATTGGTCCTGTTTCTTTGGAAACAAAGGATGAACAACCACTTAGTCCCCACTCTTGTTCAGGGCCTTGTCGTCTTTCACCTTGATTCTAGTCATATCCTGCTAATTGTTCTCCCCACTTCCAGTCGCTACCTGTCCCCACCAATCTGCCCTCCCTCAAGCTGCCAAGATAACCTTCCAAAGGCATAGGGCTGACTGTGCCACCTCCCATTCACAGGGCCCCTGTTGTCTAGAGGATCAAACCTGGTCAGCCCTCGGTGGGTGAGACTCTAGCTCACCTGTCTGTACATTTCTTATTTCAGACAAACAGTTCCAGCCACACTGGGGTGCCAGCTGATTCCCAAGTGCCTCGCCTGCCTCATCCACTCATATCAAAGAACTCTTCCCTGGCCCAGAATGCCCACTGTCATCTTTGTCTCTCCTGATTCTTATTCCTTCAGTGCCCAGCATAGATGCCACCTCCGATGACCCTGCTTCTCCACCCCAGTTGTTCTCCCGCTTTAATTTTCCTTCTGCCGTGCTTAGCATTCTAGGCCTAGAGCTGCAAGGTCCACTTAACCCAGCACTGTCAGTTTTACGGTGGAGGCACCTCAGTCCCAGGGAGGTTAAGTGATTGGCTCAGATCCTTTTTGTGTTTATTTTATATTCCCCCATTAGGGTTTTAGCTCTTTGGAGGCTGGGATTGTTTTGTTCATGTCTTTTTCTCCAGCACTTGTCATGGAACCTTACACCTAAGATGCACTTAATACAAACGTGGGGGCTGTCAGCATGGTGTCCTACCCTTGTACCCCACTTCAGCTCCTCGTGGCTCCCATGCGGCCTTCCCAGCCTGGATCGAATGTTCTCGTCCTTGTAATTTACCCGATCCCTCAGCTAGCGCATGGCCTTATTGCCTCTGCACTGCTGTCCATGGAATTCTACTTTTGGTTTCACAGTTTTGCCACATGGGGAGAGTTTGGCAAGGTCCTCTAAAATTTTGAGAATGTACTCAGCTCTGGCACTTAATACAGCCTTTTTAAAAAGTGTATGGAATAGGAAGCTGTGTGGCACTTCCCAAGAATACCTGATTGCCCCTGTTCAGTTCTGTGAAGGGGCTCTCTTTGGTTCATCAGCTGCTGGGGGTCCCCCTGCTGGTCTCTTGTGGTATTAATATTTATCACATGATGATACACTTTTGTGCCAGGAATGAAGAAATCATTTAAATGTCATGTTACATTGTTTCTTTGTTAGGTCAGCTAAAGCTCCTACCATTATTTCTATTCAGCCTGGTGAGGTTTTACATTTTTTTTTTTGGCTCTGAAGGTTTGGGAATTGGTAGGAGAGGTGACCCATTGAGTCTTCTACTCCCACTGAAGTTGTCTTAAACTGATGATATTTGAGAACGATTATACCAGGCATTACCTTGCTCATGCAAGAGCCCAGCTCGCCTGGATACAGTGCTTTTTTATGCTTGGTTTACTAGAGGAAGGTAGTGAGAGCTGGTGGAAGCAATTAAAGCATAGTCTTATTATTAGAAGTATCTAAGGGCTAGTTACCCAGGAAAATCTGGGGAAATCCCCTGCTTAGGATTGCACAAACCAGAATCTGATTAGAAAAGTGCTGTTATAACTGTTTGTTCAGTGCACTTATCGTGGCCTTCCTGTTTATTCGTATACCAACTGGGATCATGTCTTGGTCCCTTTTTTCAAGACACCAAGGAAAGAAGTTTCCAGGTTGGAAAGATAGCTTAGACGTGCAGGGGGTCTGGCTGTTGTTTTGAAGGACCTAAGTCTCGAAAGGTACATGAGATGACATTCTGAATGAGAGTTAATCCAAGCAATTTGTGGGAGTTCCAAGAAAGTAATTTGATCTTTTTCCTGGGAGACAGAAGTGACCATATGTGATAGCATTTTAAGTGGGATCCTGTGGACAAAATTGCTTTTATTTGTGAATGCCTATGTCTTTTATGTCCTCAGAAAGCCAAAGAGAGATCTAGTCCAGGAATAAGGTAATTGTGTTTAAATCAATAGCACTCTTTTGGGTACTAATGTCTTCTCCAACTTGTATCAAGTTTCTTCAGGTCTGTAGGATTCCTATAAAGCTTTTGTGAGTCCCTGAGTCTCCTTGTTTAGATTTCTTGTCTCTGCAGGACAAATGAACTATGGTTAGTAAGTGAGTGACATTTTAAGACTGTTGGGCTCGGTTATTGAGAGATGTTTCACATTTCTGAGTAGCTTAAAGTGTTGCTAATGCACTTGCCATCATTTTAGGGGAAGGCATTGTATGAAGTTCTAGCAAAATGTCGGTCACTAGGAAGTTGGCTAGGAGAGAGCTAGCTGTGTGCCCTGGCGCCAGTGGAACTGATACCTTGTCTCCCTGCTTCCTTGAGCATCTTGTAGGAACAACAGGGGAATTTGAGGGAGCCAAGTTTGTTTCCAAATTAAGCTGTGTTGCTGGGAATTCAGAAGACCCATGCACTGAGGCAGCTAGCCCCTACCCAGGCCCCCACACACATCCTGTTGCAGCAAAGCTTGGGGAAAAGTGAGAAGTTATACTGCCCCAGCGTGTGAACTGGGAACCTACTGGTTGGACTCTAGCTGAGCCTGAATGCCACAGAAACCAGCTGGCTGAAAAGTGAGCCTCACGCTCTCTCACGGAATGGTCCCTCTCTCTTCCTGCTTACTTACTTTTTACTTTAAAGATGTGGCAGAGATGGAGCACTGCCATGTGAGATTTGCAGCTTATTGTTACTGCGATCGTTTTCACATATGGCACCTGGCCCTTCTTTGCCATCCAAAAAGTGTGCTGGTATTCCCAGAATATTCTTGGGGAGTTTTACCTTGGGATTGTATTGTAATCAGAGGAAATTGAGTGCCATAGCCTCATCTTTCTTGGCCTGGGCTCTACATCTCTCTGCAAGGCTGTACTTATTGCCTGCCTAGGGCAGGGGTCGGCCTTTAACATCCAGGACCCCTTGGGCACCCCGAGCATCTGGGGAAGTTTATGGCCTCCTTCTCAGAATCATGTTTTTAAATATATAAGAAATACAGTGATCAAAAGGTCACAGACTTGAGGTTAAGAACCCTTGGCTTAGATTGAGAGCTGAGAGAGACCGTTGAAGCTGTATAACCTGACCCACTCGTCCTTCAGGGGAGTTACATGAGGCCTGGGGGTGGGCAGTGACTTTGCCAAGATGAAGTACACGGTAATGCCTCAAGAGCCTTCTCAATAATGATCCTATGTCTGATGAAGCAGGCAGCGGACAGCAAGCAAGGCTTTGCTAAGGGGAGCTCACAGCAGGCTGTCTGCCAATGCTTGCATAAATTGAACTGGTTTGAGGTTTTTTTTTCCCTCTTACAACACTCCTCAGGTGGCATGCTCTTTTGAGCCACCCTGTAATACTTTGAAATTTTGGTTTGCACATTTGAGCTGTTATTCTGCTGAGGAAAGAAAACTCCTTTTGTAGCTGGCACTGGGCACCCAAAGGAAATGCAGGCTGAGGGCGTGTTGTGGGGCAGGCCCAGCTCCTCAGGTGCTTCTCTTTTTCAGATGAGCTGTCATGCGTCCAGCTCCTGTGGTGGCCCTCGGGCATTTTTCCTTGGGAGGGCAAACTGGCCTCCGTTGGCTAGGGGACAAGGAGAGCTGAGAGCTGTTCCTGTCATACTCTTTCAGGTGGAGAGCTTCTGGGTTGGTAACTTTAGGGAATCTCCACCTGTGCTCTCCAGTGCAGAAGGGGTCTCAGGTGGAAAAAGTTAAAGAAGCTCTGCTCTAAGCCTCCTTTTGTCTTCTTCTTCTCTTTTTTTATTTGGGTTAAGTGACTTGCCCAGGGTCACACAGCTAATAAGTGTCAAATGTCTGAGACCAGATTTGAACTCAGGTCTTCCTGACTCCAGGGCTGGAGCTCTATCCACTGCACCCCCCCCCCTGCCCCTGGCCTCCTTTCTTCTGTGGAGAGTTAGCGTTGATTTCATTTATTCCACTGATTGAATCTCCCTGCTAGAAAGCCCTTGTTCCTCTAGTGTTCTCTGATTGCTTCATGAATTAATCCCTTCCCCCAAGTTGTTTTTAGCAAAGAGTGGCATTTACTGAGCACCTACTATGTGCTAAGCACTGAGGATACAGAGACAAAAAAATAAAACAGCCCCTGCCTTCAGAGGGCTTATGGCCTTCTTGAAAGGAAAGAGTATGTGCACAGGTAAGGCTACAAATACAGACAAAGCAAATACAGAATCATTTTGATGGAAAGAAGGTTGGTTTTGCCAACCAGGACCACTAGGAGAAGCCTCGTGCACTGGCCCTGGTAGGAACCGTGGGTTCTTAAAGGGTGGGAATGGGCTGCAAGAATGGGCAGCAGCCCGTGGGGAGGCCTGAAGGCTCTAGAGAGATGTCATGCACAGGTAAGAAGCAGAGTGCCAGCTGACATGGCTGGGCTGCAGACTAGGGGAGACAATAGAGGCTGACCAGTCTGGCTGAAGGGCTTGAGATCCCAGAGGACTTGGGGTTTTATCTTACAGGCTTGTTGAGCAGGAGAGCTCAGTGCACTGTTCTTAGGGTGAAAAGTGGGACACCGTGGTAGTCTGTGAAAAACACTTTACATTGCCGCATCAGGCTGGAGGCTGTGTCCTGTGTCAGACCCTTGTGTCCTCTGGAAGTGCTCATGGGGTAGTGGGCTACAAGACTGTGCCTCAAAAGTCTTTTTCCCCCTCTTTAAGAGGTGGTTATTGATGGATTCCTGTCTCCATAAGCCTTGAGGACATTGTAGGGTTTCAGTGACTCATTAGAGAAGGTCAAGACCAGGTGTGGGTTTTCTTTCTCTATCCTCTTTTTAGGGGGTTTATTGTTAGTGTATGTGAGAGAAATGATGGATTATTTTTGTGGGGAGCAGGCTTTCAGGAGGGGTAGATGGATTTGCTATGCTGAAGGGCTGCTGCCCGCGGCCAGCATTTTTCTTTGTCTGTCTTTCCGTAGTTGGCAGTGTGTCTCAGAGGAAGTGCATCAGCCCAGCCTGCTAACTTACTACCCTCTTTGTGACCTCGGTCACCAAACCACTTTGGGACTTTATTTTTACTCCAGCCCTTTCGTTTCGAGTTGTGAGGTTGGTTTCTTTTAGCATAGAAAACTTTGAGGGGTTGGGGGTTGAGAAGAGTGCCAGGGTGCAGTTGAAGCGGGTTAAACACCCAAACCACATTTTTAGCCTCTTTGGCCTGAGACGTGACATGAGCCACACTGCAAACGCTGGCTCCCACTCTCTGAAAATTCTCTGCTGCTTTTTTGTTTGTGTTTGTTAGAAAAGCAAACCTGTAAGGGAGGGGAAAGAGCCCTTTTCCATCCCGCCTGAGCCAGCGGCTTGCCCTCAAAAGGAAAGTGTTCTTCAGATCCAGTATTTCCCAGACGAAGCTTGTCATCTTAACTTTGGTCTTCCCCAGGGTGCTTCTGAGAACAGTCACAACTCACCAAGTCTCAGGAAACCCGATTACCAACATATCCTGTTCGCGTGCGTGTGTGTATATGCTGTGTTACCCACAGACTGCTTTCCACCCCATGTGACCTTTGGTTACCACCCGGAAAGTGAGGGCCCAGATACCAGTCAGAATTTCCAGACTTTGGTTTAGTTCAGACAGTCTAGAAAATACAACAGTAGCAGTTTTAAAGAGCTTTCAGGTGGCAGGAGTAGGGAATGGGGAATGAGGTGCCCTGAAGAGGCAAGGGTGAAAGGTTAGCATTTGTCCCTCTCCAGGAATGCTTCGCTGAAAATCCATCTTTAGGAGCAGCCTAGAAGCCACTGGAAAGAATGAAAAGGCCCACTTGGTGCCGTGATTCTTGGGCTTTAAGACAGAATTCTGAATGTCTTGGATCCTTTGAAAGAATTCTCTTTCCATAACTAGAGTTACATGTCACTGAAAAACTCACTCATCCCACATGGCTTTTACCCATACCTCCTTCTTATTCAGTTTCACCTCCATAAGGTGTCATACCTTGGAATGAGGAGAGGGGAAGAGATCCCAGAGGCCGTTGAGGCCAAGTCCCTGTTTCACAGAGGAGCAAAGGCCCCAGAGGCAGAAATGACTGGGCTAGAGGCACACAGATAATCAGGACTGAAACTGGAGTTCTTGGGTTCCAGATCCAGCACTCCTATGACATGGAATCTTTGTGTTGTTTTGGCTTCTATCAGAGAGAAGTTACTCAGGTGGTATAGTAAAGACAGTTACACGAACAGTCATACCCCAATGATGATAGCCAGCAGGTGCCCCAGAGACAGCAGCCTCAGACTTAGAGCACGAAGGCAGCTAGTTAAGCATGCATGTGTTGAACGGGGACAAAGAAGGGCCCCCTGGCTTTGGGAAAGTTTCTCCCTTTGTGGAAGCCTCATGAAGTTCCCCTTAGGTGTAACTTTCTTCTGGCCTTTCTAGAGTTTGGAACTGGCCCTTCCCTCTTCACAGGCCGTACTCCTTGAAGCCGCCTCAGGTGATTGACCAACCGTCTTTCTAAATCTCTTTTTGCTATAGATAGTCCTCTGTCATTGGCAACTGCTACGGTGGGACCTTTGATGCCTCTGGCAGATCTTCCAGCCATCGAGGCACTTCCCTCTTAGAAATACTCATTCACCTAAGATCAGGGAAGAGGAAACACAAAAGAAACAGATGCTTCCTGGCACTTGGTGTCCGGGTACGGTTTTTCCTCACTTTGCTGCCAGGGAGAACAAGCAAAATGGCCCCAACGTCGAGACTATCCAAGTTCAAGTAGGAAGCGGTTGGCTGCCGAGTTTGAGCCTTGACTCTGAAGATTTCTCTTTAGCTGTATCCACGTTCTGTTACAGCCTACATGGTGGGAGCACAAGTAAATAGCAAGAGTGAGATCATGTTGGAACTTACGGTGAATCTGCAGCTAGTGCAGGGAGAGGAGCAGTGTATGATCTTTGCCATAGGCTGATGTATTCTCCTTGCTAATGTTCTAGTTAACATTTTGCATCGATATTCATTAGAGATACAGGTCTATAGGACTTTTTCCTCTGTTTTGACTCTCCCTGGTTTAAGTATCAAGACCATATTTGCATAGAAATAGTTTGGTAGGACCCTCTCCTATTTCACCTCTGTTTCCCAGTATGTTCCTTCCTCCTCTCCCAGAGAGCTGTCCTTTATAACAATGAAGGAAAAAAATTCAGCAAAACTAACCCACCATATCAACAAAGTCCAGAAAATAAGGAAGATGCCCAGTGATTGGGAAATGGCTAAACAAATTCTGGTACATGAACATAATGGAATATTATTACACTGTAAGAAGTAATGTAAGACTGGTGAATGCAGAGAAACTTGGGGAGACATAGCAACCTGCTACAGAATGTGAGCAGAACCCCAGGAAACACTTCACAGTGTCTACAGCAACACCAATGGAAAGAGTCACAGGTTAAGGCTGTGACATTAAAAGAGCTAGGAGAAGGGAGGAGGCTCCTCCCTCCCTCCTTGTGGTGGGGAGCACCAAGGGAAGAGGAAGGAGGAGGCATTCTGGATGTGGAACTCAGCATGCAATGCCCACTGTGATTTCAAAGGCTTCCGGGCCTTCACTGGAGGAACCGCCTGTTCCCTAACATGAGGGTTTCTGCTCTTCATTGCTCGGGATCTGGTAATCTTACAGCTAAAGCATGGAAGAAGGGAGAAGATGCAGAGTGTATGAGACAGTTATTTCCTGGGCTTAATTCCTCTCCTTTCTCTACATGCAGGCATGCCCTCTAAGCTTGATGCAGTGAGTATCACTTCACAATAACACCGTTGCGTTCCAGTGGAAATCCACAGGAAAACCAAAGAGATTTGGTTGTCATATTGTTTGGATCATCTCCTGTTTTTATTATTATTAAATTATTAATTACATCTTAATGTTTTCAATCAGCGAAAGTCTATCTTTTCTCCCTCCCATCTCCGCATTGAGAAAGAACACAAAAGAGCCTGTTAAGCCCCTGTTAAAAACACAATATAGTCGCGTAAAACAAATTCCCCTACTAGCCTTGTCTCAGTTTGTACTCTGCTTCATTACCTCTCTGCTAGGAGATGGGTAGTATGTTTCACCACAAGGCCTATAGAATTTTGCTTGGTCATTGCATCGGTCAGAGTTCTAAAGTCATTCAAAGTTGTTTGTTTTTTGGTATGTATTGTTCTCCTGACTCTTCCCACTTCAAACTGCATTAGTTCAAGTTTTCCCAGGTTTTTTGCTGAAACTGACCCCCTCATTATTTTTTTGCAGTACAATAATGTTCTGTTACATTCCTCTACCACAGCTTGTTCATCCATTCCCCAATTGATTGGCACCCCCTTAGCTTTCAGTTCTTTCCCATTACGAAAAAGAGCTGCTGTGAATATTTTTGTGCATATGTGTCTTTTTCCTTGTTTTGATTTCTTTGGGGTATAGACTTTGGGGTATCACTGGGTTGAAGGGTAAACACAGTTGGAAGAGACCACAGTTTTCTCTGTCTCTCTCTTTTCTTTTTTTTGCTTTTTTTAGTGAGGCATTCAGGGTTATGTGACTTGCCCAGGGTCACACAGCTAGGAAGTGTCAAGTGTCTGAGGTCAGATTTGAACTCGGGTCCTTCTGACTCCAAGGCTAAAGCTCTATCCACTGCACCACCTAGCTGCTCCTACAGTTTTCTCTCTTGAAAAGCCTTTTTACCCATTCAAAGGCAGGCAGTGTTGTACAGTCACTCCAGAGGTGGAGTTGGAATTTTCTCAGCTAATGTTGAGGTCATTGAAGTTGAAGTTGCCTTGTAAAGGGCGTGTTTGGCCCTCTCCTGAGCCGGCCGTGTGCACGAGGGGGTCAGGAACCCAAAGTGAGTCCCTTAAACTTTCCCATAATGAGATTTTTCCTTTTACAAATTTTGAGTCGCTCCGAGGCCATTTCTTCCCTCAGTGGGTGAAGAAACCCTTTGGGTTGAGCCCAGTTTTCTCCCAAGCGAGTTATGCCCCGTGCTGTGCTCTTTGGCAGCCAGCTGGGCCCTCGCCTTTCACACACAGTGGGGTTTTCGCTGTGGTGATGAAGAATTTTTAAAATGTATGTTTTGAGAGAGAGAGCGCTGAACGATTGAGGGATGACACCCTCTGCTCCTTTGTATTTTTCTGGGGCATTCATTTCCTTGGCAAGGATGCTGTTACCTTGGCCTGGCTAATGGAATTTCTGCTCTTAGAAGCTAACTGGTGCCACAATTCTCTGAGCAACTAGAAACTTATTTATGAAGCATGCTATGGTAAGATGATGTCTCAGTTGAGGAGTTTCTTTGGCAGGTTTTCAAACATGAATTGTATGGGACAGCCTTTGAAATTTTTATGGCTGTTAAAATATTTTTAAGTGAAAAAATCTCAAAAAGTTAGGTTAAACATTAATAGTTGTATGTGCTAACTGCTTTGGTTCCTGAAATGCTGTCATTTGCAGTTTTAAGCAGGAATCAGGAGGCTTAGGACTCCTGTATCATATGTCTTGATTTCCAAATTATTCCTGTAGACAGGTGTTGTTCCCCCTTTACAAGTGTTCATCTATAGAATGAGAATGGGCCGCAGATACCATTCCAGTACCTATTGTTCCTTCATATAAAGGGACTGCCAAGGGCTTTAGATGCCATTAATTTCATATGTTAAGTGTGAAAGTGTTAAAACAAGGAGCAGAGGTCTCCCTGGGTACCTAATAAATGTTTTTTAGGAAAAAGTCTGTGAAGACACAGTTTCTCTTGAGTAGGTTTCTGTTTCTTCCTCTTCCTTTTTTATCTTTCACTTGCAGTTTTTCCATGTGGCTTAATGCTCATCCCATCCCATCCTATCCTGAGCCACTGAAGGGAAATGAGAAAATAGGGTGTCCTGGCCTTTCTTTATCCTTGTCCTTCTAAGATGTTTGTTTACTTTTGTGTAATTATAATGATCAAGCTCCGCACCTTCTTTGCTCTGTTGCAGAGGAGGGGGACTGTGGCTGTGCCGCCTTGAAATACCCTTTCAGGTCCAGTGGATGTGTTGGTTAGTTTTATTGAACTGCATTTTTTTTTCCATTTTGCTCCTTATCATCAGTGAGAAGGGTATATTTGGAAATGAAGGTGATATAAAAACAAAAGCTCAACAGAAAAGCAAAAAGAAAATGGGGAAAGGCTGCTCACTTCCCTTGCTGTGATAGAATGACAAGTAGGATATAAGGAGGGCCCAGGCGATAGGGGGATGAGGACTTGAGCCAGGATGAGGTAGGGAGAGACACAAATAGCAGCCTAGGCTAAGAAGTAAGTTCATTTGAATGTGTTTGCTATGTCTTGTAATCCTGGACTCCAGCTGCCATGGGAGAGAAACGCCTGGCGAAGAGCCGAAGGAATCAGCCCGTGTCTCCAGCCACCGCAGTGCCCAAGTCCCACCCCTGAGTGGCTGTGGCTTCTGCAGAACTTCATTCAGGGCTGTTAGGTCTGAGCCAACAGCTGTTTACAAAACATATAAGCAAAAATGCCAGTACCTGTCCTCAGGTTGGAGACACCCCGTGGTTTCTACTGGACCCCTCTGCTTGTCCAGGGCACACTAGCCATGTGAATGCTGGTTTGGTCATCGAGGCCCATTTGGCCTCTGCTGTCTGCTGCCCTGCAGGCAGCCTCTGCCTCCCCTGATGAAGAACAGACACAGAGGTTCCCTTCCAACCCTGAAGTCACCATTTTTAACGTGAAACAGTTTTCCTACAAGTTGATGAGCCAGAATCTTTCCCTTATTTGGTGCCTTGTTTAAGCAGAGGCTTGTCCATCAGGGGTGCCGGACTTCTCCCTGCACACTGGTGATGCTTCCGTGAGGTGCTCCGTGGTTCCAGGCATAGTGGAGTGGGAGGGGTCTTCAGCAGGCCATATCCACAGAGTTCTTAGATGCCATTCCCTTTTCTGTGAGGCTGTGTTGATGCCGTGTGGTGACGGGTGGGGCTGGACATGGTGTTTCTTTTTCTCCTCTTAGAGTCAAAGCACAGGCCTGCATCTGTTGTCCCTCCCCTCCTGAAGCCTTTCCTTTACTCCACTGTTTGCTCAGCATCTCTTGAGAGATGCCGGTGGGTCGGCAGGGACCTTGCTTTGCTCCTTTTTGGTTCTTCTCCTTCCTGGCCGACACTGGACCAAGTGTGGGATCACTTCTGCATTGCTTAGCTTCCACTGGCTTGAGTGAGGCCAGCTGAGGGTGTCCCTAGGCTGTGACCACCTGCTTGTGTCAGCTTGGCCCTTCTGGCTTGGGTTCAGCTGGTCACTGCTCGGTGACTGACCTCTGAGCTGTCATTTATAATCATGTCACTTGGAGTCCTCCAGGGCTTCCCTTTCTCATTCCACTGGAAAAGCAAAGTGTCCTTAGGCTTCCCCTCAGCAGCATCCAAACAATGGATTTAAGTCTTTCTCTTAGACTTAGGGCAGGAATCTTGAGTCAAGTGTCCCAAATGCTCTTAGAAACAACCTGGGATAATAATAGCTAACATTTATCTAGCACTTCAAGGTTTGCCAAATACTTTACATCTTATTTGATCGTCATAATAAATAATTCTGTGAGGGATCTAGTCCCAGCCAGCCCCCACCCCCTTCCCCAGGTGGGTCTGCATTTGGGAGCCGTCTGGTGCTTAGGGTAGATTGGAAGGTCAGGCTGTTTGTGTAGACATGTGACAGGTGCAGTTGGATGCCCCATGTCCCCAAAGAAAGAGAGCTGCCAGGCTTGTCTGGTCCTGGGTTCTCCCTGGCACGGCTTGTGTTTGGGCCCTCACAGAAGGTGCTTGGGACCTCAGCAGTCAATTCTGTGGCACACGACTGATGACTTTTGTTGGAAACTCCTAGCCTTGCATGGCACCTCCCGGTAATTCTCGTGTCTTCCGTCTTAGAGGCAGCAAGGGGTCATCAGAGTGGGTCGAGCCCTGCTTCACATTTGGCTGTGTGACCCTAGGCAGTCACCTAACTTCTGTCTCAGTTTCCTCAGTTGTAAAATGGGCATCATGATACTCAAATGAGATAACGGTGTTAAGTGCTTAGTGCAGCTCCTGGCCCATGGCAGGAGGCACTTAGTAAATGCTTGTTTCCTCCCTTCTTCCCATCCTTCCCTTGGACCAAGAGTGAGGCGATGAGTTTGGAAAACTGTTTGTGAAGGGCTCTTCCTGACTGCTCTGCTGTGACCAGGCCCCCAAATAGGAAACAGACACAGAAGGATGTAGTTAGTGGCCTAGAAAGGAAGGCAGTTCAGGTGGCTTTGATGCTGTATGCGTGTACCAGCAGTGGCCTTGTGAGCCAGCAGCAGGGCTGGGTGCAGGGGGGGTCTTTTCACCTTTCTCCTCCTGGGGTCCTGAAGGCCCAGGCTGTCCCAGCAGCTCTGGTAATGTCAGTATGGGGCAGATGGGCAGCCGAGTTCCCAGGGGTTGAGTGGTGAGGTGAGTCAGAAGTAAGAGTCATTCAGAGAGCAGCCCAGTCAGAGCAGGCAGGGCTGCCCTTGGGTTGAACTCTGGCTTTCTGTTTACTTTCAAGTGCTAAGCTTGTTCGACTTTGAACCAGAGGCTGCCCTTGGTTCTTGTATGGCGCAGTGGGGCAGGCTCTGCAGAGGACCTGTCCTGAGGCCTGGGGAGCAAGCTGCTGCAGCCCCTTGAGGACCTGGACTTGAGAATCAAGACAGGTCCTGGTTGGGCGGTGGACTGGGGTGCTCACCCTGGGACCAGGAGGGACACTGAGACCTTGAATGAAAGATCTGTGGAGCACTGTTCTCTACGGTTAACACCTCCGTGACTAAGCTTAAAGATGCCTCGTAGCTTTGAAAACCAAAGCCTGATGCAGTGGGCCTGGTTGCCTAGCACATGTTGTGGAGGTGGTCTCTAAGATAGTTTCTGCTTTCAGATCAGGTGACTGTCAGGTCATTCAGCAGCAGATCCGAGGCTGAGAAACCCAGGTCTCCTGACATTCAATCCAGTTCTTTCCACTATGTTACCCTCTTTTCCCCAAAGCATGAAATACCTCATGAATCTGTTGTCTCTCCTCACACAAAGATGGGTTTACACTAGGAAGCCTTCAGTCTGGGAGAGACACAAGTATCTCCCCTAAGATCCCCCTGACACCTGAAATCTGCAGTGGTGACTGCTGATGTGACGTTTAGCCCAGTTTCTCTCTAGTCAGAAATCTAAGTGGCAAAGCTAACAAAGTCAGAGGAAGTAAATCGAGATTTCGTACAAGACTTGCAGCGTGGGGGAGTAGGGGGAACCTTTAATGGGAGGAGGCATGTTGTATATTGAAACACACGTCACTCAGGCCGTCTCCATTGGAGCCCATGCTCCATTACAAGTCATTCAGCTGTCGTCTCACCCGGAACAGTTCTTTCAGAACGATGGAAGTTGACAGGTCATTAGTCTCATTGGGCCCCATTGACCAAAGCAAAGGGATCTGAGCTGATTGACAGTACCGCCAGTTCATGAGACCCTCATCCAGGTGACCAACTAGTCTGTGAATTTTTTCTTGAATGATGGGAGGAGGCATATAAAAATTGGTATTTGCAGAATAACTATTAAATGCTACTTGTGTTTATGCTAGGGTTCCTTTTTTTTGTTCCTAGCCTCCTTTAGATTCCATCTCCTCCATACCCTCTTCCTCTCCTAACTGAAAGTGAGATGCATAGCAGGGCCCAGCACTTTCACTGCCCCCAGGCCTTCTGAGAAGATGGCTTGCCTGGGACTATAGGTTGAAGAACCTGTCTTCCAGGTTTAGTTTCCATGTCTTGCCTACCATGACTTCACACAGATGAGGAGATTCAATAGTCTGACTTTGAAATAAATGAACTGTGCTGACCCTTGACTCAGAACCTCCTCAGGCCGTTGTGGCCCCCAGAGTTTTGACACAACTGCAGGGCTGTCAGGAATGCCCAGGCCAGTGCTCTGGAGGCTGAGCATACTGGGCAGCCTCATGCCCACCAAATTGGAGGCTCTGGGGTTTCACTGCTAGTGCGTGCTCCACACATGAAAGACAGTCTGCATGTGAAAGGTCAGACAGCTGAAAGAGCAGTAAAAGAGGGGCTCTTTGTTACTGGAGGATTTACTTCAGGCTTCCTCTTTAATAGTGAGCTCTCAGAGACACTTGAAAATTATTGTGAAAATCTGCAGATCCTACCTCTAGGGTTAGAAGGGACTTCAGTGGTAATCTCAGCTGACTCTCTTTTTCTAGATGGGAAACTAAGGCCCAGGAAGGAAAATGATGTGCTTTAGGTCAGTCACCCAAGTAATGAGGAACAGAGCTGGAGTCAAACCCTGGTCTTCTGATTCCAAAACCTGCTCTTTCCCCTTTCCCACCCTGCCTTTCTTCCGGATTGCTTTGATTGGATGTGGGGATTGTACCCATAACATGACGAAGGGGAGGTAGCGTATGGTGGGGAGAGAGCCGGCCTGTGAGTCAAGTCCCCTTCTGACACTGAACCCTTCGTTTCCCTCCAGAACACTCTTAAGACTGAGTGGCAGAATCGCTGCTGATTGATATTGATAGAGGGAGTTTCCTCACTAGGAGCTTGCTGAGCCAGTGAAATTGGAAATTTGGACCCCAGAAAAATGCCTAAGACTCTCTCTTTGTGAATTCCTTCTTCTCACTTGAGCATCCCATTCCCACCACTGGCTCTCTGCCAGCACCTGCTTGGGGAGATCTAACCTGACCCCTCTGCCCTCACACAATTCATGAATGATGTGCTGCTCCAAAGTCACATGGCTAGTTGATGGCAGAATTAGAACTTGAACCCAGGTTTCCTGTCCTTGTGTTTTTCTCTGTAGATCACATACGATAAGGAAAGCAGAGTAAAACTCAAGTCTTTACAGGATAGGGAAACAGATTCATTGTGTTTCAATGAATTGATGGAGATGATAAGAAATCATGCTTTAACATTTGCAAAGCACATTACAGACAGTCTCATTTTAGGTGATTACTGCAGGTATTACACCCATTTTGCAGATGAACAAACCATGGCTTAGGTTGTTTGTCCACGATCTTACAGCTGGTGTCTGAGACAGGATTTGGATCCAGGCTTTTATAACTCCTCCTGCTCTGCCTCTAGTGCTGCAGTCCTTAGGATCACATTCTAGTAACCTATTAGAATTTGTATTAGCTGTGAAAAATAGAAAAGCTTCATGGGAGTGAAATTTTTCTGTCTTTTTAATGTGATCTCAGAACTGAAAAAGAACAGTGAAACCCAAGTTGTGTCAATGGGGGAATGATTGTAGCAGGTTTAGCCTGTCCTAAAGATGCTCAGAAATAAGGCCATAGACATGTGCCTCTGAAGGATTCCTCTTTCACAGGTTCTGTCTGCCTCACAGGCAGCTTGGTCTAGGCCCCAGCTGTCAGCACCCACATCAGTCACCTGTGTGACCCCCCCTGCCCCCTGGAGCTAGCTTCATCCCTGCTTAGAGTGACACATTGTAGCTTGCAGAGATGTTTGAGGGCCAGGATGCTTAAACTGACCTGTATTCTCTCCTTTCTTGCTGATAAGGCTGGGTCTAGTTAGCAGGTCCCATGCCCATTCCGTACGCCAGGATCTCTTGGGAGCACAGATCAACCCACATTATAATAGGGGAATATACTGTGGATTGTCCACAGATGTCCATGAGCTCTGATAACACCCCTGGAATCTCACTTGTCTGCCGCATTAGGCGTCTTTCTTTCAGTTAATGAAAGATGTGTTTGGAAGTAGCCCTGGTTAGTATAGGCTTTCAGCGGATCATGTCCCCTGGCCAGCCTCTCATTGAGTCGGCTGATGCTCCTCAGATTCTCCTGTCCCCTGTAGTTCTTTCCTCTACCAAAGGTGTTCTCATAGACGATCACCCTCTCTTAGTTTCCTCATCTGTAAAATGGGGACCATAACAGCTTTGGAAACAGCTACAGAATTGGGAGACTCACATGAGAGGATGTGTGGAAAGTGCTTTGTAAACCTTTAAGACACCATATAAATGGAAATTATTGGAAACAGAATGCTCCTACTTTTTTGGAAGGAATAGAAAATGTCTCAGAAAGAGCATGCCCTTTGAGGCTAGGACTCCCCAAATGGCAAAATTTCCTTTGTTGTTGGCAAAATTGAATATCCTCCACTTAAAGTGTGAAATAACCCCCCCTCCCCCGGCCCCCCCCAAAAAAAAGTCCCTGAAAGCTTCTTGTTCATCTTTGTAGGGCTCGGGATCTTTCTCTTGGGCAGTTTTCTGTTTTCTTTTCGTTCCTTAAATCCGTGTTTTAGTTCCTGCACATGGCGACAGCTGCCAGCAGAGGGTGCTGTCGTCTCGCCAAGCCTGATGTCACCTTTGGCTCCTCAGAGCTGCAGCTGTTGGGCATGTGCCTTGGATCTATGTGAGAGTCTGGGCATGTCCATTTGGTTCCCATCCCTAGTGCCCACCCCCTCACACCCTGGCCAGGTTATTGTGTCACTTGGGACTCTGTTCAGTAACAGGAAACTGGGGAGAATTTAATTGTTTTCTCCTCTCTCTTTTTCCCATGCAGCTGAACAAAAGGTTCATCCTCAGTTTTCTCCATGCCCATGGGAAGCTGTTTACCCGGATTGGGTAAGTGTGCAGGATGTTTATTTTATTTTCCTACATTACAAGTCTTTTTGGAATTTAATATTGTTAGCAACTAGACTGTGTTTGTAACTGAGGGCACAGGGTGTGAATTCTTAGCGGCCCCCACCTTCTGTTTCTCCTTCCTTTCAGTCTCTCCTGCTGGGCCGCTGCAGTGAGGGAAGTCTTACTGTGCTCTCCCCTCCTCCCACCCTCTCCCCTTCTCTTTCTTTTTCCCACTTTCCCTCCTCTTCCTTTTTCAGATGTGCTCTCCCATAGGCTGGCTGTCTTTCCTCCCTGACCCCTTCCCACCTCCTGCTCCTGCTTCACCCTCTGTTCCTCTTCTCTCTCCTCTGTCTTCCTGTCCATTATGTGCACGTGCTTGGGCTCTAGTGAGAACCCTCGGGCTTTCGTGCTGAGTCCCTGGCTGCTGTTGCCAGGGGTCCTCCTTGGGGAGAAAACTGTTCACTGGTTTGCTCTCAAAGAGAACATTGACATTTCCTTTCCTCCATGTCCCTCTGACCCATGCCCCCTCACCCTTTGGTCAGTTTTCTGCACCACCAGTAAATATAGCAGCGCTGTCTTAGTGGTTTCCCAGTCCACAGTGAATTGACATGCATGTAAATGAACAGCCTTGGGCTCAAGGCACCTTCTCCTGTCACCTCCACCATTCACTATGCCTTGCACGTGGTGGGTGCTAAGGAAATGCTTGCTGCCTTGACTTCACTTCAGCTCTTGTCTTTTGAACACAGCTTTAGCAGACCAAATTTCCTAGTTTTATAAATTAGTCGTTGTAGAGCCTCACCTAAAAGAATAGCTAAGATTAAGGTTACTTTCATCTACTCTCTATGTGTCTTGTATATATCATTTAGGTACCTCTTCTTTCTTCTGTTAGAATGTAAGCTTCCTGAGGGTAAGGACCCTGTTCACTTTTTCTTTGTACCCCTAGCACTTAGCACAGTGCCTTGTGTGGCATTTAATAAAAGCAGCTAGTTGAAGCAGTAGATAGAGTACTAGGCCTTTAGTCGGGAAGACCTGTGTTCAGATCCAGACACTTCTTAGCAGTGTGACCCTGGGCAAGTCACTTCATCTCTACTTCAGTTTCCTGCTCTTTAAAATGGGGACAGTGATAGTGCCTATCTCCCAGGGTGGTTGTGAAAATCGTGAAGCCCGTGTTGTGAGCCTTAACGCTGTAAAAATGGCGGCTCTTGTTGCTGCTTCAAGTCTGCCTATAACTCCCAGTCCCGAGCATTCCCAAGGGCCCGAATGGGGCTTGGAGACGGGGCCAGAGGGTAGGACAGAATGGCAGCAGCTTTGTTGGGAAGAAAGGCTCCCTTCCCTAGGCAGTGAGAGAGTGCGCAGTGCAGTAGACAGAGCTCCAAGCTCCAGGGCATCTGGAGTCAGAACAGTCCTGGGGGGTCTTGCCTGCCAAGCAGAGAGCACGGTGGTGCCCCAGCTAGCCTGCCAGTGCCTTGAAGAAGGCACTTAGTGTGAGTGTGCATGTGTTCACCTGGGAATGCACATACAGCTTCTCATGGCAAAAAGGGGACTCTAGGTTTTCAGAAACTGTGCTGATAGAACTTGGGTTTTGGCAGACCCCACCCAACAGGAAGGGCCTCAAGTATGGACCCAGTGATAGACCAGCCTCCCTAAATTTAGTTAGAGTGGCTCATCTCTAGAGGCCGGGCCATCCGGTGGGGGATTTTTGAACCACAGCAGCTCATAATTAATCACTGATCAATTCATAAGAGTGAATATGGTTTGCTTTGGCGGAAAGTCTCCCATCAGTGAAAGCACAGCTCCTTGATTTGTGTATATTTGCTTGTGATTAATTTCTGGGTCCATATGCCTCAGTTGATGTCACTGTGTCCTTCAGCCCTCCCGGCGTAACTCAGGTTTAATATTTTAGCATTTCTCCAAATGCTCTCTTAGGAGGAATGCCAATAGCGAACATATAGATAGCACTTACTCTGTGTCAGGCACTGGGCTTAATGCTTTGTAGTGAGTGCTATTTGATTCTCACAACAGCTCTGGAAGGTAGGTGTGCTTATCATCCCCATTTTACAGATGAGGAAACTGGGGCAAACAGAGGTCAAGTGACATGCCCAGGGTCAGACAGCTAGTGAATATCTGAGACCAGATTTGAACTCAGGTCTTCTGGACTCCAGGCCTGGTGCTCTATCCATTGTGCACCTAGCTATTGCATATACGGTAACAACAATCTATGATATAACTACTGTTTCAAGGATTTTAAAGGCTTGCCCTGCCCTCAAAGCTTATTCGACTTCCTGACCTCTTTTTCTCCTTTAGCCTGGACCTGTCCTGTCCCATGGGGTTAATGTCCTGACATGAGGTCCCTTGGATGAGGTGCCACTATGCCAGTGGAAGACAGGTGTAGAAGTGCTTGGAGATTCTTGGCCCATGTCTTGGTTCCATTTCCATAGAAACCTAGAAGACAGTCTGGTTACTTTGGTGGTTTGTGGGAGGACCTTGTTCCTTTGCTGAAACACCAAGCGAAAGGATACTTCGTGTTAACGTATTTCCTTCAGATTCTTGGATAGCGAGTTCCTGATGCTTCCCCTAGGAGCTGTTCTTAAATATTTGTTTTGGGCCTCGAGCTAAACATTTTCTTCAATGGTCATGGGTGGCAGAATAAAAACTGTGCTTCTGTGGACAGATGACATGGACCACACTGAGCTTGGCTGGCAGTGGCCCTCATCTCCTAGACCTGGAAAAATGTGTAGAGATCTTCGAGGCCAGGGGTTCTGTCCCCTTTTGTGTCCTGCCACCCCCTGGCAGAAGTCTGAGGGAGTCTTTGGGCCTCTTCTCACAATCGGGCTTGATGGAACCACGAACTACATGGGATTATCAGGGAAATCAAAATGAGGGAAAAGAAAGCTGGAATTTTTTCCCTTTCAATTCGTGGGCCCCTTGAGGTCCAGAGACACTTGGTGAAGATTCCTGATCGAGTTCAGCCTCATCATTTTATTCCTGAGGAAACTGAGAGCCCGGGCGGGAGCGGGGTGGGGGGGGGGAGTGACTTACCCACATCACGTAGCAGATGGGTGACAGAACTGGGATGAGAGCCTGCGTCTGGAGTTCTTGCTGGGCTCTGGCCTCTAGACTGGGTTTTTTTTTTTAACCTTTTTTGTGTCATGGTAGACCCCTTTTCAGAATGTTTTTAAAGGCATAAAATAAAGTATATAGGATTGCAGAGGAAACCAATTCTATTGAAATATAATTATCAGAATGTTTTTTCTAAAGTTCGCAAACCCAGGTTAAGAACCCCTGCTCTAGGCCATACCATTTCCCCTTTAAAAGTACCTATTAGAGTTCAGTAGGAAGCCCAGACAAAGTCAACAGTTGTGAAGGTAATGTTAAGATTTATTATGTACTTTTTAAAAAGGCAACAATTTGAACTGGTGAAGCAGACACTCCTGTAGCTCCTCTTTTGGGTTCTGCTTTTTGTATGAAAATGCCCTTTTCTTGGTATTTGGGTTCAGAATCAAAAATAAATATCTGTGATCTGTGATCCTGGTTAAAAAGGAGAGAGTAGAATTTGAAATGATTGTGGGCAGCATTAATAGTAAATGTTTATCAATACAGTGAACGCGTAGTGAGTTTATCCATGGAGGAGAAATAAACCTTATCAGTACAAGATAGTAAAATATTATGCAAGCGAAGCCAGGAAGAAGCTAGGCTCCCCTAGTGGTCCCCAAGCTGAGCATTGAGTGATATTGAGCGATTGCTAGTGAAACAGGCCTGATGTTGGGATGTCTCAGCAGCATATTCCAGGCAGAGGTAGCAAATGGCACCCCACTGCTGCTGCGACCACCTCCTCATTTCTTTTTTTTTCTCCCCTTACCCCTCTGTGCATCAGATCTGCCGGTCACACTCCCTTCCTCCTACCCTATCTCCTCAGGCATTTTTTTCTAACCCTCTGAAACACGAATCCTACCTCAACAGCTCTGTGTGTCATGGAGGGCCTTGAGCCTAGGTGCTTCTCAAAGACTGTGTCCTAAGAGCACAAATCTGGCACTTCCTTCCAAGGTGAAAAGACTGTTGAGTCCAGCACTGGACTGGGTGTGTGCCATCTGAAGACCAGCCTGGCCAAGTTTGGAGAAGGCTCACTGCCAGAAGGATAGGCGCCAGAGGGATGACCTTGGCCCTTTGTGAAGATTGTCTGCTAAGATGGACACTGATTGTGACCCCAACTAAATGAAACCATGCATCTTTTAAGTATGATGATTACAAACAGGGCTAAAGAAGATACTGAGTGTGACCTCATAGGTAGAAATGGTGACATCATCTTCTCATGCTAGTTACCTTTGCTCAGACCTTTCGTATTCACTCCTAGGCACCACTGGGGGAAATTGGGAGAAACCTACGACAGTGATTAAAAGTGTATAAAATGAGATCTGTGAGGAAAAAGAAAGGGGAAACTGAGGTTGTTTTAGTGAGAAGGTTGTGGGGCTACTTAATAGTGTTTGGACATGAGAAGGGTAGCTAAATAGTCTTCATTTGCACTAAGATGAAAATAAGGAAAATGGGCATAAAACTATCACTCGAGAGATCTCTGGGTTGATATAAGGAAGAATCTCAGAGAGGGATGATGTTATGGAATCATCTTCTGGAAAATTTTCAAAAGAAAATACATTTTTTTCCACTTGTCTGAGATGGTTTCCTTGTGGTCCACATGACTTCTCAGAGTTCTTTCCATGGCTGAATCGAGCTGATGCAGCTGGAGCAGAGGGAGAGCAGAAGACCCCTTGTCCCAGTGGGAGAGAGGAGGGAGAGCCCTGAAGGGGTCAGCATCAGCACTGCTTCTCAAGGAGATAGAAACGGGCAGGAGGAGCCTTTTTGTTCTTCTCAGAGCTGGAGGTGAATTGTGACTTCTGCTGTGGCTTTGTCTTAGAGTGCATGCAGCACACTACTGGAAAAAGCATGTCGACTGGCCTGGCAGGGCCACTGACCGTTTCACCTGAGCAAGTCATTGCACTTCTCTGAGTTTCTGTTTTGTCTTCTCTAAGATGGACACAATACTTGCACTTCCTACCTGCCTTGTTTGCTGTCAGATTCAAATGTAAAATGCTTTGCAGATTACAAAGCACTGTGTAAATAGCAGTGACTGAAAAGCAGAAAAAAGCAAAACATTTTTAGTTTGAAAACAAGTATGGCAGTATGTGAGTGAGTGGAAGAGGAGGGGAAGAGAGAGGAGAGAGAAATTGGGGAGGGGGGAGAGAGAGAGAGAAAGGGAAAGAGGGAAGGAGAGAGAGGGAGGGGAGGCGACAGAGAAGGAAGGAAAGAGAGAGAGGAGAGAGGGAAAGAAAGAGAAGGGGGGTAGTAGGGGAGAGAAGAGAGCACAAAATATCCTGGACTCTTGCCTAATTACTGAGAAGATGTGAAATGTGGGAGGTGTTGAAGACAAATTAAGAGTTAGGAGGTTGGAATGAGGAGCAGCCCAAGCCCCATTGCTTTCTCGCTTGCCTTCCAGGAAAGCCCAGAAGCAGCTCTTTGAGTGCTCTCCGAGTTAGTGTGTGAGATCCTCACCTGCAGATTTCTTCTTTGTAATAATGATGTTCCAAATTAACTCAAATAAAAAATTTCCTGACTGTCCAAGGCAAGTCATCTTCTCAGCCTTAGAATCTGGTGGATGGCTCCAGAATGAAAGCTTATGTTGAAGCTGCAAAGTAGTGGAGCTTTTCTTTTCTTCTTCCACTTTGAAAATTTTTGTGGATCTCTTCATTTAAAAACAAAAAAAAATTTACAAAGATAATAAAAGTTGGGAACCCTGATTCTTTTTATCTGGAGAGCATCGTCTAGCCAAGCTAGTGAGGGGCAGGGCCCCACCCATTTGTCACTGTCTGAGTCACACTGGAGTGCAGTCTTGATGTTGTTGGTGTGATTGATTGGTCTCTTGAAACTCCTATGCAAATGAGATCGAGCATCTCCCCAGGTCATTTCTCAAGAAAGTCATTTACGTCAGTGAGATGCTTGTCCTGAAAGTGGCCATCTTTTTTGGGGTGCCCGAGGACACCACTGCCCTCTCTGACCTAGCTTGGAGTAGAAGTGAGCTTAGCTCTAGACAATGCCGTAGCTGATGGATGATAGAGGACTCTTTGAATTGTGGTAACCAGCGTTGTCTCTCTCCTGTGGCTGCTGTGATTAGGTGGCCATGTTAGACTACTTCTTTACGTTAGGGTGACGGCCTCAGGTCTGCTTGGACCCAGAAATTGATACCCGAAGATGTTATGCTTTGGTTTCCAAAGGCTTCCCCCCCTCCCTATGCACATTATCTTGTTGTAGTGTCAGAACTGACGTGTCTCCTGAGGTGGGGTGGGTCAGGGATTATTGGGTTATAATGGGCCCATTACTGGCTGGGATTTATCCAAGCTCGGGCACTGTCAGTAACAAGTCCAGGTCTCCCACTGCCTAACTCATTGATTTATTGATGCCCCGGTTTGCCGTGACCCAACACAAGCAGATTGACTGAGCAAAGATAAATCTCCTTTTCCCCTCAGATCTCAAATGTGCATATTTACTTTTCTTTTGTTCTAATGGTGTTCAGTTGACAAGTGACATGGGGGTAGTGAAGGGGGAGGATTTTTTTGAACGTTAAAAGAAAATGTGGCCCTTTGGCCTGGTGCTTGTTTGGGACTTCAGCCTGACTTGGGGAACGTTGATGGATCGATTACAGTTCCCACTCCAAAGAAGAGCCTTCCTCAGACACAGCTTCGAAGTCAGACCATCCCACGTGATACTTCTGTCATGTCGTTCTCTGCTGGCTCTCTACTGCCTTTCAACACGGAGACACATGGCTCTGAAACTCACCCAATATGGCTGCTTTTCAAGAAGAGTGAACTCTGCTGTTCTTGTAATGAGACGTGCCGGTCCCCCTCCCCACTTCTGACCAGGGAGAGTGCTGC
Source organism: Phascolarctos cinereus (assembly GCF_003287225.1). Lineage (NCBI taxonomy): Eukaryota > Metazoa > Chordata > Mammalia > Diprotodontia > Phascolarctidae > Phascolarctos > Phascolarctos cinereus. Next base: position 30,203,077 of record NW_027555958.1, read on the forward strand.
ACAGTGTCAGGATTTAAAATGAAACCTTTGTTATAGCCCTTGGGGGAAAATGGATCTAAGCCAGGTCCAAACATATCGCTCTTGGCCATTCCAAAACTACAAAGAGTTTAACTCTTAGAGCAAACATTTTTTTTTTCTAAATTGGGCACATGAAATGGCATGTGGGAAAAAAAATACCTGTATGGCATGTTTCATGCCAATATAAATGAAAACAGTCCAACAGAGGAGATGGAATGTAAACTGTAACTTACCCATAGCTGTGGCATGACCGTCAGGCACCAGCGGGTCAGCAGTGGCGTCCTCTGCATTCTTTTTAAGAGAGAGAAACAAAGTCTGTTGGGTGGCTAGGGAGCCAAGGATTTTTAAAGTGTTTGTGTCGTGTTGTGGTTCTGGGGAGGCCTGACAACTCACAGCAGAAGGCCTGAGGTGCTGGTGAAGCCAGTTGCCTTACTTCAGGCCCTGAAACTGTTGTGTCTCTTTTGAGAAGGATACCCTTCCTTGTGGCTTCCCAGAAGCCATTCACTAATCCAGTCTGCATCCCCCGTGTACCACAAGCAGTTTGTTTGTTTAGTTGGAGGGGAGGAGGGAGATGAGGGTCCATTTGCTGACCTCGACCATTCCTCGTGGCCCTGAGGCCCCTGTGCCTGGTTTCTCTCTCAGGCATCGAGGCTGAGCATGCCTCATAGGCTGAGGGCTTCATCTGTGGTTTGTTCCCCTTGCCAGAGGAGCTTCAGGCATCCACCACTGTTTGGAATCTAGTGGCCACACTTGGCAGGCAGTGGGTCGAATGACCTCTGTTTAGGAGCCCTGGGTCACTGGCTGGATATCTGCCTCCTTCCATTACTGGCCCGCCTCTGTTGGGAGTGGCACTTGGCCAGGGCATTGTATTTCCACTGGGCTGAAAATATGGAGCCCTGGCTGGAGCAGGAATGGATGTCGGTGGGGAGGGCAGCAACGCAGAGAGGAGAGAAATGAGCCGGGGGCTTTGGCTGTCATGGTTCTTTCAGAAACTGATGTCATTTGGGGCTCTTAGGTGGAGCAGGCATGTTCTTCTTAGGAAAACCAGCCCAACTGCACCAGGTTTCCTGAAGTTGCTTCTGAAGACTTCAGTAATCTGTTTGTAGGCAGAACTGTCCATCCCAGAGAGGATGAGGTTGCAAGTGCAACCCAGAAATTTGTTGCAAGTTTGTCCCCCACTTATTAAAATGGTTTGTGTGCCCCAGGGATAAACTGTTACTTTGACACCGGCTTATATCCAGTTACTGCCATAGACTGGAAACTAAATTAGTTATTAAGCTTTGGTCTATTAGCAATGTGACCAGGAATGGAGTTATTCCCATAGGGGATGCTTGGACAGTTCATGCTTTTCCCCTTAACTTGAGATACTGGAGACCCAGAGCCCTCTTACTGGATGATCTCTGGGGCATGGGGTTGGGTGGCAAGTTCAGCTGCCTTCCGCAGCCCTCTCAATGAAGTGATGTGTTAATGCCATTTACATTCTCCTCAGAAGCTTTTCCTATATAATTTCCCACACAGTGCTCTGGTGAAGAATGGGTTTACAGAGCAGGGAAACTCTTATCCATAACCACAGAGTAGGAATAGATTTGCAAAACAAAGAAGGCAGCTTCCCCCAGCTGAGTTGTCTGGTACTGCTGAGAGAGGCTGTGGCTCCCATCGTGTCCTGGGGGCACCTTCCCTCACTGGCTCTCTGTGTGTGCAGGATGGAGACATTCCCTGCGGTGGCTGAAAAGGTCCTGAAGGAGTTCCAAGTGTTACTGCAGCACAGCCCCTCTCCAATTGGAAGCACCCGCATGCTGCAGCTCATGACCATCAACATGTTTGCTGTGCACAACTCCCAGCTGAAAGGTAAGGAGCCTCTTATTTCTACACCCAGACAGGTGGTGCTTAACCTCAGGTGTCACCGAGCCCTGCCCATCCTCACCCCTGGTCACATGCGCACGCGCACACATACACACACACACACACACACACACACTCCCCACTTTTATTATATAGCACTTTGCTTAAGATTTTCCAGGGCTTCCTTGGGTGGGATGAGTGGAAGCAGCCATGGGCACAGAGCCTCTTTTGCAAGCCCCAAATGCTATTGCACATCTGGCTTTGCTGAAGGCAGCAGCAAGGACTTGTCGGCTTTAGTCCCAGAACCCCTCCCCTGGGAGAGGTCATTGCTGAGATGCTTCATTGCAGAGACCATATACTTGGCAGTGATTGGGACTAGCTGTTTTCTGGCCTCATGTACCTTGTTTGTTCAGTATGGAAAAGTCCAGCTCCCTATGGGATATCCCCTGTGGGAATCTGCCAGGGGGTGGGGACACACGATTGATGAGCATTGGTGATTCAAAACCTGGAAGTAAAAAAAACCCATCAGGCCTGTAGATTATTGGAGGATGCTGGTTCGGAGCAGTCTGTGAACTTCAGGGGCCCTCCCTCAACCTAGCTCTGGCAGACAGGGTTGCCTAAGCTCTGAGCACTGTCATCACCAGAGCATGCTTCCAGACTCTCCCTTCTCCACCTCCCTACCTCCCCCCGCATATAGGTGCAGATGGTGTGCTTGATTTTGGTGGAAATGTGCAGTGTGGGGAGGTGGTTACCTTGTGTGCCTGAAAAGGAAATTGCGTCCCAGCTGCCCAGGAGCTTGGTGTGTGTTTGGGCCAAGGATTGGGAAGGTAGATTGTCTGACATACCTAGAAGGAAGAGTTGCCCCATAGAGACTCTGGTGTCCAGCGTGGCTGACGTTTCTGGGCAGGGTGTCACTGGGACTCTTGTTGCACCTTTCTGCAGTGCTTTCTGCCTCCCTGCAGGAGTCATTTCTATTTCTGTTGGATATCAGGGGCTTCTGTCTCCATTTGTCTGTGGTGGGGGCCTTTCCTTTTTGATCAGTGCACATGCCATACTTTCCACCAAAACTGGCATCCTCAGGGGGCTCAGCAATGTCCTCAGCCAGGCTGCCTGGGTTTTCGATCATAGCCGAGTCCTTGGGGTGATTTCCCCATCTCATTTCTGCCTGCTAGAGCACTTAGAATTCCCAGCAGAAGGCTAGAACCATTGGCTTTGGTGACTTCTTGAACCTGGCTAATTATTCCTGAGTTGGCTGTTTGTTTTAAGCAGTGCTGAGGAAACATGGAGGGCTGGAAGGTTACAGTGGTTTCCAGGAAAGAGGAAATGAAGTTTGCAAAGTATTGCCTTGGAGATGTTATAGAGTCTAAGGAGGAGGGGACCGGACTGGGGGGGAGACTGGGGTGAAGACTGATGCCTTCGCAGTGAACTGGCTTGTTTTGTTTCATAGTGGCAAAGTGATGGGATTGAGGAAACTAGGAGCCGCTATTTCTGATGTTCTCTGTAGCTCTTTTGTCATTCTCCAACTACCTAATAGCTGGCACTCAGGGAGCTGCTGCCACCCTCTGCTTGCATTTGGTCTGTGCCAAGGCCATGTGACTTTAGGCCTTTACAAATGTAGGTATGAAGGAAACTTAAGTCCTTGCCAACTTGGGCCAACTTGTGCTTTGAGAGAAAGAATCCTTCAGGGCATCAGTGGATTACTTTCTTACAACTACTGTTAAATAAGAAGGAAACAAAAGGAAAGTAAGGTGGAGTGGGAGGAGGACATGGCTCCTCCGTTTAGGGTCAGGCGTCAGCCATGGTCATAGGGTCCTGCCAGGAAGGAAACAGAAAAGGCTGCGTTTGGCCCCCTCAGCCTGGTTTTGCCAGCTGTAGCACAGGGGAGTCTGGACAGGCATCTGCATGCTTGCGGCCGAAGGATGGAATCTGCATATCAGCAGTGGTGGGCGTGCCGCTGCCAGCTCCCTGGTGTGCAGCTGAGGCGGGTCTAGGCCCTGCTGTGTGGGCTGCCATCAGAAGAGGGCTGAGGGGAGGACTCGGCAGGGTCAGTTGGTGGGAAGATACACTTTTCCATTTCCCAGCCCATGAGTCATCTTCTCTGATCCCCTGTGTTGTGCTTGCACGGACAGTGGCGAGAGGGGGTGTTGTGGCTGAGTAGCATCTGTGTGGTGGGTGTGGAGAGGAGGGGATTTGGGGAAAGAAGAGGGCTGATCTCCATCGTTAATCAGCAGCAGTCTGAATCACATTTTATGAGTAAGGAAGTGATAAATCGCCCTTCTCAAGTCATCCTTACTACCCAGCCTGTCACAGTGCTGTCACACCAGCCAGGAAGTGCCCAGGATGGCAGCGGCTTGTCTTCCAGGTGTTCATGATCCATGTTTATTTGGCCTCCATTCCAAGCTACAGAACATCTGTGCCATCCATTCTCTCTCTGTTCCTTTCTGGTTTGTCCTTCTGCGTGAATGTTTATGTGGATTGGCTGCTCGTTTCCTTGGGGAAGGGAGAATTCCATTCTTAGCTCTGAAAAAAGAGGATGTTCCCTGGAGAAAGGGGGAGCCTTGTGTGGCCCTAGAAGCAGCTCAGGTCTATTCAGAGGCATGGCCTTATCGATAGGAAAGTGTAGACAGCTGCTGAAATCATTTTGTTTTGGGTGGAAGGGGAAGGAGAGGTTCCCATGTAGACATAGCATATTAACTGATGACTGAAATTCTAACTTTAGAAATGCATTTCTTTGTCTTAAGAATTTTTCTCTTTCCTATCACCTGCCTTTTTGAAATTCTTATTATTTTGGGAGGGAAAACACATTAAATCACTGACATCTTTGTGTGTGTGTAAGTCTATCAGACGCTTTCCTCCCTATTAGAGCCAGGGCAGCATGAGGGGAGGTGCTGCTGAAAGTGGGGACAGAGGGTGAAGAAAGCACTCGTTGGGAAGGCAGCCTTCCCTTCTACCTCCTTCCTCATTTTGCCCAGAGCCAGTCTTCCTCAGGGATGTGACTCGTTATGGGCAATGTTAACGTGGACTTCCTATCTAGTGGGAATCAATTGAGGTTATTGGTCTGCATTTAGCAAGGTGGATTCTCACAATTTCTTTCCTACAATGAACCAGTCATTTCCGGGTTCTTGTGATTTCCTTCCCATTTTCTTGTGGATTCAACTGAAAATCCTAGGTTAGGTTGGGGCCTTCTGGAAATAGAATCCTGATCTTCCACTTGGAACTGGCAGGGAGGTGCTTCTGAGTTCGGAGTTTGGGACTGGGATGGGGGAACCCCCAAAGAGAAGGAAGGCAAAGGATAGCACATTCTGGCAAAGGAAGATGCTTCTTACTGTGACTGGTGTTCTGGGCTCTGCAGTAGCCAGTGGTGGCTTCCTGGGGAAGGTGGTTTCCAAAGTGACGTCATGATTGGAGACCTCAGAGCTTGAGGCAGCCCAGAGGGAAGAAAATGGTCCTTCCCCACAGAGTCCCATTTAACCCTTCAGTGGCCATCTCATTGTGGAGTCAGAGCTGCTGATCTGAACCACAAGCTCTCAAAGAATTTTAATTTTTTAAAAATTCTGTAACTTAAGGAAATAAAACTGATTTCTTAAAGAGAAGTAATTGAAGTAGCATTTGTGGGAGGGCATCTCTGAAACCCCCCTGCATTTCCATCTGTGCCCAATTTACTCCAATCTGGCCTTGCTGGGGTATTTTTTTCTTTAGCCTTAAAAAAAATAATTTGTTTTATAATTCCTGGAATCAAAACCATCTCAGGCGCACACTGTTTTATTTTACTGTATTATTGGATTATACTTCCTATAAATCACTGGATGTTATTCATAGGCCACCACCGGAATAACTTCCCTTCCCTGGGTTCTGGCCCCCTCCCCATGTCTCTCCTTCCCTACCAGCTAACAGCCAGAGCAGCCCTGAATTCTAGCCCTTGCCCAAAGGTCCTGGGAAGCAGCAGAGGGCAACCGAGGTAGGGGACTGCTCCCTGCTGCAGCATTTTGGGATTGGGGCTAGGGCCACACCTGGACCCCAGGGATACTTGCCCAGTGGGCTTTTTTCCCAAGTGTGTCAGAAGCTCGCTCTTGGTGGGGGGGAGAAGAGGAATGTTGCATGTGTTTCTTCAGTGGCAAGGGAGGATGCTGGTTGCCCAGATAAGATGAAGAGAGCTAGAGGTATGGTTGCTTAGGGTGGAGTCTTGACTTGTGAGCAAGAAGAAACTTCAACTCGATGCCTTTATGCCGCTAACATGAGAGAGCAAATTCTGGGTCAGTGCAGTCATCAGACAAAGGCCTAGTGCCCTCTTAGAGATCCACAGAGGAAGCACTGTTGCTTTGGAGTTAAAGTCAAGTGCGTTTTCTTTCTCCTCCTACAACACAACATATGAGGTTCCTAATCCTGAGCATATCAGACCACTTGTACAGGAAATCCACCTTTCACAAGGGTAAGCCTGGGGTTAGGGTTGAACTCATGAAAACTTCAGTGCCCTGCCTTCTGCTGCTGCCCCCCTTCGCATAGCAGCCCCTTGGTCTCAAGGATCCCCAGCTAGGGTCCAACAAATAGTCTCATTCTGCCAACTCTCTCTGTGGCTGTAGTACTATGTGCTAGCTGCCCTTGGAGTCTCTTGCTGAAGAGCCAGCCTGATCCAGAAAGCTTAGGTGGAAAATGAGTTTAGAGATCAACGTAGTGTTCACTAGGCTTTTGAAGGCACACCCAAAGGGGTTTCATCTTTAAGCTTTGTCCTATATCCTCAGGGTAAGCCATAATGATTAACAGACTGTCCAATGACGACATCTCACCATGGCAGTCTCTGACAGCTCAACTGTGGAAAAGTAAGTCTATCGGGGATCTCCTGATCCCCCAGGGCTTAGAGTTCCTGGGGTCTTTACCTGTAGGAATGAAAGAATTTGTTTGAGGGACTGGGGGTGGGAAGGTGAAGAAGAGAAGTCACTGTGCACAGGCAAAAAACCAAGAGATTCTGGGTTGTTGTTGTTTTTTTTTTAAAGAACAATTTATTTTTAGTTTTCGACATTCACTTTCATAAGATTTTGAGTTTTAAATTTTCTCCCCATCTCTTTCTTCCCCCCTCAGCAAGACGGCATGCAGTCTGATAGAGGCTCTACTTATACATTCATATTAAGCATATTTTCACATTAGTCATGATATAAAGAAAAATTAGAACCAATGGGAGGAATCACGAGAAAGAAGAATAAAAACAAAACACCAAAAGAAAAGGAGAGCAAATAGTATGCTTCCATCTGCATTCAGACTGCATGGTTCCTTCTGTGGATGGGACAGCATTTTCCAGCGTGAATCTTTTCGAGCTGTCTTAGATCCTTGCATTGCTGAGAAGAGCTAAGTCTATCAAAGTCATCGCACAATGTGGCTGTTAGGATGTGCAAAGTTCTCCTGGTCAAGAGATTCTGTTTGCCTCACAAAATTCAACTGATTGTCATGTTAGCTGAAGGAAGTGATTTCTAACCCTATACCCCAAGGCAATGAGGGTGTACACAGCTGCCATTAAATCAGAGTGGAGGTTCTTCAAATGTCTCTTCAGTTTGCCCTGGTCAGTGTCGATAAGGAAACTCTCTGATTTTCCTGCTACTGTTCAGCAGGATTTTCTGGCCTGGGCAGCACTTTCTGGGAAGTGAAGACGACAGCAGGGTTCTTTTCCTCCTGCCCCATCTTCTCTGTGCAGGGCAGAGCAGAGCAGACAGAGAGTTCAGATTAGGCTTTTGTCAAGTATTGAACAAAAGGGAAATAGATACAGTCTTGTAGAAACACAAATAATAGCGGAAATGCTGCCACCTTGGTCTGTATACTTACGAAATTATTATTCTAGGAAAATTACAAGATTAATTAGAAGACACTCTCTACCCCCACTCCCATCTCCAGCCCCTAATATACCCACTGTTGTTTACACTCCTTCCCTCCTGCTGCTTCACATGTCTTAACTCTTTGTCTGGCATGTGACTTTCCGTGTTCACTAATAGTATTCAAAGCTTCACTTTGGACATGATATATTGAGAGGCTGCTGAAACTCTTGCAGCCTTCGGAAATTTGAGACCCTCCCATCTCTATCCGTACTGAGAGCCAGAAACATTTCTTTGGGTTCAATAATTTGGGCCACTGGAAACAGAAGGGATTTGGATTTGTAAGTCTTTAACTGTTTGCTCTTAGGCTGGCTCATCTCTGAGTCTGAGTTGGGGCCTGGAGAAGAAAGGAACTAGAGAGATTGATGTGAAGGTAGTAAGGATTCTGGCTCCTCTGGTTGGAGCCCTGTGTGGAAAGCTAGCAGAAGGGCATTCTTTGGGTGAATCCACAGCTTCGGGGTTTGTACTGGTAGAAGCAGCCAAGCCTTGCTTCCTAAAATGACTTGGGGATGGGAAAAGGGTGCAGATGCCACCTCAGTTTGGTGACTTTGGAAAGTCTCTCGTTCAGCTTTGGGCAGCGATCCCCGATGTCACTGATTGCCTATTTGTAGATTTCCCAAATTGGTGCTCCACTGGCCAAGTGCTTGCTAAGAAAAAGTAATCGAGTGGGGACGGGCAGAAGGGTTGAAGGTGATAGGAGTCAGTTGTGTGGCCTAAATAAAGGAAAGGAATCATGAGGAGTCTGTTTAGGATGTGGCTCTAATAAAGCAGGTAAGTTACCTTTGGCCATTAGGATGCTGCTCCATGCTCTTGTTCCTGATGTGAACAGTGTTTAGAGTGCTGTTTGATTTGTTTATCTTCCTCAGTTTCCTGTTTAGAAGGCAGATTGTCACATATCTGGGATTTACTTACTGTAAACGGAGTTACTTTCTTGGTTTCTTACTCTCATCTCATTACTTGTAGCCAGAAAATGCCCATGTGATTATCCCTCACCCTAAGTGCCAGCCGCAGATGCCGCATTTGACATGCTACAGGGAATTTCCAACTGCCAGGCAGGTTTCTGAAATCCAGACACGTGCTGTTCACACTTTGGCTTCTGAAGCAGGGATCAGCAGGCAGAGGGGAGAAGGAGGTCTGCAGTGCATGCCTAGGGCTTAAGACTCCAGCTGGCGTCATCAGGGCAGGTTACGTCATTGTGGAATGGTGATGGGCCAAACCTAGTGGGGGCTTCTGGGAGGCACATCAGTCACATCATCCTGCCCATTTTATGTAGCCTCTCTGTTGCTAGCTCCTTCCAGAGAGAAAGTGATGCCCAGACCTCATTTCAGAGCAGTGAATGGGAGGGAAATGTTTGATAATCACTGTGTTTTAAGATGTAATTTCCATTCCAGCCTACACAGCCCTGAGGACCCAAGTTCAGACTAGTTCAGCAAGGTTTATAATACATTCTCCAAGGTTCCGTGTTGGAAGAGAACTCCTTCTTCATGCACAGTTGCCAAAATATTTGCCGGGGAGTGGGGTGGGGGCGCACATGCGAAGCGGGACTGGAATTCCCTTTGTGCGCTGTGGAGAGAATCGGAGCACCTCTAGGCAGGTGGACTCAGGGTGAATACTGGCTCTGTGGATTTGAGGAAGTTTGGGTAACAAATGGTGAAAGGAAAAATTGGGAGCGTCCATCAATTGCATGTTCCTTGGGAACATTTATGGATAAAATTGCTCTAGAAATATTTCTGCTTTTATCTGTTCTAAGTTGTAGTTTTAAAAATGAATATTTTGTTAAAATTAGTTTGTTAAAAAAAAGTCAATTCAAATATAGTTGTATCATGGTATTTAGTTGTAATAATGGAATTCAGTTAGCTTTGTTACCTTGTTATGCAAAAAAAAATACTTGGAGGTTTTACATAGTAGTCTATATAGTGAACCATTTCAACTTTTTTGGAGAAATGTGGGGAGTGGAGTTCCTAAACTGTTATTTCTTTGCTCTTAGGAACTTTTGGTGAAGAAACTCTCTGCCAGGCAGATTGTCTGCTCTTCTCCAACTCATTGGCTTAGAGTTAGTTGCCTGGGACAAAGAGAAGACTTAATCTCTTCTGTTGTCCTAAATCTTTATTTCTTTTGTCTTCAGTGTCCTTTCTTCATTGCTCAGATTAGCCCCTCTTTTTCCACCTTCTCTCCTCCTTTGTTCCTATATTAAGGTAGCCTTGTCGTCTTCACATTCTTTGAAAAAACATTCAGCTGTGTCATTTGGTGAGTATGGGGTCCACTCTAGGGGTCTTCATTATCATGCTGTAGGGCACATCTTAATTTGCATCAAATGTGAAATGCCCCCAAACCAGTCTGTTTTTGTATTTGACTGTGAAGATGTCAGGCTCTCCTTTGCCCCTGACAGTGGCTGTAAGTCGTTGTTGGTCAGGATGAAAGTGTTCGTCTTGCCCAGGATTGAAATCCTCCGACTTCAGGCTACCATAAGCAAGGGCTATTGACACGAGTGCACATGTGAGTAAAGATTTTGTCTGTCATCACCAGGAAGGCTCTTGAGCCGCGTTCTTCTTTGGCCGTCGTTGTCTTTACTGCCACGAATTTTGTGTTGTCAGAATTGGATGTCATTGTCAACTGATAGATTTCTTTGAAACCAGAGCCCTCGTCTTAGACCTACTGCACTGATCATGACAGCAGAGAGAACTCCTTAAGAGGAAGTCCTTGAGATCATTTGAGGCTGTGCCTAGTCGTGGGTGCTTGGAGGTAGATGTCTCCTACTTTATCCATTGTGGCCCCTTTTACTAGTGAGAATGTGTCTCTAAAGGATACATGTGGAGGGCATGGCCTCTGTAGTGTTTCTGTTGAGTGTATGGTGTAGGTGTACATTGGGCCTTCCCAGACTCAGAGTTACGCTCTAGAGTGCAGATAGCAGCAGCTGTCTCTTTACCTAATAGTTTTAGGGAAATGAGCCCAAGTGTAAGGAGGGAATGGAATGAGCTTTATCCTGCACAGCATGAAAAGTCAGATCATAACCTCCCTAACCCATTGGAAATTGTCTCTTGGGACAAGATCTTTCTTCCTGGGCAGCTTACTTTACCACAAGGACTGGCTTCCTTCTAGGAAGAGGTTACTCATTCCCTCATATTATGGCCTCACATTTGAGCAGGGTGCTCTTTTTGACTGAAGGGGCACCCTTCTTATTTCTTGTGTAGGGAGCTGACTTTCCCAGCCTGTTCCCAAGAAAACTGCCTGTCTGATAGTTCAGCAATACAGGCCAGATTCAGTTTGTCTGGAAAAGGAAATGTCACGTGTATATTAATCACCTCAATTAGACTCTCAGTGCTCTGTACAGGGGGTTATGTCTTTTCCTTTATAGAGTCTTCAGCAGAACAATGCTGGGCACAGAAGTGGTTTCAGTAAATACATATTTTTTAATTCCTTACAGCCTGACTAGGTTGAAGAAAATGAGACTGGGGCAGAAAGAAGTTGAAAATTAAGAATATTAATTAAAATGTAAAACATGTTCTTCTACTCTTAGCAATATATTTTGGGTTCCTTTTATTTCCCTTAGCTGTTTTTTCAGCTTGGTAAACATTTTGGTAATTTTGGTAAATTTTTCAGATTGGTAAACATTTTCATAGGTTGGGAGATTTTTCCAAATAAAAAATATTATTACTATTACTATTAACTAAGGTTATATTATGGTTAAAGTCAGTAGAATTCTATTGAAATACCAGTGCTATATCAAAATGCTTTTTAGAAGGCATTGGAAATCTCCAACATAATTTTCCCTTGGACACTTCCTGTGTGATTCTTAGTTCCAAACTTTTGGGGTTTCTCTCTGAGGGGAAGAGAAAGCCAAGTTTTTATAGACACTCCTATTTGTTAACTAATATCCCTGGTATGGGAGCTTCCTTCCAGGGAAGACTGGGACAATTCACATGGCCACCGTGGCACAGAATGCAGGAGGTATGACCCCACTGAGGGCCCCATAAGGCAGAGAGGGTCCTGTTGGGAGGGGCGGGGGTGGAAACTGCCTCCACATGTGTGTGCTATTTCTTTAAAAGAGAGCGAAGCGGAAGTGATGCCGTGGGGAACATCTGCAGTGGGGGCTAAGCAGAGGGGAGCAGGAGACGCGCTGCAGCTGGTGCGAGGCCCTGGCAGGCCGTGGAGCGGCTGTCTGTTGGGTTTTACTTCTGTCTGCATTGAAACATGGCCTGGGAGGGGGCTGGTGGCCCACCGCCAGCCCCTTGAGCCTGCCCTGCTCTTTCCTCTCTCCTCCGCGCCCCCTCCCCGGGCTCTAAAGTCACATTTCCAGGCCAGACAGAGAATTAATCTCTGGGCACTTCACATTGCTGGCAGCCCAAAGCAGGATGTGGGATCTTTTTTTTCCTCTCTTTCTCTCTCTCTCTGCGTCTTGGCTGACTTTTTTACCTCTCGAAGAATTTGGAAGGCCGTGAGATTCCCCCTGTTCCCCCCCAGCACTGGGGAGTTTTTCAGCACGCCGATCACCCTGCTGCGGCTTCACCCTAATAGACTTCATATGTTGACGCAGTTGACATCAGTATCAAACTATTTTACATGTGATCTGGTGTATTTCCTGAGGAAATCTGCAAGATATTTATTAAGAACTAATAAAATAAACCTCTCCATGAGTTTTTAGGTAGTTTTCAATTTTTCATGTCTCTCTCGTTTCCTCTTATCAATGAGTTGCTATTTTCTCCCTCCACTCTGCCCATTGCAAAAGGAAACAAAAATAAATGTTTTAAACTGTTTTGAAGGGACAGAGAGAGAATAGTCCTACCATGCTGGATCAGCCGAGCTGAGCTGTATTTTTAGTGCCACATAACACTGTAGAGACTAAAAATATCCTGTTGTAGTGAATCCTTTTTATAGGTCCGTGTGTGTGTGTGTGTGTGTGTGTATGTGTGTGTGTGTGTGTGTGTGTGTGTGTGTGTGTGTCTGTGTCTGTGTCTGTGTGTGTGTGTTTATAATGTTGTACAAGCCTGCACAAGTGCCTTTGTGCATCGGCAGCCGTTCTTCCCCTCTCACAGCTGGCCTCCATTAGTCCTTGAAAATTAATGTAATCCTAGTTAAGAAAAAAATTAATTACTCTACCAGAACTGCATTTTATTCAAAGCTCGTGTTAGCTCCCTGGCTGGCAGCTTAGAATCGAGAGGCTCCAGAGACCCACGAGGCTGTGGCTTTGGTACCACGGCATCCGCTGCCATGTTTTTGCTGCTCAGGGCGTTCCCCAGCTCTTTACTTAGGGTTAAACATGTGGTGTGCAGATAGCAACCACCGCTTCTCGGCTCCCTTCCTCACCTCTGGGGAGTGCCAGGCTCCAGGGCTCTCTCCCCGCGGGAAGAGTCTGGCCACAGGGTTAGATCACCTCCTACAACACACAGCTTTCTTATCAGGTTTCTCTGTATGGAAAATCCTTTGGAGCTGGTGATATTTTGTGTATTGGGGAATCAAAACTTAAGATTTGCTAAGGGGGAAGCTGCTGTCGTTGACCCAGCTTTATCCTTGCTTGCGGTTTTCCATCTGTGGCCTTCCTTTAGTGATGCCTTCCCTTTTAAAGGAGCAGGCCAGGGTTGACCATGAGTGTGTGCCCAGGGGCCATGAGCAAGGGCCGCCCAGAGCAGTGAGTAACATTCCCAGCTCCACAGTCAGCGTTCTGGGATGAGGTAGAGGGCACAGCCCAGAGGTCCCTGCTGTCTGCCTCACGTTATTGATGCTTCGCTCTTGTGCAACTGTTTGCAATTTCTCCTCCTCCTGCCCCCCCTTCCCCCCTTCAGCAGAGGGAGAGAAGGGGGCTGTTTGTTTCCTTGCCTCTTGGAGTCTCTAGGCTCTCTGCTGAGAGGCCAGGCAGGATCCATCTGTGTTGGACAGCAGTTCCCTTTTTTTGCTAGGCCAGGGTGTGGGCAGCACAGGCCCAAGTAACTCGTGATAAGCTTCCCAAGTTCCATGTGGTCAAGAATGGTCACGATGCTGCTCGGTCTAGCCAGGTGCCATTGGCGAGCTCAGGATTGACGTAGGTGCCCTCTGTCGTGTGTCTAGGCAGAGGCACCCGCTCTGCAGCCTGGCCCTTGGGCCCTGTTTCTGGACCCTTCCCTGGAGGGTGCTTTAGAGCCATCTCCGCCCCCACTCTGAGCCCTCAGCTTCCTGTATCTAAGCCCCAAGTAGGGTAGTTCAGCGAAAGCAGTAATTAGGTCTTGTAAAAATTTATTTTATTAGCGAAGAGTGTTGGTGGGTAATTGGCTATAATTCTAACACAGCCAGTTTGGAGATTAATAAAATTTTTAAAAAGAACAGTTTTTACCAGAGGCAGTGGGGCTGTTATTTCTAGGCCTTGGCTGGGCCGAAATCAGAACAGCATGGGACCAGCGGCTGGCTACCCTTGTGGGCGGACACAGGACCTCGTTCCTCATTGTTGTTACAGCCTGTGTGGTGCCCGTCCTTGAGGGTGCTCTATGCTGGCACGGGAAGAAAGGAAACCTTGTTTTCCAAGAACTCTGCTCTCTCTCTCTCAGCTCGATAAGCATTTAAAAATAAAAGCTGCACAATTGAAATTGGCAATGCATCTTCATTCTTTTGTCTCTCTGTTTATTTTTTCCCCTCATCCCTCAACATGTGTGCTCCAGCCCTGGTTCTTACGCCCTTAAGAATGACGGCCTGGAACTCAGCACACTCGCACCAAGCTCTGCATGCCCTCCACATGGCTGTTGGGAGCCTCTTGAAACTGCATCCATCAGCTCTGCCTCCCCAGGGCATCAGCCCTCACCCCCTTTACTGCTGGTCTCTCAGGGCGAGGGGCCCCCCCTTCTCCAGCACCCTGACTTTGGGCTCGGCCTCTTTTTGGTTGTTCTGTTTTTCCTGTGACTTCATTTGATTTTGAAGGACCTCCAAAAGAAAGGTGCGTTGGCTGTGCGTTGATGTGCTTTGTTTCTGGCCAGGAAAGGGCGCACCTCCCTGACAGTGTCAGCTCTCCAGGCAGAATCGGGGCAGTGGAAAGTTCCAGCGGTGTATGTGAAATTGCCATGTACTAGAAACAGCATTCACAAATGCGCTCTGCACCTGGGTAATTCTGTATCTAGCAGCCAGATTGCCCCTGAGTGCTGTAGGCATTCAGGTCACCCTGAAATGTTGCATGGGCAACATTGCCCTTGTTGTTTCTGTTGTCAATGTGACATTTCGGTCACGTCTGACTCTCTGTGACCCCATTTGGGGTTTTCTTGGCAAAGATACTGGAGCTCTTTGCCACTTCCTTTTCCAGCTCATTTGACAGGTGAGGAAACTGAGGCAAACAAGGTAGAGTGACTTGCCCAGGGTCACACAGCCAGTAAGTGTTTGAAGCCAGATTTGAACTCATGAAGAGGAGTCTTCCTGATTCCAAGCCCAGCGCTCCATCCACCATTAAATCTAGTGGAGGAAAGAACAGTCGAAACCAGGTCTTGGTAACACCTACCTCCTCCACTCCCACCCCCTTCTACTCTAGTTCCTGTCCCTGATCACTGCTATTGGTGACTGTTGGTTTAGTCAGAATCTGGAGTAGTTGGAGAGAGTGTGATTTCAGGTTAATAGTCCTGATTGATCCCTGCAGTGGCTCGGTGCTTGGTAGAGCTAACCAGAGAGTTATTCCAGGTTAATAGTCCTTGTTTTTACTTGGCTGGTTGGGCTGGATCCTGATATAACTGTTTCCCAAAGAATATTTTTGGTTTGAAAACTTAAGGTCAGCAGTTCAAAAGAGCTAAGCTTGCAGCCAGCTCTGTGGTTTGCCTTGTGCCACTGGCCCAGCAGCACTGCAGTCCTGATCAATTGATCAGCAACAGAACGAAACCACGAATGGCAGCGGCCAGATGAAGCGCCATCTTGTCCATCCTTCGACCCAGCCTGGCTTTCTGCTCACATCCTCTTTCTCTCTACTTGTCTATCTCACTCTGTGCTGGGTATTGGACCCCTTTTTTGTTCAATCTTTTTCCATCTCTCTGTCTCTTTTCATAACAGTTTTTTAATAATGTTTTAGTTAGTTCCAGCCTTTTCCTTGAATGGATCCCATTGGAAAACGCATTTGAAAGGAAACAGTTAGACACTTCCCTTCCTTTGAAACTCTGTTGGCACCTTTTCCAGGGCAGTAAACCGTACAACATGTATTTTCAAAGTTTCCAAATGCAGACATGCTGGCGTTAAATTTATGAAAAAATATTTTATTCGCCTGTATAGTAACTGAGACTCAGAGATGATGGTCAGAGTTGAAACCTGTGCTCGATTTTGGAATTACAACAGGTTTTTTAATTGCTGCGGGAAATTTAGCAACACTGGCTCTTAGAGAGCCTGTGACACCATCTACCTTGGCCTTTCTCTCCAGATGGGACAGGAGGAACTGTAATAGGAGCCCTGGGAATATCCCAGCTGAACCCAAGGGAAAAAGAGGACTGACCATGAGTCATCATGACATCTTCTGTTAGACACATGGAGAGGCAGGTAAATTCCTTGTTCTCTCAAAGGGATGGAGTCAAATGATTCCTGTTACTGTGTGGTTTGTGACTTCTCTTGGGGTGCTCTGGCAAGAAGGATTCTATTCATAGCCATGTGTCTGCTTTCATTAAGAATGTGCACCCAGCTTGCTTTGTGGGATGATGGAAAAGTGTATTGGAATTAGATCTGTTTAATGATCTGGGAATTTGGTTGGGGTTTCCATTTGATCCAGAAGTAACCCCCCCGCCCCACTTTTCTCCCTATAGAATCCTGGGAACTCTTTTGAAGGATGCTGTTTTACCAGTAGGTTTCTTTCACATTTCTGGAGCAGCCGAACTGTATATTGACTTTGGCTTATGTGACGGCACCATTTTAGCATCTTCTTAGAGTGCAAAGACAATCTCCAGGCTCTCCTGCCACCACCGATAGCCAGAATGTGCCAGGTAGCAGGAGGGTGGTTGTGTACCCACAGCTGTTCTGGGCACTGCTCACAACTGATTATCAACAGCCATTTACTGAGTTGTTTCCTGTGTGTCACATGCTGAGGAAGCAAAAAGTTAGAGAGAAGGTCTGCTGTCCTTTTTTTTGTTTGTTTTTTGTTTTTTGGCTAGGCGATGGGGTTAAGTGACTTGCCCAGGGTCACACAGCTAGTAAGTGTTATGTGTCTGAGGCCAGATTTGAACTCAGGTCCTCCTGAATCCAGGGCTGGTGCTCTATCCACTGCGCCACCTAGCTGCCCCAAAGGTCTGCTGTCCTTCATGGGCTTGTAATTGAGACTTGAAAGGATCAATAGCCATACCAAGAAATGTGTACTGAGGTGTCAGAGGTACAGGCTTGCAACCTATGGGTCCCCCTTGATTCTCACCCCCCCATATCCGGTCTATTCCCAAGGCCTGTCGATCTCACCTTTGTAATATCTCTCACGTGCCTTCTCTTCTCTGATGCTTCTGCCACTCTGGCGCCAGCTCTTGTCGCCTCGTGCCTAGACGATTGCAGTAGCCTGCTGGGGGGGGGGGTCTCCTTACCTCAAGTCCCTCCGCTCTTTAAACCATCCTCTACTCAGCCATGGAAATGATCTTCCTAAAGTACAGGTCTGTCCGTATTACCCCCACTACTCAGTGAACCCCCATAGCTCTCTTACCTCCAGGATTAAATATAAAATCCTCTGTTTGGCATTCAGAGCCCTTTATAATATGGCCCCTTCCTACTTACCAATCTTCTTACATCTCATTTGCCTCAACATACTATTTTGATGTATTGAAGACCCTTCTCTTTTTCTCTTTGACCTCTTTGGGGTATGTGCCTAACTGGGGCGGGGGAGATGGCTCTGGGTCATACGGGATAGAATTTTAATAACGTTTTAAGTCTCAGTTCACATTGATTTCCAGAGTGGTTGTACCAGTCGACAGTTCCAACAACCATGTTTTAGTGTGCTTTCCTTTTTGCACAGATCCAACATTGACTTTTTTTTTGGTGGGGAAGAGGAAATAATCAGAATGAAGTGTCTTGCCTGGGGTCACTCAGCTAGTAAGAATCTGAGGCTGGATTTGAACTCAGGTCCTCCTGACTCTGGGGCTGGTGCTCTATCCGCTGCGCTACCTTGCTGCCCCCCCAACATTAACATTTTTTTTTTGCCAGTTTGCCGGGGGCTCTAACACTCAGACATTTTTTGTGAAGCCTCATCAGCTTCTTATTGTCGCTAGGTTAAAGTACAGGCGCCTTTGTCATTTAAAGATTTTTACAACCGGGCTTCCGCCTATCTTTTAGAAAAAAAATTTAAGGAATGAATCATTTAAATAAGCTATCCTCATCGCTAGGAGAGTAATAGAAGGTGAGCATACTTTTCATTGTTCCATACAAGTAAAAGCCAGAATTTTAGGTCCCGTATAATTTTCCGATCCATATCTAGAGCAAGCGATGATCCTTGTGGCTGCTGTGGAGCACGGTACTTGAGCACTGGTCCAGGTTTTCTTTACGTACCCTCATAACTGGATGGGAGAGGGTCGATGATTGACGTGACTTTTACAAAGTGAAGCACGGTTGCCATCTTGCCATGGAAAAGTTCTGAAGTGGAGGTTGAGGTTGGGGACAAACCCGGGCCTGTCATGATGCTGCTGAGACCTCAGGCATTTAGTTCTCTTGCTGCCGTCCGGAGGCTTGGCCCTTGCTAGTGTGAGTGCTTCATGAGAGCTTTGCCGCGCTGGAGCATGAACTGGCTCTTGTTCCCACCCGCCCTTGTGGTCATCTTTTAACATCTGTTGAGCTTCGCCTTAGTCAGAGCCTGAATCTCTGGCATATCTGTCCAGGCCAATTACATGTTGCTACCCCTCACACGCTCTGCATTCTGTCCAGGCCACCCGATTGCAGCTTCTGGTGCATAGTATTGCATCTCTCCCCTGCTTGCTTTTGCATAGGCTGTCCCCCCACTTGGAACGCTTTCCTTCGTCAGCTCGCCGTCTTTCACCCTGAGCTCCCTTCAGGGTGCCGCCTTGGTCCTTCTTCCTGCCAGAGGCCTTCACTGTCTCTTCAAGTTGTTGGTGTTCATTCCTCACCCCAGTGATCGTGTTGTTGGCTCACCTCTAGCCACAGCAAGTTTAAGCTCCTTGAAGTCAAGGGTTGTTCTCGCTTTTGTCTCTATCCCCAGTGCCTAGTGTAGTGTCTAGCAAGGGAGAATGCTACTGAATTAAATGAATTGAATTGAGTTTGAATATGTTGCTCCTCCAAATAGAATTTTGTTGTCAGGTCACATCTAAAGTATTTGACTATTCAATACTAGAAGGCCCAGCATTGAAAATTATCTCAAAAGACTGAGCCACATCAATTGATGCATTTCATTTTTCTTTTTATCCGTAAGGCAAAGGACATAGAAATAGTGGGATGAAAATAGTTATTTCAAAGTTAAATTATAATATTTTTGCATTAGTTGGTGTGTCTAGTCCTCCTAGTGCTAAAGGACATGCCCGGTTGATTATTATTTTTAAAATTTTTATCATTTATTTTTAGCGTTCTTTTTTTAAAAAATGTGAGTTTCAAATTCTCTCCCTCCCTCTCACCCATTGCAAAGGCAAGAATGTGATATCAATTATACATGTGAAATCATGCAAAACATATTTCTGTATTAGCCATGTTGCAAAAGGAAAAGAAAAAGAAAGTGAAAAAATTATGCTTCAGTCTGCACTCAGTCTTCATCAGTTCTCTCTGGAGGTAGATAGCATTTTTCATCATAAGTTCTTCAGAAGTGTCCTACATCATTGTGTTGATCAGAATAGCTAAGTCATTCACGGTTAGTCATTGTACAGTGTTGCTGTTATTGTGTGCAGTGTTCTCCTGTTGCATGACTTCGTTTTTCTGAAACCTTCCTGCTCATCATTTCTTATAGCACAGTAGTATTCCATCACAATCATACTCTACTACTTGTTCAGCTATTCCCCAGTTGGTGGGCATCGCCTCAATTTCCAGTTCTTTTCCACCACAAAAAAAGAGCTGCTATAAATATTTTTTGTATATGTAGGTCCTTTTCTGTTTTCTTTTAGGATACAGACCTAGTAGTAGTATTGTTGGGTCAGTTTTATAGCCCTTCAGACATAGTTCCAAATCGCCCTTTAGAATGATTGAATCAGTTCACAGCTCCACCAACGGTGAATTAGTGTCCCAATTTTTCCATATCCCCTCCAACGTTTATCATTTTTCTTTTCTATCATATTAGCCAATCTGATAGGCATGAGGTGGTATCTCATCTCAGAGTTGTTTTAATTTTCATTTCTCTAATCAATAGTGATTGAGCATTTTTTCATATGACTATAGATAGTTTTGATTTTTTCTTCTTCTGTTTGTATCCTTTGACCATTTTATCAATTGGAGAATGGCTTGTGTTCTTTTATATTTGATTCAGTTCTCTTATGTATTTGATAAATGAGGCCTTTGTCAGAGGGATTGCTATAAAATTTTTCCGCCAGTTTCTTGCTTTCCTTCTAACCTTGGCTGCATTGGTTTTGTTTGTACAAAATTTTAATTTAATGTTATAAAAAGTATCCAATTTACATCCTATGTTCTTCTCTATCCCTTTATTTGGTCATAAATTCTTCCCTTTTCCATAGAACTGACAGGTAAAATTTTCCATGCTCCCATAGTTTGTTTATGATATCATCCTTTATGTCTAAATCCCAAAGTGCCCATTTTGACCTTATCTTGGTATATGGTGTGAGATATTGGTCTATACCTAGTTTCTGCCACACTGTTTTCTAGTTTTCCTAGCATTTTTTGCCAAATAGTTCTTGTCCCAGAAGCTTGGATCTTTGGATTTATCAAATTCTGGTTGATTAATTTTATAGAGGAAAAAAAAACTTTTTTGTAGAGCACTCTACAGTTTGTCAGACAATATGGAGAGATGCATCCATTGAGGTGGATTCCAACCTGGTTGACTAAATCCATTTGAGTGTTGGTTACTGGACTGTTGGTGACCTAGGGGGGATGAAGAGTTCTTCCCTTGTCTTATACTGTTCCACATCTTTCTAAAATACTTGGATGAAAGTATAGGTGGAATATTTGTTAAATGTGTGATGAATGATGAATCAGCAAGTCTTTATTGATTCTCTACACCATGCCAGGCTCAGTGTTTGGCTTTGGCTCCCTGCCCGCCTTATGCTGATAGTCAGTTGAAGGAAACAACATGTGCACATAAAAGTCCATGCAAAATCTATTGAAAAAATAAGAGAGTTTTGTGAGGCAGGCATCAGAAAAGGCGTGTGAGCTGAGCTTTAGAGGACACTGAGAACTCTCTAAGGGGCAGAGGTAAGTTGAAAGCTCCTTACTGGGAAGGGGCACAACCAGTTCAGAGCCCCAGAGACCGATTGGAGTGAATTACAGTGGGAGACGGGATAGCAGGTGGGCCAAGTAAAGGGGATTCTGGGAGAAGAGGCCTGAACCAAGTTGTGAAGGGCTCAAATGCCATTTGATTTTGAGGCACTTGGGAGTCACTAGAGCTCTGGAGCTTTATCTCATTTCCCCGAGATGTCACTGAAATGTCTAGTACACGTCTATTGTTATTTATGAGGACCTACAACATACACCTTATTGTGCTATTTGCTGGGTATATGAGTATAACCAAGGAAGTGTCTCTGCTCCCAAGAAATTTATATTCTTTTGGGGGAGGGGGCGTTAGGTCCAGAGTGGAATTTGCTCAGAAAGAAAATTTGGCATGGGCCCGTGAGAGTGTTTATAGGGGCCATCATATGACAAAGAAGTGAGCCTTGCTCTTGTGGCCCCAGAGGGCTGAACCAGGGACAGTGGCAGAAGTTACTGAGAGGCTAACGTGTCACAGTCAGTAGAGGCTAGGGGACCACCTGCCCGGGGTCTGGCAGAGGCTATTCTTGATCTGGTATAAGTTGGAGTAGGTGGCCTCTTGATTTTCCTTTCTATGTGGATTCTTTGATCTTGGAGGTGATCCAGCATTGCATAGGCCTTAAGCGACAGGCAGAGGACTTTGTATTTTGGTGGGCCACTAACAGTTTTTGAAAGGGGTGGCACAACCAGATTTGTCTGTAAGGAAGATCAGTTTGGTAGCGGTCCGGAGGAGATATTGGAGGCGGTAGAGTGAATAAAGGTAGGAAGACCTGCTAAGAGGCTATTGTGATAATCCCCATGAGCAGTATTGAGGACAGCAGTGAGAAGGAGGAGGAAGGGGACGTTAGCCAAAAGAGGGTAACATTTCTACTAGTCTTTAAACAGTGAGCAATGGCATAAAATTAAGGATTTCTGCAAAGTAGCACGTATGGAAGGCTGTCAGCATTACATGCTTAGCTCTGGTTCTTGCAGCCTATAACTGATGCGGGTCCTCTCTAGGCCCTCTGGCACCCTAGCCAATATTAGACAAGGGAGCAACCCTCATAATCATACGCTGATATCCTTTTTATTATGTACCCTGTGCCCACCTCTGGCACTCTTCTTTGTGGATGAGTATTTGGTCACGGAATCTGATTTCTGTTCATTATAAAGAAAAACTTCTTGATAATTAGAACTGTTTGAAAAGTGGAATGGGATACTTCATGGGCTAGCAAGCACCCTATTACTTGAGGTCTTCAAGTGGAAGCTGGATGTCTACTCCCTAGCCCCTCATTTCATGGTGATAGGGTAGATTGGTGATGGGTAAGGTTCAGATTAGGTGTCCTTTTAATGTCACTTCTCATTCAGATTTTGAGAGATGAGTTTTTCTTAAATGAAATCTCACTAGATACTTGTTTGAAAATGTATGCACATCAAATTTCTTTGTCCTATTGGCTTATATTTACTTATAATTTCAGGGGTATTCGATTCATTTCCATAAGCATTCAACATTGCTTTGTGATTGGTACCCCCTTAACTTTGTTCCTTGATGGCTTCTGCTCCCTGACTTTTCTGTCGAGCCATCAGTTATTTGTAAATAGCCAGGGTAGTGCTCATTTTGTAGAAGAGAATGTCAGCTCTTTGGTGGCATGTTCATTTTCTGTCTCTCTCTGGTGCCTAGCCTGGTCCCTGATGCATAGCTTAATGAATGTTTGTTGACAAAACTCAATGCTGTCATTATAATGATCAAATTGGACCCCATAGCAGAGAGGAGAAAAGTCAGCTCCCTCCCTTTTTTGCGGAAGTGGGGGGATTTGGGGTATGGACTATTTCATACACTGCCAGACTCAGTTGATGACTGAACTGTTTTTTTCTCTTCATTTTTTTCATTACAAGAGATGGCTCTAGAGGGAAAAGATATATTTGGAAATGGTTGGTTTTTGTTATATTGAATACTTACTGTACAAATAACATGCTTTCCAGTTCTTTTCTATCTCTTAAAAAATTTCTTTTTGATTATTAACTTAATAAATGTTAACAAATCTGACCATTTCAATATACAAAAAAGAGGGGAGGGGAGTTATTTGTGTAACTTTAAACTTTTATTATGTGCAGTTTGGTTTTTCTCTCCAATACATATAGCTTGTTTTGCATATAGACAACTCTCCTTACTCCATCCCCCCCCCAAAAAAAAGGAAAAGAAAAACCCTCCATCATAATGAATATATATAATCATGAAAAATAAATTCACACATTGGCTGTTTCTACATGTGTCACATTCTGTACCTTTCATCCATCCACTTCTGTGTCAAGAGATAGAAAGCATGAGGTTTCATCAGTCTTCTGGAATTATAATTGGTCATTGTATTGATCACAGGTAATTCGTAATTATCTTCCTTTGTGATGTTGTCATTGTTCACATTGTTTTTCTCGTCCTGATCTCTTCTCTCTCCTTTAGTTCATACAAGTCCCTCCAGGTTTATCCGAATCTGTCCATTTTGTTATTTTTATTTCACAATAACATCCATTACATTCATATACCATAATTTATTCATCCATTCCCCAATCGATGTCATCCCTCCTTGAATTTCCATTTCTTTGCTACCAGAAAAAGTGATACTATAAATATTTTGTTGGCGGAAGGGAGAGAAGTGGTGTCCTTTCCCTCATTGATTTCTTTGTGGCATAAGCCCAGTGGTAGTGTCTTTAATTTAAAGAGTATGCACAGGTTAGTGTGACTTTTAGAATATGGTTCCAAATTGGTTTTTGGAGTGGTTGGACTACTTCAGAGCTCTTCCAACAGTGCATTAGCGTGCCTCTCCCTCAGAGTCACTCTAACATTTGTCATTTCATTTTGGGGGCATCTTCACCAATGTGTTAGATATGAGGTAGAATTTCGGAATTGTTCTGATCTTCATTTCTCTTATTATTAGTGATTTGGAACATTTTTGTGTGGCGGTTATTATTTGGTATGGTGCCTTCCTTCTTTTGAGAACTTCCCTCTCGCCCTTTGATCATGTGTCCATTTAGGAATGGCTCTCATTTTTGTGTGTTTGTATGTATTCCTTGTAAATCTTGATACTAGTTCTTTATCAGAGAAAATTTGTGGCAGGATTTTTTTTTCCCCTGTTAACTGTTTCTCTTGTGATTCTAACTGCACGGATTTTGTTTGTGCAAAAACTTTAAAATTTTATCTCCTGTCATCTTCTCTGTCTCTTGTTTTATTAAGAATTCTTCCCCCGTCCCAGTTGAAAAAGGTGTCTTTTCTCCACCTTTGCTTCTGACGTGAGCTTGGACGTCTAGCTTCTGCATCCTTTTGGAGCTCACAGTGGTGTGTGGTGTGAGGCGTTGGTCCAGCCTCAGTTTCACCCAGAGCGCTTCCCAGCCCTTCCGCAGTTTGTGTTGAGCAGCGAGTCCTTACTTGACTTGTTCGTATTCTCAGGGTTGTAGAACGTTGCACTTCTACGTTGGGTCGCTTCTGAGTGTCGGTGTGCCCAGTTTATTCTACTGGTAAATTTTTCTATTTTTTTTAAACTAACATAAATAATTTTGGTGGTTACTGCTTTGTAGAAATATGGTTTTGAATACTGCTGGATGCCTTCCTCTTCACTTTTTTCCATTATTTCTCTGTGATATTCTTGACTTTTGGTTCCTCTAGATTAATTTTGTTATTTTTTTTCTATTTCTATAACGTAACTCTTTGGCATGCTGATTAGTATGGCACAGAGTTTGTAAATTAATTTAGGTAGTATTGCTGTATTTGTTATGTTGGCAAAGCCCAAACCCAAAGCAGTTTATATCTCTCCAATTTTTAGGTCTGTTGGTTTCTATAGTGTTTTGTAATTGTATTCTTATAATTCCTATGTGTGTCTTAGTGACTGGATTCCCAGATAGTTTATACTTTATGTAGTTATTTTAAATATAATTTTTTTTAATCTCACCTTGCTGGGTTTTCTTGGTAATATAAGCAAAGGCTGATGATTTTTGTGAATTTGCTTCATATCCTGCTTCTCTACTGAAGTTATTAATTTTTTAGTTGACTCTTTGGTACTCTAAGTAAACCATCATGTTACCTGTTAGCAATTTTATTTCCTCTTGGCCTATGCGTACTCTCTCAGTTTCTTTTTCTTGTCTTATTATATAGGTGACATATTTATAACCATATAAAAACAATAGTGACTGGACATTCTTGCATTATCCCTCATTGTTTTGGAAATCTCTCTAATATTTCTCCATTACAGATAATGCTAATTCTTGGTTTTAAGGAAATAAAACTTTATATTGAAAATTTCCATGTTAAGAAAAGATCCATTAAGTTCTGTGCTTTTTAATCTTCTTAACACAAAGGTGTTATATTTTTTGCACCTCTTGATATAATCATTTGATTTAAAAAAATTTTTTTTGCTATTAGCATGGTTTAGTATGTTGGCAGTTGTCCTAATGTTGAATCGACTCTGTATTTATGCAGTAAGTCCACCCTAGTCATAATATGTTATCTTTTTAATATGTTCCTATGACCACTTTACTAATGTTTTATTCAATATTTTTGTATTGATATTCATTAGGAATATCAGTATGTAGTTTTCTGTATCTGATTTATCTCTCCCTGGTTTAGGTATTAGGACCATAGTTAACATTGCCATCTAATCTGGAAGTTGCCTCTTTATTATCTTTCAGGATCACCTAATACAAGGCCTGCAAATAGGTCATCAGTCTGATGATGGAGCTGACCAGGGTGATGATATTTATAAATGTTGGGGGACATAGATTAAAGGAAAAGTAGAATATTCTTTTTAAAATCTCAACCAGCTCCTACAAAACTCGGGTAACTAGTTTTAGGCACCATATTCTTCATTTTCCATTCCAGATAGCACCATACACCAGGATTGGTGTAGGTAGAGGAGGGATGAAATGATCGCTCAATCTAGTTTTGGCATTGATTTCATCCATAAAACATTTAAGAATGACTTTGGGCTAAGTTTCTGGAAGAGCTTCAAAACAATACATTGATTGACCAGATCCAGATACTTGACATAAACTCAGGTTTTGCATCAGTATGACTTTTCATTCTGAATCAGACTTGTTCTCCAGCAGCAGTCATTTCCTTTGTATGCTGGAAGCTTCCTGAATATGAGTCCTTATAACTTGGAGGTCTCTGCCTCCCTTTCGACCTGGCTATAGTTTATGCTCAGCTATTCGGGATTTATTTTATTCTTTGCATTTTATTCTTTATAGTTTGGAAAACTCTGGTAGACCTGCTTCATGATTTTTCGGGAAGCCATAAAAAGAAGAGAAAATTAATCTGTTGAATTGGAAGCCCAGTGCTTCTTTGCTCAGCAGTACCTGTCATATCAAAGAGTCTTTCTCTGAATCTGTCTGGCTCTAGGCATTATCTCTCCTTTACTTTTACTGCAAGACTGAAGTACTCCTGAATTTTTGCACCAGCTGGTTTCAAGCGATTTGCATTGGCTACCTGGTCTTTGCCTGTCTCTATGAGAAGGGACAGAACCATATTTTATTTATCTGTATTATCACAGTAAAAACTTTACTCATTGGTGGCTGCTGGGTTCATATCACCTCTCCCACTGTAAAGAACATCCACTGTGAAGTTTTGAAGTCTGGCTTCAGCGTGGAATTTGACTAGGAACTTGCTCTGCTTGCTGTGATTGAGGACCTGACAGTCTGTAGTGGTCTCCTGATAGCCACCCTCTCCTACATTCCAATTTTGGGAGGAAGCCAAGTTTCTCAAGAACTCTAATAAGCAGCTTTGGAGCTAAGTCCCACAGCTTAGCGGCATAATCTTCAGGTCAAATTCAATCTCACAAACCCAAGATGCTCACTTTAGTCCTTCCATAAGGAGATGATGAAGACAGACAGACAGACAGAGGCAGAGGAGAGAGAGAGAGAGAGAGAGAGAGAGAGAGAGAGAGAGAGAGAGAGAGAGAGAGAGAGAGAGAGAGAGAGAGAGATCTGTCATGGGCCCTCTTCTTTAGGTTGTAGCTCAGATCATGTCTGACAGTGGCTCTGGCAGTATCTCTGCCCAGGATGGGGTGATGTGTTAGGCAGCAGGGGATCCAGCAGAAGTTGCTTTGACAAGAACATCAAGCAGAGGGAATCCAGAGGCCCAGCTCAGAGAAAGTCAAGGTGGAAGTGGCTGGCGTCTGTGTTTTGACTGATGCATGTTTTCAGAAAATTTATGGAAATTACATTTTCCAAATATTGCCATTCCCTCTACAAATATTTCCTGAAAAAAACTGAAGTGATCAGTTAGAAATGTGTTTGCTTTTCCCCACTAAATGTGGAAAAATGCTTGTCCTTCAGGTTCTGGGGTACCATCCATCCTGCCCAACCTACCTCTTTCTCTCTCTGCCCTATTGTACTATATGAAAGGTACTATATGAAAGGTATGATAAACCTAGCCCTAGTAGAGAGAGGCATCTAGGGCCATCTTAACACATTTGGATTAGCTTTAAAGTTACAACTCTATATTCCTTTAAAGTATTCTTTTGATGTGAGTATGCATGAGCATATACCATGAATAAGGGCACCACGCTAAGGAAGAGAAAATGCTAGGCTTTGGCTCCTGCCCTCCACAAGCTCTCTAGTCTGATGAGGAATAAGAGCACAAGATGTGTTGCTGTGGTAAAAAATGTTGGGTAAGTGTTCTAGAGAGTTATCCACAAAAAGTGCTCTGGGAGGTAGAAATGGAAATGTTTTACTCACTGGAGGAAGGGAGCTCAGGGAAAGTTTGTGGGATGCGTCTTCCTTCACACAACACAGCCCTTAGTCCATACTTCCTTTGTGCAGTTGGCAGGCATCACATCTCTGTTAGGCCGTAATCTCCTTGAAGGCCAAGGTTTTTTTATTTTATCTTCCTCTGTTCTGTAGCACTTAGCACAGTGTTCTGTTCATACATGGGCACTTCCTGCACATTGCACTGAATCATGCTAATCAGGCATGTTACAGATGCTGAGGGGCATGACTTAGTCCCTGGCCTCCAAAAGCTTTCAGTCTTATTGAAGAGGTGGGATGTGGACTTGTTAGTTATCTTTTTTTTATGTGTAAGTCAGCATGTTAAGTGTCAGATGAACAGAGTTGGCAGCAAGTAGATGCAAAGAATTGGTCTTCTTTGGCCATGATTTCCCTTATGGAGTGAATCTATGGTGAGGTGGCTCCTGGATGATTTTGGGGGGTTAGGAGGGGTCTGTGCAGGTTTAGGGGGAAGGAATCGCTTGGGAATATGTAATTAATTTTTATACTTTCCCCAGTAAACCATCGACCCTTTTTATGATGTCATGAGGGATTCCTTAATTTTGCAGCTGCTTCCTGATTACGTCAGAGAAGAGCCTCTCACCCTGCAGCCCGGAGCTGCACTCACACAAGGATTGGAAACAAATGAAGTGTTGAATATCTAATGGCTTCCACAGGGAGAGCCACTTCAGACTTCCCAGGCCTCCTCAGGCAAGGTCTTCCTCAAGCATTGCTGACCTCCGGGAGTGCCTTTGTTCAGGAAAGACAGGGCCCCATCCCAGAGCTTCAGTCAAAAGGAGTCTGTAGATCCTCTTGGTGCATACCTCCCTCCAGGTGCACCCTTTCCCTATTTTCCTGCCTCATTCCTGGCCCTCACTCCATTGTGCTTTTGGTTCCCTCTACATCTCAATGTCTCCGGGAGCCCTTTAGGAGTACCAGTTAGTGCCAGTAGTATTTTCCCCTTCGCCATATTGCAATCATTTGCCAAAACCTGTCATTTTTCCCTCTACAGTGGCTCTCACATCTGTCCTCTCTTTCTCCTTCCATTGCTATCATTGCTATGACCATAGTCCAGACCTTCTTGACCTTTTGCCTGAAGTGTCACGGTAGCCTTATAATTTGCCTCCCTGACTTCTTCCTCTTTGTCGTCTGTCTTACTCTACTCCATTAAAAAAATCTGGCACTTTATTTCCGGTAAGCATTGAGTGCCTACTGTGTGCAAGGCATTGTACTTGGTACTGGAGAAAGTGACAAAGATGAAAAACAGCCCCTGCCCGCATTGAGTTTATGTTCTGCAAGAGGAATGGGTATAACATGTGTCTGTATCAGTAAGTATAAATTTTGCAGAGTAGTTTCAGGAAGGAGAGAGCACTTCTTCAGTGTGTATGTGTGGAAATCTTAGTGGACATATATTGTAGTTGGATAACAAGCTGGGCTCAGATTTGAATCAAGAGGATTTCTGGCAGGCAAGATTACTTTTGGGAAGTTGAACAGCACTTTAAACAATCCCAGGCTGCTTCCTGAAATAGAACCATATCTTTTTAAGATGTGTGTGGTGGTGTGTGTGTGTGTGTGTGTGAGAGAGAGAGAGAGAGAGAGAGAGAGAGAGAGAGAGAGAGAGAGAGAGATGTTTCCATCAGTGAACATTTATTAAGGGCCTACTGTGTACCAGGCACTGTGCTGCACGCTGGGAATCCAACAAAAGGTAAAACATAGTCCCTGTTGTCAAGGAGCTCACAGTATGAGGGGGAAAAAATGCAGACAACTGTATACAAGCAAGATGTATTCAGGAAAAATTGGAAATAATCAACAGATGGAAGGCACTGGACTGAAGGGGGATTAGGAACAGTTTCTTGTAGAGGATTGGATCTTAACTGAGCCTTGAAGGTGGAGAAGGGAAAGAAGAGCATTCCAGCCATGAGGGAGACCCAGTGAAAATGCCTGGAGTTGGGAGGATTGTCTTATTTAAGGAACACCAGAGAGGCTGGCGTTACTGGTTTGCAGAGTGTGTAAGGGGGTGTAACCTGTCAGAATACTGGAAGGGTAGGGGGAGGGGTATAATGTGAGTGCCAAACAGAGGATTTTATATTTTATCCTGGAGTGATAGGGAGTCACTGAGTTGGGGGGGGAGCAGTGGTGACATAGTCAGACCTTCATTTTGTGAAGGTCACTTTGAAAGCTGAGAGGTGGATGGACCGGAAAGACTAGGGAGAGCCTTAAGGGTATTGAAATCGTCCAGGCATGAGGGGCCTGTCCGAGAGTGGTGGCAGAGGAGGAGAGAAGGGAACACATTCAAGAGATGTCACAAAGGTTGAAGTCAGCAGGCTTAGGCAATAGCTGGGGTATAAGATGAATGATACTCAGGTTTGGAGCCTGGCTGACTAGGAGGATGGTGTTGCCCTCAACAGTAATAGGAAAAGTTTTTTTGGGGGGGGCGGTCATTGGAGGGGTGAAGTGGAATATAGTGAGTTCTGCTTTGGATATGTTAAGTTTAAGATGTTTATAGCGTGTCTCGTTAGAGATGTCTAACAGGCATTTGGAGATGGGATACTGAAGGTCAGTGGGAAGGTTAGGGCAAGATCAGTATATTTGAGAATCGTACTACAAAGACAGCCGTTAAATCCATGGGAACTGATCCTGAAATGAACTAGTGTGGTGGAAGAAGAGGGCTCAGGCCAGAGCCCTGTGCGTGTGACCTGGATGAGGATCCAGCAGAGGGGAGGAGGTGAGAGGGACCAACACATACTGTCAGGCAGGGAGGAGGGCTTGGGCAAGGCTGTCGGATGTGGCCGTGCATGAGCTTCTGCTCTCCTCGGGAGGGCGAGTATGCCCTTGAGTCACCTGGCTCTGACCTGGCTGCACAGCCTTGTTCATTTCCCGCCAGCCTCCACACCTTCCTACCTCCTTGCCTGGGTATTTGCTGTTCCTTCGCCTTGAACAGCTTCCCTTTACCACACCCTTCCCATTCAGCCTAGTGTCCCTGAATTCAAATCCAGCCCTGCTCTCCTTGTGGCCTTGCACCTCTGAGGTTCATTTCCCTTCTCCTTAAAATGAGAGTGTTGGATTAGATGCTTTCGAAGTCTCCTCAGCTCCCTTTTTTTATCCTGTGGTCCTTGGGATTGGTTTCCTTAAAAACCAGGTCCATTCTTACTCTGGACATGACTGTAGGATCCTCTCAGGCCAACGCAAAGGCTGCTGCTTTCCTGAAACCTTGCTGAGCCCCCACAGCTAGACAGCGTTTCTCCTTTTTATGAACTCCCGTAGCACTGTGTAATTTTGTATATCGCTTGTCACAGTCTACCATGCATTAGAATTGTTTGTGTATATTACCTCCTGGCTTAATTGTTCGTGGTGTCCAACACATAATCAGGTACACGGGATGGATTTGTAGCAGGGAAGGAGGCCAGGTTCTTCTCTGTGACTTGGAGTGGGAAATTTTCCCAACTCTTCAGCAAGTCTGTGTCTTGTTAAGAGGCCTAGACTAGAGAAGGTCAGAGTTATCTAATTCTGGAGACTCTTAAAGAATTAGTAGGCACAGCAAAAGGAGCCATTGGAAGGAAATGCCATTTCCACATATGCCTCTTTTCTCCCTCGATGCTGCGTTGCCCAAAGAGGGGCGTAATCCAGAAGTTCCAGTTGTGGCCTCTCACATCGAAAGTTGCCCCTGAGGCATTCTGCACTGATGCTTTGCCTGGCTGTGCTCAAATGGTGCCTGATTTAACAGATGTGTGTGTGTGTGTGTGTGTGTGTGTGTGTGTGTGTGTGTGTGTGTGTGTGTGTGTGTGTGTGTGTGTGTGTGTGTGTGTGTGTGTGTGTGTATAAAATGGCTCTGCTTTTGCTCAGAGTTTTGGTTCCTTTCTGATTTGTGTACAGCCACTGCTTCTGCCTGTCGCCTCCTCCTCCTTCTTCATCTCCTCCTTCAGCCAGCTGCCGCCTCAGGGAGCCCTGGGGATTGGGCAGCAGCTGGATGCGTCTCTCATTGCCCACTTCCTGTAGCCAGGGAGGTTTGGGTGGGTTGCTCAGCAGCTCTGCCAGCCCTTTGTCTGACTGGTGGCTGACTCATAAGGAAAGCACTCTTGTGTCTGAGAGATAAGAGCTAGTAAATCACCTCCAGGTGGTGTTAGTTTGAGGGTAACTGACCACTCTGCCCTCCCTTTGGGAGGTGAGGGCTGGGGAGGGACTCAGTGACTAAGTTTTGTTGTCTGCATTTTTCTCCAGTTGTTAACAAAGCAGCCGAGCCACCTCTGCCTTCTCTTCGTCAGAGGCTCAGATCATTCCTAGTGTGCTCAGAGTCCCTTTTCATTCTTTCAGTGTCTGACCTGGGACATCCTTTCATTTACCTGTGTCTCATTCCCCAGTGAGGAAGCCACTGCTGCAGGATAGGAAGGTGGGAGGGAGCATTGTTCAATTGCTTATTGGTGTTGGAATCTTAAAAAACAAACAAACATTGTCTGGCCCTGTGATTTCGTTGGTTTAGGGAGCTTCTGGTAAGGAAAGTCCTTCTGCCGTTGCTCCTTAGAGGAGGTGGGGAGTTGCTGGAAGGAACATTTAAGGATGTGCCCAAAGATGCCCAGTATGTCAGAAGTGAGTCTTCCTGACTTGGAGGCAGCTCTCTGTTCCCTGTGCCCTGATCCAGGCCTGCTTCTCACCCTGCTGTAAACCATCATACCTGTCCTAGGGGTGGTTGGAGAGGCTCAGCGGTGCTCCTACCCCCAGTAGGGCTGAGGGCGTGGGGCAGATGGGGCAGGTTTCTTATTGGCCCTGCTTAATCCCCCTCTTCCTGTTTCCTGAAGAGGAGGTCTTGCCAGCCTGGAGCTGTCAGGCCCAGCTTTGCTTTGGCAGCACTGTTGTGCACACACTGGTGGGAGAGGGGATGTGTTTATCACTTTTCCTGGAGATTATCTGTTTAAGCACTTCTCTGACAGTTACAATAACAAGGGCTGTGTGCTGTGTTTCCCAGCAGAAGGACACTCACTGTTGAAAGATGTATAGCACTAATTAGAAATACATAACATCCGGCCACATGGCAGCCTTCTCCCGGCCCCTCCATTTCCTGATTTCATACAACTTTGACGACAGTTGGTTTATGTTTTCCATGAATATAATGTTCTCAGAAAAACGAGTCTCCTGTTACACAGGAGTGAGATACTCATCCCCTTTGCAGGTAACATGTTGGCTATAGCGAGCCATGAAGTGATGATCACCTGCCCTTCTCAGAGTATGTGGGAAGAAACAGAATTGAGTTGATATCTCAGGTGACTTCCTTCTAGGAAGGGAGTGTTTCCGTCCCTTCTCTTTAGCCAAGTCCATCCCCTCAGACTCTGGAAAAGGCTAGTTTTGGAAATAAGGGGAAAGGCCACTTAGCAGCGTTAATGAGTTCCTCAGCTCTGGGTCAGGCTGCTGCTACCTGAAATAACGCCAAAGGAACTCAGGCAAATACCAAGGCAAACAGGACCTCATTCTCCCACCCCCTACAGGAGGCTGCCTTTCCCTGGAGGCCAGTCCAGTTCTGATTCAGTCACGAAGGTAGACTAGGTGAGTGTTCTTTAGCGTGATGTCGTATCTCTGATACCTTCCAAAGGCCTGGGAATAAGGCACTGTTTGCATAGGTGGCCACTAAGATGAATTCCTTTTGGGGAGGCCTCCTGTAGCCCCTGCCCCCCAGCCTGCTGCAGAGTGATTAATAATATAGTAACATTTCGGTTGTCTTCTTGACTGAATTGTCACAATTTCTGTAAGGTTAGAAGGGAGCAAGCCCTTCACGGTCCTCTCTCTCCAGCATCATAGGACCTGAGTCCGTGGCGTTTTGTGATGCAGCCATACCAACCTTCTTTCTGTTCTCTACACATGACACCTCGTCCTTTATCTTCTCATCCATCGTGCCCCAAATGCACTCTGGTAAACCTCCTCCTCCTTATGGAAGAGCTCCTCTCTTCCGTCAGGATGAAGTTTTAGCGTCTGAAGCCTTTCCTTATCCCCTCAAGGGCCAGTGTCATCTCACTCAACCCAATTTGTATTTATTTGTGTTTATTTTCTTTGAATTTATCCAAGATATTCTTAGACCTTGCCTGCTTGTCCCCTCTCTTTAGAACATAGAATGACAGCTGGGATTATTTCACTCTTTGCACCTCAGCACACCATATGCCAGCAGTGCCTGGCATGTAGTATGCCCCCAATAAGTACTAATGATTGATTAGGCAACTGAAGCCTCCTATGTGTATTTTCTTCTCCTAGGAGAATGCCAGGTCTTTGAGAACAGGGACTGTCTTGCTTTTCAGTTTGTATCCCCAGCACTTGGCATAGTGCTTTACTCATAGTAAGTTCTTATTAAATGTTTTTTAATTCATTCATCCATCCATCCATTCATTCATGCTTATATTCATTTTAAAGATTAGGCACTCTAGGTCACTTACCCAGTTAAGGAAAAGGCCAGAACTAGAAACTTCATTCTTAGTAAGTTATGTGACCCACCTGACTTGGATCCAAAGAGAGACTTTAGCTTCCCTCTCTAAGCACCTGGAAGGGCCCAGATACAAGAAGGGAGTGAGCTGCTGCTGAGGGCACAGTAGATGTAAAGCATGGCAAGCTATCCTTGGGCCCAAGACAAAATTGTTCTCTTTCTACTTCTCCCCATTTTTCTTTGGCAGAGGCTAAGGAAGGAAGGCCAAACAGAAGTGGCCGCCATGATGGGAGACTGTGAGTCCCATCATTGCCCCTTTGCTATCAAGTGGTGACAAGCATCAGCTTAAAGTAGGAATTTGTTGAGTCTGGCTTCCAGGCCCAGAGCTGCCATTTGTCATGAAACAGAAATGGGCCTGGTGACAAGTAACCTCCCATTGCCACCACATTTCTTCACTCCAGTAGATGAAAGGGTCTGCACTAGGAACTACACCGTGGTCCTCAGAGCGTTAGCTGCCCCTGGAGCCAGGGCTCCTTCATCCTTCTTACATTCCCTCATATGGGGTGCTATGGACTGGCGAGAGGGACGTGGAGGAGAAAGAGAGCCTCAGACGACACGGACTCTGCCTTTTCTGTCCCAGCTTTTGGTTTTCTGTCCTTTGGGCCTCATGGCCTGTCTGAGAAAGGCTAGCTGGCTGGTAGCCCCTGGCAGGAACCTGCTCTCTGGCAGTGTGGCAACCCACAGAAAGGGCTGGAGGACAGAAGTGGCCTTTTTTCCCTGGGATTGCTTTTGCAGTGTTTCCATCCATCTTGTTCCCCGTCCTTCATTCGCCCCGCTAAGTTGGTCTTTGGATATCGATATTGTGTCTCTGTTGGAGCAGCTAGGTGGCACATTGGATAGAGTCAGGAAGACCTGAGTTCAAATCACATGCTTACTGGCCATGTGACTCTGGGCAAGTCACCCTTATTTGCCTCAATTTCCTCATTGGTGAAATCAGCTGGAGAAGGAAATGGTAAACCACTCCAGTATCTTTGCCACAGAAACCCCAAACAAGGTCACATAGAGTCAGACACAACTGAAATGACTGAATAACAACAACAACATTATGTCTCTGTGGCACAGTGGAAAGGTGGAAGAATCCTTGCTAACAGGGGGTTAGGGTTTTACTGGGGAAAGTATAGGACTAATGACTTATTCTAATGACACTTCCTTGCTACCTACCTCACCTAGTATTCACACATCCCATTTCAGGTGGGCAGCCGTTGGATAACTATTGAAACCAGTGGGTGCAGGTGCAAAGGTGTAGTAAAGGGATGGTGCCATTCCTCCTGCTGTTGAAACCACAGGGCTGTTAATAGCAGAGATATTGGGGAGCTGGGGTCTGCCTAAGGAGGGAAAGACTTTGTACTGCGAGAGAGACCCAGTGCAGCCAAATGAATGTGATCAAATTGGGAGACTAAAGACCTTTCTGGTACCACAGTGTGAGATCCAGCACTTCCTGGTCTTCTATCCAGAATTTGGAAGACATGGAGATTCGGGATTCATTGATCAGCCTCTGGACTAATTCCTTTGGGAACTTTCACCAGAAGCAACAAGCCTCCAATGCAAGACAGGGTCTGGGAGGTCCCCAGCGCCTGTTAGTCTTGGAGGACTTAGGCAATAGGTTTTATGCACAGAGAACTGGAAGGAAAGGGATGAAGAATTAGGAGCTCCTTTCCCTTCCCCACAGCCTCAGAATTGAATCCTCTATCAGCCAGTGGCCAGGAAGGGCTGTGTTCTCTGACTTGGAATATTTGGGGAGCTACAGTGGTGATGCCTTAGCTGTGGCCTCGGGAGAGAGCTATGCCCGCATTGAAAAACTGACTTGGGCATTAGCTAAACAAGAGCTCTATGCTTCCTTCATTCCTAGAATGAAGACCAGTGGCCCTTCAGGGGCTCTGTCATCCTCACCCTACTCTCTTGCTTGGGCTATGTTGGTATCTCTTCCTGTTTCCCAAGGCTGGAATCCGGATGGTCACTGCCTTCTAGGCTAGGTTAGTGATGAAGGGAGCCCAGACTGGGTGCAGGAAAACGTTGCCCTCTGCTCAGGCAACAGTGATGTGCAGCTGAGCTCCCAAAGCCCATTGCATTAAGGCCTAGCAGGGATTATGTCTTTCCCTGTGGTCCTAGTTCACAGAGCCCTCCTCCTCTTTCTCCAACTCCTGAGAAAGCACTAGAGAGCTCCCTGTCAGTGGATCTCCAGAAGCCCTTCCCCTTACCTCTCCTACAGCCTGCTCTCTGCCACTCCCAGAGCCCTCAGAAGTGGTTTGGGCTTGGCTGTGGCTGCTCTGATCAGATCTGCTTCCACAGGGAGGAGATAGAGGAGGGCCTCACTAGGAATAACTGTGGTTGTGCGGCATCTCCCTGAATAACTGCTTCAGTTAAGCTCTATTGATGAGCTGTTGTGTGACTGGTGAATTGACAAAAGGTGCCTCCCCTGGGCTATTTAGGTTGAAATGCCAGTGGGGATGGAGTTTGAATATGCCAATTCTCCTTTGAGTACTTGGGAGACTAAAAATTCTCTTCCACAGCAGATAATTAGGTCAGCTGCTGCCAGATTACAGGTCTGGCCCCTGGCTCATTTCTGTATAGTTATGTGGCCCCTTCTTGAAAGAAGGTTGAGGACTCTCTTTGTTGATCACCATTCCCCGGGGACACAGAGGGATCTAGTAGAGTTGGAATAAGAGGGATTCGCAAATGTCTGGGGGTCAAATACCCCCCCCCTTTACCCCCAACAAAATAACTCTAGCTGTAGGACAGGCCTGCCTCCTTTCACTGGTCTGTAGTTAGAGTTGAGGTTTGGAAAAGAGAAGAAGAGCTTATAATCGGAAGCCAGGTTTACATGTTTGGTCTTAGGAGAAGGAATGAAAAGTTACTATGTCTTGAGGAGTAGCACCCCCTAATGAAAGTACAGTGAGAGAAGGGAGGTTAAGATAAGAAGCGTCTAGTGACCTCCAAAGGAAATCTCCACACCTCCCCCCACCCCCACCTCAGTCCTTGAACACCTTTACGACAGAAAAACTGATTCCATGTTCCTGGATTACTTGTTGCTATGGCCTCTTAGTGGTAGGAGCCAGTCTGGGGATGCTGTAGGCCCAGACCCAGCCAGACCAGCTGAGTGAGGATCTGTAGTCCCCAGAACTATAGTCTTTCATCTCCTTCCTCAGCCCAGAGAAGCCAGCCTGGTGAGACGGGCACGGCCTAGCTGGCCCCTGTCTTGGGTGGTTGAGTGGAGATGGTGGAGTGGCAGGACCCGAGATGATGATATGTGTCGTCTTTCCTTAGATTGTTTCTCAGAGGAATGCCGCTCTGTGATCCAGGAGCAAGCTACATCTCTGGGCTTGGCCATGTTCTCCCTGCTAGTGCGGCGCTGCACCTACTTGCTAAAGGAATCTGCTAAAGGTATGCAGTTGAGGGGCCCCCTAACTGGTGGGATTTCTGGTTGCCCAAGCCCTTGCCCAGACAAGCCCCAGAGCCCTCCTTCCCTTTTGCCTTAGTATTTATTTCCTCCATCTACCTTTTATCCTCACCCTGTCATTTCCACCATTTTTACCCCCTCTACAGACCCACTTTCCTGTCTTCTTTTCTCCTACTGTCTCCTTCCTTTCTCAACCCTTTAGGAATTAGGGTTTGGGCTTTACATATGGGATGCTAAGCAGGTAACCTAGAATTCTTTGAATGCTGAAATATGCTCCCTTTTTGCCCTCAATTGATATTGATTTCCTTGGGAGGGAGGGTTGGGTTTTTTTTTTGGTTTTGGGGTTTTGGTTTTTTTTTGGTGAGGCAATTGAGGTTAAGTGACTTGCCCAAGGTCACATAGCTAGTACTTGTCAAGTGTTTGGTCTGAGGTCAGATTTGAACTCAGGTCCTCCTGACTTCAGGGCCGGTGCTCTATCCACTGTGCCACCTAGCTGCCCCAGTATTGATTTCCATATGTTCATTTATTCACTTTAGGTATTGAAAGTAACTCCCAGGCTCTCACTTCTTGGTCAGTACGTTGTAAGTGCTCTAGGTGCCTTGGCCCAGGGGTCTTGGAGTCATTGGGCAAGGCTACAGGTCCATCTATCTCTGGGGCTGGGGAGAATTCTATGCCCTTTTAAGTTGAATCTAGGCCAGTGTTAGGCCTTCCAAGGATGGTTGTAGATAAATTATTTGGTGGGTCGTATCCCTCTGGGTCAGCTTCCCAGATGCCACCATTTTGTGCCTGGGCCTTCTTCAGTGCCAGAGGGGAGCGGATGTTTTGGGCCAGAAGCTAAGGTGGAAGTCCATGCTTGGCCACACTGTCCTCGGCCACATAGGAGGCAGGGAGAGCTCTCGGGATCAGGGGGCGGGGGGGCGCCTGGTGCACTGGTTCTCTCTCTGTCC
The DNA here is from genome assembly GCF_003287225.1 of Phascolarctos cinereus. NCBI lineage: Eukaryota > Metazoa > Chordata > Mammalia > Diprotodontia > Phascolarctidae > Phascolarctos > Phascolarctos cinereus. The sequence continues at coordinate 30,241,630 of NW_027555958.1, forward strand.
TGCTTTTCAGAATCCTCTTAGGTGCTGGTGGTTTCCCATCGCCTGCGGGCCCATCTGCCCTGTGGACTTGGTCTCCCTCCCCTAAGAACTTGCTGCCGTGCCAGCGCCCCAAGCCCCACCTGGGCCCACAGCAACATAGGCCAAGCTCTCACCCTTTGCCTCTGCAGCTCAGCCGTCCTCCCATGAGGACGAGGAAGATCAGGACGATATCAAGGTGTCAGCCTTCCTCCCCGACCTGAAAGAACTGTTGCCCAGTGTGAAAGTGTGGTCAGACTGGATGCTTGGCTACCCGGACACCTGGAACCCTCCACCCACATCCCTTGATGTGCCCACACAGTGAGTACATCCGCGCCCTCCATTAGCATTGCTGCCCCTTGCCTGATTTCCCTGCTCCCTCACCTTGGACTAGGGCTTGCCTTTCCCTTAATGCCCTCCTTGTTTCCCTGTGTTTTGGGTTGTGCTTCTGCCTCAGTACTGTCCCCACTCCGCCTCTCTGAGCTGGGCTCTCTCGTGGTGACATCCCCTGACTTTTTCTGGCCAGACTTGTGGAGCCCGTTAGACAGAATGGGTGCCTGGGCCCCCGTCTAGAGTGGCTCATATCATCTGCTGTCTCCTGTGTGGGCCTCACAAGGACTTCAGCTGCTGTTGAGGGATGTTCTGCTGGGCGCTCTGGGGCTGGCCATTTTCTCACAGGCTTGTGAAGGACCCACATCAGGACAATGCTCAGTAGACAGTCCTGCCCAGCATTACTCGATCTGTCTGTGTGGAATCCTGCCCTTCGTACCCTTACTCCTCGCTCGAGCTGTGTCCCCTCCTACAACAATGGACTTCACTTTCCCCCAAGTTTCCCGTCTGTGTGGGTGGTGGCCACAGCAGTGAGCAGCTCTCAGCATCCCTCCTGAAAGTTCTCTGTCGGCTGCCAGAATGTGTTCCAGGCTCAGGCTTGGTGAGCCAGGGCTCAGTCTTGAGCTGGGCGGCTGGGACTACAACAAAGAAGCTGACAGTCTGGCTGGGGAGCAGCTGGTTTCCCAGCGGCACTCCCCAAAGGGTTAACGTTTTCTGCCTCAGACTTTTCAGGCCGTTAATCTATAATGCGGACTAGGCAATTTGCTCAGTTTTGGAAAGAAAAGGACGAGGAAGGGCCAAGATCTCCAAGAGTCTGAAGCTGATGCTGAGCATGCGCTGTTCTCCTCCCCTCCCCTCTGGGGCCTGTAGCCTCTCCTGGGCTGCCAGGAGGTCAGGCCTATAAGTACTGTTCCCCCAGGCACAGCGCACACATCCCCATCCCCATCCACCAGGGCCGAGGGCCATCAGGCCTGTTCCTCTCCTCTTTTACTGCCTGCCTCCCTCGTTCCCTCCCTCCAGTTGGCTTTTGTTTGGCTGAGGAAATGGAAAGCTCACACAGGAAATGCTGGGCCTCATTTGCTCGGGGTGCAGAGTCTGTTTTCTGTTTGGATGCTACAGTCCGTGGCCCACTGCCGGCTTGTGTGAGCTGCTGCCCATCTTTGGGCAATGGCTCAAACTGCAGCCAGGCACGTGGTCCTGGCCACGGCCATCCCCGGCCCTGCCGGCAGAACTGAAGTGGGGCGGGGCGGGGCTCCGTTCTCTGGCTGAGTCTGCCCAGCCCTCTTGGGTCCTTCTCTTTCCCCCTCTGGGAGAGCAGATCTGATCAGGCAGATGCTTGGACCCATGTTGCCCAAGAGACCAGCCCCTGTAACCCTGGGCATCCCATCTTTCTCCTGTGGGCAGACCAGGCTAGGGAGAGGTCACTGGGTTGTGGGAAACTCAAGTCTCTCTTTGCACTTAAAACATCTTTCTGCCTCTTCCCTGTCAGTAAGTCCAGCTGGCAGAGACTTGGGGGTGCCAGATCAGGGTGAAGGGGTAGCTCTGCTGTCCTGGCGCCTATCTAGAAGGCTGCTAAGCTGCCTCATCTGCCACGGGCCTAGAGGGTGTGTGGAGTCAGTCTGAACCAGGCATCAGCATCCAACAGGATCGACCCAGGTCAGACAGTTCCGTTGGGTGTAGCTTATCCCCACCCTGAGTTATGGCCCACCCCTACCCAAACACAGAGTGGGCAGCTCAGAGACAGTTCTGCTTCCTTCTTTCAGGACTTCCAGGTAGCTACCTGCTGCACACAACAAGCATTTCATTGAAAGGATGCTAAAGGTTTCGTTAACCCCTTTTACCCAGCGAGCCTAGCAGCAGCATGCCCTTTTCTCCTGAGTTGCAGGGAATTGCATCACCCACACATCTCTCTAGGGAGCAAAACTTTTTCAACTATGTTGGCATTCTAATAGGAATGGGAAATGGCCTTCTTTCATCGTCTCTCTTTTACATGCTTTTATTTTTTCTTTGCATCCCTGTTGACCTGTCCTGTCAGGACACACTGCCTGTCTCCCATCCCTGAGATGTCCTGAATTACGGCTTGTAGTCCCTCTTGACGGTGTAGTTCCTAACATGTGCCTCAACAATATACTTTGTCCATCATTGGACCCCATTTTCTTTCTGTATTTAGGTCTCACTATCTCAACTTCAATAGGAGTCAAATGACTAAAACACCACCTCAGTTTTTGCTTTTATTTTCCAGAGAAATTGCACATTTGATTCCCTTCACTTTTTTTTTTTTGTGAGGCAGTTGGGGTTAAGTGACTTGCCCAGGGTCACACAGCTAGTAAGTGTCTGGGCCGGTGCTCTATCCACTGCGCCACCCAGCTTCCCCTTCCTTCACTTCTTTAGAGTCCTCCTTGGCCACTTCACATTCCATCAGGCCATGCCTGCTGGTCCTGGGTAGGACCTCACCAACTCTAATAACCCCTAGCTGGTTCATGCCTTTTGACTTACTGAGACACCAGTTGAAATTTGGCTACTTTTTTCTGAGGCCACTTGGGAGTCAGTAGGCAGAACCTTAGGGGCTTCCTTAACAGCCCCTGTTCAGATGACATACCTCCTCTCACTTCCCCTCTTAGAGATGCTGCCTCCCATGTTGCCTAGTCTTTTTAGGAATTGTCAGCAGCAGGATGTTATAAAGACTTGGAGATTTGGGGTCTGTTGGTAATTCTTTGTAGAGAATCATTGCAGCCTGTGGGGAACTCTGTTCTTCAGGATGAAGGCCTTCACATATTTCAGAGCAGCAGCCCCACAGACTGGAGGGGTGCTCCACTTTGTGAAGTCAAAGCTTCTTCTTCTGCCCCTCCCTACCGGGTCTTCTGGTAGGAGGAAAAGGCTGGCACTCCCACTTTGCCAAGTGAGCAAATGGAAAGTCGTGAGGGGCAGCCCTGAGTAATGGCAGAGCAGAGTTAAAGGCTTCCAAGAGCTCAAGAAGGGGGACCTAATTCCATCCCAGAGTCTTAGAAGAAGTTAGACCAGCGGGACAGCTCACCTCCCTCTGTGGCCTTGAGTGCGGCCAAATCCTCCTTGGTCTTGATCTCTGCTTCTCAGTAAGTGAAAGAGTCAGGGGACTTTGAGAGCGTCCAAACTCAGCCCAGCTGTGGCAGTTGGTTTATTGCTTTCAGCTGGTACTTGAACCCAGGTCCTGGTCTTGGAGTCTTTCCCAGGTTTAATCCCCAGAGCTTTCTCTGCAGCTGTATGACACTGTGCTGACCCCGAATGAGGATAGGAAAATAGAACCAGTGCCAAGCCAGAGTCTCTTTTTCATTTGGAGTCTGGCTGTCTGCCCATGACCAGGGTTACATAATGGGAAACATAGCTGGGGCTCTGGAGAGCCCGCGTTTCACCAGGCTGCCCAGACCTTCGCGTTCTGATGCTATATATCTTCCTAATTGTAACTCAGATACATTTATCACACTGCTGGATTCAAGTCCCCTTAAATTTAAAAAAAAAAAATCAAAATTCCTGGCCTTGCTGCTTTTCCATGGCTTGCAGATAAAGTTGCAGAGCATTCTGGGAGAAGGTGTATGAGGAGGCCAGGAGCTGGGAGACTGTCATGCTGGGCCAGGATAGAGAGAATGTTGGGAGGGGCAGGATTTAGGGAGGGAGCCTGGCTCCTGGAAATCAGGTGCCAAGCTGATGGCCTTGGGGCATTGACTTCCTGGGACCTCGTGGATGATGAGGGAGGCAAGTCATGGAGGGCATGCCTGCTTACCAAGACAACCAGCTGAGACTGGTTCACATACCTGCGTATGAGTGCACATGGCCACGTGTGTGCACACACATACGAGGGCAGCTCTTACCTAAGAGACACCCATCCGGGACGCCAGGGCCTGAGAAGGCATTTGGGGGGTCATCAAGTGACTGCCCATCGGCACTTCCCTCAAGGAAGTCTTGGTGACTGTGGGAAGCCCCTTGGCTGCCCTGGCTCCCCACCCAGTCTCTTTGGCTCCACGTTGGGGCGTCAGTAGAGCAGCCTGGCACCAGGGGGTTCCTCTTCCTCAGAATGCTAAGGAGACATGGGAGGAAACTCCTCCCCTCCCCATTACCCCAATTCTCCCCAAGAACTTCTTGTGAGGGGAGGGGGCATTGGCCTCTGTCTTCAGTCTGACCCTAGCGGGGTATAGATGACTCCAGGGGAAGGACTTCCCAGCTACAGGCTCAGGTTATTTGGGTCCAACAAGTGCTTAACCATGAAGATGTGTCAGAGTGCTTACAATCACTGAAAGGTGGGAGAGGTAAGAACCATGAGAATAGCCTCTGAGGGGTGGCCCCAGGCTCTGTCCCTGCCTTAGAGACACTGGGGTCCCAGGGGCACTGCTTTTTTTCCAAACGCTCAGCACTGATGGATTTAACACACTTAGAGGGATGTGATAGAGAGTAAGGAGACCAATGGCTCAAGGAGGCTGGAGCCCAGTGATTCTCTCACCTGTAGGTTTCGAGGCCTCAGAAAAAAGGGGCTCTGGTGCCTGTGAAATTTTGGAACCCATGATTTTTTTGATCGGTTGACATCTTGGACTGAGATCAGGGCCGTGGGAGTTCCTCAGACCCCTACGCTGTCTATGGCTGGCAGAAGCTGTATTTTTAGAGCAATGCTGGTTGGCTGTTGACCATTTGAGGGGTTTGCCCTGTTGGGCAGCGTTGGCAGTTTGACAGCGTCCTTATCAAATCCAAAACTCATAAGTTGAAATAGACCACTAATTTCTTACCATTAAAAAAAATATCATAAAGAAAAAAACTCTTGGCCCAGAAAGATGTTAGCCTGTCTGCCCTCTCTTTAACTTAACTCAGGGAGTAGTATTTCCTTTTCACATCATTGTGGCACCTGGGTGACATGCTTTCTCTACTGCTGAGGCCTTGAAAGAGAGATGCCAGCATAGCTAAGTGCAGGGAGCCTTCCTGACCACAGGCTCTTGGGGTACAGACCTGGGAGCTGGCAAGTTTCCATGCGGAGGCCCTTCTAATTCGTCTGGACTCTGTGCTTCATTCTGTCTTTGCTATACCTGCAGACCTCCTGGTGTTCCTTCTGCAGCCTGGGGCTTAGGTAGCCTTTTGGAGGGTTTCAAGTACCAGGAGTTTAGTTTTTCCCATACCTAGGACCTTGTGTCTCTCCCCTCCATGACTTTAGTCTGTGAGGGTTCCCCCCCAGCCCCTTCCAGGCTTCTCTCTGCCTGGGTCCTGTGCTGGCTCAGCCATATTTCCAGCTCTCCTCACCCCAGGAACCAAAAGACCCAACTCGTTTCCCATCTGTATTACTTCTCTGATCTTCTATGGCTCTGAAACACAATGCAGGGCTTCTTCTCACTCAGCTCTTTCCGGGTTTGTTCTGCAGCTGTGGCGTTTGAATGTTAGTGTTTAAACAAGCTGGTATTACACAGGAAATGGCCACCTCCACAGGCCCCTGCAGGCTTGTAACATGGGGTCATTGTGCTTGATATTAATGGTGGTGTGAGTGAGAGTGCTCGGCGCTACCTTGGGCTTACCAGAAAGGTGGACAGAGCCCTGTGAGGGCAGAGAGTCTTTTGAGCATTCCCTTCCCCATGGAATGCCCTGTCCAAGGCGGGGCCTTGGTCAGATCCTGCCTGACCTCTCACCTACAAAACTGGCAGAGCTTTCTCCGTTCAAGTCAAGAAGGTGATTGTTATTGTCACAGTAATAAGCCTCACACCTTGTTATTAAAAAGCATTTTGTACAGGATAACTTAGGTTAGAAACGCCCCCTCCAAAATCTAAAAGCCCCCCAGAGTCCAAGGCCTCTCAGTGCTGCTTTTCTGATTACTGTGTGCAGAACTCACCTCAGCCCGAAGGGTTAATCTGATCCCTGAGTCAATATCCCCCAGACAACAAGCCAAGAGCGTGTGTTGGTCCGTTTGTGTGAAATGTGTTTCCCCAATCACCTGGGCTGGGCTGGGCTGCATTGTATCGGCCGGCAGCTGCTCTGCACTCAAACTGACAGCTACATTAAACCTTGGAATTCTGAGGCAATAAAAAGTAAATTAACTCTTATTTTTTTCCTGTCCTGGTGGAGTAAGTGAATGTGTGTCTGTGGGGAGGTGATCAAGCCCTGGTTCTGCGTGTATACTTGTAGCTCGAGTCCTTGGCCTCTCCCTCCTGAGCTGGGGCCTGGTGTTCTGGCTCCAGGGAGGAGCCCACTGTCTTGCTATGTGGTGTATGGGCCCCCCCCCATGGGCTGCTGGGCCACTCTTGGAATCATGGACTCAGAGTTAACAGTGATGTCAAAGGTCATCCATTACATTTTCTATCTGAACAGGAACTCATCCCTAACCAGGGACTGGGATGGGGGTGCCTGCTCTGGAACCCCTGATCTGCAAAGCATCCTGGGAGTTCTCCAGAAGGTGCCAGAGGAGGAATCCATTATTTTTTGTGACAGCCCCAATGTTTGAGCTGAGATCTGCCCCTTCAACTTATGCCCATCGTTTCAATTCTCCTTCCTGGTGTCAGACGGCACGTCTGATCCTGCCTCCACCTGAAGACAGCCGTCCTGTTGTCCCTAAAGTCTTTGTCTTCTCTGTACCAAATGTCACGATTCCCTTCTGATGGCATGGTTTTGACCATTCTGTGCTCTGGCTCCACCTCCTCTGAATGCCCTCAAGTTAGTCATGCTTTCTACAGTCTTGCGCCCAGAAGTGAACTCTATTTCAGTGTGGTCTGGCCAGAACATGGGACAGTGGCCCTTTGGCCTCCCTTGTTCCAGACACAGTGATTCAGTCTACTTTCAGGTTCGCTTTTTTGGGCTGCTGTGTGATTCACGTTGAGCTTGCTTATGGGCCCCTAAAACTTCCAGGGCTTTTTGATGCAAAATGTTCTGTAGCTATGCCCCTTTCAGCCGGTAAAGGTCTGAGCTTGATGTTCTGAGCCCAAGCATGGTTGTTCACGTTTGTGCCTTCTCAGATTCAATCCATCTTTTTAGTCTTTTTGGATCTCAGTTCTGTCCTCTGTGTTGTCCAGCTTCATATCACCTGAAAATTTCATAAACATGACATCTGTCTGTTCATCTAACTAAAAGTTAAACACAGCAAGGCCAAGGGCAGACCCTACAGCAGTCCACTGGAGACCTCCTTCCAGATCCATCTGCCCAGTCTAGTAACCCTTTAAAAAATAAGAGATCCTAGGGGGTAGCTAGGTGGCACCATGGATAGAGCACCGGCCCTGAAGTCAGGAGGACCTGAATTCAGATGTGGCCTCAGACCAAACACTTGACACTTACTAGCTGTGTGACCCTGGACAGGTCACTTAACCCCAGTTGCCTTAAGAGAGAGAGAGAGAGAGAGAGAGAGAGAGAGAGAGAGAGAGAGAGAGAGAGAGAGAGAGAGAGATCCTACCAGGAACTGAATTTCCTGAAGCCATCTGGCTCCTAGATATTTCTCCTTTCCTTCTAAGCACCCAACTCAATTCACCAATTGTTAATGGAGTGCCTGCTCTGTGCAAGGCACAGTACTGATGTTCACAGACTGTCGGAGGAAAGATGTGTTCTAGAATTTGGCCAGGAAGTGAAGTCAAGCATCCCAGACTATAGTAAGACAAAGCTATCTTCATGCCCTTTAGAGAAAGGGTGCCCAGGTGCCTCTCCCATTGTCTGTGACTTCATCTCTCTTGGGATTTGGGCCCCTCTTAGCCATCTGTGAAGATTTCTTAGCCTTAAGACTGTTGGTCAAGGATATAGAAGAGAATTCAGATCCGAGTAGTTAGTTTAGTGGGAATTCTGTGCCTGCTGAGGTAGCTGCCTATGGCTCACCCTGGCTACCTGAGTGATTTGGTAGTGAATGGCTTCTTTTTGTATATTAGCTACCAGCCTGTAACTGCAGTCCTCAGAGTGACGGAGAATCTCTTGGGATCTCCTTAGGGATTTCCCTTGGGGCCAGAGCAAAGAGAGAGGGACTGCTTGCAGACCCCTAAAGGGGTCCATTGCAACTGGACTTAGTTGAGAAAATCAGGAGGACTTCTGGGAGAATGAGTGATTTCCAGGGCCCAGAAGTTGTCACCTAGAACTTTTCAGGTATTTTTGAGCCCTGGAGACTTAGGAGCCACTTTAGAAATGTTGTGCTAGTAGGAATAAGCTGAGACTTTTTCCCTTTTAACAGAAAAGAAACTACTTTACAAAGAGCTGATCCTCCCACTTCCAAAGCATGGCCAATGAGAGGTGGGATGGTAGTGCCTAGGCCCCAGGGTTTACCTTAACCTTGAATCTTCTTGTAGGTGTCACCTTTCTCTCCAAAGTGCTTCTCCCCCCATTTTCAGATCTACTTCCTGAAAACTAACCAAGTGCTGTTGGGCTCTTCAACCCATGCAGATTGGCACCTGTGGTGCCAGTGAGAATAGATTTAGGATCTGAGCTGGGGAATTCATTCAGTGAATATGGTGGTATTCAGTCAGCACCTACCAGATGTTGGCATGCTGCTCTGGGGAGGCAGACGGCAATAGGACCTTAGATGCAGGGAGGTGGTGGGGGGGAGTGGAGAAGCAACATGCAGAGAGAAAATGACAGCTGTGAAGTAGGCAGATACAGAGTCATTTCTGGGGGCTCAGGAAAGGGCCTCAAGGAGCAGATGGGGCTTGCGCATTAGAGCTTCTACCTAAAAGTTAGTGGGAAGGAGGGAATGAATCTAGACATGGAGTGTAGGCAGCCTAAATCATGGCAGAGGAGCAACAGGTGGCCCACTTTGTCTGGATTGGAGAGGACAAAGAATACAGTGAAGAAGGTGGAATGAGTCATGAAGGATGCAGACATTCATCTCTTGTCCTGGTGGGCCCTGGACTCTTCACATGTCATGTCGGGAGCTCTGTGGAGGGGAGAGACCGGAAGAGGGGGCCCATTCGCTTGGGCTGTCGCACTAGTACTGGTGAGAGGTGCTGAAGAGTTCTGCTGTCGTTGTGCATGTGTCCGATAGAAGCCAAAGGAAAGTGACCAATGAGAACCAAAGACTTAAGGAAGGCAAAAGTGGCCGTCACTGGCCTCCTCCTTGGGTTCTGGCTAGAGGCCTCTAGTCTGTCCGCCCTTTTGCATTGCAATGAGAGCCCTTGGCTAGCTGTGTTCTCTTGGTGCTGGACTCTGAGTTGTCCTCATCTCACCATGACATTGGTGTGGAAGCTCTTCTCCACCCTATCCTCGGAGTGAGTTTTAAGGTTTTGGCACAGGGTGGGTGGTAATGGGTGAAAGTCAGGCATGGGCATGGGTCCCAGGCAGGGGCCAGTAATCCCTGGGAGGAGTCCGTTTTGGTTTATCTGAGCCCTGGGCAGGAGAACATAGTAATGAGAACCAGATGGTACCACAGATTTCTGCATCTTGGGTCTAAAATGGTGGGGCTTAGAGCATGAGAGGGGAATGTGGGCCTCCCACCAGGCCAGCTCTCGGTGGCGATTCTCTGTTGCCTCCTTCTGGCTGGGGAGGCTTCATGCCCTATATCCATCTCTCAGTATTCCTGACTAATGCAGCCCTATCCTGTACACACCCAGCTGCAACCCCAAGGCCTGGAGTTCAACTAGAAGACTTTTCACCTTCTTTCTTCCCTCGTCTTTCCTGTTTGTTTATTTTCCAGATTGCTGCTCTGCGCCTGAACAGAGTCTTTTGACCAGGGCTTACCAGGGTTGTGTTTCTGGTCTTGGGCAGTGGGCTCAAGTGCTCGGCGGGGTACTGGGGAAGCAGGAGGAGGAGGTGGAGGAACCTTGTGTGTCCCTGAGTGGCTCCCATGGGCAGTGCTAACCTCTGAGGCAGCCCCGATCGGCCCTATCACATCCGGTGCTTGTCTCTGCAGCCAGGACCAGAGGATAAACTATCAGAGCTGTGGGCCAGAGCATCATTCCTCTTATTATTTTCTTCTCTGCAGATAGGGGTCGTGGAAAGTTCAGTTCCTTTTAACCCTCAAAGCTCTGTTTATTCTACAGCTGGTAGCCCAAACGCCGTGTTTCCCATTACATCACAAAGGAGCTCGGACAGATCTCTGCACAGAAACGTGTTGCAACTGTTTATTTTTTTCCATATTTAAACATTTCTGACAGCCCAACCCAGCTGAGCCAAAAGATGGAGCTTTGTGAATGAGTCTGGTTGTTGGTGTCTGCAGAGAGAAACTTTAGCAAGCTGTTTGCCTCTCTCCCCTGTGTCTCTTCTCCCTTGTGTGTATTTGCCCACGCACAGTGTAGAGGCTGGTTACCTCTGCAGGACGTGTATGTGGATCGGAGGGCCATTGTGTGATTAATGGGGCCGTGTCCGGCCTGGCTCCCAGGACGCTCTTGAAAACAAGATGTTTCATTTCACTGCATTTTCCTCGTACAGTTATTCCAGTAAATAAACTAGCATTGGTCTTGTCCACCTGGAGCCACTCGGGATATTCCACACCCACCCTCCTTGATCCCCCCCACCCCTTCTTGGATCCTGCCCAGCGTGGTGGAGGCTTGCAGCTTGTCCCTTCCATGCCTTTTGTCTTGCCTTCTTCTGAGGGTCCAGAATGGTGATGTTGCTCAGGGTGAGGCCCCCACACTGAGCGAAGGCGGGAGGAGGGGTCTGAATACAGCAACTTCCCCAGGGAAATTTCAGGTTGTGGCTTGTGCTGGTCATTCCCTTCTGCTCTCTACCGTTCACCTCTTGGGCTGAGCTGTGAAATCTTTGAGGATGACTTTTCCTTTGGTGGAGTAGCATTCCAGGGCCAGTGGGTCTGCTCTTCAGTGGCCTCTCTCAGCAGTCCCGGCTATCCTGAGGAAATCTGACTCTCTCACGTTGCCTGAGTCTGCTGCCAGCCTTGGTTTGGCTTTAAGAGTCATACCTGGTGCAAGCAAGGCAGGCTGCTACCTGGGCCAAGGACTGTCGCATAGGCTGTTGTCGTTGTGGTTTGTCCTTTGTTCTGGAAGGGGACTGTGACATCAGGAAGGAGATGTCATGATCTGCAAGTGAATTGGATGTAAGTGAGGGAGAACTGTGCAGAGTCACCAGCGTCCCTCTCTCCATCTGGGTCCAGTGGCAAGATATAGATCAGGACAAGTGGAGATGGGCCTGGAAGCATAGGCCGTAATAACAGCCCAGATCACAAAAGGATTCGATAAGTGAAAGTGAACCTCTTCCCTCATCACTGTTGCCCTGGAACTTGAACTGAGAACAGCCAGATAATTCACAGGATTCTTCTTCAGGCCCAGCTGGTGTCTGATCATAAGAATGATACTGAGGATGATAAGGTTTAATGTTTGCTATAAGATTTTATAGCTTTGTGCTGGATCCCATTTAGTCCTTCAAGACTCTATATAGTTATGCAGTTAGGTGGGCCAGCCGGTTTCTTATAATTATCCCCCAAGAAACTAAGGATCAGAGAGGTTTTGTGATTTGCTAAAGTGATAGGGACAGAGCTGACATTAGTTAAGGAAGGAAGGACACAGGCATTTATGAAGCACCTACTATGTGCCAGGCACACTGTGCTAAGTGCTTTCTACAGGAATCTCATTTGATTCTTACAAAAACCATGGGAGGTGGGTGCTGTTATTATCTCCGTTTTACAGTTGAAGAAACAGCGCTTCAGAGGCTTGCCCAGGGTCACATAGGTAGGAAGTGTGTAAGACCTGATTTGAACTCAGGTCTCCCTGACTCTCACTGCTTTGTGCACTGTGGTGCCCCCTAGCCACTTCAAGGGAGTGGGATAGACAGTCTGACATCGATGTAAGGGTTTTTGTTTTGTTTTGTTTTGTTTTACTGAAAACATGTCAAAGATCTTGCTTTGGAAAAGAGATGAGGCCAAGACATCTTTCCTAGGGGTGATCTTGCCGTGTTTTTCTATGGCTTGGAAAGAGGGAAGAGATTGCAGAAATACAGGGAGCAAAAGACTCCTGTGATTCTTGACATCTGTGCCTGGGTACCCCATGTCTGTCGTGGGGGGTGGGGAGAAGAGTAAGGCAGGCGCCATGGTGACGTGTCCATGTGGCATGCACTTGGCTGGGCCAGAGCTGGGGAACTGTGGGAGCTGCCTGAGGCACTGTGTCTCGAGTGTCTGAGTGAGTGTCCCAGGCGCACTGTCTGCAGAGGCGACAGGGCCTACATGAGACAGCTGATCTTCTAAATTCCTTTTCCTCTCTGGTGGGGATTTAAAAGGCCCCTAACCAATTTTAGCTTTGAGTACATGGAAACACCCCCAGATTGTAGCCATGGGCTCAGCTTGGGATCCTGGCTTGCCTTGCAAGGTTTCCTGGCAGATGCCCATGCTAACGGAGGTTTGTAGAAGTCCCCTCCCTAGTTGTGGGTGCGAAGAATGCTCCAGTGCATCCCACCTCAGAGCCACTCATTCCTCTTCCCCTCTTTTTCACAGGGTCGCCATGGATGTGTGGGCGACGCTAGCTGATTTCTGTAACATTCTGACAGCAGTGAATCAGTCGGAGGTACCATTGTACAAGGACCCGGACGATGACCTCACCCTTCTTATCCTGGAAGAGGATCGGCTGCTCTCGGGCTTCGTCCCCCTGCTGGCTGGCCCCCCAAGACCCCTGCTACGTGGAGAAAACCTCGGACAAGGTCAGCACGAGGCCAAACATCCCCCCACTCCCACCCCTCCCCTTAACGCTCCAGACTTTTTTTATTCTTGGGGAAGTTTTCTGTGCAAACGGAACATGATTAAGTCATTGAGAAGGGTGTTAAGGGAAAATATCGACCTTTTAGCCGCTGACATCCAGCTCTGTGTCATGAAAAAAAACCCTCTCGACTTCCTTTGGTGTGTGTGTGTGCTCGCTGGCATGTTGTATATACGATCATTTCCTCACTTGTTTAAATAGTGCAGCTTGTGTTGGCAATGCTCTCACTCAGCTCCAAATGGTTTGCATCATGCTTAAAGCACCCTCCTCCCTCCGCCTCCTCCCTCCTCCTAGCCACAGAACTCGGCCCCAGGAAAGGAGCCAGGGCTTTCTTCCCTTCTCTAAAGAGGAGAGTGATAAATAGGTGACTAGAGAGAAGCAGACACCATGTGTTAACTTACAAAAGGCTTTCAGGAATATGAAGCATTCCCCACTGCCTGGTTTCTATTTTCCTTCCTTTAAGAATTACATTTTAACCTGGATTTTTTTCTTGTCTGTCTGTTTATAGAAAAACAAACCCCATTCCCTGTTGACACGGTGGGGACTGTGGGACTTGTGGCCTTGGTTCATCAGGGGAGTCCTTGGCCAGGTGGAGAGTGGGGCAGTGCTTCTAGCTTCCTGTTCCCCACATAAGTTAATAGTCTGGAGAGAAGGCATCCTGATTTCTTGCCCCCCGGGAATAAAGAATTCGCCTCTGTGGGGGCTGGGTTTCCTATGTGAGTTGCAAGTTTTGCAAATTTGTCGGCAGTGTGTCCCCTGGGGGAGAGACCTTTTAGCAGGAGCCTGTAAGTGGCTTCTTAGGAGAATGCTGTCTGTACTTCAGAAATTCCTGATGTGGTGGGGCAGAACTCTGGATATGTTGTGGCTACGGGCAGGGCGCATTAGGAAAATGTAGGGTTAAGGCAAGGGAATAAAAAAGAATTAGGAGACAAAAACCAAAATTCCAGACTGCAAAGCTGTATACAGGGGAGCCCTTAATTCAGTGTTCAATGTTGAGACCCCCAAAGTAAAGAAACTTTGAGTTGAAGGATATTGGTGTACTGGAAAATGGGACATGGGAAGTTAATAGATAGCCATTTGGCCATCCAAAATCATGTTGAGTGTCAGGTTTAAAGCCCCAGATGTGAAGGTATTGGCCTCCATCCAGTTAAAGATGAGGCAAGCAAAATGCAGTCTACTGGTGGGAGATGGAAGTGAGAAAATTTACCTTGTGCCTTACGAGAGAAGAAACCTAGGTGGGGGTTCCTCTTGAAGGGAATATAACCTGCTTTCTGCTTTCCTGAACCAGCTTCTCTCCCTGCTGGATCAGGGCATAATGTGAAGGACTTTAGTGTGAAAAGAGTGAGAGTATTTGACTTACCATGTATGTACAAAGTTTAGAGAAGAGGTTGAATCCGAATAAAAATAGCATAATCACCGCCTGGGTCAATGAAAACCTGCATTGCTCTTCCTTGATCAGCAAGTGACCTTAACTGTGGAAGGAGATGCTTTTGAGGCATGTGGTTATTGTGTTTCTGAGCTGGGAGCTGGAGAAACTCTGACCAGCTACAGTCTTCCCCTTCACACAAACTGAACATATGTCTCTTCAGCAGCCTTTCCAGCTTCAGTGCAGCTGAGGGTCCTAGCTGAGGTCCATACCCATAGCCTTGGTTCTGAATACCTCTGGAATTCAAAGGCTACACAGAAGGCAGATATAGCAAAAGACCAAGAACGTGCATATAACCCCCGCTTTGAAGGCCCAAATGGCAGAACAGAAAAACACCTGAGACAGAATTGTGGGGTGGGGGTGGAAGAGCACCTTTATATCAGCACATACATATTTTTAAAAAACTAAGAGTGTGCACACACACATATACACATACAGATACACGTGAGGGAACCTAAAGATGTGACACCCTGAAGCAAATCTGTGAAAAGTGGGGCGGGAAAAAGGATTTCCATAGAACCAACCAACACCTTAATCATAAGATCACAGCTTTAGAGCTGGAAAAGAACCCCTTGTTTTACAAATGAGGAAACTGAGACCCAGAGAAGTTAAATGACTTGCCCAAGGTCACACAGGTAGGAAGCATTGGAGGCAGGATTTGAACTCAGGTCCACTTCCCATAATCTCCCACCTCTGAAAAGAGGATAGGGGAAAGTGTCTTTTCTCTACTTTTCTCTAGGGCCAAGCTTGGTCACACACACACACACACACACACACACACACACACACACACACACACACGCCCCTATATACATGTATAGATAAATAGTTTTCCTGGTTCTGCTTGCTTTGCTTTGTATCGATTCCTAGAAGCATCCCAGTGCTTTTCTGACACGTTCATGCTTATCATTTCTCAGGAGCGTGGCGATAGGCCATTCCCTTCATGAACACAGTTTGTTTAGTCCCTCCTTAATCAGTGAGCAGCAACTTTGCTTCCAGTTCTGTTGTTGTTGTGGTTAATTGAGAGTTTCCTTTCCTTTTTCTTTTTAAATTATGTTTTGTTTTTCCAGTCCTCAGAAATCTACCTGTTCACCCTCCTGCCCTAATTGAGAATGAAAGAAAACCAAAACTGTTGTAAACATGTATAAGCAATCAAAACAAATTTCCATGTTTTCCTTATCCAAAAAAAAAAAATCTGTCTGGTTCTGCACTCGTAATCCTTTCACCTCCCTGTTAAGAGCAGCATGTTTCCTCATGGGTCCTCCGAAATTGTGGCTGGTCATTGTGCTGATAAGAGCTCCAGGTTCTCTCACAGTTGTTTCTTTTTACCATATTCTCGTCATTGTATAAATTTTTCTTAGCTTCACTTTGCATTAGTTCACAGAAGTCTTCCAAGGTATTTCTGAAACCATCCCCTTCATCATTTCGTACAGCACATTAGAATTCTGTCACATTCATATGCCATAACTTGTCTAGCCATTCTTCAGTTGATGGACACCCCTTCAGATTCCCCTTTTTTTCGACCTAAAAATAAAGTCATAAATATTTTTATACACCCATAGTTAAAGTTTGTTTTGCTTAGAACTGATCCCTCCATTAGTTTACATCTCCCTTTTCCCTCCTATTTCCCTAATGAGTAAAATGTATTTCTTACCCAGATATGTGTGTGTGTGTCTGTGTGTATGAGAGACAGAGACAGAGAGACAGAGAAGGTATTCTTCCATCCTCTGACCATTTCAGATGAGAGTGAGGATCAAGTGTCAGCCATTCCCCACTTTCTTGTTTGTGTAAATGTCAGCTCAGCCTGATTATGAGGCAGTTTTCCCTAAGCTTCCTTTCCCTGCCCTCCTGGTATATTTCTTTTCCCTTCTCTTTCTGTTTTTTTCTTAAGATCATCACAACATGACCACTATGTCTGTGACCCCTGGTGATGATAAAGTTGTGAAAGGATACATGTAGTCTCTCCTTACATAAGAATGTAAACAGTTTATCCTTTAGTTCTTTATGATTGCTTGATCATGTTTACCTTTTTATGTTTCTCTTGACTTGTGTGTTTGAACTTCAAAGTTTCTATGCAGCTCTGGTCTTTTCATTAGGAATATTTGGAAGTTCTCTCTTTTATCCATTCTACTTCATTCCATTTTTTTCCTCTGTAGAATTATACTCCGTTTTGGTGGGTAAGTATTCTTGGCTGTTAGCCCATATCCCTTGCCTTCTGTGATATCATATACCAAACTCTTCACTCTTTTATAGTGGTAGCTGCTAAATCATGTGTGATCCTGACTCTGGCTCCTTAGTGCTTGAATTCTTTCTTTCTGGCTGCTTGCAGAATTTTTTCTTTGACCTAACAGCTCTGGATTTGGACTATAATTTTCCTGCGAATTTTCATTTCGGAGTTTCTTTCAGGAGATGACTGGTGGATTCTATTTCTGTTTTGCCCTCTTGTCTAAGAGGTCTGGACAGATTTTTTTTTTTAGCCAGTTGGGGTTAAGTGACTTGCCCAGGGTCACACAGCTAGCCAGTGTCAAGTGTTTGGTCTGAGGCCGGATTTGAACTCAGGTCCTCCTGACTTCAGGGCTGGTGCTTTATCCACTGCGCCACCTAGCTGCCCCCATGGACAGATTTTTTGAAATAGATTATCTAAGCTCTTTTTTTCATCATAGTGTTCAGGTAGTCTGATGATTGTTAAATTTTTATCTCCTTTATTTTTGCTGTAAGATACCATACACTTCTTCTGTTTTTTCAGTCTTTTGAATTTGTTTTAATATTTCTTATTGTCTCATGAAGTCAGTGACTTTGGTCCATTCTAATTTTCAGGGAATTTGTTGCTTGGACAGGGTTTTGTACCTCTTACACCAAGCTGTTCATTCAGTTTCCAATTCTTTCTTCCATAGCTCTCCTTTTTTTTCCAATTTTTTTCCTGTAGCACTCTCGTTTAATTTATAAAGACATTTAAAGCTTCTTTTTTAACCTCTTGTTTTAGCTCTTCTAGGAATTCTACTTGAGTTTGTGCCCAAGCTGTGTTTTTCTCTGAGGCTTTGCCTGTAGATGTTTTGTAGATTTTGTCTTCTCCTGGGTTCATGTCTTGAGCATCCTTATCAGCGTAATAACTTTTTATGGTGGAATTCTTGTTTTTCTTGCTTGCTCATCCTTCCATCCTTCTTCCTGACTCTGGACTTGGTGTCAGGCCTGAGCTCCACGCGCTTGTGGAAGGAAGGCTTGGCCTGGTCTTACTGCTGCTTTCTTGGGATGTTGAGTTCTTTGTCATTCTAGGCCATGAGGGACAGCTCAGGCTGGGAACGGGCAAGCTTTCAGTGCTCCTGGTCCAGGGCGGAGTCTAATCGCTACACCCCTGGTCTGAGCGCTGCAAGTTCCCGACCTAGATTTGGATCTGATCAATATTAGGTGTTGCTGGACTCATCACTCTCAACTCACTGAAAAGCTGGGCTGATGCAGAGTGACAGAACCACAGGCTCCTTTTTGGCCTGGGAATCCTGCCCCAGTTATTCCTCTAAAGGCCTCTGATGGGACCAGAAGCTTGAACTATGACCCTGGTCCACTCGTGGTTCCAAACCACACCACTGCTGCTTTTTCCCAAACTTATTCAGCTCTCTTGCTGTGTTGCTTGGGGTCTTCTCCTGCTCCTTACCCCAGACGACCTCCTCAGTGTGTCCTGAATCTAGGACCTGGAACCAAATCATGAGCAACGAGGTGCCGCTTGGCACATGTTCCCCTTGTGGGTCTGGGCCCATCTCCTGCCCCAGCACACGGCCCTATGGTGCTGTTCCACGTGTTCCTGTCCAGACCTTATCTCCACAGTCCACGGACCTTTCTCCTGCTGCTGACCTAGGGCTGGAGAAACACCTCACTGGGATTTTGCCTTCAATTCACCTGCCAGAATTTGACCTGGTGCATTTTCCAGGTCTGTTTGGAGTCATTTGAGGGGGAGTACTAGGCTCTTCTGCTTCCTGCTGCTATGCTGTCCTGCCTCCACCTCCTCTGGGTCCTTTTTTACCACAAAACATACTGCTATGGATATTTGATTGTGTTGTAGGCCTTTCCACCCTCGACCTCGGAGTATGGGGCTTGGCAGTAGGATTTCTGATTTAAAGGGTGTGGGCATTTTGGTTACTTTCTAAGCATCATTCCAAATTACTTGTTAGAATTGATAGACCAATTCATAGTTTCCCCACATCGTATATTGTCGTGCCTGTCTTTTTGAAACCCCTGAGACATTAAATGTTCCCATCTTTTGTCATCTTTGCAGTCTGCTTTATGTGAGGTGAAAACTCAGAGTTGGTTTGAATACATTTCTCTTATTGTAGAGATTTAAACCATATTTCATCAAGTTGCCTTTGAGAACGCTTTGTTCATATCCTTTGATTGGTATCCATTGGGGAAGAGATCTTGGTCTTATGTATTTATGTTAATTTGTTGTCTATCTCGGCTTCCAGGCCCTTCTCACAGATACTTGATGTAGAAGCTTTCCTGCTTCATATCACTGAAGTGATTCATTTGATCTTTGATTGCCTGAATGGATTTTTTTGGTTGTTGTAGTGGTCCTTTGGGTGCCAGTTTGTTGGCCCTTCCTAGGCTTAAGGAACTGGAGCATCCTGGGATAAGAGGAACCAATCCACACACTCCTGATAGTCCTAGAAAAAGGGTAGCGTGATAGGGGCTGTCCAGTCACCTTGACTCCCTGACTGTGAATGTTGGTGTGAGCATCTTCTTACCGAGAAAATTGGCATGTGCATTTAGTCTTTAGCAACTTTTGCTCTTTGAATTTGGAATTTAAGAAGAGACACAGAGAAGGAGAAGGGTCCAGATCTTCCTAGATTCTAGCATGCAGTAATGGGAAATGAGAAATGGGAAATACCCTGGTCAGTGCTATCCAGTCTTTACCCACAGGTGCCCAGGGTTAGGCACTTGGATGACTTGCTTTGCTTCTAACCTTGTTACATTCATTCATAGAATAAACACCTAGAGAAGGAGCATTTACTGTATTCAGAGCACTATGAGAGTAACAAAGATTTAGGAAACGTGATCCCTGCCCTCAAAGAACATGCTAGGGAGACAAGCAGGAAACCCGTGGAAAGCTAAGTAGCATAGACAGTGTATGATTATGTCTACAAATAGGAGACATTCAGAATAAGCAGAGATCTCTCTGAGTTAAGAGCAGACAAAGACCTCATGGGTGGGGGCTGGGCCTCATTTGGATGGATAAGTTTTGGACAGGCAAAGAGAAATGGCATCCCATGTTCAGGCTACAACATGAACAGAGGGGCGGAGGTGGGTAATCTACAAGATGTGTTTGTGGGATGAGTAGATCAGCCTGGGGAGAGCAAAGGGTGAATGTTAGGGTGAGGGAAGACAATATTGGAAAGGTAATTTTAGGGCCATACTCTGAAAAGCCTTGAAGGCCAGTCTTGAAAAGCTTTTATTTTTGGGCAGTGGGTGTCAGTAAGGGTTTTGAGCAGGAAGTGATGGAGGAAGCAGCATCTTTAGTGAGAAGAATACTAGCCAGCAGTCAGGAGGCTGGGCTGGGTTCAAGCCATAACTCTGTTGCTCAGTGACACCCTTCATGATCTTAAACCAGTCACTTCCTTTTTAGGGACCCTGATTTCTCATCTGTAAGAGGAGGGGATTGAATGAGATGGTCTCTGAAGTCCTGTGCACCTCGAGCATTCTGTGATTTGTAGTTCTTGAATGAAGGCAGCTTTTGATAGAAGTGAATTTGACAGTGAAATGCAGAATGACTAAAAGACAGGAGGTTATTGCCCTTATCATAGAATAAGGGGAGAAGGGACTGTGGTACGGTGTTTGAGAAATGGAGATGAGAAGAAGACTCGTTACTTATTCCATTGGTTTCTGTCAGTGTAGAATTCACATAATTTTTGGATGATTTTTGAACACTGTTTTATTGTTACTTACTCTCCAATTTCTGGAGTTCATTGTGTTTGAGATCTGGAGTAACTTGGAGTTTGACTACAGATCAGCATAGACACCTGTAAATATCCTCACTTAAGATGATCAAGAAACAAGGGGATAAAGACCCAGGCCCTCACAGCACGAGTGCCACTGTAGCACCAAGTACCAGGCTCAGCTGGCAGCCCAAACCATTCTTATTCCTACTCTGTGTCTTGCTCACTACCATGTATAGACTGCTTTGGTCCATGATATACCAGCCCTATGCACCTCACCTGTCTCCCATAAATAATGTGGTAGAAGAACAAATATATTCAATGGATGATACATTCTACTTCAGCCGCTGCATGAATAAGGTGTGTGGCTGCCCTCTGTTCTTTTTTTTTTTTTTGAAGAGTAGCATTGTGTAATATATTTGGGTTTTTTTAATTAATTTATTTTGATTTATCAACAATCACTTCCATAAGCTTTTGAGTTTTAAATTTTTCTCCCCCTCCCTCCCCTAGATGGCGTGCAATCTGATATAGGCTATACATACACATTCCTATTAAACATATTTTCACATTAGTGATATAAGTAAGAATTAGAACCAATAGGAGGAACCACCAGAAAGAGGAAACAAAACGCAACAGAAAAAAAAAATAGCAAATAGTCTGCTTCGATCTG
Organism: Phascolarctos cinereus; assembly: GCF_003287225.1. NCBI lineage: Eukaryota > Metazoa > Chordata > Mammalia > Diprotodontia > Phascolarctidae > Phascolarctos > Phascolarctos cinereus. The sequence continues at coordinate 30,262,594 of NW_027555958.1, forward strand.
CATTCAAACTCCATAGTTCTTTCTTTGGATGTGGATAGCATTTTCCATCATGAGTCCTTTGGTGATGTCATTGATCCTTGTATTGCTGTATTAGTATTAGTATTAGTATTAGTATTAGTATTAGTATTAGTATTAGTATTAGTATTAGTATTAGTCATCGCACAACATAGCTGTTACCGTGTACAATGTTATCCTGGTTCTGCTCACTTCACTCAGCATCAGACCATACAAGTCTTTCCAGCTTTTTCTAACGTCTGCCTGTTCATTATTTCTTACAGCATACTGGTATTCCATTACATTCATATACCACAACTTGTTCAGCCATTCTCCAATTGATGGGCATCCTTTCAATATCCAATTCTTTGCTACCACAAAAAGAGCTGCTATAAATATTTTTGACCATCTGGGTCCTTTTCCCATTTGTATGGTCTCTTTGGAATACAGCGCCAGAAGTGCTATTGCTAGGTCAAAAGGGTATGCACATTTTTATAGCCCTTTAGGCATAGTTCCAAATTGCTGTCCATCTAAGACATCTCCAAAGGCCTCATGATGGAAAATGCTATCCACAAAGAAGAAAGAACTCTGGAGTTTGAATGCAGATCAAAGCATACTATTTGCTATTTTTTTTTCTTCTGTTGTGTTTTATTTCCTCTTTCTGGTGGTTCCTCCTGTTGGTTCTAATTCTTACTTACAACATCACTAATATGAAAATATGGTTAATAGGAATGTGTGTGTGTGTGTGTATATGTATATATATATATATATATATATATATATATATATATTATATATATATAGCCTATATCAGATGGCATGCCATCTAGGGGAGGGAAGTGGGGAGGGAGGGAGAGAAAAATTTTAAACTCAGAAGCTTATGGAAGTGATTGTTGATAATTCAAAATAAATTAATTAAAAAAAATTGTTCTCCAAAATGTTTGGATCATTTCACAACTCCACCAACAATGCATTAGTGTTCCAGTTTTCCCACATCTTCTCCAACATTTATCAGTTTCCTGTTTTGTCATGTTGGCCAATCTGATAGGTGTGATGTGGTGCCTCAGAGCTGTTTTGATTTAGGGCCTCGCTTTTGGACAAAAACTTTTGGAAAAGCTGGAAAACATTCTGGCAGAAATTAGTGTTAGAACAACATCACACACTATACCAGATAAATTCCAAATGAATGCATGACTGAGATACGTGGACAAATAAGAGGGGTAATACTTATCACAGGTATGGGTAATGGAAAAATTCATGACCAAAAAAGGGATGGACAAGATTATAGAAGGTAAAATAGACAGTTTTGGTTACATAAAATTGAAGAACTTTTGCACAACAAAATTAGTTAAAATTAGACTCCTATGGACTAATAAGGAAGCATGCTTTCTACCTCCTGACCGGAGTGATGGACTCAGGGGAAGAATTAGATATCAATTTTTTTGACGTGGCAAATATCTGCATTTGTTTTGTTTGGGTAATCTTAAGTTTTACAAGAATTATATTTCTTTATTGGAGTCAGAGAAGAGGAGAACTTGTGATAAGAAAGAAGGGAAAGGAAAGGAAAAAGGAAAGGAAGTCACTGAAACTTTGTTTAAAATGCACACGAGACCTGAAGGAAGTTCAAAAGGAAAAACAAACTATCAGGGAAGCTTTGAAAGTAACATATTAAATTTACTTCTTAAAAAAGCGAGCTGTCTGTGATAGAGATTTAAATTTTTGCATGGAATCATTTTTTTCTGTTCTAAAAATATGGAAATGTTCTTTTTTATGTTCATTAAATTAAGAACAAAGCTCCTAATTAAAGAGGAAATGGCATAATTGAGGGGGGAAGTCATTGTAGCAAATTTTACTGATAAAGGTCTGACATTCAGTATGTTTAAGGAACTGATTCAGAGATATAGGAATGAAAACCCATCCCCCATTGATAAATGGGCAAAAGATATTGAAGTTCTCAAGGGAAGAAATCCAAGCTATCAATAGTCATATGAAAAATGTTCCAAATCACTAATAATTAGACAAACACAAACTAAAGAAACTGTGAAATTTTACCTTTTGCCCATCAGATTGCCTAATATGACAAAACAGAAAAATGACAATTGTTGGAGGGGCTGAGGTAAAACAGGCACATTAAATACAATGTTGGTGGAATTGCAAATTGGTGTAACCATTATGAAAAGCATTTTGGAATTTTACTCAGAAGCTAAATTATGCATATCCTTTGATCTGTCAGTTCCACTACTAGGCCTAGACCCCAAAAAAATTAAAGATAGAGGTAAAGGTTCTACATGAACAAAAATATGGCAGCTCTTTTTGTAATGGCAAATAACTGGAAATTAAGATGATCATCAGTTGGGGAATGGATGCACAAATTCTGGCATGTGTCTGTAATGGAATAGTAGTCCACCTTGAGAAATGATGAAAAGTATTGTGTCAGCAATCCTGTAGGACTTAAATGAACTGATACAGAATGAAATGAGCAGAACTTTGAGAAAAACTTTTACATTACCAACATCATAAAGAAAAACTATTTAAGAATTCTCATCAATACAATAACCAACCACAATTCTAGAGGACCAGTGGTAAGACTATCTGCTCCCTCCTTACCTCAAGGTGCGGAAGGAGACATACTTTCAGCTGTGGCCTTGGTGGAGCTTTGCTTTGCTTAATTGGGCATATTGGATACAAATGCTTTCTTTTCAGTTGAGAGAAGAAGGAAGGGATTGATAGGGTTACCATAATGGGGGTTGGGGTCAGACATTTTCAAAATGCACAGAAGCAGGAAAGAGACAAGCAGGATAGCTTTGAAAAAAATATATTACATTTGTTGTATACTCAGAGAAACGATTTATAGGTGGTACAAATTTGCAGCTGCTTATGTTATCAGTCCTTTTTTGTTCTGTTTTGTATGTGGACATGCTCATCTTATTTATTGCTTAAGTTAAGAATCTTTAATTTTAAAAAATGAGAAAGGATGGGAGAACAAAACAGGAAATGAGAGATTGTGCATAAGAGAGACATGTCTAGATTTAATTATCTGCTCCCCCTTTCTCCGAGTTATTTAATAGTTCTCTAGATCCCAGAATATTCTGGGTACGAAGACTACTGAATGCTTCATCTGAGAGCTCTCCACTACCTTTTCTGCAGTAACATCTTATAGTTTCTAGGGCATACTCATTTGTGAAGCTTAATGAGAACTTGGGTACCTCATCTCAGTGTGCCCAGAATGAAGATAGTTGTGGCAAAATTAGCTCTGAGGTAAAATGATGAAGATTGCTTGCCCTGGACTTAAGGGGGTATCTTTTGGGATGAGGTCCTTTGAGGAAAAGGAGGTCCTTGGGTGAAAATGCAAACCTCAGAAGGGTCACATATAATGTAAGTCGAATCCTACCCCCATATCACCGTACTAACTGTTCTTTTCACATATGCATGTGATGCTTATTTTAACCCTATTTCACCCAGTTATAAGAAAGGTGGGAGGGGTCACAGAGTCTGATTTGCTCCGGGGCATGATCCCTTCTTCACCAGAGCCCCACAGGATGGTCCCAAATTATGGGGCCTTCAGATTTATCCCCAAAATGCAACTTTTGGAATGAAAATTGTACAGGCCTGATGTAGTGCAAAGGTGAATTGTCATGGAGAGTTTGTGTGACATCCTCTGTCATTACAGTTGGTGTAAGAGAATATAGACACGGATCTTTTAACTGCCTCTGTGTTGCTACTAACACAGGGATGCCCAGACACAGTCATTCAAACTGCACTAATAGCAAGTGCTGACCAGGCAGAAGATCCTGGTGAGTGTTTTGGTGTTTTTCCCCCCAAACACATGCAAAACAACCTCTTAATTCCAGAGTGGTAACACAGTGAAAAACGTGGTTTGCATATGTGCAGCAGAAAACTTTGCTACAGGCTGGAGTTGTGCAATGAGTGGAGGTTGAGCAACTCAGCGCCTCAGCCCGAGCCTTCCACGTTGGGCTCGTTGGGGGACACGGCTGTTGCACAATGATGGAGCTCCGGAGCAGCCAGGACAGGGACTTTCCTTTTGCTTTCAGGAGCGCCTCTGTAGAGCTCACTTTTCTTCTTGACTATACTCCTCTCCTTCCTCTTTCTTTCTTTCTTCCTTTTGCTTTTGTGTTCTCAAATAGAGAAAGACAGTGTCCAGACCTAGTCATTCATGGCCTGGCAGCTCTCTGAGGGCCAGGTCCCTCTCCGAAGCCCATCGATGGGGGGAGCGGACTTAGGGGGCTTTTCATCCAGTGCGTTGTTTTGTTCTGTTCTGTTTTTGCAGAGAAACTGCACCCAAGTGTGTAGACTGACCAGTCTGTGTTCTCTTAGCCCTGGGTCCTAATTGGCAAGCTTATTAATGTGTGGGTTTTGTTTCCCTGTATTTGGGTTGGGTTTTTTTTTTGGGGGGGTTGAGTTTTTTTATGTTTTTGTATTTAATGGTAACTAAGATGGCTGTGGGGATCAGTTGTTGTCAGCCTGAAAAGCTGTGAAAAACTGCTGGCCATGAGCATAGACAGCAGGCTGTGCAGCACCACGCAGGAACTGACATTCTTTTCTCTCCAGGAAAGTCAGATTCCCTTGAATCAACTCTGCTCTGCTCACAAAGTCAGTTCAATGCTAAGTGGGCTTCGGATTCTTTTGTCCCACCAGCATCTGTCCGTCTCCTTCCTTGCACTGCACCTCGTTGGGTCCGGGCACCAGAGAAGCAGAAGTTAAGTGTATGGATTTCATGGCTCTCTGTGTGAGTGTTTGTGGGGCAGGGAAGCTTCTAATGGAAAACATTTGTGTCTTTTCTGAAAACAGAGAGAGGCCTGGTTATAGTCTGTCTGCTCTGTCTGTCAGTCTGTTCCCCACCAGCACTAGTCATTGTTCTCCTGGGAGTCTCGGGCGTATCGTGGTTTCTTCTGCTCTTGCCAGAGTTTTTGTGTCACGGGTGGCCCCATGCTCAGTATGGAGTCAAGTTGTAAGGGTGGTGACTAGTAGCTGTGAAGGCTCCCAAGTCAACAGAATGGCTTTTGAGACTCAGAGCAGAGAGGGAGGAGGGAGAAGGGTTTCTAGAATAGCCTTTGGGAGCGACGACGTGTTTCGACACATAAGGACGCTTAAGTCTCTCCTTTTCTTGCTAACGCAGCAACACCCAGGAGTGCCGAGGCTAGAAACAAAGACTTAGTGCTTCGTTCAGCTTGTCGTTTCATTTCTCACTGTTCTGGGGGAGTTCTACCTGGGTTCCCCGGCTCGTAGCTGATGGGGGTATTAGGGCTCAGGGCAGTGTCACGTTATCTCTGAGGCTCCTGGAACTTGCGCCTCTTTCTTTCCCTTCAGCCCTCTGAAGTTCACATTTGTTCATCTTTTTTAGAAACAACCAACAGCCAAAGTCAAGGTAAAAGCTGAGAGCTCTCTGGGTCCCTGAGAAGGCACTGCACCAGTGTGGTTTTCACATTTTCAGGTTTTTGGCGGCTGAATAAGATGGAGGAGAAGCACTCCTTCCCCTGATAACCATCCATTCAGATGCAGGGTCAGGATTGTGCGGATTGAAACCAGACGGTGGATGATTAATACTTTTGCTTATAGGGCTGGACACCACAGCTTCCTCCATTTAAATGAAAAGACCCTTTCTCTGTATATGTACGTGTGCATGCATCTGTCCCCTTGGAAGGTGCAGGTTTTCATAGGGGTGCTTTGGTGCTAGCTGTTTTCTCTTTTCATTTTTTAAACCCGTTGGGAGCTTCCTCATGCGAAAGCATTGGCACACCCCAGTGATATTTCCAGGAGGACTTTGCAGTGGAGTTGAGATGTAGGAGAGGGAATTTGTTAATTCTGTGAAACTGGCTGCTGGCACAGTACCTGACACATAGTAAGTAGTTCATAAATGTTCTAGCTCTAACATATATGCTGGGGTCACCTCTCCTCGGCCCGCCCCTAGGCCATCCCCTGGACCAGTTCCCTGGTCTGGAGTGTGGGCCTCAGGGAGCAAAGGGGAACTTTACTTGGCCTAATTGTAAAAGGTGTCACTTTTTCTTTCAAAGAGTGAGGTTTTTTGAAGGTTGCTGAATTATCATTGTAAGGAGCAAGTTTAAAAGTGCCTATTCTTATGGTGAGTTCAGGAGCTTGGTCTGTGTGCCTTGTGCTGGTGCCAGAGGCTGTTCTGATCCCGCCTTTCCCATCCCCCAGCTTCCACAGCCTCCAGTCTCTTCTGCATCTCTTGTCTGGACCTCGTTACTTACTTTTGGAATGTGAGCTCCTTGAGGGCAGGGACCATGGGTTTTTGTATGTCCAGCGCTTAGCACAGTGTTGGTGTATAGTAAGGGTTAAAGAAATGCTTCTTGACCAGACTCATGACCTACCCTGGCTTTCACAGACAGTTTATTTAAAGTGGCCAACCTTGGCCTTCACCTTCGCTTCAGCAATAATCTGTGTTTCCATGCCAAAGGTTCCTTTTTCCTCAGCTCAGAGGTGAGTCTCAGTTTGATTTCTCCATTGGCAGGTTAAAGCCAGGACAGGTCTGGGCTCTGTTCTTGGCCCTGGTTCACTGAAGCAGTGTTACCTGTGGCTGCTCAGAGCTCCTTTCTCACTGATGCCTGAGCTCTCCCTCCAGGGCTACCAAACTGCAGACACTCACTCCTAAGCAACACAGTCTTTTAGAACAAGGAGCAGCATGTAGAAATGTTGAAAACTGGTAGGGATGGGTAGTCTTAGTGGACCCCAGGCAGGAAGTTTTTGAGCTGCGTCAGCAGAAAGATGGGGCTTCACTCCAGTCAAAGCCGTTCATCTTTTTTTCTCTTCTTTTTTAAAAATTCTTTCTTGAGGGGCAGCTAGGTGGCACAGTGGATAGAGCACCAGACCTGAATTCAAATCCAGCCTCAAGACACATAACACTTACTAGCTCTGTGACCTTGGGCAAGTAACTTAACCCCATTGCCTAGCCAAAGGAAAAAAAATTCTTTTTGGGGAGGTAAGTGGAAAAAGAAACAGTGCACATAGGCCTGTTTGAACTGTTTTCCCTCCTCTTTCCCTTAGCAATCTACTATATGTATTCTGCTCCCCCTTTTGTGGGCATTCTGACTTTTGCCCTCCCTAAGAACTCCCAGAGCCTGGTTCTCCAGTGGGATGCCTAGGGAGACAAAAAAGGCTTCCTACCTCAACTTTAATCCACATACAAGAAGGATTTGAAAAGTAATCAATCCAAACCCCCAAAGTAGTAGAGGCCAAGAAGTTACCCTCTTGGAAGAGTTCTTTTCATCTCTGGCTGGATTTCTCTCCAAACAAGCATTGGCAGAGCCCAGCAAGAGCCCTGTCACACGGGGCCCCTGGCATGAGAAGTAGCTTGGCAGCCAGAGGCCCTACCTCCCCCTGCCCCCCACCCCCGGCAATGGAATTCAAAATGTTTGGCTCTCAGGACATGAATTAAAATGTGCGTGTAATATTTATTTATTAAATGACCCTTTTTGTGTCGTGTGGAATTCCTTCCTCAAGGTGGCCTGGTTAAGGCATGGAGAAGAAAATCCATCCTGCCCCGTTAGGAAATTGGTTTAAAAGAGAAAAAAAAAAGGTAATATGTGGAGCCCTGTCATTTTTGAACTACTGAACCTGTTTGAAATTTCTTTTTCTTGAGCTTCTCATGCATTGCTTATCTAGACACAGCGAAGTTTCTCTGGCATACTACGGGTGATAGGCATCACTGGCACTGTTTGCTTATAATAGAAGGAAGGACCACTTGGGGTCTGGAGATCTCTCCATCTCTCTTGGCCTTGTGCATGGAGGTCAAGGACTGACTTTTGACCCCAGTAAGGTTGAGGACTTTCTGACCTTCCACTTCGTACTAGTTTTTTCAGTGGCCTTAATGAAATAAAACCACATCTTGAGCATTAAAGTTCCTTTTTTTGTCATTCATAGCTCAGCCCAACATTCTCACTTTCCCAAGAGCAAGTAAATCGAGTGGAAGATAAAGCTGTAACATGGAATAATAGTTCAGTCCTTAAAAACAGAAGGAGGGGGGTTAAAGAAAAGTTCTGCAATAAATCTGCAAGTGTGGAATCTAGGGGAAATGATCCCATCTGGAAAACTCTAGCAGCAGTGCCATGGCCGGTTTGAGGAGCAACACAGATCTCAGTGAAGAGAAAACCCTGCAGTCTTGGAAGATGACAAGCTCCGTAATTGATGTCCATTTCAGCTGGTGCGGTGCCAGCTTTCATTGGCCTTCATCCAGCGTTCCTGTAATTTGGGAGCCAGGTGTGAAGCATTTCTGTTCTGTCTTGTTCCCCAGCACTTACGGAAGCCTCACGGATCTCACTTGGAGGCAGCAGGAGCCCTGTAGGAAACAGATGTACAGGTAGAGGTGGAAGGAAGTGTCACACACAGCTGGGTTAAGGATATTTAAAAAAATCCTCTCCCTATTCTCCAATGAGGTCTGGGTTTGGGGGTGATGGTAAAGGCATTTCCCAACATGAGGTGTGACTACAAAGTGCTCTAATGAGACTGGTTTTCCTCTGTGACTTGTGCAGTCAGCCTCATCGTCTTATGGTTAAACCTCATGTTGTCAAGTGGCCCCTCTGACGGCGCCCTCGTCTGCCACTGGGCAGAGGGAGAGCCACTGTAGAGTGTCTCCATGGGGCAGAGTGTAATGGAGGAGTGGGGTAGAGTCAAAATAACAGTGGGTTTGTGAGGGGAGAAACTGGGTTTGAATCTTGCCTCTTCGTTTTGTGGCCTCTGTGACCCGAGACAAGCCACGTAACTTTTCTAGGCCCTTGTTTCCTCATTGTTAAAATAAATGGGTTGGACTGGGTGGATTCTAAGGTCCCTTCCAATGCTTAACCCTATGATCTTAGGTATCCAGTGGCTCAAGGCATTTCTAATTGCTGTCAAGGCTATCTGTGACACATCTGGGGCCATACATCTGAGGTGTTGGGTCTGACCAGTCACTGCTGTCATGTTTCTCCATAGGCTGGAAGATCACTGCCCTTGTAACTCTGGGACTAGGTTACTTCCCTTCTTGAGGCCTCAGTTTCTTCCTCTGTAAAATAAGGGGGTTGGACTTGGTGATGGTCTCTAAAGGACCCTTCCTGCTCTCAGTCCTATGGTACACTAATGATGCAGTGATTAGAGATCAGCTGCCACCAGCCAGGAAGGAAACCCTGGAGTCTCTGCTGGATGAGCATAACCCAGTGATTCCTGGCACAGGGAAGAATATAAATGCCAGCTTGTCTGTCCCTCTCTGCCAAACGCCACATGATGTGATGTGATGTGATATTATAATCTTATATCACAGGCCTCCCATGACTCTTAAACACTAGATAAATTTCCCCACAAAGAGGTTCCATAGGTAGAGCTCATGAACTATCCTGTTAGTCTTCTGAAGTTTTACTCTTCTGAACCCAGGGCTATGGTCAGTTCTTTGCCACTGACTCAGTATGTGACCAGGGGCAGACTTCAGCCACTCAGGGCTAGGGATCCTTTCCTGTCAGCTGGAGGGCATATCCTGTCAACTGACAAATACTGGAACCTCATGTCATCCTGACTTTCAGAGTCTGAACCCCCTGAAGACAAAACTGGGGGAAATCCCCTTCCCCTGTGACCCAGGGACGGGTGCCAAAGGCTGCTGCCCCTCAGCACGCCAGTCCCCTTGACTTTGCTGACGGATGAGGCGGCTTCTTGCTGCCTGCTAAGCTCCATGTGTGGTGGGCGAGGGCCGAGGGATGGCCTCTTACTGGCATCAGAGCCAGCTGACTGCAGAAGCCCTTGTGCCAGATGGTTCAAGAAATCAGAGGAAGAGAAAAGGGGCTAAGACTGAAAGTTCTTCTCTAATGAAAGGGTTATTCTCTGAGGTATACTGAAGACATTTTCAAAGTTGAACCTGTTTGACTTTTGCTTATGATTTGCAGAAATCAAATGAACGTAACAGTGCTCTCCCACAGGCTGGCAGAGGAGGGTGCTGTACTGTGCTGAGCCTTTCTGCTGCTGCCGTGGCCTCATTCCTCACATGCCCTGATAACCACGGTCTCCTACCTGTAGGCTTCCTGTGGGCAGCACCTAGCAGATGATTGTGTCTGAAGGTGGAATCTGTAGCTACTGAGATTTTCTTGGAATTGGAGTATCTTAAGCTCTTCTCATTTGCGTAGCATCTTGGACTCTAAAACAAGCTCTACTCTTACTCGACTAGGCAACTCCTGGCAAGTCACCTCACCTCTCTTAGACTCAGTCTGAGGTGGGATTGCCCTGCAGTGGGAAGGATGCCAAATGAGGACCAGGGTTTGAACTAACTGTGACTTCGAGAAAGTCACATAAAATGTCTAGGCCTCAGTTTCCTCATCTGTAAAATGAAGGGCTTGGACGAGATGGTTTCCCAAGTCCCTTGCAGCTCTGGGAGCCTGTGAAGCTGTGATCTACACACTACAGAGAAAACCTAGACCATAAACTACTATATGTGAAATGTAGGCGACTAAGCTTTGACCAGTCTAAGAGCTGTGTGTAATAACGTAAGATAATGTTCTCATTAGGTTGGGCCATTGATGCAGCAGTTCCAGAAAACGCTCCTGGAATTCATTCATTCATTCATTCATTCATTCATTCATTCATTCATTCATTTTGGCTAGGCAATGGGGTTAAGTGACTTGCCCAGTGTCACACAACTAGTAAGTGTTATGTGTCTGAGGCCAGATTTGAACTCAGGTCCTCCTGAATCCAGGGCCGGTGCTACCACCTAGCTGCCTCTCCAGCTCCTGAAATGTATAGGGAACATCTAAAGATGCCAGCAGATTACCCCTCTGTCTGAGGGGAAGGTCTTCTCCTTCAGCTAGAGTAAGGGGACCAAGGGGGAGGGAGTGGAAGGGACTGACTGCCCTCTCGGCCTCGGGGTTCCAGATACAGGCGACATCTCCCTTGGCCTCCAGAAAGCCTCCTGGTCCAGGTCCTGGAGTCCAGCCTCTTCAGTAGCATGTGTGAAGTAAAAAGGCAGGTAAACTGGCCACACATGGGGTTCTCCTTGTCCCCCCACAAGCATTGCCGCCAGACTGTTCCCAAATGTCAGCTGTGGGTCAGCACAGCACCGCATGTGCACAGACTCTTCAGAAGGGTCTGAAGTGAGGCGCCCCACTCACCCACAGGGCAGTTCTCTGGTGCCATCGACCTCCATAAGCAGCACATTGATCTGAGAACTTTTTAGCTTTCAGTTCAGTCCCCTTTCTAGAGCAAAGGAAAAGAAACTTGAGAATAAGGGCATGTAGTTTGTGTGGACATGCACAATTCATTGGAAGAGGATGTAGATATCATCCACGTCCTTAAGTGAAGGAAGAATTAGGTGCTTGCTGGGGCTGTCCTTGGATTGTGCCCCTGGAGGTCTCCAGTTACTGGGCCTGTCCCATGACTGAGCTCCAAACGGGCCAGCGGGGATGGCTTTTCCTTCCCGGGGCTGCTGATCCTGACCTGTGGGCTGCGCATTTCCTGTGTAAAGGGGGGGATGGGGAGGGCATTGGCAGGAGTCGCTGTCTCCCAAGCACAGGCTGTGGGTTTTGTTTATGGGGCTGTAGCAGAAGCCTGTCTTTGTGACGTCCCCTGAGTGCCCAATGGCTGCGCTACCCCCTGCGTATGCATACTGACATCGTGTACGGAACTGGTCACAAGGTGCTTGACCTGGAAATTCGGACTCTCTAACTAAGGGAATCACCCCACTTTCTCTTTGCTTTCTGAGGTCTGTGGCTTTGGTTAAGATAAGGGAGTTAATCTCTAGAGACCCGTAAAGATCCTCTTGCCTTCCTTGTCTCCTTCCTGTGCTCTGTTCTCACTAGCCTCACCTCCACTTGGGGTCTGATTCAAGAGCCTCGTATGCAGATAAGGCCTCTCTGATTCTTTGGGACACAGAGGCAGCCTTACAGGCCAGACTCCTTATCTCAAGGATGATAAGTTAAAGAGACAAGAGTTTTAGAGCTAGAAAAAGAGAGAGGGCCAGAGGAGTTAGATGACTTCTCCAAAATTCAGAGATAATTAGGGGCAAGATTCAACCCCAACCTAGGTCCCCTTCCTCTTCATCCCATGGCCCCACATTCCCTCAGGAGGGCTTCCCCAGGGCCCGCTATGAGCTTGACTTGGCTGTTGCCCAAAGGAGTACTGGAGCGAGAGCTCCCTGGGGCCTGCCCCCGCTCCCCAGTCTCCTGCTCTGCCTTCCCATGGCTGGACTGTTGGGCCCCCACGGCCACACTCCACATCTAGGAAACCTCGCCATTTAGGGCTTACCAGCTTCACCTTTGTTTCCCCTTTTTAAAAATGTGAATGTGTTTTTGGCCTCTTCTACTTGAAACTGAGGAGAGGAGCTGGCTTGTTTCTGTTGCTGGCTCTGGGCCAGATGTCATAACTTCAGGCAGTGCCACGCTACACATCTCCAGCAGTTTGAAATGGAGAGACAGAGGGAAAGATAAGATCAGCAGCTTTAGGTGATGGCATTGTTTCAAATAAACCATGCATGACCCAAAGCTTCCACTTCAAATGGGGAATGAAATTGCTTCATCCTTTGACAGCTTGCTCCATGAAAGAAATTTATCTTCACTTAATTGCTTTAGATCCCAAGAGGCTACATACAGTAATTTCTAGGAGATAATTATATCAAATTAAAAAAATATGTGAGTCCGTGAATGTGAATATTTGACTGAAATGGACAGGGAGGGAGGAGAGAAGAAGACAAGGCCAGAGACCCTCACTAGACTTTGCTTGTCAGTTTCTGGTCCCATTCTCAAGACTGCCCCTTGGTCCTCAGACTCTCCCCAAGGCTGATGATCCAGATCAAACACTTCCAGGGCTCACTCAGTTCAGGCTGTGGCTTCTACACAGATAGAGGTGGTGAATCATCTCACCTCTTCATGAAACTGGAAAACATTTTGTTCCCAGGCCCTCCGTGGGTTAGACGAGATGGGGACAGATGGCCTGCTTTGCTTCCATCCGTACTTCTGCATTCAGCCAAACTGGGCACAGTCACCTTACTTCCAAGGCCACGGCCACTGGACTTTTTTGCCTTTCAAAGGCAACTCAGAACTGGCAAACTTGTGATTTTTTAAAATGGCTGTTTAGATGTTGAGTGTAAACTTCCTGCAGATGAGACAGGATCCTGGGGTGTGAGTGTGTTTGATTTCTAGTTTTCATTTCCCTTGACTCCATATTAAAGTGGTTTGAAGCTGCCAGTGTGTCTTTTTAACTAACCCTAGCCCTTACCTATCCTTACCCCACATTTTTCTTTCATGTCTTGAATTCCTATCCAAGTGTCTTCTAAACATGTTGTTACCATAGTGGTACAGCAGTTCCTGTAAAGGACTGAAAGTACTTACCCAAGTTCTTCTGTGTCCTATTCCTAACCCTTCTCTTCACCCCTTTCAGTAATGTTACAAAGTGCGGCTGGGTGGATAAAGCCTGGAGTCAGGAGGACCAGAGTTCAAATTTGTCCTCAGGCACATACTGGCTTTGTGACCCTGGACAAGTTGCTTAACCCCGATCACCTCCAAAAAATAAAATAAAATAAAATAACCTTGTACCTTGAAAATTTTCTTTTAGTCTCCTTGAGGCTTTTCTCTAATTCATGTTCCCAGGTACCTGGTACAGTCTTGTGTGTGCTCAATAAATGTTTCCTGACTCTAAGAGTGAGCCAATCTAGCTCGTCCAAACAGCATGACTTAGGCGTAGTTCTGCCCTAGAGGCAGTTGGAAATGGGGAAAGTTCTCAATTTGTTCTGGCTTAAATAAGTGTCTTGAAGTGCCACAGGAGAGTGAGACCACAGCGAGAATTAGAACCCAGAGTTCTCCTGGTAGAATGTACAGACCTCCTGTGTGGTATGGGAGCTTTTAGTTCCCTAAAACACTCGTGTTTAATAAGAAGGGGGTTTTCTCATCATCTCCTGCCTCTTTTTCCCCTAAAAAAGCATGGCAGTTTTAACCAGAAAGCAAATTTGGATTTGAGAAAAATCAAGGCAGTGTGCCTCCAGTATAGCAAGCATCATAATGTTCTATTATTTCTCGAGTTCACATCAAGGTGCTTTTAAAGGCATTACATCAAATCTAGGATACTAGCACCTGAGTGGAAGTCAGAGGGGATATTGAGGATTAGAACAGACGTTGGAAGGCCAGGTAGGGGTTGTGGCAGGCATGGAGTTCATTCTGCTACAAATTTAGGCCCTTGGTCTGAAACCAAAAAAATTAACGTTCAGTAAAATCATTGTTTCTAATACTTTTACCTCCAGGGGCTATTCCTGTGACTGCTTTTGTATGTAACTACAACTCTGAAGGAAGTAATGACCTGGGCAGACCCAGGGAGAGCCTGCTGACAGCTCTTGGGTTCGTCCAGACGTCTGTAGCAGGCTGATAGACGAAGCACCTCTCCGTCCTCCGTGGAAATGGTCTAAGCTGTGGGGGGGGCACTCTGACCTTGTCACTGGGGCTGAAGGGTTCTTCATGGCTAGTGCTCTCAGCCTGGGCCAGAGAGACAAGTGCTCTGAGTGAATGAGCCCCTTATTCACATACCTGTCCTCTGCATGCCTGATCCGTCGACTTTTCAGCTATTGTGCCAGTTGTTTCTTTGGTCAGGGATCGTTCTTTAGGCCAGTTCTCTTCAATGGCCTTCTCCTTTCCTGTTTCTGTGCTTTGGCTCTGCATTTCCCTCTGAGATTGGTGATGATTTTTACCTGAGCAAAAGGGCTAGGCTTATGTCTTCTACGTAGACTTAGCACGGAAAGAGATGGGTAAACTGTTGATGCCCCCAGAGCACTAAACTGGAAAGAGGGCCCCCAGTGTCAGCTGTGACTCAGTGACTCTGATCTGCCTGAGGACAATGCTGCTATTCAAAGCACAATGAATTATGGACATTACCTGAAGGACTCCAGTTGGGTCCAGAGATTTGTGGAGTAGAATGAGGGAAAGTGTACGTGCCTGGGGCCTTCTGTGCCATGTAAGTTGTGAGTTGTTTGTGGCTTTTCTTCTAGCTAGAAGTAACCGAAGGCAGATGCTGTAGTTGGCAGATGAAGACTGCCAGCTAACCGGCGTGGCATGAGAGGTTAGGAAACAGCTCAAGAACGAATCCGTTGAGCAGAGGTGTTGGGTAGAACTGCAGAAGCTTATGTGGGTAGGAGGGCATGAGGACAGAACCTGCCCTCTTGGTGATGACGAGAAATGTGATGAGAATTTTAGGGATGGGGGTGGTGAGTGAGGATTTGGGGTGAGCTTATGTAGCAGATGCCAAGTCGGGGATCAGTTGAGACGGGAAGCAGTGAAGTGCAGAGTAGAAGACTGCATCAGACCTGCCAAAAGAGAATTAAGTTAATAATGTGTTAAACAGGGAATTGTGCCCTCAAAGGAGTATGCACACTTTGATTTCTTTCACTATCTTACATTTTATTTATTTTTTATCCATTTATCAGTCTTCATCTTTTTTCACACCCCCATTTTCTCAGTACTTTTTTTAGAATTTAAATCAGCATCTTAGACCATATGCCACAATAGGCTCAAAATGGATACCATGTACCTAAATGTTAAATGTTAAAGGTCATTCCACAGCAAAATGAGAAGAGAACCAGATCAGGACTAGTAGGAGAATTGTATCCAAACAAGGGAGAGATGCACTCATCTAAGACAAAGTAGGTGAGTTTGAAAAGCTTTTCCATAAGCACAGTTGCAGTTAGGTCCCAATTAGAATGAGTAATGAATCCTATAAAGTGGGTACGTGTATTTGAATTCACACTATTTGAAGTTCTAATTATGGAAATTATGCAGTTGATTCCAGCCCATTGGAAATAATGTAGTTCAAATTCCATTAATGCAAATGGATTAGTTATTCTCACCAAAGGGTACCTAGCCGTAGAGTGAGAAAGGAAACAGTCAGTTGGGGGGAAACCTTTATATCAAATATCTCTAATGAGGGTCTGATATCTAAGATAATATCAGGAACTAATAAGTGTGTAAGACCAAAGACCATTCCCTAATCAATAAGTAATCAGAGGTTTTGAACAAAAAAGTATCAAAAGAAGAATTATAAAGTGTTTGCATAGGAAAGTTTTCCAGTTCACTTATAATTAGAGACGTGTAAATCAGAACAATTCTGTAGTTTCACGTTACACCCTAGCAATTTGTCAGAGATAACAAAAGATGGGAATAGTCAAATATATGAGGGTAGTAGAAAGAAAGGCAAACATACACTAGGTGAAGGTGTGGATTGCTTCACCCATTTTGGAGAACAATGTGGAATATGCTAAGAAAGTCAATAAAATGTCCCTGTCCTCTGACCTAAAGACACCACCGGCATCTTGGGCCTGTAAACATCAGAAGGTCGGTGGTAAAAAAGAAGGTCCCAAATACACCAAAATCCTGATGAGAGTACTTCTTGTAGGAGCAAAGAACTAGAAATAAAATAAATGTCATGGCACCCGAGGAGTGGCTAAACAAGTCGGCTGGGGTACGTGGAAGCAGCAGAATATTACTGTGCTTTAGGAAGTGATGGTGATGATGAATGAACAACTCTTGGGATGGCTTGTATGAAGGGAAATAAGCAGGACCTAGTAAACACAGAAAATAAAATAGCAAATGCAGGAACACAATAAACGCAGTGACCACGTCTGTGTAGGTGGAAAGAACAGCAGCAAAGCAATTGAAGTTGAATTCTCTGAAATTCTGATGACCAGATTGGGCCCCGA
Organism: Phascolarctos cinereus; assembly: GCF_003287225.1. Taxonomy (NCBI): domain Eukaryota; kingdom Metazoa; phylum Chordata; class Mammalia; order Diprotodontia; family Phascolarctidae; genus Phascolarctos; species Phascolarctos cinereus. The sequence continues at coordinate 30,279,248 of NW_027555958.1, forward strand.
AGAAGAGAGAAGGAAATACGCCTCTTTTCCTTCTTTGTAGGGGCTCTGGATGGAGAACACTTATGGAAGGGTGGCCTTGGCTGATGCTGTTGGTTTTTACTGAATGTTTTCCCACCTTTTAAAATTATTTGTTATAAGGGATGGCTCTGTAGGAAGTGGAGGTGAGGGGAAGGGTGGATATTTTGGGAAGTGGATGTGATATAAAGACAAAAGATATCCGCCCCCCAAATCTCCATTTTTTAAGTGGTCACCTGTGTGACCAGAAGCATAGCTCCCCAGGAGTGACAGTGTCATAAGCAGCTGGGAAGACTTATCTAGAGACGTGCAGAAGGAACCCACCAAGAAATAGCTTTCTTGTTGGAGTCGTTCTCAAGCCTGAGTGCCTGTTTCTTTGTCTTTCCTCTTCCCAGTCTGTCTCCTATATTAGAGGCTGTGGAAGGAAATTCAGGAAATTTTAAGGAGATTTTGGAGAGTTAATCTTCTGAAACTCATGCTGGAACTTGTGTGAATAGATTCTGCCTGATAATTAATTAGGTATCAACAAGGAGCCCAAAGATTCAGTGTTTTTATTTCTTGTTATAGGAAAAAATTTTCTCTAAATAATATTTATGCCCTCTCTGCCCTCCCCTACCTCTTTTCTCCGTAGTGTTTTGCTCTAGTTGGGCTTGATGAGAGCAAAACTCATCTTTCTGCAACTCAGCCTCTTTACCCATGGTTATCTTAGGCAAGTCATTTAACACCTCTGGGCCTCAGTTTCCTCATCTGTAAAATGAGGAGATTGGACTAGACGATATTTCAGTCCCTTCCAGCTCTGAATCCTGTGATCCTATAACCTCATCAAGGCTGGAGTTTGAACCTACCTGACCTCAATTCCTGGAACTGTCTAACTCTATCCCTGCCAGATTCTGGCATCATGGGCTCCTGCTGTGCGGCCAGCTGCTTTTACTGAGGGAACACCCACTACCAGGGGAGTAGTTCCTGCCTTTCTCCCTCCCCAGAGATGCTGGTTCTGCCCCCACCCCCACCTAGGGGCCTGAGGATCAGAGGGGAGCATTGCCTGGAGGGGGGAGGTGCAGTGGAAGAGGGTTCCAGGAGCCTTGTGTGCTGTCCAAGTTTCCTGAGAGTGAACAGGACCACTTTGGGGATTCCTAGCACCCACAATGATGGGTTCCAGTTTCTACCATTTATAAAGTAACCATAATGATAAATTGTTTTGCTCTCATCCTGATGAACTGTCCAGTTAAATAAATATCTATTTTTTGTAAACAAATTTTTAATTAATATGTATTTTTAATTTTATTATTATAATTTTTTTTTTTGCTTTTTGGTGAGGCAGTTGAAGTTAAGTGACTTGCCCAGGGTCACACAGTCAGTGAGTAAGTATCTGGATTTGAACTCAGGTCCTTCTGACTCCAAGGCCAGAGCTCTATTCATTGCACCACCTAGCTGCCCCTTAAATATAATATCTTGAAAGGCAGCCATGGAAGCTGTTGTGGTGGATCTTGTTAGGCCTGTTGTTGTTGTGGAAAAGGAGAATGGCTGGGACTTTCCCATTTATCAGATGAGGAGGTCGGGTCAGGTGAGCTCTAAAATCCTGTGGTTCTTGATGGGAACCTCCTTAGACAGCTTCCCCAACCTCTACCCAGTTTTACTGCCACCCTCGGCCTCCATCCCCATGCCATTTACTCGAGGCCCGGGTTTGATGGGCATGCCTTATTATCCATCCACGTCTTGGTTTCCTGTTTTGTCACTGCTACATCTATAGGCCTTGTGTTCATATGCTCAACAAGTATTACTTAATGTATGTTCTGTGCATAGTCCCAGGCAGGGGATTCAAGAGATTCAGCCTCCCTCCAGGACCCTCCAGTCTGGTTGGGAAGACAAAATACAAAACTGTGAAGCAAGTAGTACAAGGCAAGGTGTATTAAGTGCCTGCTAAACACAATGGAGATTACGAGAAGAAGGCAATCACTGAGCACAAACGTGGTAGTAGGCGGCCTGTGCAGGAAATGAGATTTCAGTTGGACCACGAAGGATAAAGGTAAGGGGCAGCTAGGTGGCATAGTGGATAGAGCACCGGCCCTGAAGTCAGGAGGACCTGAGTTCAAATGTGGCCTCAGACCAAATACTTGACGCTTACTAGCTGTGGGCAAGTCACTTAACCCCAATTGCCTTAAAAACAAACAAACAAAAAAAAAGGATAAAGGTAGGCTTGATTAGGCACAGAATAAGATGGAAAGGAGTGATGAGGACCAGATGGTAGTGAAATTATGAATAGGGTTAAAAGAGGCCTAAATAACTCTGACTAGGTATTAACAGCTTGGGGACAACTTGGAGGGCAGTCTCCAGTGTGGTGCTATGGGGATCTGTTCTTGGCCATGGGCTAGTTACAGTTAGCATTATCACCAATGACTTGGATTAAGGCATAGAAGGAAAGTTCACCAACTTTGCAGAACATTGGAGTAAATCTGTGGGATGAAAGTTAATGGAAGAAGATGTCGAATATTACATGTGTTAAAAAAAAATAAATTCACAAGAAAAATGTGGTGTGGCACGATTAGACGAAAGTTGTCTGAAAAAAAATTGGAGGCACTGTATTTAGCAAGCGCAGTGTAAATCGACCAAAAAATCTAAGGTGAGCTAGCGCTTCATTAAGAGAGGGTTCTACTGTAGGAATAAAGGAGCAATGGTTCCTCTGTGCTCTGCACTAGTCAGACCAAGTCCCGGTTTGGGGGAGCACTTTCTGGCTTCACAGACCTTGCTGCTGGGAAGTGCCTAAAGGAGGGCAAAGGGCCTCAGTCCCTGCCCTGGGAGCATCTGCTGAAAGAACCAGGCAGACAAGGAGCACCTTGACTCGAAGGTGGGCAAAGAAGACAAATCGACTCTTCGTGTCAGCGAAGCTCTACTACCAGTGCTGTCCAGGGTAGCGGGGGCTGCCAGAGGAGGCTCGGTTTCCCCTCATTGGAGGTCTTCAGACAGAGCCTTGCTGGGCAGGGAGACTTTTGGGGAGCACAGCATAGGGTGGAGGAGGTGGAGACCAAGGTCCTTCTAATGGTAGAATTCCCTGTTTCTGTGGGAAAAAAGGTCATTCCAAGCTTCTGAAGGGAACAAGCATTTATTAAAAGTGCTTGCTATGTACCAGACGTTACATTCAGTGCTTTCACAAGTGTTATGTGATGTGATCCTCACAGCAACCCTGTAAGGTAGGTGCTCTTGTCCCCATTTTACAGTTGAGGAAACTGAGGCAGGCAGAAGTGAAGTGACCCAGCCAGGTCTTCCGGATTCCAGAACTAGTGCTCTATCCATTGTACTCCCAGAAGCTCGGAGTGAAGTGGAGCCTGCGTGTAGCCTCCCTGGCACAGGCAGGAGACTAGCCTGGCTGGAGGAGGGGGCAGGGTGGGGGGAGAATGGTGTCGGAAAGGAAGCTGGGTACGCGATTGTGGCCCCCGGGTGGTACACGCTGCCCACCTCCGGACAGACCGGCAGTGGCCTCAGCGTGAAGGACGAGATGGAGTTTGGGATGCAGTCAGTGTGGGGATTTGTTACAAAGGTTTGGGGTGGGTGGAGGGGAGAGAAAATGGTTCTTACTCACTGAAAAGTGAAAAGTGACGAAAAGAACGTCGGATGAATGGGATGGGCTTAGATTGTGCCTCTGCGGGCCACAGAGTCTGGGCTTTGTTCTGAGAAAGTTGTTGAAGACGTTTGAGCAAGAGTGCGCCCTGCTGAAGTGGTTTTAGAAAGATTAACCTGACAGCAGTGCAGGGCATATTCTGGAATCACAGACCGACTGCAAGTCCGCTTGTTTCATTCAGTTATTCAGCCACTTCTGACCCTACATGGCCCCGTGGACTCTGTCCGTGGGGTGTTCTTGACAAAGGTACTGGCGTGGTTTGCCACTTCATTCTCTAGTGTGTCTCCATTTTACAGATGAGGAACTAAGGCAAGTAGGGGTTAAGTGACTGGCCCAGGATCACACAGCTAGGAAGTGTGTGAGGCCGGATTTGAACTCAGATCCTCCTGACTCCAGACCCAACGCTCTCTCCACTGTACCACCCAGCTACCCCCCTGTCCCAGGGAGTGGCAGTAATGAGAATGAAAATAAATGCATCCCAGAAGGACTTGGTGATTACCTTGGGTTCAGAAGATAAAAGAGGGGAGATTCGAACATGATTTCAGACTTTCAAGACTAGGTGATTAGAAGAATGGTAGTGCCGTTAACAGAAACGTGAATTAGGTGAACATGAGACTCTATTGTGGCTGAGTTAGAAGGGCCAAGCAGCTGAGGCTTCAGTCCCTAGGAAACCTCATCAGCATTATTGGGATGTGGAGGCAACATTTCAACAATCAGGGCCAGGGGGGATTTCAGAGGGAGACCAGAAAGATTGACTCCCTGCTGGGAGGCTGCAGGGAGGAAAGGGATAGCTGCAGGGACAGCTGCAGTAGGGCCCTGCCCGGCCATCTATCTGGCAGATAACAAAACCCACTTGGAAGGGGCTTCTTGTCTTTCTCTTTGACATGGTGACTGTCCCCACCTCCTGCTGGGCAAAGGCATGAATTCACAGCCTTGGCCTGTGCCTTGCTGCAGAGCTCTTCTGTGTTCTCGCCTCCCTTTAGAATAGGAACTTGTTGAAAGCAGGACTGTCTCCTTTCCCAGTCTGTCTTCCCAGCCCTCGCTAAAGTGCTTGTCATGTTGTAAGAGCTTAAGAAAGGATTTTCCATTCACTCTTTGTTTGGTCAGACTGGAGCTTCGATGAGTACCGGTGACAGGTAGCCTTCGCATGGTAGAGCCTGGCTCCTAGGAAGAAGACCAGGTTCAGAAATCTTGACTTGGCCGTTCTGTGGCCTTGGGCAAGTCACTTAATCTCTTTGGATCTGTTGGATTAGATGATCTCTTAAGAACCCTTCCAACCCTGAAAACTGGGATCCCATCAGTCGAGGGGTCACTCTTTCTTAAAACAACCCCAGACTCTCTTAGAGTGTGAAAACCCTCTCACTCCTCTTTCCCCCCATTTGGAAATGCTTGGTTTTTCCCAGAGCCAAAGGGAAGCTATTATTGCCTTTACTCGAATCAGCAAGAGGCCCACTCTGCTCCTGGCCACTGCTTCTATTCCTGTTTCCGTGGAAACAGAGGTCATGTTGCCCAAAATGGGGTAAGTGCTTTAAAAAAAAATCCCCTCTCTATCTGAAGATGATGATTATTTTAAAGCACTTAGACTGTGCTCGTCAATCTAAAGCCTGTTCCCATGGGAACAAAAACTCTTCTAGGTTTCAGTGATTACTGAGCTCCCTTGATTCTGTTTTCCAAACAACCCAGAGGGTCTGGGGTCTAAGAGGGCTTCCAGTATCAGTGGCAACAAGTTTAATGAAAAAAAAAAACAACATCAAAAGATCACAGAAAATCCCTTTGTATGTCCACATTCTGTCCCCTTTCCAGCCTCCCTAGTGAACAGGGATGTTAAGATACCTGAAAAAGGACAGACTTTTGTCTTCTTAGCCTTGTGTACCATACCCAGACAGTCTTCCCAGCTTCATCACCATCTCTTCAGAATGATCTGGAAAACTTAGTACATCAGAGAGATTCTTGATGTGTTAGCACCCTTCCCTGAGCAGGAAAGAGAATCTCACGGACTTGTGGAGTTGGACATAAAGCTGTTGCCGCTCCCTGTCCAGTGGTGCCCTTCAGACTTCTCCCATACTAGAAATAATTGGAGAAGTCCCTGCCTGCCCGTTTCCGCTATGCATATGGCAGCATTCCTGATAAATTGGAGGACAGCTGGTACTTTCCTCATATTCAGAGTTTGACTGGCCGTGAAAGGCCAGTTCACCAAGAGGCCTTTCCTTAATATGGCTCTGTGCACAGTCCTCATCCCCCAGGTGCAGAGGATATTGGGGGTACCCTTCTCAGCAGTGACCTGAGGATTGGGATTTTCCGACCCTGGAGTTGATCCAGCACCACTCTGCCAAAAGGGTCATTCACCATCTGTGTTGGCAGGACACCCCTCCACACCGCCACATGGGTGTTCCATTGTCAAGAATCAAAAGTATGTCCACTGCTCCGTCCAGCCTCTCCTCCAGCCTCCCCCCTGGGGCCCTTGTGTTGGAGTGATGCTCCTCTTGGGTTTCAGTGTGTGCAGCCTTGTTTGGGTGGAGCCCTGCTCTGTTCACAGCAGTGCTGGTAATGTCTGGCCCTCAGAGCTGCCAAAGGCAAGGAGCTGGCTGCTTCTCAGTTTAAAGCACATAGTTATATTGCTGGGACACAGTTCCATGGAGGGTGGGGTGTGAGTGAATACCACTCTCTTCCTACTGTGTTTTCAGGAAATGTCTACAGAACAGCTGTAAGTGTGAATGAAGTCAAAAGAATGGATCAGTACCCTCCCTGCCCCACCCCCTACCCCTCTGGGGCCCCATCTGAGATTCACACCCCTATTGTTCTCTTGGACTCAACTTAGGTACCAGGTCATGGTTGAGACCCTGCTGCTGGACTCCTGGAAGGGGGACATGGCTGAAAACTGGGCCTCAGTTCTCAATGTTCTCCCCTTCTCTCCCTGACCCCTGCCCCTTAAAGGCAGCCAGGAAACGTTGGGGGAAAGGGGTGTATGTGGGTGTTGAGGGGAGGTATGAGTGTGTGCACATGTGCATGTCGGGGTGAGTGTGTGTGTGTACAGGGAGGATGAGCTATCACCCAGATGACAGCTTTCCTTTCCCAGCCAGAGAGATGGTCCGGTTGGTGGAAACTGCAGCAAAGGAGTTTTCTGGTGGAATGAATCAGGGCTGGGATGGTCACACAAAAAGCACCCTTTCTCCCCCCCCCGGCCACACACACACTTTCATGGCTCTTTGTGCCCCTGCTAACGCCTTGTTTCTTGGCAGCCTTAAGACCCTCAGAAATCATAGCTCCAGAGTCCCCCGAGTGGCAGCATTCAGCTGTGGCGAGCCATCCAGCCCTGAGTCTGTCCCTCCCCGCACTGACTGAGGTGACAGCTGAGCCTGTGTGTGGCCCAAGCCCTGGGGAAACCCTCAGAGTGCGGTTCCTGTGGCAGCCAGATTTGCCAGCCCTGCTCATACCTTCAGGGCTGTGGCATAACAGCCAGCCCGAGTGTGGTGGCATTGTTTAGTGGGAGTCGAATTGCCTTCTCCATCCCCACCCTCTCTGTTTAAAGGAACTTGGCGGCCCCCCAGGAGTCAAAGACCTGGCCCTTGGGGAGAGTGTGGCTTCCTGCCGACTCTGCCTCACTAAGAGCCAAGACCACCTCCTCTCTCTGCCCACCTACCCTCATGGCCGAGGCTCTAGAGCCCCTCTGCCCTCTGCCTCCTGTTGTGAGGTTTCAGATTGCATCAGCCTGGGACACAGCTATCCTCCAGGTTATCTGCCCAGATAAACATTTATTGTTTATAGGGAAGTGTTTCAGCTGCTCTGACTGATCCCAGTGGTAAGAGCTACTAATTTCTTGAGGTTTTAAGCCAGTTTGTGGGGCTAACATCCAGGCCCAAAGGTGCTGGGTTTAGGGGGCTGTCAGGGATGGGCAGGGTATGTCTGAGCAACGCCTTAAGGGTTGACTTTGCTCATATTCATTCTAGCATGAGTCTGGGAAGGTCCCTCTCAGGGCTCGGGCCTGCAGCATTCAGGTGGTAGAGACACATAAATATTTCCTAAATGGAATCTCAGTACTAGTAAGAGAGGGTCCTGTGTCACAAGTGCTGGGTTGCCTCATACCAGAAGTTCTGGGGTGACTGTGCTGTCCCACAGGGGATCCTGCCTTCTTGCCGTGGTCCATAAAAATGAGTTCTAAAGTCATTGTCACTCACGTTTCAAATATGCCAGAATTTATGTACCTCGGTGAGTGTTGTCTTCTTCCAAGTAGTCACTTCGGGAGGCTGTGTGCTTCCTCTAGGAATGCCACCGTTGCACCAAACATTTTTAGAGCTTCTCTTTTCAAATTGCGTTTAGCTACGAAGCACATTTTTTAAAAATACATTTTCTGTGTGCCTTTTGTCTGTACTCTTTAGCCAGGATCAAATGAGAGAATGTATGCAGATTGCCTTGCAAAGCTTAAAAAAGAGTTCAGTAGACCTTGTCACTGGCTGTCCCCAACACCTGAAGCACTCTCTCCCTCCTCATCTCCATCCACTTCCCAGCCTCCCTGGTTTCCTTCATGGCCCTTCCAGAGGAAGCCTTTCCCAACCCCTCTTAATTCTAGGGTCTTCCCTCTACTGACTGTTTCCCTTGTCACGTGTAGATATATAGCTTGTTTGTCCATATCTGTTTTACGCATGGGCTCCTCCATCGCACTGGGAGCTCCTCTGAGGGCAGGATCTGTTTTTGCCTTTCATAGTGTCTGTCCCTACGATAGGTGCTTAATAAATGCGTATTCACTGTTTTGAGGGAAGAAACCCTTCCCCTAAGACTGAGCTCTCTGCTGTAACAAGCAAACACAGGTAGGCCAGTCTCACCTGCTAGTACTGCTGGGCCGTCCTCTCAGTCCTCCACCTCTGCCACGAGGAGGGCCATGTCTGTTCTCTGCGATCACCCTTGGTTTCTCATATACTAGCAGCTCAGCTTGCTTTGAGGAACTTCTTTGCTTACAGTCTTATGGTCATAGGCTATACTTTTTTTTGGTTCTGCTTACTTCACCTTGTGCTGGTTCATGCAGATTTTTCCATGTTTCTCAGATTCCTCATATTTGCTCTTTTTTATTGCATGGCAATATTTCGCTGTATTCCCACACATTGCATTCACACTGAGGCAGTTAGGTGGTGCGGGGTTGCTCTTAGAGCCAGGAAGACCTACATTCAAATCTCACCTAATGGACTTCCTAGCTGTGTGACCCCTGGACAAGTCACTGAACCTTTTTATGCCTCAGTTTCCTCATCTGTAAAATGAAGGGAGTATAATAACACTTACCTCACAGGCTCAAATGAGATAATTTGTGAAATACTTTGTGGACTTTAAAGTTATTAATATATGCCATAATGGCTTTTTCCCCCAAGTGTTCCCCATTCTGGAATGGAGACTCCTTTGTTTTCAGTCCTTTGCTGTCACAAAGAGTACCACTATGAATATTTTGGTATATACTGGACCATTTTTTCTGTCTTTAATTTCCTTAGTCTACCTGTCTCTGGAATAACTTCAGTGATGCCTATTTTTCATTCCTTGAGGTTGGATCTGATTTTTGAAAATAACTGGGGCAGCTAGGTGGCACAGTGGATAGAGCACCAGCCCTGGATTCAGGAGGACCTGAATTCAAATCCGGCCTCAGACACATAACACTTACTAGCTGTGTGACCCTGGGCAAGTCACTTAACCCCATTGCCTAGCTGAAAAAAAAAAAAGAAAAGAAAAAAGAAAATAACCAAAAGTCATTTGAAGCCAATACTCATGAATAAGGTGAATGTTGATGCTGAGGAGTAGTACTGTTTGAGATTGTATAGTTAAGTTCCTAGGGCAGCTTTAAAAGACAGTGTCCACATCCCTAGGGGAAGGGTATGTTTGTATATGTACATGTATATGTGTGTGTCACTGTGCATTTTGTAGTGGTGTCCTGTGACTTCTTCATGGGCAGGCAAGTGGAATTGTCCCCTTTTTGTGGTTGAGTTTATCCACTTTATGTAGTTAGTCGGCAGCAGATTTACGACTGGAGTTTGTGGTGGGGCCCCTGGATGAGTCATTAGCATTTTCAGTTCAGGGTTCAGATAGAATCCGGGGAACCCAGGGCGAAGTCCAGGCTCAGTGGAGCCAGGGCAGTGGACCGTGGCAGAGCCTGTTTGTTCCTTTTGTTTTGGGTGATTCTCGTGCAGTCCGGGCTCCTTAGGAATTTCTAAGGCAAAAAGAGCAGCTGTGCCAGGATCGTGGCACCTTAAACATGTTGGAGCTTCCTAACTCCAGATGTGTTTAAAGTAGCTGAAATCAAGGGTACTGATATGACTTTCAAATTTCTTATTCTCTTTTCCTTGACAAAAGGGGACAGAAAATTATCAGGTCTTTTATCCAAGCGTGAATATGAACTTAGGGAATAGATCTATAGAATTTGGAGTGGGCTCTCCAGAGCATTTTTTAGCAAGGAAACTCAATAAAGAATAGGACTATGAAGGACCCAGACTTGCCTGGTAAGACTGTCCCACCGCCCATGAATCTGCCCCATATCTAAGGCTTCAGGGCCATCCACACTAATGATGGGGTGAGGGAGGGAATCCCAGCTCGACTCCAGGGCTCAATCTGCTGGGAAGGCTTTGGCACCCCTGGAAGAGATTGAAATGACAGACAGGACGTATAGAGATTTGTAAATATGTGCTCAGTGCCAGCTAAGCCACAGAGAAGATACTGCATTTGTGGTCCAGGGAAGTTTAAATATTTGTGGTCAAACTTAAAATTCAACATAAAACTCTCATCTGTGATGGAAACTTTCCAGAAACTGCATGGAAGGATGCACAAGCTGTGTAAACTCTTACAGGCCTCTCCTTCCACAGCAGCTCTGCCAGGTTGAGCCAGAATGGTGTCACTCTTGTCCTCTTTCCTTCTTCACGTTGTTTAAATGACCAGTCCGTCTGTACAGGAAAAGGCCCCCCGGATCTTTGTTTGTCCGTCCAAAACTCTACCTCGGGAAGGACACAGTTTTGTTATTAGTCCTCTCTCTGATCGGAGCACCACCCCTTTGAGACTTATAAAGCCACACTGGGGAAACTTCCAGAGAATATGATGTAGGGAGGAAGCTATTGTATCTCATTCCCCTGGAAGATCAATTAGATGGAACTTCAGACCTTGAGATCAGCCCGACACATGTTAAATATCTGACTTTCTGTTCTAACTTGCTAGCTGATTGTGTCCCCAGTTAAGGAGACAGTACCTTGGAGAAAGCAAAAAAGCTTTAGAATCCATAAAGCAGCTTATGCCACAGCATCTGGGTCCACACAGAAATGGAATTTCTCTTAATTAACACAATAAAAATACTCTAGTTTAAAGATTACTATATCCCTTTATCTCTTACATCTCTCCTCCCTTTTATGGTTAAACTCCTTCAGAAGACTGTCTACAATATGTGCCTCCACTTCCTCTCCTCTCACTCTTTTTACATCTTTTCGGTAGAGTCTCGCTTCCAAACTCATTAAAATGAAACTACTCTTTCCAAAGTTACTAATGATCTCGTGATTGCCAAATTGAATGGTCATCCTTCTTGACTTCCCTGCAGCCTTTGACACTCACTATATTTTGAATGGTCACCCTCTTTTTGCTACTCTCTCTTCTACCTAGATTTTTGTGACCCTGCTCTCTCCTGGTTCTCCTCCTCCCTGTCTCACCACTTTCCCTTAGACAGACTGTCTCTACATCCCCCTTGATAATCCTGGCTGTCCGTCAGGGCTCTGTCCTGGGGCCTTCTTCTCTTCTCAGTCTGGACCAGGGGTGGGGAACCTGCGGCTTCGAGGCCACATGTGGCCCTCTGGGTCCTCAAGTGCGGTCAAGGGTTTGTTCTGGGAAGCCTGGATTCCATCAAGGGCATGTGAGTCATGTGACTTGGTGAGCTCCTTAGCTCCCCTGGTTTCAGGTGAACATCTCTGCAGATGGCTCCCATCTCTTTGTCCAGCACTAACCTCTCTCCCAGTGCCTCCCACTGCCTTGTAGATACCTCAGACTAAAGATCTTGTAGATATCTTCAATTCGACATGTCCTTCCCTCTTCCTGACTTCCCCATTGCTGTCAAGGGTACCAGAATCCTCCCAGTCACCCAGGTTCCCAACCAGGCTGTCAGCCTCAAGCCCCATAGCCAATGGCTGGTTAAGTGCTATCGTTTCTACCATTGTGGCATCTCTGGTAGAGTCCTCCTCTCTCCTCTGACACTGCAGCCACCTCAGGGCAGGCCCTCATCACCTCCCACCTGGACCACTGCAGTAGCCTGCTTTGGGGGGGAGGGGAGTTGTCTCCGCCTCAAGTCCCTTCCCAGTCCAATCTTTACTCTGCTCATCTGTCAAATTGATCTTCCTAAATGACTGACACACTCACATGTTCTTTCTCTCTCTCTCTCTCTCTCTCACACACACACGCACGCACGCACTCACGTACGCATGCACGCACGCACGCACACAGCCCCTTTATTACCTGGCCCTTTCTACCTTTCTGGTCAGTCTTTTTCCCCCTCACTCCCCTTCACATAGTCTGTGACCCAGTCACACTGTCCTCTTTGGTGTTCCTCATACATCACACCCTGTCTCCTGACTCAGAGCATTTTCCCTGGCTGCCCCTCATGCCCTGAATACTCATCCACCCTCCTCGTCTCCACCTCCCGGCTTCCCTGGCCTCCTTCAGTTCTCAGCTAAAAGCACGCCTGCTGCAGGAAGCCGTCCCCAGTCCTCCTTAATGTTAATGTCTGTGCCCTCCCTCTGAGATGACCCCCAGTTTATCCTGTGCACATCTTCTTTGTGTGTAGTTGTCTGCGCGTTGGCTTCCCCATTAGACTGTGAGCTCCTTGAAAGCAGGGGCTTTCCTTTTGGGGTAGGAAGGGGCCTTCTTTGTACTCCCAGAGTTTAGCACAGAACCTGGCATATAGTAGGTACTTAATAAAGATTAGTTGATTGAATGGCTTCTCATACTTCTGATAGTGGGCATTACCTTTCTGGGTAGGTATCTTTGATAGATGCTCTATCTAGCACTTTTCTACACCACACTCATTGAGATTGTCCTTTGATTTACAGCTGTACCTCTCTGTAAAACCTATTTCAGCTTTAATTTCAACCTTTTAGACGTGGGTCTGCTTAAAGCCTTTGCTCATGCCTGATAGTTGTGTACCAGGCCATGATGCCAGCCTATTTGCTGGTTGGCTTTGGTGCTGTCCCATTTGAGCTTGTTGTCATGCTGCTACCTGGAAATCTTACCATCACCTGTTCCTTTTCCTGCCCAGCCCATGTGCCGTGGCCCTCGGGAGGGCTTTGCTGACCTCTCATTAAAGTACTCGCTCCCTCCTCGGTGTTTCACAGGGGAGGAGGACCTGCAGCCTTGAGGCCGGGGTGGCTGTCTAGATGCTCAAGTGTGGCCCTTTCACTGAATCCAAACTTCACAGAACTTGAGGACCTAGAGGGCCGCCTGTGGTCCCCCACCCCTGGATCATATATGCACACTTCTTCATGTCCATGTTATTAATTCTTTCACCCTCTGACCATCAGGAGAATGTGAGCTCCTTGAAGGCAGAGATGGTTTTTCTTTTTGTCTTTTATCACTCAGTTCTGCTTAACTATTCTGCTTTGTCTGATGGGAATGAGAGAGAGAGATGACTGGTGTTTAAAAAAAAAACCCAAACCAGAAAATACTCCTCTAACTTTAAAAAGAAATGTAATTCTTAGGGTCAAGTTCTGAAGGTTTAGGAACGAGCCCTGCGTGGTGGATCTTCATCTTGGCACCAAACCCTGTAGGTCTTCCACAGGGCATGCCATCCTCCTTGGTTTGCTTTTCTGTTCTTTCAGGGTTTGAGGATCACTAGTCAGTGTGCTAAGTAGTAGAAATCAAGATACCTTCTAGAACTTTATCAGCAGCAGTATGAAATCTTTAACTATGGACAGATATCCGTGGGACAGACTGACATATGACTTCAAGCACAGTGTATTTGTGCTGCAGAATGGTTCACAATTATTTGTGTGCAGAGGCACTGCTTCAGGACCCCTCATCAATATGTAAGTCTCTTGGTTACTATCTTTAAGTATATCCTTGTCTTATTGAGTTAGGTGATCTCAAAGGACCAGAAACATATTCTTACCACAGCTTTCACATCTCTTTTCTCATCCTTCCATGAGGCTGTGCAGAAAGTATTATGATCAGACATGCAATCCTGCCTTGCTCTGTTGGGGATAGAAAATGGATCAGACAGGAGGACACCTCAGCTCTGATAACGCCATGCCAGAATTACCAATCCCCCCCCCCAAAGTTGTGCCCTTGAGGTGTCGTGCATGGTCATCTTTATCTAGCCACCTCAGAAAAGCTAGGCTGCAGAATCCAGCAAGGAATTTTCTTCCTGAGGTTTCTGATGGCCTGATGGATAATTAGAAAGTGTCTTTTGTTTTCTCTTGTTTGTGAGTGTTCCTTCATGTCCTTCATCATCCTTGTCTGTACCTTTCAGCTACCTTCCATGTCCTGAGAAAAGGAAAACTTTTTCTTAAATTTTTACTTGGTTTCAAGCCTAGCAACAGGTTAGATAGCTGTTCAGAGGCCTCTTCTGCTTCCAGATATGTCATCCCACAATCTCCTTCAAACAGGGGATGGTTGGCACCTTCAGGGATGCAGAAAGTCAGTACTTTGTTAAGAAATGCTGTCCCTTGTAATTGGAAAAAATAAAATACTATTGCGGGGGAGAAACGCTGTCCTTCCCTGACACCAGGCTCTCTGCTTTGGGGCATAGCATCTGCTCTGTTGTCCCATGCCACCTGTCCCCCTTCTCTTTGGCCCCCTACATTAGCTTGCTTTGTTTATTTTCTCCATGTCCTTGCCCCCCCTTCCACTTCCAGATTTAATGACCTTATAGATGGCTTGTTCTGTAGAAGTTAACAACCTACCATCAGAGGAACTGTCTCCAAAGCTGCTTGTCTTTCTGAGGCCCTAGAAAACTTTTGTTAGCAACTTCCTCAGAGTCCATAGACTTTGAGCGGAAGTCTTGCCGGTTGGGAGTTAGACAAGGTCTTGAACACAGTCATCCTTCAGCGGCTAGCAAATAGCTCTCACTCCAGTTTACAAGTCAGAACCTGGAGTCTGTTAGCTCACACTCTCCATTTCCCACAGAAGACAGAGCAGTGTACAGTTGGCATTCCTCCCCCTCTCTTTACAGCCTGGAGATCCGACAGAAATGGCAGTCCCATCTGTGCTCTGGATGTTGGTTCGAGTTCTTACCAAACCTCTTTTTGAACTCCTGGAAAGGCCGAGGCCTCAACCCTACCTGACCTGAAGGACAGCATTCCCAGCTGTCAGCACATCCCTGGGAAGGGGGTGAACTTCAGGCCCCTGTTATAAATCCTGCAGATGAGAGAGAACCCAGAGACTTACTCTTTCTTTGCTGTCAGCAGAGACGTGTAAAGTTTCCTGTCTCCCCTGTCATCAGCCTCAGGACACTGTTGTCTGCGCCTCCCAACCTTGTCCAACAGGTCTGTGAGTGCCTGCCCCTCTCCTTATTCCTCTTGGGCCCTGTGGGCTCTTTTTCCTTTTCTAGTCAGGTAGCTATGGAAAGGGGCTGATCGTGCCCTCAGACCAGGTAGTTCCCTCCTTGTTCCTGGGAGCTGCGTCTTTGCAGCTGGAACGTAGCAGCAAGTCTGTGCATCTCCCAGCTCACTTATCCATCACCCTGCTGTTTACTCCATCTCAGTCTCTTAGATCGTGGTGGAAGGGAAGTAAAGCTGGCCCACCCGCTACTAGAGGAACGAGTCCCTTTCCCTTAGTAAACAGAGCTCCTTTGGGAGACTCCCTTCCTCCACCAAAGAGCACCGGCCACTCTCTTATTTATTTGAACTCCGCAGTGCCAGACCAGATAAAAGGGAGTCCACTCTTAGCCAGGCAAGAATGGTATCTAAAAAAGGAGGGATGGGGCAATGTCCTCCAATAAGGAAGGACCTAGAATGGGAGTTCTTTCCTCCAGAAGCATCCTGGTTTCTTCAGGTCATATCTTACCCTATTTCCGCTGCAGCCCTTTCTAGATTGCTACACTGTCTCAAAAAAGGGACCAAAAGTGAAAATTGACCAGAGCTTTTGTAGAAAGAAGGAGATGCTGCTCAGCTCTGTTTGCTACCATCTTAAACCTCTGTGGTGGGTTTTCTTGCATTTTCAGGAGGTTGTATTTTCTGGGTAGTTCTCTACCCCAGCCTGGAACAATTCCTTTGTTCTCCCTTATAGATTTTTTTCATGCTAGGGGGCGAGCTGCCTTAAGAAAGGATAGTAATGCTCTTTGTAAAGAGCAGGATTCGGGGTTAGATGACCTGGGTCTGAATTCTCCTCCTGCTGCTTATCCACCTGGAGGATTCTGAGCAAGTCTTTCACCTCCATGGGCTCCAGGGTCCTCATCCAAGGGGGTCTCTTTGCTAACCCAGAAGGGGCTGCTGTTAGCATTTTGTGGGAGCAACGGCCTGGGAATGAGGTCAATGTCCAGTGATTGTCCGGTCCACATATATTTGAATTACCACCATAAGAGGAGATAAGTGTGAAGAATTCACAGAAGCAGGGGCAGACTTAGACGAACAGATAAAGAGTAAAGTGAGCTAGACCAGAACAGCGTACAAGTAACTATAACACTAGGCAGAAAACCGACCAAACAAACACACAAAACCAGAACTAAATGCTGTATAATTAGAATGACCAGGCTCTCCCCAGAGAAACGGCAAAAAAACACACCTGTCACCATTTCAGATCTGAGGTCTGTGTAGAGTATTACCTGGACCGTCAAACACAGGCAGGGTTAGTTTTGTTGAACTATTTCTCCTTTGTAATCTTCATTACGAGAGATGGTTCACTAGGTATGGGAGGAATATGATGTTGAAATGAAGATAGTGAAATCAGTAACAATGAGAACCACTTTAAAATGAAGGGGTTAAAGGTACCTTTCAGCTCTACGTCTTAGATCCCATGACCTTACAGGGTTATTCTGAAAACAGCTCTGTAAACTTGAGAGTACCCTATAAATGTCCTTTACTCTTCTTATCAACATCCAGAGTGGGAACAGTCGGTCATCTTAAGGAGAGGCTCACTTCCCTTGGACCTCCTGGGAGCAGGAAACCCAGAGAGACAACATGCACCAGCATTCACAGTGTGTGACCTGAAGTGAATGAAGAATGAAACAAAATGTTTTTTGGACATAGCCAGTATGGAAATGTCTTTGACTCTACACATGTTTGTGAGACAGAGAGAGAGAGGGAGAGAGAGAGAATGAGTGTGCGTGTGCACGTGTGTATGTGTGCACACACGCACGCGTGCATGCAAACTTGAAATGTACCTGGCAGACTGGCCTCACAGGTCCACCTTTGCCGCACCAAACCACCTGGGCTACATTACCCAGAAGTCATCCTTCCCTACTTTTTATTTTTCAGTCCCTGTCATCTAAGGCAATCAGCCAGCAATAAGATTGTAGGAATTTATGACCTCAGCAGTGAAAAGGGTATTCACGATATCTTGTCACTGTTGTCCAAAAGTCTTCAATCTCCAGCACTCTCAGACCAATCATGTCCACTTTGGCTTCAGATCTCTGGGACCTGGGTGCTAGGCATGGCTTATAACCGTGCCTTGGCCTGGAGGCAGGAGAGACATGGGCTGGAATTGATGACCTGGCAACAGCAAAGAAACAAATCTATCCTAGCAACAAGGTAGGAACCAGAGCCAGAAACTCTGCTCTTCAGTCCCCTCTCTTCGCTGGAAAAAAGCTGGGCAGGGAAGCCGGCAAGATCCTTCAGAACACTGAACAGGTGATTAAAGCATCAGGACGAGCCTTTCCAAGCCTCTCGGAAAGCCAGAAACTCAGTTTGGACACCATCAAAAATTTTCCTCTCTGGAGCCATATAACCTAGTCCACCGCTTCTGTGGCCAGATGGGGAGCTCTGTGCTGATGATTCCATAAAACCCTCCAAGTTATCCTGAGTGTATTCTCATGTGAAGAGAGCCTTCACTGTATTTTTCCATCAGGGATTGTCTCCCAGCCCCTCACTAGATCAAATGCTGAATCTTCAACCAACAAACAAATGACAGGGCTGACTAACTCCTGGCCCTGTTTCTTCTGGAGGGACTTGGCTCCAGCGCCTAGCCAAGTGTCGACGCTTTGTTCGCTCTCTCGCTTCCAAAATGGCTGCCCAGAGTCTGTTATGAAACACAGAAGATCTGGTAGGCAGTTGGTCAGTAATGGGGAGGTACTTAAAGGCAGGCCTTGAAAGTATGACCAGACAGGGCTAGCAATTTCCCCCGGTAATATTTGCTGATCTTGTGGGTAAAGCTTTATGAGTGAGTGAGTCAAAGTTGAAACCACCCCTTTCCCAGGCTCAAAACTTTCAGAAAGACAAAACAGTATGTACTTTAGTTGGTATTTTACAAGGGGCCATCTTTTTGTTAACCTTGAGTCATTGGTGGTAGAATTTATGATCTGGGGATCTTGAGGCCTTCATGATTCAGCATCACATGACCACCGTAAGCCCAGGACATTTCTGCCGTCCATGTCCGCTGTAGAGGCACAGTTTGGCTTTCTCTCCTTCTGTATAATTTTTCTCGTCTTTGATCCCGTGTATCTTTGATGCTTTGAAGTACACAGTCTTCTTCCCTTTTCCACCAGTAGTTCGTGAGAGGTACTTAGGTATTCATACTTTCCTATGAGGAGGGTGTCAGGCGTACCCAGAGCTAAGCTCCTAAGCCACAAACATGGCAGCCAGCCAGCTAGCCAGAGGAGAGCACCCACTGTCACCTGGACTGCAGGACTGGGCCTTTGGGGCAAGCAGAGCAGAATGCAAAGCTGAGAGCAGCATCTTTCAAAGAGGATGTTAGATAGTTTCTTTAAAAAAAAAAAAGTTTTAGGGGCAGCTAGGTGGCACAGTGGATGGAGCACTGGCTCTGGAGTCAAGAGGACCCGAGTTCACATCTGGCCTCAGACACTTGACACTTACTAGCTGTGTGACCCTGGGCAAGTCACTTAACCCCATTGCCTAGCCAAAAAAAAAAGTTTTTATTGATACCTTTTGTTTTTCTAACACCTGTATTTCCCAGTGTATTCCTCCCCCTTCCTCCCCAAGAAAGCCATGAGCTATCCCTTATGACAAAGAACTTGGAAGAGGATAAAAATTTTAACAAGACGAACCAACACATTAACCCAGTTCAGTAATATAATGTAGTGTTCCGCAGCTATCATCCCCACCTCTTTAAAGACACAAGCTAGGAACATTCTTATATCACTACTTTGGACTCAAGCTACGTCATTGTTATTTCACAGCATCCAGTTTCAATTGTTTTGTCATCATTGTTTTTTCTGTTTACATTGTTGTAGTTATTTTGTATGTTGTTTTCCAGGTTCTGCTTCCTTTACTTTGCATCAGCTCACGTACGCCTTCCTATGCTTCTTTATGTTTGTCGTATTCATCATTTCTTACAGGGAAGCAATATTTCATCATACTCGTGGTACCATAATTTGTTTAGCCATTCCCCTCTTGATAGGCAACTATTTTGTTTCTAGTTTTTTGCTACCCTGAAAAGTACTGCTGTAAATGTTTTGATATACATGGGACCTTTGTAATCATTGACTGGGATATAAGCCTACCAATGAAATCCCTTAGTCAAAGGATGTGGGCATTTAAGTCACTCTCTCAACATTATTCCAAAGTCTTTCAATAATGCTTGAACCAATTTGCCATTCTACCAATAGTGTATTAATAGGCCTGTTTTTCTGCCACTTTTACATCATCCACTATCCCCATCTTTTGTCATCTTTATGACAGCTTGCCAGGTTGGAGGCAAACCTCAAGTTGTTTTCATTTCCATTTCTCTGATATTTAATGCTTTTAAGTACTATTTCATACGGCAAGAGTTTGCCGTTGTTTTGATAACTGTCCGTTCGTACCCTTGACCACTTAACCATTTAGGAATGGATTTTGGCCTTATGTATTTCCATTAGTTCCTTATTCATCACGGATAACAGTCCTTCATAAGAAATATTTGAGGCAGTGATTTTTCCCCCCAGTCCACTGTTTCTTCTCTTACTCCATTTGTGTTGTGTTTGTGCAAGTGCTTTTCAGTTTCATGTAAGCAAAGTTATCTATTTTATCAATCATGATTACACATATTACTTGCTTGGTCAAGAATTCTCTCAGCTATCACTGTGAAAGGCACCTGTTCTGCTTCTCTTAATTTTGTTATGGTTAGGACCTTTAACATTGAGGCCCCATAACTAAATACTTTTTATGGTCAGTCAGCCACATTTTTAAGCACCCACTGTGTGCAATGCCTGATAGTGGATGATGTGAAGACATAGCAGAAGTAATTTTAGAATTATGGTCACTGCAGTTGAGAAGTTGAAGGCCACAAAAGCAAGTGCTCATTAAAGTGCTATTTTTAAGTATAAATGAGTAAATAATGCAAATTAGTTATCAAAAATTAATAAAGAATAATAAAAGTATAAAGAAAAATTTAACACTATCATATACACACACATACATATATTGTGGGGGCGTGTATAAATACACATATGCATACACACACATACATATATTGTGGGGGCGTGTATAAATACACATATGCATACACACACATATAGTCTGCCGTCGTATGCAGTGTTTCGCATCCATCGTTCCCTACTTTTTTTTTCTTTTTTTGTGAGGCAGTGGGGTGAAGTGACTTGTCCAGGGTCACACAGCTAGTAAGTGTCAAGTGTCTGAGGGCAGATTTGAATTCAGATCTTCTTGGATCCAGGGCCAGTACTTTCTCCACTGCACCATTGAGCTGCCCTATCATTCCCTACCTTTGCCAAGAAGTGGTGGAGCCAAGTTTGATCGTTACCATTCTGCCGCATCTGTTTTTTATTATTGCTATTTTGTCACAGTTGTGATGATTGTGTATATTGTTCTCCTCTTCAGCCCTCCTTCCTCTAAGGTGCTTTATCTGATATCCAGCACGCTTGTCATTCCATCACATTGGGGATCTGTTGGGCCCTTCTTCAGGGATTCAGCAGAATCTCCAGCTTAGGGAGTACAGACAGCTAAGTCACTTTCTTTGCGTGATTCCAGGTCCGGGCACCTTCTTTTTTTAACATGAACTCAGTAAATATTTATCGAGCGCCCCCTCTGTACAGAGCGCTGTTGAGCATCGGGGAAGAGGCCGATCTTAGGTAAGGCACAGTCCATGGCCCTGCGACTGTCTGTACTCTCTTACTTGATCCAGTTGTACAACAACACAGGCCCCACGAGTTCAGAGAAGGTCAGCATAGGTCCAGCAGCGCGGCTGAAAACGAAAGGCAGGTGCAAAATAACTAGTGCGGGTCGAGATTCATTAAGAAAGGCTTCCTGTAAGAGACAGCTCTTGACCAAGGTTTATTTGATTTTTGTAAACTTTATTTTCTTCAATTAATGAAAACCCACTTCTCTCCCCCCTGCAACAGATTGCTGAGAGTCTACATTTGGAATTCTTACTACCCTCCCTAAGTCTGGGGAGCACGGGCTGACACCAGAGCCGTAGGTTATTGCCTAGGTTTCTCTTTAACGGTGCCTCCCCAGCTGTGGCCGTTCGGTAGGAGAGCCTCCTCCCTGGCACAGCCCTACTTGTGCTTTAGACCACATACTCGCTGATTGTCTGAGGGAAATAAGTCCACGTGTCTGCCGTGGCAGGAGCAGGACCACCAGGCTGCCCAAAAGAGGCAGCGCAGCCCAGGCCAGAGCTTCCGTGCCCGTCAGCAATGAGGTCAGGCCTGCTTGTGGCCACTGCGTTTCAGCCTGGGCGAGATAAGGAGACCCAGCCTCAGTAAACGAGAGTCGGCGTCATCTCCCGGGCTGGCGCTTTGAACAAATGGGCGCGTAGGAGTCGCTCTCGAGTTGGGAGTGTGGCCCCTTCCATTGGCAAGCGGTCATGATGAAGAAGCCTAGGGATGCCCTGACACCTGCTCAGAATAAGGTTTTAAAATCTGTAAAATCCACAGCATTGGAAAGGAGGCCAATTATATTGAAATAGTTATTGAAAAAAAACAACATCGTTAAGCTCACAGACTGCAAGTTAAGACCCCTCCTGTAGGGGGCACAGAAGTAGAAGTGAGCAAGTATGTACTTTAGCAGACTGCATGCCAGTGTGGCTGCCACGTCTGCTGGGGCACAGCAGGTACCCCTTTAAGGAGAAGCATTGGATGGAGGCTTGCTCTGGGCAGGACAGCGACTTGGTCTGAATGGTATTTGCGAAAGAGGTCCTTAGTTGTCTGTGAGATGGGAACAAAGCCACTCTCCCGTGTGACCCTCTCAGGACTGTGCACCACGAGTCCGGTGTGGGGCTCTACCGAAGGCATGCCTCTCTTATCCTTCCTTGAGGTTTTTGAGCCTGCTGCGGAAAGAAGTGTCCTGGCTTCTGCTAAGGAACCCCCTAGAAAGATTGCCCCTTGTTAAGCCGTTGTAGCAGGCGTAGGATCCCTTTCCCCATCTCCTTCATCCTTATGGTTCTCACCCTGTTTGTGGGCCACAGCACAAGCAGGAATGTGCCAAGGAGAAAGGTCTCCCATCAAATGGCCACAACTCGGAAAGTATTTGCTTAAAAAGAAACCTGGACCATAACCTCAGGGTCTCCAGAGGACAGAGGGCATTGTGACTTGGAATGATTAGAGTCCCCGAGATTCTGTGCTCTACTCCCAGCACCTGCTAGCAGGGAGGCAGTAAACAGTCAGCCTCTGTGTGGGAGTCTGCAGATTAAGGCAGACTCAGGGTGTTTATCCCCAGGGGCTGAGCTTGTAGCCTCCCCTGCTGGTCTAGTTAGTGAGAGACCTAGCTCCTGAGTCCCAGGTTTCAGACTAGCTCAGTCAAGCTAGACCTGAATGTTTTGTGTTGGCAATGCCAGCTGGATGCCCCTCCCAGGGCTTCAGAGTACAGCCTTCCTGCCAGTGTGGGTAGCAACATTGACAGCTCTGTAGGGGCAGCATTGTTGGCCTGTAGCCCAAGCTGTGTGCAGCCTATCATCGACGGCATGCCAGCTGCTGGGAGGGCACCTCGGTGGCAGAGCCTGACAGAGCTCGCAGCTTTCCATTTGTGGGCAAATGAGAAGAGCCGAGCTAAAACCCACAACCGCTGCCCTGGGAGGCACCAGTCTCCTGTCTGGCTTTATATAGAATTTTCAAGACCAGGAATTTCAGGTAGGTGGAAAATTCAGTATTAGAGATTTGCTCATCTTTAGTGAGAATATATTACAGGTTCTTTTTTGAGAATACATTTGGCACAGTCCCCCCATTTTTAAGGAACCAAAGAGGTGGTAATATTTAGGCAAAGGATTTCACTTGTGTTGCGATTTTTGATAATAACTCCTTGTGTGGTTACTGTCCTACAAAACTTGCCTGAAACGCTGCAGGCCGTGTACCCATCACTTGGCAGGAGGGAGTTAGTGGAGCTCAGAGTGGTTATCTTCTTCAAGACCAAGAATAGAGGGAAGCTGGCAAGAGTCCTTGAGCTCATGTCTGTGATGCCTGCTTAGCAATATGCCTTGAGCATCAGAGGCTGAAACGAATGCTCCAGCAGCTGTGGCGGCCAGATGGGCAACTCGGTGCCCCCCTCCCCACCTCAATCCCAGGCTCCAAGCCAACACCATGCCTGCCTGCCTCTCTGACTGGCCCTGCAACAGTAGTTGGAGGGCAGAGAGGGAGGCAGGACCATGGCCTCCCTGGTACTCCTAGCCCCACTGCATGTTGCCACCTGAGCCCTGGCTGTAATGCATTCCTTCTTGCTTGCTTCAAACCCAGTCTTAACTGTGGATTCCTTCCTGTAACCAAATGCAGGTGCCTTTTGTAAGTAGCCTTCAGTGAGTCTCCATTGAAATTGAGCCTTTGGCCACCCAGCCACTTCCCTTTTCTCCTGCCTTCTTGGTGGAAAGGAGACAGATGAAAAAGTTTATGATGGAGGAAAAAGGCCTGCAGTGGCAGCTTCAAAAACACATCCCAGGGGTGGGGGCCTTTAGTCCCATAGTGCCTTCCCAGGAGAAGAACACATCCATTGAGCCTGAGAGCATACATATCTCTCATACACACACATACACACACACACACACACACACACACACACACACACACACACACACACACACACACACACACACACACACACACGATTCAGAGATAAAATCTGTCTGCCCCAATTGGCTATCACAGGCTGGAACAACAGCCACTTATCTGGGAGTGCCGAGTGTAGAAACCAGAGGCCTGGTAGCTGGGAGTGGCTGATCCTTTAGGGGAATGATTGGCCTAGGACAGCCTGTGCTCAGCTGCTGATCACTGAAACAGGGCACGTCTCCCTAAGCTTGCCCAGTGGAGTCTGGGCTTGGCACCCCTGGGAACATCACCCTTCATTGACTTTGCTCCCTTGTTCTGTCGGGGCTGTGTTTTGGGGGCTTAGCTTCTCCTGCCCACTCTCGCCTGGGTTAGTTCTACCCAAGTCTTGTTCTGTTTCACCCTCAGAGACCCGAGGGTGCCCCTTTGCCAGACCTTTGGCAGGTTCCATCTCCCACCTGCAGCCAGGGCTTCTACCAGTGCAGTGGCCTCCGATTCCTTGCATCTACTCCTTCTACCCCCAGCTGTCTGCTTCTTGTTGGGAAGCCTCTTCCCTAGGAATGTGGATCCACACAGAGGAGTAACCCATTTCCTTCATCCTCCCAACCCCAGAGGATTCCCTGCCTTTTGGAGTCTAACATTTCATTGGCAGACTCTTGTTCCAGCCGACCCACCCATGACCAGCACAGGGTGGTGCCTTCTGCTCTCATCTGCAAAGTGTGAGCCTTAGAAACCTAAAACATATTCATCTGAGTTGAATTCTTATAGCCAGTCCTGTGGGCTTGGCTTGTTAAGGATGATAATTAACCCGTTGCTAATTGGTGCTTTAGAAGTCGGGCCAAGCAGCCCTGTATTTTACCAGCCTTGGTGAGGGGGGTTTGTGAGCTAGTCTGAGGTTGCTTAATAGCTACTACAACACTTCACTTTCCTGTGTGCCTCTTATTTGCTCTGAGGATATTCTGTAAAATTAACAAGCAGTAAATTTTGATTGAAGGTTTCAACAAATATGAGGATAACTGGCTCCACTTATAACAAGAAACAAGAATGGCAACCTGTAAACTCTTTTGTTTGTACGGGAAACCCCACTGTGACTTTCCCCTTAGCCAGGGAAGCAAAAGAAGGCTGACCTTCTCAGGGGTAGAAGGAACGGTGCTGGCCAGAGGATCAATTTAAATGTGGCACCTCCTGCAATTCCAGCGCCGGCTGTGGCTTGTGTTCCCCATTGGCTCTGTTGCTTCCGCAAGAACAGGTCTCGGAGCAGAGCAGCATGGCACCAAGAAGGCAGCGTGGCCCACTTGCCCCAGAGGTCAGCCGGCCAGACGGGAAGATGCTGCCAAGCCTTGTTGCCACTTCAGGGAAGGACCAAGTGCCAGGGCCTCTGGGATGTGGAGCTTTGATGCTGTGGGACTCCCTCCCTGGCGTGGGAGGCACTGGCAGTGTGGACGTCCGCTCTGTCCTGAATTGGGCCTGTTCTGCTGCTTGAGCATTTCCATCCGTGCTGGGAAGGGGAAGGAATGGAAAGAGGCATTTATACAGTGCCTCCTGTGTGCCGAGCACGGTGCTAAGAGCTTTCTACAAATATTGTCTCATTTGATCCTCACAACAACCCTAGAGGGTAGTGCTATTATTATTCCCATTTTACAGTTGAGGAAACTGAGACAAGCAGATTTTACGTGACTTGCTTAGGATTACACAGCTAGTGTCTGAGGCTGGAATTGAACTCAGGTCTTCCTGAGAAAGCTCTCGCTTTCTCGCTCTCTCTTTTGGTGAGACAATTGGAGTTAAGTGACTTGCCCAGAGTCACACAGCTAGTGAGTGTTAAGTGTCTGAGGCCAGATTTGAGCTCAGGTCCTCCTGACTCCAGGGCTGGGACTCTAGCCTCTGAGCCACCTAGCTGCCCCCTCAGTGCTCTCTCTACTGTGCCACCAGCTGCCTAAGTACAGCTAAGTACCTGTGGCAGCCTCTGATTTCCAAGGACAGAGCAGCCCTCTCCTCAAAAGCTGACGAGTGAGCTCAGCTGTCTGTCCCCCTCTTTCCTAGCTTGGCCTGAGGTATGTTCTCTTTGGTTCAGAGATGCCTCTCTGCATTCTGGCCCTTGGCTCTTCCCTTGGGAAGCCTTCCCATCACTGATCCCCTCGGAGGAACCGAGCCTGGCTCAGGGAGGGCCATCGTCTCACTCCATCACATCTCACTCTCAGTTTTTCTTTCTGATTGGCTGCTTGTGTGTGTGCCTGGGCTGGCCGATAAAGAGAGTCCCACAGACCAGAGTTTCACTTCCACTGATGGCCCTGAACTTGCTGCCCCAGGTGTCACCTGTAGGGAAAAAGGAGTTCTCTTTCTCTGAACTCCTCTGTGTGATACTGCCCTGGCCCCCAGCCCCACTTTCCCTCTCAGCAAAAGACTGCAAGATCAGTTGAGGGTGGGAGTGGAGTTTTTAAGGTAGGGACATTCTTGGTGCCTTCTCTGTCCCAGAGCCCTGGCACAGCCACAGAGCAACTTTTCTGTTGTTGAGTTGTCCTGGCCTTTGGGGCCACTAGAGCTAGACACCCACCAGGCTGGCTCCTCATTGCCCCGCAGCCTCCCTTCTGCAGAGCCCTCAGGTCTGAGCATCCCAGGGCAAGCTCTGGCCACATAGCACTGAAAAGCTCATCGAGGCTTTTACTGTGTTTCCCCAGCAGACACCTCAGAAGGTGTGGGGCGTTTCCTCTTGTCTAAAAAGAAAGGCCTGGGTGATCCCTGAGCTTCCTTCTGATGAGAATTCTCTCATCTCTTCCCCACTCCACCCCACCCCCCACCCCCCTTCCCCAAAGGACAAAATGCAGGTCGTCCCGTTGGGCCTTCAGAGCCCTTCACACCCACCTCGAGTCCACTTTATTCTCTCTCCTTCGGACTAGACTTCAGCCCAGCTGACCAGCCTCCTTACTGTTCCCCTGCCCC
Source organism: Phascolarctos cinereus (assembly GCF_003287225.1). Taxonomy (NCBI): domain Eukaryota; kingdom Metazoa; phylum Chordata; class Mammalia; order Diprotodontia; family Phascolarctidae; genus Phascolarctos; species Phascolarctos cinereus. Next base: position 30,305,887 of record NW_027555958.1, read on the forward strand.
TCTCCCTAGGCTGTGGCCCTTGCCTCCTCGTTTTTCCTCCTCACCTCTCCCTCTACCAAGGTTTCCCTTAAAGACTGCCTCCTTTGAGAGACCTTCCTGACGCCTCACAGTTACCCTCACTCACCTGTGTGTATGTGTGTATTGTTCTGAAAATGCATGTTCTCGCCCCCTTAGTCAAATACATATTCCCTGCGGGCGCATACTGAGTCAGGTTTGCCCTTGCATCCGCCAGCACCTAGCCCAGTGCCTGACGACCAAGTGTTTAATTGATTGAGCCTGTGAAATGACTGCTCGTAGTGGGACCTTGTCCTGCCTGGCCTGTTCTAGGGTGATGCCCCTACTCAGACAGAAGTCTGTTTGACAGCAAATGAAACCCTCCAGACAGGACCAAACCCAGAAGTAAATGAAGTTAGCTCCTTGGTGGCAGAAGTAGCCAGCACAAAGGTCATGGATCACAGCAACATGACGTGAAGGGTGGGATAGGCTTGGAGTCAGGAATATCTGTGGCTCTAGCCTGCCTGATACAAGTTGTACAACCATGGGATGCCAGTCACTACCCCTCTGGAAGCCTCAGTTTGCCCAACTATAGAATGGATCTGGTGCCCAAGATTCCCTTCTCAGAGGGTTGCTGTGAAGCTGCATGAGACCGTTTATGTGACAAGCTTCTCAGGCTGTACAATGCCCCCCAGTGCCCTTTGGGACATCAAGGACCACCTGGACTGTCCCTTTGGATCCCTGGTGCTTTTCGGTCCCTTCTGTTCATTTCTCAGCTCTGTCAGCCTTGGTCACCTCCCCAGCTACAGAAGCCTCTGCCCCTGCCTCTGTGCTGTGTGAGCCCAGACCAGGAGACCCTGCCTCCCGGCCTCTGTGTCCTGCAGCTAGAGCTGCCTGGGGTTTCGCTGTGCATACCACTTGCCGATCTCTCTGTTTTTCATTGATAGAGGATGGAAAAATGTGCTCATGAACAGAGTGATTGTGGGGATTATGTCATAGGCTTCATCTGGACTCCTTCCTCCCCAGCAGGCAGGCTGACTTTAACCCCTCCTCTGCCAGGAAGTCTTTCCTGTCCTAATAGGGAATCTCCAGGAGTTTGCTTTTTGTACATCTGGTCTAAAGAGCATCATCGTTGTCCTGCTGGCCCTGGCACTGAGGTTCCACCCATGGATACACTCTCCCAGACACACCGGTGCCCATGGACTTCCCTGCTCCAGCTGGGCCCGTTGAGAGGGCTTGAGGAGACCCTCGAGGCACCGAGCGTCCCCAGGCAGGTTAGGCTTTAACGCTGACACAGTGCTTCCTGAACAGCAGCCCTGGGAGCAGGGAGGACCATTTTACAGATGAGAAAACTGAGGTTTAAGGAAATTGGGGCCTTTTCATGGCCACATAACTCCTAAGGATCGCAGGTCTCTGACTCCTTATCCTCCTTTCTGCCCCTTTTTCAATGCGGGGAGACAGGATGAGAGAGGAGGGTAGAGCCACACTTCTCTGGTGAGAAAACTCCCTTGTTAAAATGCAGACCGGTTTTACAGAGTTGCCTGGGGTCAGAATCCTGTGACCAGTATGGGTCAGGGGCCAGACTCGTACCCAGCTCTTTCAGTCCAGAAACATCCTTGGCTGTTTTCCGGGGGCAGGCAGACGGCTGCTCTCCCAGGCTCCCTCTTGGAGCCCCTCGTGGGTCAGAGCCTCTCCAGGCGGAAGTAAACGTGGAGAAGACGCACTCCCATTGACGTCCGCCTGCCGTCCACCGGTGGTGTCGTGGCATCAGAAAAGGGAACTCCCCTGAGCCCAGCCTTGAGGATGCCGCCCACCTGCAGGCGCCGAGCCCCAAGAGCTCCGCGGGGCGGAGCCAGGTGTCCCCGCCTAGGACCCCCTCTACCCCCGCCAGCGCCACGGCTGACCCATTACATAATCCTCCTCCTCCTCCTGGGGGGAGCAGGGGCAGAAGGTCAGAGGTCACGGTGGGGTCAGGCGGCTGACACACACTGTAACGACAAGGTGGTTAAAATTAGACCACAGAGAGGAAACTGGCAATCTTGGGGAAAGGCAGAAGCTTCCTCTGCGAGTGAGTGGCCGGGGGTGCAGGGAGGCCGCCGTGCGTGCCGCTGCCAGGCGATTACTCATTTCAGCTCTGTTCTCGAGCGCTCGGAGCCCCCGCTTCTGTATTTCTGGCCTCCTTGTCACACGCCTGGGTACACGCAGCATGACCCACCAGGGGCTAGCCCGGCACTCGGAAAATTTCCTTCCCTTGCAGCGAGGTGGGCCCCGCCAGGGCCGTCCCAGGTCTGGGACCCTTGAGGGGAGGACAGTGGGCACGAGAGGTTGAGGCTGAGGAGCCAGGCCCAGGGTCCATGCTGATGTACACAGCTGCCCCACTAATCAATCACAGGCATTTATTAGTGTCCTGCTGTGTGCCAAACCACAGTCACGTGACTTAGCATCAGAAACTGACTTATCAGTGGAAATGACAGGAAAGAAGAGCATCTGCTTTCCCACTCCCCTCGAAGGACCATGGCATCTTTCTGTCTGACACGGGGCTGACACCTTCCCCCATCAGAATGTGAGCTCCTGAGGGCACAGGCTGGCTTTTCTCTTCATATCCCCAGCTCCTTGCACAGAGTAAGTGCTTCATAAGGGCTTGCATCATCCTTGCTTTCATTCCTGTGCCAGGTAGTTCTGGCAGGCCCCGCGAATAAAAACAGCCGAGCCCCTGCCCTCCGAATAGCTCCCCTTCGGTTTCTAAGAACAGCAGGCACTGAGGACGCTTCCCTCTTTGCTAAAAGGTGTTGTGATTGGTCACTTTTTAAAATGTGCCTGATCCATGTGGTATGAATCTGATTGTAAGCTCCTAGAGAGCACAGGTCATTCCTGCTTAATTTACCTAATTCCATGACCCTGCTCTCTCCTGGTTCTCCTCCTCCCTGTCTCACCACTTTCCCTTAGACAGACTGTCTCTACATCCCCCTTGATAATCCTGGCTGTCCGTCAGGGCTCTGTCCTGGGCCTTCTTCTCTTCTCAGTCTGGACCAGGGGTGGGGAACCTGCGGCTTCGAGGCCACATGTGGCCCTCTGGGTCCTCAAGTGCGGTCAAGGGTTTGTTCTGGGAAGCCTGAATTCCATCAAGGGCATGTGAGTCATGTGACTTAGTGAGCTCCTTAGCTCCCCTGGTTTCAGGTGAACATCTCTGCAGATGGCTCCCATCTCTTTGTCCAGCACTAACCTCTCTCCCAGTGCCTCCCACTGCCTTGTAGATACCTCAGACTAAAGATCTTGTAGATATCTTCAATTCGACATGTCCTTCCCTCTTCCTGACTTCCCCATTGCTGTCAAGGGTACCAGAATCCTCCCAGTCACCCAGGTTCCCAACCAGGCTGTCAGCCTCAAGCCCCATAGCCAATGGCTGGTTAAGTGCTATCGTTTCTACCATTGTGGCATCTCTGGTAGAGTCCTCCTCTCTCCTCTGACACTGCAGCCACCTCAGGGCAGGCCCTCATCACCTCCCACCTGGACCACTGCAGTAGCCTGCTTTGGGGGGAAGGGGGGTTGTCTCCGCCTCAAGTCCCTTCCCAGTCCATTCTTTCCTCTGCTCATCTGTCAAATTGATCTTCCTAAATGACTGACACACTCACATGTTCTTTCTCTCTCTCTCTCTCTCTCTCTCTCTCTCTCTCTCTCTCTCTCTCTCTCACACACGCACGCACGCACGCACGCACGCACGCACACAGCCCCTTTATTACCTGGCCCTTTCTACCTTTCTGGTCAGTCTTTTTCCCCCTCACTCCCCTTCACATAGTCTGTGACCCAGTCACACTGTCCTCTTTGGTGTTCCTCATACATCACACCCCATCTCCTGACTCGGAGCATTTTCCCTGGCTGCCCCTCATGCCCTGAATACTCATCCACCCTCCTCGTCTCCACCTCCCGGCTTCCCTGGCCTCCTTCAGTTCTCAGCTAAAAGCACGCCTGCTGCAGGAAGCCGTCCCCAGTCCTCCTTAATGTTAATGTCTGTGCCCTCCCTCTGAGATGACCCCCAGTTTATCCTGTGCACATCTTCTTTGTGTGTAGTTGTCTGCACGTTGGCTTCCCCATTAGACTGTGAGCTCCTTGAAAGTAGGGGCTTTCCTTTCTTCTTTCTTTCCTTTCCTTCCTTCCTTCTTCCATTCCTCCCTCTCTCTCTCTTCTTTCTTTCTTTCTCTTTGTATACTCAACATTTAGCATAGGCCTCACACATAGTGGGCTCTTAATAAATACCACTTGACCAGCCGACAGATAGGGTGTCCAGCACGGTCCCTCTGCAGATGGGCCAGGCGTCTGCTTTTTGGAGCTGAGTGTCAAGCACAGTGAAGTCTGAGAAAGCTAAGCAGGAGTCCTCATTACTTAGGACTCCTCTGGTGTCCTCTCACCCAGCAGTGGCTCTGTGACCTAGTGTTGAATGTGTGAGATGGTCTTGTCAGGGCTGTGGGCATTCAAAAAAGGGAGGGAGAGATCAGTAGGGAGTGGCAGAAATGACTATTCTGGGGGAAGGGGCCAGTTCACTAGGGGGATGTCACATTTAACCTTCTTGTTGATGAGCTTAGACTTCTGCTTGTGACAGACAGTAGGAAGATGAGGTCACCAAAGGCCAGAGAAGAGATGCATGCTCCCCTCCCCCCCAAAAAAAGATGGGTTTGGAAGTCAAGGTGTGTTTGTATGTGTTTACGTGTAGGCATAATGGGGAAAGAGTCCAGATTCTGCCTATGGAAATTCCATCTGAAAGTCTCATAAATGTGATGATTACTCGAGATATTGAATTTCATTTAAACTAAATCAGCCCCAGCTTCCCTAAAGTACTTGGTTGTGTTCAGATATAGTCACGCGGGAGAGGAATAGTGTGAGCTCGTGAGGAGCAGAACTTTGGAGAGACACCACAGCCTAGTTCAGTCACCTCCTGGTGTCTGCCTCCCTGAGCCTGGGAGGACCCTTGGGTCCCCTGCAAGAGCTTGTTCAGAGGAGTTCGCTGTGATTTACACCTGAGAGGGGGAGAGGAAGGGTCTTGGGAGGGGGGGCAGGAAGAGGGCCTCCATTGAGACTGATGATTTCGTTGCCCTTCCCCATAGCAAGGGGTTAGGGCTGCTTGGGCTCTCTTCATGCCTTCCCCCCCCCCACCAATATATTCCTCAACATAGCCCCTTTTCCTCAGATGTGATCAAAAGAAGTTGGAAGACTGAAGGAAACACCAAAGGTGATTTCCCAAGGCCCTCCTCGCAAGGAGGAGGACTGTGGCCATTTGTCAGAGCACGCAGCCCAGAAGTCTGAGGACACTTGGCCAGCCTCGTCCCCAGGGTACACGCACCCAGCAGCCTCCCTCCCTGACAGTCGCTTTGACATGGTTCTCAGGAGCCCCTCAGCCAGCAACTGATCCCTCCCACCATCTTCTCTTTCAGCGAATTCTTGTTTCTCTCTCCCCTTCACTGTAGGTTATTGCAGCTGACTGCAAGAGGGTCACAGTGCTGAAGTATTTCCTGGAAGCCCTTTGTGGACAAGAAGAGCCTCTGCTGGCATTCAAGGGTGGAAAATATGTGTCAGTGGCGCCCGTCCCAGACACCATGGGAAAGGAAATGGGAAGCCAAGAGGGAAAACAACTGGAAGATCAGGTACTGTGCGGGAAAGCTCCCCGGGGACCAGCCTCTGCCCGAGGCTTCAGCTCCCTCTGAGCTATTTATAGCCACTGCAGGCTGGGTCTGTGGGTGAACCTCCAACAGCCAGCTTCTCACGAGTGCACTCTGCTGGTGCCCCTGCCGGGCCCTCCTGCCCGCCCGCTGCCTCCATCTCTCCTACGAGTTCCAGATGCTGCTATTCTGTAGTGCGTTGGAAGGGAACGGGGAAAAGATTTAATAACGTGCAGCTCTGGAGGCTTAGGGAAAGGGCTGGGGTGAGGGGGGTGTCAGGGTTCAGGGTGAGGATCAAGTTTATAGACATGGAGCTCAGGGCTGCACAGGCCTCCATCACAAGGACAGGAAGAGCTGACACTGCTGGCCCCTCCTGCCCCCCCCCCCGGTCCCTGAACATCCTGATGTGATTAAGGAATTCTCCTCATGTTTGTTTGCCCTGGGTTGTTTCTGTAGCCCTCATTTCACTCCAGGTCCTGGGAGGGACAGAGAGACACTAACTGTATACCTGTGTACATGCAGAACATCACTGCTGCCAGAGGCTATGCCCTGTGCGTGCGTGTGTGTGTGTGTGTGTGTGTGTGTGTGTGTGTGTGTGTGTGTGTGAGAGAGAGAGAGAGAGACAGAGAGAGAGAGGTCATGTTTGCTTGCGTACATGTAGAGTGAGATTGCCTTCTGTGTGTGCATATGTGCGTGGGGGGTGGTCAGTGTGAATGTCAAGGTCACCCTGCTGCCAGGCTCCCTACCTGCGGGTACCTGCCTGCTGGGTGCCTGAAAGGGTATGGATTCACAGGGCTTTTGCCCTCCTCCTTGCCTGCTAGGTTAAATGAGGAGACTTACAAGGTCAGAGGCGTATAATGTGGGGAGGTCGGGGCCAGATCACCCTCAGCCAGAAGTTGGCTGGCCTGTAACAGTGGCCAGTGTTTGTGGGGCAGGGAGGCATGAAGGAGGTGAAACCAGTGTCCACTAAGAGTTGTGAGCGGGGGCCATTTGTGATGAAGGGGGAAGCGAGAATAGCCAGGGCCCTCAGACCCTCTCCTTGTTTGGGCCAAGGCAGATCTCACGGATGACTGTGGGTCTGCAGGGAGCTAGAGTCATACTAAGCACTTTTCCTGTTACCAAGCACCTTCCCTAGATCCTATCCTTTGCTTCTCCCAAGAACAGGCAGGTGAGAGCCCTGAGCTGGCAGTGAGAGGGCCTGCTTCCCAAGCCTTTGTGCCCCTCACTGTGGGACCTTCCAAAGCCCCTTCTCACTCCAGATCTGTGGTCTGTAGTCCCTGTTAAGAGATGAAGAAACTGAGGCCCCTGGAGCCTCAGTAGGTGGTTCTCAGTCACCACTCAGCTCCAAGGCTTCTAATTCTCTCCAACAAGTACCTGAAAGCAGTCTTTTGCTCCCCTCTTCCGAGGTGGCACAGAACAAGTCTCTTGTCACAGCACCATATTCCACACTCTCCCCATCTCAACCCATTGACCAGAACAAAGGTCATGACCCACATGAGGCTGCCCACTTCTTCTCTTTCCCACGAGCCTCCTGGCTTCCCTTCTGTGAATGACTCCTGGGAAACCCTTCATAGGCCAGCCTGTGTCATTTCATAACCTAGCACTTCCTCATCTGCTGAGAGAGCGGAGCAAGTGAGGCTCAGTAACCACCTCTTGACCGTGGGCCGACTCTCCCCAGACTCTGTCATGGCCTTGGCCATTGCTGAATATGTGGGCACTGTTCCCCAGGGACTGGCCAGGTGTCCTGCCTCACTTTACCCGGGTGTTCGTGAGCTCTGCAAGGGAGGAAATGGTTTTGAGATGAAGTCTTCCTCCTTCTCATGCACAATCTAAGCCTCTGGAAGGAATGAGGGATAAGAAAAGATGACAAGAAACATGGGCAGATCAAATCTGTGTTTGTGTATGACACTCCAGGCCCCTCAAGGAGAGGTAGTTGAGGTACATGCTCAGTCTGGGACCTCCTGTCCTCTAGAGAGTGACCCGACATCGTCTGTATCGTGGGCAGGAGGCAGGCTTAGTGCGTGGTGCTGTTAGTCACATGCAGAAGAGAATCCAGCTCCCCAGTTCCTCAGAAATGCTACTGGAACAGCAGTAGAGCTCCCTGGGTTCTAATTTTTCAAGATCCTGCTTTTAAGACATGACTCTCACTTCTTCACAGCCAAGCCAACAAACCTCATCAGAATATAATCTTATGAAGAGCAGTTGAAGGGCAGAGCAGAGGCTGGACATTGCCTGGGAAGGGTTCTCAGACCTTACTCAACCAGCACTGGAAGGATTGACTGGGTCTGAGCTTAGGCACTTGACTTAGTCATAGCAGTGAGCAGACACCAAGGGGATCTTGGTTTCTCTTTCACCAGGCTCCTGCCCCTAGACAAAGAAGTCCAGCCTGGTGCTTCTCATGTTAGAACTTCTAGTGGGAAGCATCGGAGACAGTGTCTTGGAGCAGAGGCTGAGGCCCACACCCTCTCTCCCTCCCTCCCTAAGCCCTCCCCATCTACCCCTGCTAACCCTGTCCCTCCAAGGAAGAGTTCCCGAGCTCCGTTGGGCAGCTGCATTTTCTCTGCTGACCAGGGCCAGAAGGAGAGAGGAGCAGAATCTGGGACCACCCGGAGAGTGGCCTTTGAGAGCAGAGGCTGCGGTAGGGGAGGTGACGACCCCCGGGTGTTCTATCAGACTGGCAGCAAGTTTCCCAAGCTGGATACCCTTGGCCCTGGCTGCAGGGGGAACGGCTAAGCAGCCTGACAGTTGAGAGCATTGCTGGAAGAGGGAGCCAGGCTCTAGCCCTGAGAAGGGGCTGTGGCAGGCTCTTCTGGGCCAGGGTGTCAAGGGAAGTTGTAGGCCCACTTCAGCTGTCAGTCACTTTGGATTCCTGTCACATATACTGAGCATGAATTAGATTTCACTTTGAGCACTTCAATTTTCCCGGTTGTTTTTTCTTGTGGTAGTTTCAGAAGGAAAGTAGTCAGGGGCTGACTTAGAACATATAAGGATGCTTGGGAGGACAGTTAACTGTGAATGTGCAAGAACTGTTAGGGATATCCAAGCGGGCCAGCTGGGAGGGCTGGGTGTCAGTGACTGCGCAAAGGGAGTAACTCGGAGTGTGCTGGAGGGAGACAGTAGGGCTGGTGACACAGCTCTTTCCCTACCCCCTCAGCCCTGGCCCACCCTCTGCCTGGTCAGACTGGCCTTTCTTCAGGGAAGTAGAGGGCAGGGCCTCAAGTGAGGGTTCAGGGCTAACTATCTTTTCTCCTGCCTCTTTTACTGGCCTACTCCTGCTGCCTAAAGGAGGACGATGTGGTCATTGAAGATTTTGAGGAAGATTCTGAGGCCGAAGGCAGTGGGGGCGAGTATGACATCAGAGAGCTTCGAGCCAGGAAGCTGGCGCTGGCCAGGAAGATAGCTGAGCAGCAACGTCGCAGAGAAAAGATCCAGGTGTGTCTGGGAGGGCGGGGTCGAGGAAAGGGAAGGTGGTGAAGAGCAGGCTTCATGTGGCTCATGGGGAGGCACTCTGACTTGGTAGAGATGCACTTTGTGGTAGCCTCGCCATGCCAGGGCTTCCCTGGCTGGGCCCATCCTTCCTCGTGGGCCTTTGGGGATCAGGCACTCTAAGGAGCAAGAGGTGAAGTTCTGGCATAGAGTTAGTGCCCTTTTAATAGGAAGGGAGTTTTGGAGGAATTTCTCTGAACCAAAGGGTTTTTAACTTTTCTGTGTCCTGAACCCTTGGTAGAATCGTGTTTTTAAATGTGTCAAAGTACATAGGATTGCAAGAGAAACCAATGAAGTTAAAATGCAGTTACCAAAATATTTTTTTAAAAGTCAGAAACAAGTTCTGGACATCAGGCCCAGAAGCCCTGCTCCAGCCCTTCCTAGAAAGTCCTTCAAATAAAGCGTTTTCACAGCCTCCCATCACTTGCCCTCAGCAAGTCACACCCCTGCCTCCTCTGTCTGCAGCCCCTTCTGCTCCATTTGAAGTCTTCTCTCTCTCTCAAGTCCAGCCTCAATGGAAAAAGGACCCGTCCTCTCTAATCAGCTTTCACATGCTTAAAGAGACAACAACGTCCCGTCTTAAGTCTTGGGGAGACTCTTCCCTGTTCCTATAATCTCTTTTCATCATCTTTGTGCTTCCCCATCTCTGGGCATGATAGAATAACGTCTCCAGTTGCCTGGCCCAGGGAATGCTAGGCTTTACCCACAGGACCTCCATCTTCCTGTGTGTCCTGGAGTTTACAAGGGTGTCTCTTCAGACCCCAGCCTCAGGAGGCTTGCCAGAGTCCTGAGAATCGAGCTTGAATTGCTGGGGAAGCCCCTCTGGCCACCCTGACTGGCCCCTTTAAGAGAAGGCCCCACATTCGCCATGACTGGCTGCCCTGCCTCCTGTCAGCCTCCTTCCTCTGGCCTCACAGCCACAGGAGGATTTCTCAGCAGAGGAAAAATTCCCCCCCAAAACCCCCCTCTTCCCCCTTTAATGCCCAGGGCCCTTCACTTCCATAATTCTTCATTTTCCAGCCTTGAACGTAAGCCAGACACATCTGTCTGGCCATATGCGTGAACCCTGCAGTCTGTGCCGAGGTGGCTGTAAAACAGGGCCGGTGAAGGCCCTTCTGGGAGAACGCACACATGTGTGTACCCTCGGGCCTTTGGCTCCCTGCCCAGAACCACTGGGCTTCGTCTCTCCAAACCCACGTTAACCTTTTCTTATTTTTCCTCTTTTTGTTTAATTTAGAAAAAAAAATCCCAAGGAAAAGGTATAAATTGTCCTGGGAGTGGGGGGAGAGGCTCCCAGTTAGAGGGGCCATTATTGTTGGCAGGTACCTGGGTTGCTAATACAATAAGGAAGAATAGAGCATCGAGTGCATTAAGGTTGGGGAGATGGGCTGTAAATTAAACTGCTCTGAACTCCACCAGCCTCCGAGGGGTGTTAACTGAGAGGTGTAAGTCAAGTCCCCAGCTCTCAGCAAAACAGGAACCACACGTGTTTGGGGAAAGGGATGTAAAGATGGGGTGCAGAAGCTGCCCCCTCTCCACCTCCATGAAGAAACCAAGCACGATTCTCAGGCTGTGGCCCCTCCCCCCTTCCTCACTTGTGGGCCTGGACCCCTGGGCCTAAGCTCATCTATTGCCGGGGGTGGAAGAAGGAGGGGAAGATCTGGGCTCTCTCCACAGCGGACTCCTCCCTCCTTCCGGAGCTGCCGAGGGGCTGTGGAGTGGGGCCGAATGGAGGTCAGAGCAGGGGTGTGGGCAGTTCCCTGGGTCTGTGCAGCTGGAGCTGAAGCCTAATCCAGACCCTTCATGCTCAAGGCAGCCCAGCCCTGGCTTTTTTTGTTGTCGGCCTGGCCCCGCTTTCCTTGGTCATCCTTGACGCCTTGAGCCCCCTCTTTCCGAGAACTCACGCTGAGGGGTGAACAGAGGGCTGGGATGTCCCCAACTAGCCAGTCCCCCGCTGGACATCCTCCCCGAGGTGTGGCTCCTTGGCACCTTGCCCCCTTGCTGGCACTGCTGCCCTGACCCCAGGAGGCTGCTCTGTGCTTTGGGCTGCCACCAGCTGGGAGCGGCCAGGCTTCCTGAGCAGTCGCAAACATCCCACCTGAAGCACAACAGTCTCTTCCTCTCACCATGGCTATTGTTCTGCTCGGCATTACAGCAGCAGTCCCACTCGCCAGCCAGCTATGACATGTGCTCTGAAAATAGCTCTCCTCCCCATCCCCTGCCCGCCCGCCTCCTGGACATGCAGCCGCTCCTTTGTGGCAGCCCGAGGAGTCGGGAGCTAAATATAGCTGGGGAGCGCGGGGGGCTGAACAATGGGGTGTGCGCATGACCCCCCTACACCTGTGTGAGAGCAGCTCGGCTTGCCCGCGGCGGAAGGCAGACACCCAGGCCCGGCTCCCGCCTGGCGGGAGGGCCAGCGCGCTACCAGCCGAGGAACACGTTCACGCCAGGGCAGGAAGGGGGAGCGGAGGAGCCGCCCTCCCAGGTCGAGCATTTATTCCGATCCTCCTGCCCCCATCAAGTTGCCCCTTTTTACAGAGGAAGAAACTGAGGCCCCAAAAGAGCCTTGCTGAAGGCCATGCCAGTAGATTGGAAAGCCAGTCCTCCAGCATCCCCTACACCACTTTCCTTTCTCAGTCAAGCCAGAGGTATTTCTGTAACATGTTCTGTGCCTGGCCTTGGTCTAGGAACTATGAGGGAAACCAGACAAGGTGACAGTATGTTCCCTGGCCTCAAGGGGCTGCCGTTCAGTCTGAGGAGACAGGCTGAGCCCATGCAACACCTGGTCATTAGAATGTTCAGCCCCCGAGGTGCTCCAGGAGAAAGGACAGCTCTGCTTTCCAGGGCCTCTTGTCTGCCAGAGCATTAGGCATCCCCTGAGTCAAGGAGAGGCTGGGAGACATCCACAGTAGGAGCCTCCAGCCCTGGCACTTCCACACCTGCCTAAAGGCACAGTGTGGTTCTGAGCAAGTCTTTATTTCTGGGTCATGTGTGGAGTGGAGATGATGATAGCCAGGCTCATTCTTGATGAGGTGTGCTTTGGAAGCCCTGGAGGCCTCAGGCAGTGCTCACCCTTCTGCCTAATCAGAGGAGCCATGGGGCAGGAGGGGATGAATGGAATAGCCTGTCAGTCAGGAGGAGCCTAGGAGGGGGGAGCAAGGCAGTCCGTGCCTGGCTGTGCCGCCCAATCTTTGCTTAGCTCCTTGACGCCTCTGTTGGCTAGCTGGGCCAGGGTTTTCTCTCTATGCCCACTTACTAATGTCAGCACATCAGAGCTGCCTCACTTTATAGGAGGAGAACATGAAGCGGGGTTTCTCCAGGTATACACAACACATTTGTCTCCTCCCAGCTAGAGGATGAGGGGGTCAGTACCCTTGAGAAGCAGCATGGTCAGAACTTAGCATATCTTTACCTTTGTCCTTTTCTACCTCCATGGCAGAGTGATGTCCATTGCAGATGTATGGCCTGCTCTACAGGAAGGACAGGGGTGGGATACTCAGTCCCCTCTCCTGCTCTGGGCCCTCCTGGCTCACTTCTACCTTTCACCTGGTCTGAGCCAACAGGAACCTCGGCAGGGTGACATTCGCCGTCCGGGGCATCACACTTGGCCAGGGACCAGGCAGAATCTGTATGAATCACCAACCCCTCACCCCTAACAATCCCTCAGCCAGAGACTTCTACAGCTTTTTATTCATACAAACAAAAATAAATCCTGCTACCGGCCTCTGAACTCCACCACAGTGCGCTCCCCCCACTCCCCAAGCGTCCCCGGGCTGGGAGCAGGGGCTTGGCACTCTCCCCACCGACCTCACTTTTTTACACTCCCTGCGCATCCTGTGTCCTTCTCTCACCGTGCGGCCGAGGGATCAGAATGGGACGTGACGGCCGGCACAGGCGCCATGCTCAGCTGCCAGGAATCTGACGGGTAAAATCTGGAAAAGTTGGGAGGGCAAATGCGCGCCACACACACACACAAACACACACACACCCACAGCACTACAGAGAGCATCCACAAAGAGAGAAAGCCTTGAGAGGGACACTCAAAGTGCTCAGCGTTCTGTACTGCTCCTGTCAAGGAAGCCATAGCAGGCTGATGACCCAAACCAGACCATCCCTGGAGACTCAGCTGGTACCTCGGGGAAGAGCGAGCAGCTCCTTTGAACCCTTCTGATACTAAGTGAGGGCATGGGGGGAACAGGAAACGGTTTTTTGGTGACTCACTGGGCAGAGCTGGGTTAGGGGAAGTTCGCTACAGGAGGCCCTGTTACCAGATGAAGGGGCCACGGCTTGACGTCTCACCGCCCCTGGAAACACGAAGGGTTGTTGCCACCGCTGGCCCTGAGCCAAAACCCCTTCTGCCTTTGCTCTCCTGTGTACCTTTCCTTCTTCCCCTCCTCTTCCCATCCCACCTAAATGGTTAACATTTGGGAAAGGCTTGCTGGCCTCTCCCCTTTCACATCAGGTCCCATGCTACCGTCCTGCCACCAGGTCAGGTGCAGAAAGCAGACGAGGACCTGGAAGATGTACAGACTAAGCAAGATAAAGATAACATCAGTCCTCAGTTTCCCTGTGAAGGCAAAGACAGGCCAGTCGTGAGGATGTCCTTGCTAGGGTGAACGAGACTGGCTTGGAAAAGGTTAGCCCTATGATGAGTGAGATCGGCTTGCTGCCCTTGCCTACATGTCTCTCCTCAGAGGGAGGCCAGAACAGGGAGTGCTTCAGGCAGGCAGGAGCGAGAAGGCCTGGGGAAGGGGAGGAAGAGGAGGAAGAAGATGAAGAACAGAGCGGATGCCGTGTTTGGGTGGAGCAGACAGGACAGGAAGAGGTTATCAGAGCTGTGGGGTTGTGGTACCTGGGAAGGGGAGTGACCTCAGTGGTTTGTTCTCACGCTCTCAGTTGCTTGAAAAGAGTTGGTCCTGCCGGTGGGCATGCACGGGGCGGGGGTGGGGAGTAGGGGGCCCACAGATGGCAGCCAGCAACAGAGGTGCGAGGCAGACTTCAGCCATTCAGGGTCACAGAGGCAGCATTCCCTTACTCAGAAAGAGAGGTCCCCCCAAGGTCACAGGGAGGCTACCTTCTCCCTCCTTTAGAAACCCTGGGCTTTCAGTTTTACTGTCATCACCCGGGAACTGGAGCAGAGCTTCTCTTTTCTGTTGGTGGCTGAGGCTCAGCACACAGGACCTGGCCCTTCCGGGTGCACCTGCCCTGGGATCGATGCCACACCCGCTGTGTCCTGAGCAGTTCTGAGGCCTTGCTGAAACTCTCATTCAGAGAGTGTCACCAAGGGAGCTCATGTAGGTGTGGTGGTCAAGCCCAGCTTTGGGAAGATGTCAGGGATGAGGCCCCCCAGAGCACTTGGAATATTAAAGCTCACCCTTATTAAGAAGCCAAACAGGTGCAGAGTGCTGGGGTTCCACAACACCGAGTTTGGAGGGGTGGAAGTGAGGTGCCATGGAGAGAATGGAGAAGAGCCCCTGAGGCCCTCTTCCTGGGTCATCTCATTCAGAAGACTTGACATCAACATCAGCTCTAGGCAGGGGAGCCCTGTGGTACTGATTTGTTGTAACAGTCTGTAAGAGTTTGGACAGACCAAGCATCTCCAGTGATTTCAGAACGTTGACCCAGTGCCCAGGAGATCTATTCGCTTCCCATGTATGTAACTCGCCTTTCTGGGGGCCATTCGGTCTTCATGCTGTCACTGCCCTCGTCCCTCTGCCTTGAGCCTCTGGGGGTCTGGCCCCCGGAAGCCCAGCACTCCTCTCTACCCTCTGAGCCCTGCTTTCAGAGCTGGCCCTGAGCTGCTTGGGACTCCCCTTTACTCTGGTTCCTCTGACACATCTTCCAGCTGACCCTTTCTCACTCACCCATCGGCCTGCCTGTGTCTTGTAGGCTGTCCTGGAGGACCAGACTCAGATGAGGCAGATGGAGCTAGAGATCAGACCCCTGTTCCTTGTACCAGACACCAACGGCTTCATTGACCACCTGGGCAGCCTGGTACGGCTGCTGGAGAGCAGGAAGTACATCCTCGTGGTGCCCCTCATTGGTGAGTCATGCCAGAGAGGCAGCAGGGCCACGGCCTTCCCCGCACACCCGCTGCCTTCACACAGGCCTGAGGGCTCCCTAGACATCACACCCCTGTGATGATGGGCCAGGCATGCAGAGTAGGGCCACTTATATAAGGCTGATTCAGAGGGAACCTGGGAATGAGGAGGGCGAGGGAAAATTGTTTAACAAACCAAGCCTGGCAGATGATTAGGGCCGAACGATGGCTTCGGCTGCCGAGCAAATGGACTCCTGCATCTCAGCAACTAGGGCCTGCCTGAGCCCAGCCCTTGTTTTTATCCTTATAAAGCTCGCAGTAAAACGGCAAAGCTGGTTCCCGTTATTGGTAAACACTCAGCCCTGGCAGATAGCGGCAGTGCTGCTGGGTGGTCTGGCAGCAAGTCTGGGAGGATTTGAAGTGGTTAGATGCCTTTGGTCTGATTGTCTTACAGCTTTTCATGATGATTCTGTCGGTTGGAGGTAGCATTCCTCTGGCCGGTGTCACCATGAGACTGCACCAGGGAGGCCATCTCGAACCAGTCCTGGGCTTTGAGTGGTCACCACTGTCCCAGTGCTGGTGTTGGTTGGGTGTCGACATCTCAGAACCTCAGTTCATCCTGGCCCTTGGAATGAGGGCTTAGTTGAGGCTTCACTGGAGTTAAGAGACACTTTGAGCTTCTCTTCTGAGGGCCCTGGTCTACCCTGTGTCCTGGCACCTCAGACTCATCCCCAAGTGTCTGGTCAGCTTCCCGCAGACTCCATCACGGGGCAGTCAATGGCTAGTCCACAGAGCATGGGCTTCAGAATGTCTCTGTCAAGTTGGCCAGGGGTCAGTTGCCACGGAGTCCTTTTCTCTGGGACATCAGGGAGTATGGGGGAAATCTGCCCAGCCCTCCACCTCTGCCACCCCTTCCAAGACCTCCAGAGAACTGCTTCTCTGCCCTGAGCATCCCAGCTCCTGGGCTGGGGGAAGCAGGTAGGGGGTGACTGCCCCCAGAGAGGTGATCAGTCCCTAGATTACTGCAGGAAACACACTATCAGTCACCACCTAAGCACTGTGGCCCTTGGGGGCCTCCCTGACAGGCCTCCCTCTCTCCCTTCAGCCCCACAGATGCAGGCAGGGGGAGTGACAGCTGTGTGCTGGGGAAACATTTAACAAGCAGTTCTCCTGTGCACACAACACCCTTTGACGTTTCATCTGCATTATTCACATTTTCTCCATCACTTTCTTAAGTTTAAACAATTAACAAAATGAGTAATCTGGCCTTGCTTTTTGGCGGTTTGCTGATTTCTGAGGTGTAAATGCTCTTCCTGAAAATGTAGCAGTTGACTCTCAGGAGGTGGTTAGAGCTGGCTCCATGGCAGCCCAGCCAGGAAAGGGAGAGAGCAGAAATAGCTAGCGGGGTCCTGAGTGCAGGTTCTGGGGACACTGCAAACAGCTGGATGGCAGAAGGCAGACAGCACTTGAGCTGTTCCCCACACACGTCCCTGAGACACAGCTGACAGAAAGGCACCAGCTCACCCTCTTTCTGAGCCCTGGGGGGTGGAGCAGCCTCGGGGCCGTATTCTGCTAAGCCTGGCCTGCCCTGTGCAACCCAGATCAGTGAGATGGGGAGGGGGAGGGGGACCAGGTGGCAGGCCAGAAAGGGATGAGCTTGCTGGACCCAGATGCCGCCGACATCACCTTGGTCACACTGACGTGTCTTACGGACCCAACCTTAGTTCTCTGTGGAAATTCAGAGCCGAGGACCAGCCCTTCCCTGGGACGAGTTTACAGTCTTCATTGGGGAAGCAAAGAGTGTATAGACAAGGAAGTTTGAATTAAATGTATGAAGAAAAAATCTGAATTTGTAGAGGAGATTGGTAGCCCTAGCAGCCCCTCTCTGACCCCCTTCAGGCTCGCAGGCCCTCCAGGGACCAGCTCCTCTTCCATCCGGGCAGCAAGGGGTGAGGGCCCGAAGCTTTCTATTGGGCCTCTTTCCCTTGCCCTTTAACCCGCTCCTTCTCCTCCAGCCTGACCCCAGCATTGAGAAGTCCTGCCTGGTGCCGAAGCACAAACAAGCTTCCCTTTGAAGCCTGTTTGGTTTGGAGCAGGAAAGCGGGTTTGGGGATGGGATACCAGCTTTTCCTGTTTGGTGTTCCTCTGGCTGCTGCGCCACTCCCCTCCCCCTCCCCCTCCTCCCCACCACCAGAATCCCAGCTGAGCCTCAGGGGGCATGTGTGTCCATCCATGTCCGTCTCCATCCCTGCACAAAGACTTACACATATGTGTGTGGGGTAGATCTTCGGAATACCCAGACAGTGAGTGCCAGGCTTACCATGGAACAGCCTGCTCATGCCGGCTCCCCAGGCTGTGAATCACTGTGCTTAGGAGAGGCCTCAGACCCCAAACTCTCCCCGAGCCCCCAAGGAGTGCATATTTCCCACTTGATCTCAGGCTTTTGGCTGGAATCTTGGAAAGAATCTTCACCAGAAATGGAGCTGTGTCTCAGAGAGAGAGAGAGAGAGAGAGAAAGACACACACACACACACACACACACACACACACACACACACACACACACACACACACACACGTCTTGCTGTGTCAGAGGTAACGGGTTTACCGAGGCAGTGGTGTTGGAAAAGGACAGGGCCCTGCTAAATTAATCTGGTAAAGCATTTGAGGCAGTGCTCTCTCCCTCCACTTGGCTTGTGGCATTACCCACTCTGCCAATGGGCACATCCAAAACGTTGGCCTCAATAGCTCCTAAATCCCCACTTGGGCTGCTGCTCCAAGTGTCCCCAAGGTAGAGGAAGAAGAATTTTCCCTCGTTCTCATTCCCTCCCCCATATCCTCCTATTCCACATATACTCTCCCTGCCCTCCCCCTCTGGGGAAAGGCACACCATTTGGCCACATTCTCCCTGAGGCCAGGAGGCCCTGGTGGTGCCTATACCAGCCCCAGGAAATCCTTTTTGAGACTTCAGGGAGGGAGAGAGGGAGTCCCTCGGGGCAGGCTGGCCCTGAAGAATCAGGAAGGAGAGGCAGCGGGCCTGGAGCCTCTCATTGCAAAGAACCTGGGTACTGCCCCCAGAAAGAAAGCAGAGCCAGCCCTTTCCTTGCCTTTTTTTCCCTTCCCAGTGTGTGCCATGATGTTCAGCACCAGGTGGATGAGTCCTGTGGCCTTGGGAGGAAGTTGATATAGGTTGGGAATCCTGTGAATAAGCTGTGACTTGGATAGATGGCCCAGAAGTTGGAATGGCCTTTAGACAAGTGACCCTCCCCTGACCCAGCTGCACTGTCAGAAGGAGCTCAGTGTGGTTGCTAACCTGAACTCTCTGGGGCTCTGTCCATCAGTAATTAATGAGCTAGATGGCCTGGCCAAGGGGCAGGAGACAGAACGTCGAGCCGGGGGCTATGCTCGAGTGGTGCAAGAGAAGGCTCGAAAGTCCATTGAGTTCCTGGAGAGGCGGTTTGAGAGCCGGGACTCCTGCCTGCGGGCCCTGACCAGCCGTGGCAATGAACTTGAATCCATTGCCTTTCGAAGTGAGGATATCACTGGCCAGCAGGTAAGAAGACAGCTTATCTGGGGAAGGGAGAAGTGGGACCAGTAGACTCAGTCATACACCAAAAGGCAGAGCATCAGGAGAGAAGGGGAAGAAAGAGAACTGACAGGGGGCTATGCTGAGGTACAGGGAGCACATAGGCAGGCTCCCCTTGGGCACCATCTGTCTGATGCCAGGCCGACATAGCACATGCGAGGGACTGAGCTGGAGCCGAAGGAACAGGGACGATAGCTGTGACTGTGTAGCTTATCGAGCCCTGCGGGGCCCAAAGTGTTTGACCCTCTCCATTTGCGGTGCACGCCCTTTCCCAGAAGGTTTCAGAGCCACCTTCTGATGTTTTTCACACTCTCCTTCTCCAGGGAAATAATGATGACCTGATCCTGTCTTGCTGCCTTCACTACTGCAAAGACAAGGCCAAGGACTTCATGCCTCCCAACAAAGGTACGGCATGGCCTTGGGCCTTCCTCCCCCCCCCCCGGCCTATTCTGTACCGGTGGGTGCTCTCTAGACAGAGCTGGCAGGAATGTGGGTGGTTTAGGCATGAAAAGCAACCTTTTTGTCCACATTTGCCCTGCTCTGTGCATCCCCAAGAAGATTGGAGTCTGCCTGGAGAGTTCTGAACCAGCTTGCTCATAAGCCTGGACGCAGGTTGTAAACAGAAGCCTCTTCCGTGGCCTGCATGTGGCCCTCCACCACAGCCCTAGTCCCACCCATCTCAGCTTCCACTTTGGTTAATAGAAGATGGCACCAAAAGCCAGTTCTCCCTAACAAGAATATAAATTACCTGATTTCTAACAGGTAACATACACTTCTTTTTATAATCTCATCCCCCACAGTCCTGGTTACCTAGACCAAAAACCCATCAGCCCCTCCAAGCTATGCATGTTCAAATCCCCGTTCTTAGCAGACATTTTCAAATTCTCAAATCCCATCTGTCTCTACTTCCTTTAGTTCGTATTTGAATTCTGACCACATATCAGGCATGAGGGTACTGTTTAAGAGAACCTCGGGGTCTGTAGTCTGGAGGGCAACGTGTATTTTTACCACTTTTCATTCAGGGAAGGAGGAAAGCCCCTGAAAATGTGACCAGTGTCAGATGAATTGGCCAGACCTGTCTGGGGACGATGTTCCCATCCCAGTCTAGAATAATGCTGGCCTGCTGTGATTCTGTCCCTCATGCCTGGGCTCTCCCCAGAGGCCTCGAAAGCCTTCAGTACTTTCCCCACTTGTCCCAGCCCACTGAATCACTGAGGTTCCAGAGAATCCTGTCCTCCTGAGATGACTTTCATCTTGGTGTTTTCTGGCCACGTTTCTGGCCTAGCCTGCTCCCTGTGTATCATTTCTTCTATTTAATGGGAGTTCCCAGTACTTCCTAGCTGAGTGTCATCTGCAGAATCCATCATTGCTCTCAGAGCTCCAGAGCTGGTCATTCTCACCGAGTTCCCGTCTCCATATATGTCGACTGTCTTTGTCTTTTGTCTCTCTTTCATTCTCTCTGTTTATTTTCATAGCACTGACTTTCAGGACAGTCCCTTCTGTCCCTCTCCTGCCCATCTACCCTGGAGGCCTCACTCCAGAGGGGCTGTTCGCCACCCCCCAGCTATCACTTCTTCCAGGCCCGCAGAAGTTTCCCAGCTCTGTTGGTGTGCAGACCCTTTTGGTCATGGCCTTCCGTGCCCCTACTGCAGGATTTGGAGGGAGAGCTCCAAGCTGACTAGGGCTGCCCCAGTAGAGCCCTGCACAGGTGGGATCCTCGTGGTGTTGGGAGAAGATGGACAAATGGCGCTAAAGCCAAGGAATCCTCTTTCCTCAGCCCTGATGGCCCCCCCACTTTGGCTCCCCTTCCCAGGAGGCTGCCACAGGACTCTAACTGCCACCCTCAGGACCGCCCCTATTGCAATTACATCAGCAGCTGCTGGAGTAATCAAACCCCATTTGTCAGTGTGAATTCTTAGCAGATTAACTTGTCAGATTCACAGAGAAACCGTCACCAAATGTTTATGTGTAAACGATGTTGAATTTTAAAATCATGTGGATTATGGCGGATGGGGCCTGACAAGATGACAGTCTCTGGTTTCTAACAAAGTTCAGTTACCAGTGTCAAAACAGAGGATGTTTATTGTTAAAAATGTCTCCAAGTATCCGCAGAAACCCCTTCGGACCCCTGCCAGCAACACCGGGCCTGGGCTGACTGACCTGGGGCCTGGGACTCTCCCAGTTTGAGTCCCAGGCCAAGCAGGGATGGGGTTGTGTGTAGCCTCAGGCCCAGGCTCCCAGCCACCATCCCCACACCCACAAGGGGTCCAGATCTGGACCTTGAAATGGCCTCTAAGAGCATCCCTTTCACAAACCCTTTTCCTCGCCTTTCAGTTCCATCCATGGTCCTCCCTTTTCAAGCCCATCACACACATCCAGCCATCCTTCTCATCCTCCCCAAGGATGAGGTCGGCAGGTCAGACATTGGATGTTTATGAGAGGGAGTGTGCGCACACACACCCTACCCCCTCACACTGGGGGTGGGGGGAGGCCCTTCCCTTCCAGCCTATGCCACAGGCGCAGAATAGAGCATGCTGGAGCACTGAGGAACAGGCATTTGGCCATGGAGATGGGGTCATCAGGCTACCCCCATGCTGGTACATGTGCAAGGAGAGAAGAGCCCTCACTCCCCCAAGACTGAGCTTCATGCCAGAGAGTACCGAGGAATCCTCCCTCTAGTTACTTCTGCCCCCTGGAATCGAGAACAAGGTTTCTTAGCCTTTTATGTGTCTAGACCCCTTCATCAGTCTGGTAAAGTCCTTTTCAGAACAAGGTTTTTAGATGCATAAAGTACATTGGATTACAAAAGAAACTAATTCTATTGAAATAGTTATCAAAATATTTTTTAAAACAAGTTCACAGACCCCAGCTGAAAAATCCTTGGATCTAAGGCAAATGGAAAAAGCTACAGAAACACTTCAGCCTTGGACCCTCCAAGGCGTGGCACCTAGGGAGCTTCCCCCCTCCCTTTACTGTTCCTGTCTCTTTCTTGTGGTCACAGATGAGCCGATCCGGCTTCTCCGAGAGGTGGTGCTGCTGACAGATGACAGAAACCTTCGGGTGAAGGCACTGACAAGAAACGTGCCAGTCCGGGACATCTCTGCCTTCCTCAAGTGGGCACAGGTGGGGTGAGAAGGCCACACCGGGCACCACCCCGATGGAACCGTTCTCGTGAGGCCGACAGGCGCCACGCATGGCGTGGGAGGAGCCCAAGCGCCCTCGCCACCCACCCCACCCAGACAATAAACCATCCTCTTCCAACCCACCACCGTGGCCGTGCTGTGGGGGAGCCAGGACCCTCCTGAGGCAGCAGAGATTTAGCAGGGAGACTGGCTGGTGTCACTGAGCTGGGGCCCATCCCTGGTCTTAGACCTTCTCCCTCCCCTCCTCTCTCCCTCCTCCACCCTGATCCACTAAAGACAGTGG
Source organism: Phascolarctos cinereus (assembly GCF_003287225.1). Lineage (NCBI taxonomy): Eukaryota > Metazoa > Chordata > Mammalia > Diprotodontia > Phascolarctidae > Phascolarctos > Phascolarctos cinereus. The sequence continues at coordinate 30,328,070 of NW_027555958.1, forward strand.
AAGAGCCTCGCCCCTGCAGGAACTTGGGTGCTAAGGTGTGCCAGGTCATTAAGGGTTGGAGTTGGATGCAGGTGAATGGGGATGAGGGCCAGTTAGTGTGATTCCTTGGAATTTCCCCATCTCAAGGTCCTCTTTCTGTCTGTGCCATGATGAGAACATGCAGGGTGCCTCCACCTCCTCTGGGCCTTGGCTTCTGACCCATGCTGCGCTTTGGACGCCTCGTCCTACCAGCAACCCGCGTGGTTGTCCTTCCCCTGGCTTATTTGCTACCTACTGGTCAGACAGACTTTGCTCTTTGCTTCTCCTTCTCTGGGGAGGAGAGGATGGGGTCTAGACTGGAAGGAAGGTCGAGGTTGTTACCTCAAACTTCTTGATGTGAGTGTTCCAGGGAAGATGTCATCCAAGCCCTGGGCCCATCCCTCTCCTCCTACTCCTCCTCCTCTCCCCTTGGCCTTTCATGCCCAATCCTCTCCCATCGACATTAGCCCTTACCCTGCTGGTCCCAGGTGCAGGATCCTGTTTCCTTTCCTCCCTCCCTCCCCTTCTCCCTCATATCTGTTTGCCTTTGTTTCCCTCTCTTGCTTCACTTTTCCTATCTTCTCACACTGTCCTGCAAACTTCCTTCCTTGGCAGTGAGACATGAAACCATTCTGTTCTGTACCCAAGTTTCTGTGCTGTGAGGAGATGTCTGTAAAGCCTGTCCTGCTTGCCGGGGTATCAGGAGAGGATGCCTGCCCAGGCCTGGACATGTCACCCAGGCAGAAGCAAGGGTCAGGGAAAGGAGTGACTAAGGGGCCTTGGGGGAAAGTGCATTTGTAAGTAGGGTTGGTTGTTTTGGGGGGGAGCTGGGGTCCCAGCCTTCTGCAGTTCCTTTATGATGTTCGCTGGAGGCAACTCTACAGGCACAGCCAGGACCACAGGGCTGGGGAGGACAGGAGGGACTGTGGCAGCCCAGGCCACTCATGGGGTGACCACCTCAGCGGTGAGTGGGTGGGGAGGGACAGAGACTGGCTGCTGCTTCAAACAGGGAAGTGTTCCCGGGATTACCATAGGCAGGGCAGGGGGGGTGGGAGGTGGGGCTGTGTTTGGGTATCTGGGAACCCCCTACCCCCACGCCCTTGGGCTGAAGCAGAGGCCTGGAAGGAGGGGAAACAGGCCCTCCCCTTTTCAGCCTGGTTTGCAAGGCTGGTTTTGTTGTTTTCTTAATAAATTTTTAGTTATGAAACATACCTGAGTCCCAGTCTGATCTGTTTCCAACAGGACTGGGGGAGGAAGGGGTTGTACTTTTTGCTAATTTAGGCTTGGGTCACCTAGAGCAGTTCCCTACTTCTGACCAAACTGCCCCCGTCCCTGGTACCCCACCCCCCCCCAGGAGAAAGTGGCCAGGCGTTGGTTACTGCTTTATTGCTGTTGGTTCGAGTATAGAAAATGGAAACGGCTCAGGGAGAGCCTGTGTGTACACGGTAAGAAATATACAAACTCGAGAGATGGGGAGAGGGGAGCTAGGAGGTGGTCGTTTGGGCCCAGCCTTGCCTAGACGAGGACAGGGGCAGCCCAGGACGCATGCAATAAATATCGTCCCGGGCCCCAGGGGAAAGGGGAGGTGAAAGGATTTGGGAGACTGGGTCTGGGGGCTCCTCCCTCCCATCTCGCCTCACAGGGGCTGCGGTCGGAAAGCGAAGTGGGCCCCGGGGGCTGGTGCCACTTGTGCAAAATGAGGAACTTCACATTATCGGTCCCAGGGCGGGGGCGGGGGCACCCCCGGGCCGGCTCAATCCTCCCCCCGCCCCCCCGATTTGCCCTGGCCCTGGCGCCGATTGATTCACAGTGAGAACGGGTGCAGACGCAGTGGCCGGAGGTAGGGCGGGGAGCGCCCCCACAGTGAACCCCAGCGCGGCGGCTGTAGCAGCTCAGGGGCCAGTCAGCTCCCGGGATAGGGAGCGGGAAGACGGGGCAGAGGAACCACAGGAAGAGGCGCGGCTGACACCGCGGCCGTGGGGGCGGGGCAGGGTCGGGGTCTCCTTTGGTTGAAGCTATTATCAAAAATAGAAATCTCCCTTTCCCACCCCACCCCCCACCCACCCCCCCACTCCATTCCGGGCCTCCCCTGCCCGGGCTAAGGCACAAAGCGGTTCCGCCTGGTGTGGCCTTGGGGCCGGCCGGGAGGGGCGAGGGGTGGGGGGGGGCTGCCTCGGTTGCTCGTTGCCGTAGCTGCTGTCCCTCCCGGGGCGGGAACTTCTCTCCATCGCCCCCATTTCCCACCCCACCCGGCGAGGGGGAATGCAGTGCAATCCCCACTCCGGGCTGGGGTGAAGGGATTTCTAAGTAGGGGAGAAGCGGTCAATGGTCCGGCCGTCGGGTCCCCCCGCTAGGTGCGCGCTCTGGCTCAGCACCTCGGCCGCCTTGTCCGGGCTCAGCCCCAGCTGCTCGGCCGTGAACTTGGCCAGAGGGTAGAGGCTCTCGAGCGCCGCTTTGGGGTCGTGCAGGAAGTGCGTGGTCTGGGCCAGCAGCTCGGCCGCCGCCGCTGCCTTGTCTTGCTGTTTGAGGCCCAGCTGCTCCGCCGTGAGCCGTGCCACCGCGAAGACTCCTTCGGGGAAGTCGAGCTTGGCTTTGCCGTCGGGGCAGCCTGGCGCGCCGGGCAGGCCGCCGAGGCCCGCCAGCGCCCCAGCCGCCCCGCCGCCCGCGCCCACGGCGTGCATCTTCATATGGCTGATGAGGTTGCGCTGCTGAGCGAACTTGCCCCCACAGACCTGGCACTCGTAGGGCTTCTCCCCCGAGTGTATGCGCATGTGCTCCGTGAGCCGGTACTGGCGGGTGAAGCGCATGCCACACGCGTCGCAGGCAAAAGGCTTGAGGCCCAAGTGGCTGCGCATGTGGCGGGTCATGGTCCCGCGCTGCGTGAACTTCTTGCCACAGATGGTGCAGGGGTAAGGCCGCGTCAGCCAGTGCGTCTTCTCGTGCTGCCGAAGGGTGGCCGGGTCCTTGTAGCTCTTGTCACACGAGGCGCAGCGGTAGGGCCTCAGCAGCTCGCCCAGCCCCCCGGGGCCCCCGGCCCCCTTGTCGCCGCCGCCGCCACCGAAGGGGGGTCCCAGGCCTGCTGCACCCACAGCCGCTGCTTCTGCCGCCTCCGCCCTCCCATACAGCGCTTCCTCCTCCTCCACGTGCGCCTCGACATGCGCGTTGAGCTGCTCCGAGCTGGGGAAGCCCTTGTCGCACGGGATGCACACGTAGCGGTTGTCCCCGAAGCTCTCAGGCTCTCTGTAGGTCAGATGAGGGCAGTGGTAGCTGGCCAGGTGGCCTCCGCCCGGGCTCGGCTCCTCGCTGCTGCCCGTCTCTTCACTGCTGCTCTTGTAATCGTCCGCGTCGGGCCCGGGTCCGTCCAGGCCCACCCCTGGGTAACGAGGCGGCGGCAGGGGCAGCGGAGGGCCCCCAGGCGAGTCCCCCTCGTCTGCAGGTTCTTCAGCCCCGCCGCGCTCCCCAGGGGAGCCGCGGTCCCGCCCGAGCTCATCTCCGTAGCTGCCCAGGCCCGGCTCAGCCTTCATCCAGCGGTAGATCAGCGCAGGCCCATCCGGTCGTCCCGGGGGCTCAGGCCCGGGGCTGCCTCCCGGCCGGAACGGATCAAGGGGCGGCCCGGCCTCCTCCATCTTCTGGAAGGGCAGGGGCAGCGGCAGCGGCAAAGGCAGGGGCAACGAGAGCGGCGGCTCCTTATAGGCGGCCCCGGGTGGGCTGCTGTCGTGGCGCGAAGGTGCCTCGCGCTCGCGCTCCCCGGGGTGCGGCCTCTCGGGGGCAGCCGCTGGGCCTGGGGGGCTCTTCTTGGACAGGTCCAGGCCGCAGAGCGGGGAGCAGCGGCGCTCCGGGGCGCACAGCGACGGCGGCGGCGGCGGCGGCGGCGGTGGCTGAGGGGGCGCCGGGCCTGAGGCATACAGCTCAGCGCAGTGGGTATTGACCGGCGCCTCGGCTCCTGGGGGCAGCTCTGCGGCCGAGGCCTGTGGCGGCGGAGGCCCTGAAGGCGCGCCACCCGGGTAGCAGGCCTGGATGACTGGCGTGGTGGCACGCAGGCCCCGGCCAGGCCTCCCGTAGGGCGCGTAGCCGCCACTGCCCCCGCCCCCGCGCAGGTGACAGTACTTGCCGTGTCGTTTGAGCCGCTTTTTGCACAGGGACACAAGGTCTGGGATCTGCAGGTAGCTGGCGGCTGCCAGCACCGCGCCCAGACTGGGCTCGGCCCCGGGCGCCGCCGCCGCTGTTCCATCCGCGCCGTCGGCCAGGCGGCCGGTATAGATGAAGTCCAAGACTAAGCGAAAGACAGCGGGGCTGACCATGTCATGGTCCAGGTTGAGCAGATTGTCGTGGACCACCAGGGACTTGAGGTAGGCGCTGCTGGCCGCCAGCACGTTCTTGTGAGCCCGGAAGAGTGCGTTCTGCACCACGATGATCACGTCGCAAAGGAACCCTTTGGTGCGTTGGCTGTTGAGCTGCAGGAGCAGCTGTCTGGAGTGTCCCGGCGCCTCCATTGCGTCCAGCATCATCTGCCCTGTGCTCCCACCTGTGGGGACACACGCGACACGACAGGACACGACACGACATACGTATACACACACACACATGCACACACATACACACACACACACACACAAGCACAGAGAAGGTCAGAGCGGATGCTCAAGGGGCCTCTCTCTCCACCCCATCCCGCTCGGGCAGCTTGAGGGAGCGCCTCCCTTATACACTGCCTGCCTCAGACGGGGGACGCGGGAGTTGCCCTGCTCGGCCCCCATATGATGACCTCGGTCACCTGAGCCCGAAAGGCAGCACGGCCTGGACCCCAGGAGGAGGGAGGGGGCCAGAGAAGCAGGGAAGGAGGTCGTCCCCTCTCTCTTCGGCTGTCTTCTTGATAGAAGAGCCCAGTGAAGAAAGGGGACTGAGTGCCCAAGGCCGAGGCCCCAGTACAGAAGTCGGGGGCAGGGGTGGCAAGCGGGGAGTTTTCAAAAATAAATCCACTTAAGGGGAGAAATTTCCGCTTCGGAATGAGTTACCCGATTTCAGGGAAATATCCTCTTCAGAAAAAGTCATTCAGTCCAGAGGGGAGTGTCTCATTGGAGTGGGGGGGGGAGAGAAATTATCCGATCGAGATGAAATTCGTTCTTTCGCAAAAGTCCCGGTTTGGGAAAAGTTAGCGGGTTAGTGGGGAAATGCTGTGGGTAGTGGTATCGGCATCGGCATCGGCTGCAGCCGGTGGGTCGGGGGCTGGACTCGCGCCGCGGAGGTAGAAGTTCCTCCACGCCGGGCCGAGCCGGGCCGGGGCCGAGGGGGAGCGGCTGCCGCTGCCGGGGCCGGGGCCGAAGGGGAGAGGCTTCCGCGGCCACGGGCAGAGCGCGAAGGGCCCGGGCCGCCAGCGGGGAGGGCGTTATATCGGGGCAGGAGGCTGCAGCAGGAAGCAGGTGGGGGGGGAGGGGGGAGCCACGCAGCTCCCGGGGGAGGGAGGGGGCAGCGCCCCGGGCACGGCGCGGACCCAGCGGCCCTGACCCCGCGCCGATCGCCTCGGCGCCCCGCCCGCCGGCCGGTCAATTCCTCCCGGGAGGCCCCCAAGCTCGCCCCGGAGTCCCTCGGCTGCTCCGCTCGGCCAGCCCGCCGAGGGACAAGAACTTGGGGAAAAGTTGCTCAACTTGGGATGGGCCGGGAGCTGGAGGCAGGCTAGCGGGCCCCTGCCGCGCCCCTGCCGGCGGGGCCGGCGCGGCCGGCGCGCCTCGTCCCTTCGCATCCCTAGCCCTGCCCCGGCTCCCAGCCCGTCCCGTCCCGTCCCGGACTCTGGTGGCGGCGCCGCTCTCCCCGAGCCTCCCCGGCCCGTTACCTGCGGCCCCCGCTCCCGCCGGCCGGCCGGCCGGACTCCGCGCTCGCTCCTCGCTCGCTCGCTCGCTCCGGGCCGCCCCGCCCTCCCTCCAGCCGCCCCTCTGCCAGGCGCCGGGCCGTGCCAGGCCAGCGGCCCGCTGCCAGCTCCGCCCGCCCACCCCCCGCCCATGTGCGGGCAGAGCCCGGGCCCCGAGCCGCTGACCCCCAGGTGAACCCGGCGCCGCGAGCGGGCGGGAAGAGGATGCACCGTGCTCCCCCCGATCCCCGAGGCAGCGCCGCGGAGCGAGGCTGTCCCGGCCCGGGCTCCCAGCCCCGGCCCCAGCCCCGGCTCCGGCTCCGGCTCCGACCCCGAGCCTGCCGTCCCATCTCCGCGCCTGGCCCCAGGACCCACCTGGGGGGCATGTCGGAAGCCCCGAGCCCGGCTGCCGGCAGATCCAGGTGGAGAGGTGGCCGCACTCCGCTCCGCCCGCCGGTTCCCCGGCCGGTCCGTCCTACCGCCCGTCCGTCCTCCCCGCGTCCCGGCCGCGTCTCAGCCCCGCCGCCCGCTCCGCACACTCTTATCTGGAGTGGCCGGGCCCGGGCCGGGCTCCTGGGGGATGGCGCCACCTGGCGGTCGCGAGCGAGCACTGCAGCTCCGGAGCCGGGAGGCCCCGCGCACCTGGGCCCTGGGGCGCGCAGGTGCGCCCCCTCGTTTCCCCACGCCTCTCGCAGCTGTGTCTCTGGAGGACTCCACCCCCACCGACCCCGCCTCGCGGGACAGATGCAGCCCCAGGCCCCTAGTAGCGTGAGGAGTCAGGGGTGGGGGAAAGGTTGGGATGCGCCCTGTCACTGCCCTTATGTGCGCGCGCGCGCGCGCACACACACACACACACACACACACACACACACACATACACACACACATACACACACACACCCTAACCTCACTTCCCAAGGGGGGGAGTCTCAGGTAGGATTGGAGAGGTGAGTGGAAAAGAGACCCCCAATCAAAGCGTGGCCAGGACTGTGGACAGTGTCAAGGGAGAGGATTTGGAGGTCTGGGGATCTGATTTCAAATTGAACGCTCCGCAACTGCCTAGTTGTGTGACCATGGTCAAGTGACTTCCCTTCTTCTTGGTCTTAGTTTACTGCTCTGTAAAATATGGGAACTGGCCTAAACGACCTTTGAGGTTTTAGCTGGTTCTGGAAACTTTTCGCATTTCATTCAACTCTACTCTGTAGTCGAAGAGACTAAGACCATCACACTGTGTTGACCATGCAGCGGCCCCCACTAGGGGATCAGACTTCAACAGGCTGGGTGCACGCAACTAAGCACACATCCAGGAGCACCCAGGCTCTCCTAGAGACCTAATGCTCCCTCACACCCGCACAATGCTGCCCCTCTCACGCACACTCGCTGCGGCCGCCGCCTCCTCATCCTCGTCCTCGTCCTCGTCCTAGTACTCGTCCTAGTCCTCCTCCTCCCTAACCCACCCCACAACCTCGACAGGTGCTCGAGGGGCAGCCTTGCTGTGGTCTGGAGAAATGTGCTAGAGAAACTGTCTCAGAGACACCAGGCAACAGACTGACATCCCCACGCCTCCGATGGTCGCGTCGGTGGAATGACTTGTTGGGGGAGAGGTGGGGAATGGGGAATTGGCAATGTTTCTACTAAGGTCCAGGCGAAAGGGGGGGGGCGGGGAGAGATAAACACGCTTTACAAGGAGAGTATTCCCCCCCCTTCATTGCCATGGTACACGTGACTCCTTTGGGACAGCCCCCTCCCCTTCCCTCTTGCAAAAGCCCCGGATTCTCCAGTTGAGAGTTGACTCTTTCCTACGCACGATTCATGCTTCCTGTGGGGGCGAGGGCACTTCGGAGAAACAAGCAGCCCAGGGTACAAGGGTCTGTTACACGAGACAGGCAGGCAGCCCGAAAATCTCCCTGTGCGCCCCTCCTAAATAGCCTAGTCACTCCTAACCTGACCCTCCTGGTTCCCCTACATTTAGGCCTCCAGGACCACGGCAGAAGAGGCTGCATTACGCTGCCTAAACTGCCCATTAGTACTGAGAGGGGGGAGCTGTGGCCCCGCTCCCTTCGCCTATACGTTGGGGTAATGGGGTCCCCATGTTGGGCATTCAGCGGCCAGAGCTTCCGATCGGCTCCACAGTCCCCCATCTTCTCCTCGCTAATGGTGGAGGGGAGTGGGGGGCGGGGATAGAGGCAGCGGCGGCGGCGCGAAACGTTGCCATAGTAACCGATGAGGTTTGTACAGATCTCTTTCCTCCAAGGCCTTGGGGAACCTGGCAACCGGGCCGGGGGCTCCGGCGGACAGGAGGCGGAGCGCCCTTCGTATCCTCCCGCCCCCAGCTCTGTCCTCAGCCTGTGGCCCCGCGGGGAGGTCAGGGCTGAGTCACCCTGCAGTGGGCACAGGCGGGTATCGTGAAGTTAGTCCTCGGGCGTGGGGACAAGTTTCCCTGGAACCTCTGGTGCTCGGGACCCGGACAGAGTCCCAGGGCCCCTCTTTGGACCCCCTCCAACCAGGTGACTGCAGGGCCTGGGACTCATAGTCATGCAGAGGGACTTCCTAGAGCAGGGGCTGTCTTCAAGGAACCGTGGTTCACCTGGAGGCCCGGAACTTTTTCATCCTTCGCCAATTTTCCAAGTTCCAGGTGCCATTGCCTCTAGTCCCCCCAAAGCAGACACCAAGGTCTTCGGCGCCCTCCAGAGGCGCTTCCAGCCCTCGGCGGATTCACCTCCAGGCTTGCTTTTGACAACTCCCCACCCCGCCCCCGTGCTGCCCTAGACCAATCTCCCCACCAGTCCGCAGTCTCACCCGTCTGCCCTAGGAAGAGTACCACTCTCCCCATTCAGTATCTGGGCTTTGGGGGTCCCTGTTCCCAATTTTTTGCCCCCACTGTCGAAGGATTACATTCCCATTTCCATACCTCGTCTTTCCTGTATCTCTGTTCCTCTCTTTCCCTGTCTCTGCACCTCTCTCTCTTCCCAGGCACTTCTGATCACTCCCTCCCTATCTCCAGTTCTCTGTCTCCACACCTCTCTTCTCTGTTCTCTGTCTCCATCCCCTGTTTATCTCCAGCACCCATTTCATAGCTATCACCATCATTTATACCCTACTCCATCCGGTCTCCATCAACCTTTTCTTTTTCTACCAACTCATCTCTACTCCGTTCTTCAATTACCATCCACTCTTTTCCTTCCCTCTATCCACTTCTTTCCTGTCTCCATCCTTCTTTTAGTCCACTATGCTTCATCTCCCGCTGCCTCATTCCCATTTTCCTGTCTCCCAATATTTTCATTCCCATCCATTGTCCCCATCTCTCATCCTACATCCATTCCCTCCAAATCCTCTCTGTTCCTCCTTGTTCCCCTCTCTACCCACCTCTCTCTATCCCACAAGCCCTTCACCTCTGCCTCCCCCCTTACTCCCCTGTTCCCCCCACCCAAGATTCCAGTCTTATAGATCCAGGACTTCTTAGGGTCACTCCTTCCTAACATTCCAAGCAAGATTTAATACTGCCCTCTCTCCTCTCCCCAACTCCAGGGCTCTATCCTTCCCAATATCTCCTAATTCTCTAACACCTATCATTTCTCTTTAAGAACTCCTTTGGGGGCAGCTAAGTGGCCCAGTGGATAGAGCTCTGGCCTTGGAATCAGGAGGACTTGAGTTCAAATGTGACCTCAGACAAATGACACTTACTAGGTGTGTGACCCTAGGCAAGTCACTTAACCCTGATTGCCTCACCAAAAAGGCAAAAAACAAACAAAAAACATAAAACTCCTTTGCCTGCCACCCCCACTTCACTTCCATGCTTTTGGTCAATTAATTTCCTACTTGATTCTCACCCTTTTCCCTCTCCAGGAGGGCATCATCTCTGCTTTTTCAAGTTTCTCTTCCATTTGAGGGGAAGGGGTGCAAAGGAGAGAAAGATCATGCTCCCTGCAGAGGAGCCCCTTTTCAGCCAGCCTTACTTGCTCCATCAACTTTCTTGCCCAAGTCAGAACCATCACCAGCCCCACACATACACCTACCTCCGTCCTCTTCTTCCTGTGGTCATTCTCCCATTCCATTCCTATCTGTCATTCCATCCCAATCCTGACTCTCCTGAGATGGCCACATTAGCCAATTTGGCCAAGAGACCAGACCCATACTTCTGCACTCAATAAAAGGGGTTTTTTTCAACCCATCTCTCTCCATCTCCTTCCCCTTCCCATTTCTGGCTTTCTCTTACAGAATCCTTTTTCTCTCTATCTGAACTAATCCTATCCATTGCAATGGCACCATTTCACCCATAAGACTTCTTCAACTGGATGAGAAATAGGCATAGGCTCAAAGAACATTCTCTTCCTTACCTTGCCCTTACCCTCCCCCCTCCCCCTCCCCCATGTCCATGGGATGAGCACAGATGTCTGTATTCACAGGAATCTCTCACACTCCCTGGCAGTGAATGGCAAAGAACAAGGTGCAGGTCCTCCACCTCACCCACAATCCTCTACATCACCTACCTTTCACTTGTCACCTCACCCAACCTGAGCCTCACTTTAAAGTCTTCTTTTGCCTGACTCTACCTAGCTAGTGGCTCAGCCAAGGAGGGACAGGGCCTCCCCCAGCTCCCACATCCCCATGAGGACGCTCTCCTTACAGGGTATATGCATGTCTAGGATCTTCCTTTTTTTTGTGTGCCTCTATTCACCAGAATTCCCCTCATTTCTATCCAAGTGGATTCAAGTCTTCCTTTCTAAGAACCCATCCCCCTCCATCCCTCCCTCTCTTGATCCCTCCCCTCTCTCTGCTAGTAAGGAAGGTAATTACAGACCCTTGGTATCTACTTTATAGAACTAGTACTGATGGGGCCTCAAAGGCCATGTAGCCAGCCCTTCCTTTTACAAATGAGGAAAGTGAAGCTTCAGGAGGTGAAATAAGAGACTTGCTGAAAGTCACACACATCCCGGATGCTCTGCTCCATAGGCAGCACTTTTTTCATTTTCAATACCAATAAAAGCTTTCACCTGTTTAGGCCTCTACTCCAAACTTCCCTCCCTCTCCCGTTTTTCTACTGACACCTGGATAGACTTTTCTCAGGGTCAGGGATCATTGGATTTAGAACTAGGAGGAATCTGAGGCTTTCTAGTGCAACCCCCTCCTCATTTTTACTAACAAAGAAACTGAGGTAGGATAAGGATAGCATGTCTAGACCTGGCACTGTTTCCACTGCCCCCATGACCGCCCTACACCTCCCAGACTGGGCTTCTCCTCAAGACTGGCCTCCAGCTCCCAGGGCTTCCCCTCCCACTTACTTTCTGCTCCTCATTCCTCCTATGCCAGGTTGCCTCATCCAAAAAAACCCTCTCAGACTGTTCCTGCTCTCCATTTGACCTCCAGGGTCTCTCCAACCAGTACAGCACAAGCTGTTGCATCTCTCTGCTTGTCCCTCTCACCTCCCTGAAAGTCTCTTTTCCCCTCCTTCTCTTTCTCTTTCTTCCTCCCTCCCTCTTTTCTCCCTTCTTCCCTCCCTCCTTTCCTTTCTTCTTTCCCGTTCCCTTTGTCTTCCTTTCCTCCCTGCTTCCTTCTTCCTGCCTTACCCCTAGGTGGTGACATCGTTGACGTTGTTGTGAAGGTGGTTATGAAGCGCCACTGGAGAACTCTGTGACGTCACAGAGCTGCTCCCTGGACCCAGGTGAAGGGAGCTCTTTCTCTCTGACCTATGAAGAAGCCAACCCCTGATTCCCCAAGCTTAGGAGCTAAGAACTGGCAAGGAGCAGAAGACAGGAGCTTTCTTCCTCTCTCTATGCGGAGATTATTATAGTTGATAATAATACTAGCTGGCATGATTCTATAGCGCTTTACCCTTTACAAGTGACTTCATATATATGCTGTCATTCGAACTTCACAAAAGGGCTGTGAAGTAGACGGGCGGTACAGGAATCATCCTTCCTATTTCACAGATGAGGAAACTGAGGCTGAGAGAGGTCATATGATTTGCCTGAGTTCACCCAGCTAGTAAGGGTGTCAAACTCGAGCCCAAGTTCTCTGTATCTGATTCCAGATCCGATGCTTTCCACCATACCATAGGTGAATCACACCAGGACTGGAGCCTCGTTCTGCTTGGATATTTCCCTTCTTCAGATGACTTAAATGTTTTCATGACTTAAATGTTTCCGCTGAGCCCTAGACCACCAGTCACCGTTGCCTCCACAACCTGAGGCAGCGCAGGTGTAGAATACCCCTGGAGTGGCGACACGCCTTCCTCTGGGCCCATAAGGAAGGGCCCCGAGAGAGAATGAATACAGGTGTAATTAGCTATGGTCCCCTGTTCCTCCTCAAACCACTATTACCAGCACCCCCATCCTATCTTCTATTAGTTCTCTCTAGGCGGGAGCCCTCACACACACACGCCTTGGGTCTGCCAGGGAATTTAACATCTTCCTGCCCCAGGGTCCTAAGCTAGTGATTACCCCTTTCTGAAACAGTTGCCCCTCTCCCGCGGCCCCCCAAAGACACACTACATACATATTGGCCCCTTCCTTCCCGGCTCCCCCCCCCTTGGCTGCCGCCGCTATAAATAGCCCCTCTTCCCGTTTCCTAAATTCCCTGCTGACGTTGGAGCTACGTCAGTGTGTAGGAGCCGCGGCCGCATGAATGAGGAGCCGGCCGGAGTACTATCCCAGCTATAAAAGCTGCGGCGCGGTGGCGACGGCTGAGGGAGCTGAGCGGCGGGGGCTGGGACGCCAGGCATCCAGCCGTCCAGCCGACCGTCTGTCCGGCTGCTTCTACCAGGTAATAGGGGCGCATGAGGGGTGGGAGGTGAAGGTGAGTTAGGCGGGGGTGGGACTGAGTGGTGGCTGGGAGTTCAGGGAGACCAGAAGGCTTCCAGGGAGCACCAGGGGGCCGGCCCGGCACGTGCTGCTTCCTTGCTGCCCTGTCCCTCCCTCACTGTCGGAGACCGCCCCCGCTAGGCCTCTAGAGGATCCCTTGGACCCCAGGAAGTGTGAGGGCTTTGCCGTGGCCATGTCAAAGCCCTCTACACCCGGGCAGCCCCTGGGTGGGTTAGGTAGGTGGGACCACATCTCTCTCTCTCTCTCTCTCTCTCTCTCTCTCTCTCTCTCTCTCTCTCTCTCTCTCTCTCTCTCTCTCTCTCTCTCTCTCTCTCTCCCTCCCTTCCTTCCCCCTCCCTCCTTCTCCTCTCTCTCCTGAGTTGTACCGGTCCACGCACTTCTAGGGCCCTGGGACAAAGCTGCAGTAAAACCACTTATCTTGGTCCCTCCACCCGCCCCGGCTTCTGTCCCAGAGGGAGAGTGGAAGAGCCAAACGCCAAGAGCTCTGTGGGTTCCTCTGGTTCCTGCGCCATCCCAGGCATGGAGGGAGGAGGGGGAGGCGGGAATCCGCCCCCTTTCCACTCCCCTGCCCCAGTCCGGCTCCACATGCCTATCTTGCTTTCCCACCGAGGGCCCCATCCCCCGGACTCCTGCCCCCCAATTCTGTAGCTCCACGCACCCCCGCCCCCTCTCTGCAGCGGCGATGGCTTGGTGACTCAGCCTCGGCGGCCAGAGCTGGGGGTGGGGGTGCGGGAGAGGGAAGGACGTGCTTCCCACTACCGCCCTGCCCCCAGTAGAGCCACTCCGTTTTCCCTGGCTTTGCTGGACTTCGAGTCTTTCCAGGAACCCCTTCCTCGCATTTCTCTCATCTCCAGATCTAACCCATCTCCTTCAACCTGTCCAGAACCCCAGCTCTAAGCCTTCTTCTCTCTTACAAAGGTCCCTGTCCCTCCACTCTCATCCACCCTCCACCCCCTTTACTGCTGAGAGCTCCAGAGGCTCGGAGCTGTCCTCTCAGCACCAGGAGCAAGAGAGGCCGGGTTGCCGCCGGAGCTCCGCTCAGAGTACCGCCTCCAATCCTTCCCCCCACCACATCTCTTCTCTCAGACCCCTTCCCCCCTCAGCCACCGGAACTGCCCCCTCCTTTTCCCCTCCCCCGCTGCAGCCTCCCACGTCACATTGGTTCTGACGTCAGGGGCCGCGTGCTGAGCCCCCATGCTCTGGCACTTTGGGGGGGAGGGGGAAGAGGGGAGCCTTTTAATATTGGGGTGCGTCTGTCTCTCCTGGCAGCTCAGGCTCCTGTCGCTTGTCCCAGCCCCTCTCCAGAGACACTGCAGAAGCAGTAGGAGGAGGATTTATTCAGGTCCGGCCCGGGCAGCGCGCCGGCACCTTGGCTCTAGACTGCTTACTGCCCGGGCCACCCTCAGTAACAGTCTCCAGTCACGGCCACCGACGCCTGGCCCCCGCCCCTGGACACCCGGACACTCCTGGAAGCCCCGCAGACTCCCGCCGCCCCCTTCAATATTTCTGCCCCAAAACATCTTCTGGGCTCCCTCGCCAGCCCCGTGCTGCAAATTTTGCTCCCTACGGTGTCCCTGAATGTAACCTCGGACGATGCCCAAGGCCCCAGACGATGCAGAGGAGTCCCAAGCGGTGGGCTAGGGTGGGGGGCAGGCAATGGAAAAAGCTCTGCCTTCCCAGCGGGGTCCCTAGGCTCTGGGCAGTCCTCCTGCCCCGAGGGCCCATCTTTGGAGCTGTCCGTGGTGCTGATCCCAGCGGACTGCTGCTCCTGTAATCAGCCCGAGCCTCTTCTGCGTTCGGCACCCCGGGGCTGCAGTGCTGCGACTGAGCCCCCAGCCAAGGTTCGAGTGCAGGCCAACAGGTCGTAGGGGGTGTAGGCAGACCCCGCGGGAAATGCCGCAGTCCACTCCCTGGCTGCGGCCCCGGACATCCGGGACTACAAGACCCCAGCCTGGAAAATTTCATGGGGGAAGCAGGGCATTTATGGCACGAAGTATCCCGACCAAACCTTTTTGGGGCCGGGGCTGCTCCACTGAGCGGCCCCTGGAACTGCGCCAACCTTCTCCTCTTCTCCAACATTCCCCTTTCCCCCTCCTCACCCCCCACAACCTAGCCTTAGCCCTCCCCTACCCCCCCCAGCCGCAGTCTGTGACGTCAGGAAGCTACGGAGATGCCGTCACTCGCGCGCCCCACCCCCGCCCCCGCGTCTCCAGGGCAACCGTGGCTTTCGATTGTTACTGTGGGAACCGGGGGTAACAGTCTACAGCCATGGTCGCCCCGCAGCACGCCCACGCGGCCGTTCCTCCCCGCCACCCCTCCTCTGGCGCGCGCTTCTTCGCCCGCCCCGTCTGAGGGCTGGGGGAGGGAGGTGGGACTGTAGGCGGGCCGAAGGCTGAGGGGGCGGGGTCAGAAGCTCCCGGACCCCCACCCCCACCCCTCCCCTGGGTGAGAGACAGGAACCAGGCACCTATGGAGGCAAAGCATTTTGTCTTCCTCCAACCCCTTGGCACCATTTGGGGCTGGGGACACGGCATTCCTGGGTCTACAGCTAAACACAGCTTGAGGGGCCGTCCCACCGCTGCCCCCTACCACCCCCCCAAAAAAAAGGAGAGCAGCCCCAGACGAAAGCTACTGAAGATCGCGGCCATTTGTCACAGTGAGTCTATCTGTATCTATGTCTATTTGTCGCCATGAGTCTGTCCACATTGTCCCTCCTCTCAGGTAAATGTCCTTCCTGATGCCATCTCTCACCCCCCTAGCACCTAGAGATGATTAGTCACAGCCTTCTCATAGCCACTCCATCCCTTTTTCTCTTGAAAGCTCTCCCTGGCCCAAAATAAGAAAGTGGAGACTTGATGGCAAATCTTACGTTCAGCCTCTTTATGTCCGGATGACAATGTCGGACATCTTTGGCCCCTGCAGCCACCGGGGCCTGAATTGGTCAGATCTTCCAGGGATGAATTTGAGAATAGAATTTTCCAGGGGTCTCTTCCCCACCCCCAATACATGCAAAGAAAAAGAGACACTGGTGAGAATTATCATGCTGAGGCAGGAGACAGAAACACAGAACAGAAGGAGGGAGGGAGAAAATATGAATGGCTTCATGCAACCTATTATAGGCATAGTTCCCTTCTCTCCTCCACTAACACTTTCTGCCCAGTACCATTTAGCGTGGCAATGGTAAACTAGAGAAATAACGTTCTCCTAGGATACCAGAGTTCAGCCAGGTAAAGCAGTTCTAAGTGCATGTCTCCAGAAAGTCTTCAATAGATTTCAGCCATAGTGTGACTGGTATTTCCAGGCAGGTGGGTTTTCTGGAGCCCCACTGCCCAAACTGTAGGTAGCTATACATAGGAACCCACTTTGCAGATGTGTAAGATAATGGAACATCCTAGGTCTGAATCCTTACCCTGTAAGACAACAGGTTGTGGGTTCAAACTTCCCTGTTCCACCTCCATAAGGAGGGTGAACTTTGCTTTTCTATTTAATTCCATCCAGGGCAAAAGTCTTGGAGCCTGAAGCATCTAGGATGCTAGAGCTAGGAGAAATCTGAGCTAATTAGTCCAACTCCCTCATTTCATTGATAAGGAAAATAAGACTATCTAGTAAGGAAGTGACTTCCCTAAGGGGATATAGTGAATTTGTGTCAGAGCTGGAATTAGAATCCAGGTTTTCTGGCTCCTTCCTAACCCTAGTTATTATTATTAATTTTTTTTTTTGCCTTTTTTGTGAGGCAATTGGGGTTAAGTGACTTGCCTAGGGTCATACAGCTAGTAAGTGCCATGTGTCTGAGACTGGATTTGAACTCAGGTCCTCCTGATTCCAAGGCCAGAGCTTATGTACGGTGCCACCTAGCTGCCCAACCCTAGCTCTTTTCATTCAACCAATGTACCACAGACAGCTGGGAAATTTGGTTCTGTGAACTGTGAGGTGGGTGCTTTGTAGGTCTGTGAAAATATGGACTCAATCTGTGGAGAGAGAAGGTAGGACAGAAAGACCAGGAATCACACAGAAAGAGAAAGTTGTGTCTAAAATAGCAATTTGGCAGGGGATGAGATCATAGAACCTTAGAATTTTAGCTGGGGAAACAGACTTTAGACCTTTAGTCTCGTTCTCTAATTTTACAAATGAAGAAGCCAGGGCCCAGAGGACAAGTAACTGATTCAGGAACCACATACAGGTAAACAGGAGAGCTAGAAGTTCTGAGGCAAATGATGGCACAGTTTCCTTGGGTTTCCTTACAAGACAGCACAGAACGGGGGAAATGCTGGATTAGGAGCCAGGACCTGAGTTCTACTCCCAGCTCTGACACAAATCTAGCTGTGATACTGAGCAATTCAGGTCACTTCTGGGCCTCAGTTTCCTCTTCTGAAAAATGAGGGGCTTTGGATCTTTTTCTGTTATTGTAAGAGTTACTCTCACTCTGCCCATCATCACCACCATCATCATGCTGTCTGGAGTTAACAGCATTTTGATTGGTTGGTTTCCCTTCTCCCTTCCCCACTGTTCAAAATACAATCAAACCTCATCTTTCATTCTTAGAACCCTGAGAGGTAAGCATAGCAGCAAGCATTATTTTCTAGATCAGGAAATGGAGGTGCGAATGTCACTCCTTTCTCGTTTCCCTCAAAGTACTCACCTTCCCACATTGACACAGATTCTTCAAAGTTAGAATGAGGCTTGCGCCTCAAGACTGTGCACATAGCTGCCAGGGTGCCAGTGCCTAGGGCTCAGAGATGGTGTGCTGGGTGGAGGGGGGAGGGGGGAGGGGAAAGACAACTCCAAATCTCCTTGTGGGGACCAAAGCAAAAGGGGTTTAGGAAGGGCCTGAGAAAGAGAACAAATGGCTTAGTGGTGATGCAGGTTTTCCTTTGTCTCCGAGTCAGTCTGGAAGGACAGTATCACATGGTAGCGTGGCTGAGGGTGGGACCAAGCACTAAATGGAACAAGAGGGCAGTGGGCCAAGTTGTCATACAGTGGAAGGCAGGGGGGGCGGGGCTGGGATGTCTCCAGAGGAGTGACTGGGAAGCCACTGACTGTGCCTCCCAAGGGTAAGGCTGTCAGGCTCAGGTCTAGCTGCTGCTACACAGAAGACTTCAGAAAGCTGTCCTGTGACTCCATTCTACTGGAATTCTACGAATCTTACTCTTGCCTGGGCCTCTGAGTGAGGATCTCTTTTCCTTTTCCTCTTCGCCCGTGGACAAAGTGCCTTCAGACCAAAAATGGAAAATTCAAATGAGAAACTTGGGGATGTATGTGTGTATTTTGTACACTTGTCTTGGGAGTGGCCGACACACTCATTCAGCCCCTACCCAGGGCACTTCATTCACACCCATTCATTCAAAAGTATTTATTTAACACCTGCTGTGAGATGAGAACTGGAGGCACACAAGTAGCTTTCATTCTATTGGGGTGAAACAACCCACACATAAATACAAAATCATTCCCAAGAGGAACGCTAGCAAAGGGGTGTGGGGGAATTAGGGCAGGTTTCATGGAGGAGATGGTGCTAGAACTAAGCTTTAAAGGAAGCTAGGGATCGACAAGGCTTAGAGACATCAAGATTGCACCCAGGCACAGAGGACACCCTATACAAAGACACAAGGACACAAAATATACGGGGAATAACTGCTAACTTGGATGAAACACAGAGTGTGCAAGAGGAAAAAAGAATTGCACAGTAGCAGACCTGGAAAGACAGGCTGGAAACCAGACTGTGAAGGGCTTTCTATGCCAAACATGTTTTATTTTATTCCTACAATCCAATAGCCACCGGAGCTGCTCTGAACGGGGGAGGAACATGACCAAACCTGGGCTTTAAAGTGTATCACTGACAACTGTGTGGAGGAAGGATAGAAAGCAGAAAGTGGAGGCTGGGTACCCAATGAGGCTAACTGCAGTAATCCAGGCAAAAGATGAAGAGTCTGAAGTATGGTGGTGAATGTGAGTGGAGAGATGGGGACAAACAAGCGAATAGACGACAACTGACTGGATAAGAGATGGAAAAATGATACCAAGACTGAAAGTGGGGGGGGCCTGGAAAGACAGTGGCATCCTCAACAGAAACAGGAAAGTTAGGAAGAAGGGAGGAGAGTTTGGAGATAAAAATGAGTACTGGTCTTGAGATGCCAGTTGGGAATATTCAATAGGCAGTTTGGCAAAGTCAAAGCTGGATAAGTCTACGAGTTTTATTTGAATATAGATGATCATCATTAGTGAAAGGATCACTTGCAGAGTAGAGCAGAAAGCCCTGTGATGCACCAACACATAGAGTCAGGGCACAGAATGATGATCCAGCAAACCAGACTGAGAAGGAATGGTCAGAGAAGAGGAGAACCAAGGGAGAGCAGTGTCAAAAGAATGTACAGGAGGGTGGTCAAGAGTCAAGTACTTCAGAGTTCAAGAAGTCTGACTGCTTAGCCCACCCTGCTTAATTTGAGTAGGCCAGAGGCTCCCTCCATGCGACTGGTATATGTGTGCACTAGAGAAACAAACACCTCAAATATCAAAATATATGGTTTATTGGGTGGCAATTACATTACTAACATTTCTCTGAATCCACCCCTTTCCTGTCCACTTTTAGCCCAATATACCCGCTTTAAATTCCCGACAGGTCAATCAGCCCATTTCTTGTCATAGAAACTACGGCACAGAAAATCTGTCCAGTGTCTCAGCCTTTTTGCCCTTTCCCAGTTGAATCCTCCTTCATCTGACTGCAGAGTTCACAACCCTGCTCCTCTCTGGAGGATGGGCATAGTCTGGGCCCAAAGGTACCAACATCTCTATTAGCTGATCGATGAAGGCTAGGAGCTATACCCACGTCAAGCTTGCTGGCAAAAGAGTGGCTGGCCATGAGCTTCAAGTATCCTCAATGATAGGTTGCGGGGACAGAGGGTCAAGGGAACCCAGAAATCTCACTTTGTAAACTGGTCCAGGAACTTGAGATATACTTGGCGCTGGGGAGAAGCTGCTGGAATGAAGTGGCCACCAGGGTGGGAGAGAGTGACTGCCCCAGAGAAGCACCCAGCTAGCTCAAGACTCTCCTGAGTAGGGATGACTCTATCATTCTCTCCCAGCACGTGCAGTGAAGGTAGCAACAGGGGTACCTGCGGGGAAGGCACTGCGAGTTTGGGGCCTCTCGGGCGAAAACCTGAAACCAAGATGACAAATCGAGGGAGGGGGAAGCGGGGGTCACCCGCCTGCCCCAGCGCGCACACCAGGGCTGCTAATGCCGCCCCTTGACTAAAACCAAGGAGTCCATCCAAGGGGCCATACTTGGTCATTGCTTGGCCGACTACACCCAAAGCTTCCTCCAGGCCACGGCACTCAGCGGGCTCCTCTAGGGCGGAGAACACGGCTGCCTCCGGATCCGAGAACCACCAACCTCGAGGGTCTTCCTCCGGGGAATAGGACCCTATGGGAACACGAGCAGGGCAACACGGTGAGCCGGAGCTGCAGATGGGGGGGGCTGGGGGAGTAACTGAGGGCAAGGGAAAGGAGCAGAAGCAACAGAGCAAAGGGTGGCAAACGGGGGATGGGGAAGGGGAGGTCCCGCCAGAGGAGAGCAGCGCGGAAGCTCCGGGTAACCAAGCAGAGAGGCCGCGTGCGAGGGGCGGGGACGCACGCGACTGGGGTGGGCGGGGCCACTCACCAGCCGGAGGGGCGGGCCCTGGGATGGGGTGCGGGCCGCTGAGGTACAGGAGCTCAGCGCGGCCCCGCAGCGCCTTCCTCAGAGACCCGGTTTTCTCGCGGAAGCCGCGCTCGCTCTGTCTAAAGCCGGCCAGGCACAAAATCCGCAGCAAAGGTCGTGGTTCCGACATGGCGACCTTCACACCAGAGAACCGGAAACTGCTCGGCAGCAAGCGGAAACGGAAGTGACTGGGGGTGGGCTGAACACAAGGGGCGTGGCCAGCCTGGACGATTTTTTCCTAGACAGGGTGGGGGGAAAGGGGAGGTGCCGCGATGAAATCCAAGAAATGGGCCTCCGGCCAAGGAACACTAGTTCAGTACGCGGGCGAAGGCGCTGCCTTCTCGAGGCAGGCACAGTCATTGCAACCGACGGTCGGCCCGGTAGCCACGGGCACTTTCACCTGGCGGAGTAAGAAACCTGGTTAGGGAGGCTGCGTGGAAGCTCGCCCCGCCCTCCCGAGGTGGGGGAGTCCTTCCCCTCTACGGCCGCTGGGCGGCAGCGTCGGCTCGCAGCCATCGGACGAGGGGGGCCGACAGCGCCTGCGCGCCTCTCTCCCCGTGAGGATTCCCTTCAGTTCCCCCGCCTTCCCCCCTTTCTTCGCGCACGCGCAGCACGCCCCCAGCCGCCCCACCTGCTCGCCCGCTACAGAGGACGACGCCCTCGGCCGCCAGCCCTGCCGGTGGCTCGTGTGGTTCACTGCCCACGGCCCCAGGGAGTTGCTGGAGTAGAAGTCCATGGGGTAGGGCTGCTGCCAGGAGACGTCCCTCAGGGCCACAGCTGCCTGCGGGGGGCAGGGGGAGTGGTGCTTCTGAGCAGGTGCCCCCCCCCCCCCCGTGGGTAGCAGCCCCACCCACATCACCACCTCCCCTGCAGCTCGGGGCCAGGGGCAGCCCCTCGAGGCAGAAGAGCTGGAGCACCGGTTACCAAACCACTCCGCGCCTCAGTTTCCTTATCCGTAAATGGAGGGGGTAGACCGAGAGGCCCTCTAAGGCCCTTCCAGGGCCAAATCCTGGATCCTTCCTCAGATGTAAACGGTTCCCAAGGGAGACCGTAGCCCGCCTTTGGGGACAGGGGGAGCCCTGACCCGCTTGCCCAGGGGACCCTTCATGCAGTGTTACCTCGTAGGTGGTAAGCAGCGGTTTGGGAAAGGCTGTGCCCCAGTCAATGGAGAGGCGTGGACAGGCCACCTGTACCCACCTGAGACAAAGTATCAAAGGCTCAGCAGACCAATGAACCCCTTCACCGGAAGCTGGACCTGATTCTGCCCAGCAAGAGGCCAAGTGAATGACCTTGGCATCACCTCCATTACCCCCCCACACTTCGGCCACCCCCCCCAGGCCATAGGCCAAGTCACCTTAACTACCCTGGGCCTCAGTTTCCCCATCTGTAAAATGAAAGGGTTGGACTAGATGACCTCAGAGTGTCTTCTAGTTGCCGAGATACATGATTCTGCGATTTGCTCCTCTGGACTAGAGGCTCCCTCTACTACTCCTAAAATTTGTTTTAGGGAAGCTTGTATTTTTTTTTTTGCCTTTTTGGTGAGGCAATCAGGATTAAATGACTTGCCCAGGGTCACACAGCTAGTAAGTGTCATGTGTCTGAGGTCAGATTTGAACTGGGGTTCTCCTGACTCCCTGGCTGGAGCTCTATTTACTTTGCCACCTAGCTGCCCCTCCCAAGCTTGTAATTTTTTCTGCAGGGCTGGACCCCCAGCCAAGTCTGTAAGCTCCCCAAGGGCAGGAATGATGTATGAAGCCTGCCCTGTCAGACCCTCCTGTGATCAAGGCCAGATGACCCAGTCAGTGATCAGTAAATGTTGGCATCTGATGACCACCCTGTTGTCGAGGCTGGTGCTGAGGTGCCCAAGGTGGGATAGTGGTTTGGGCACGTGTGCTGCCAAGCTCCTGTCTTGCTTGGCTCCCTCAGAGTCCTTAGGGGGACTGCTTAGGGGGAGGGGCTCGCTAGAACTCACACATCCACTTCTGGGAATAGGCTGAGCTTGCTGGGGAAGATCTCGGACAGCAGCAGCCTGAAGAATGAGAGCCCCAACTGGCCGAGCCGGGATTCCAGATGCTGTGGAAGTCACACCGATCAGAACTCCAAGGCCACCTACCCACAGACCCATTCCCTCATCCGCAGACATAACTGTCTGAGGGGCCCTGGAGGGTCTCCTCTAATGCTGCAGTGTCCCCCATTCACCTGCCTGCCAGCCAGGCAGATAACGCAGATCATGCCCTAGCCCAGCCCCAGGAGAATCAGAGATCACACTGGACATTGTCTACCTCCCCTAGGCTACCATCTCACCTCGAGGATCTTGGGGCTCCCCTGGCGGCCCAAGGTGCCCAGGATGAGGCCCCAGGATCGGGCAGACTGGGCAGCGGAGACGGCCTCCTGGCGAGCAGCTTGCATTTGCTCATGGCTGTAGTGCTCCCTGGACAAGACCTTACTGTACGGGTCATACCTGCAGAGCAGAGTAGGCTGCCCCCATGCCCAGGAGGCTGTGCCCAAGACAGAAGACTCCCTACCCCCACCCTCCAGTTCACACGGCTTACACAAGCCCCATCCACCACCTGCTTCTGCTGTTGAAGGCTAATTGAGGAGAGGGCTAAGGAAGGCAAGAGGGGGAGGGTTGGGGAGAAAGCAGAGAAAGGCTCTGCCTACAGGGAGGGGCAGCCAGCAGCCCCAGGAAGCTGGCTCATCGGCAGCTGGGATCTTACTCCCACCATGCCCGACCCCTCAGATCCCCCGAGCTATGGGGCTGACCCAGTCCTCAAAGGGAGTGAAGCAGAATTTCTACCAAGTGGAGCCAGGGCAGAAGCAAAACACACCGGAAGGCCCTTACACCGCAGCATTCCAGTACCTGTATGCAGAAATGCCAGGATTGGCAATCATGACAGACTCAAGATGGAAACGGCCATCACCAAGATACCTGTGAGTGCAGAAGAATGTTTAGCATGCCCTCGAGCCTAATCCCAGATGAAGACTGAGGGGAGGCCCCCTCTCAACTCCTGAGGCTGGGAAACAGAAAGCTGATGTGTACCCTGGGGAGGAAGGGCTTCACAGGCACACCAATGCACTGCCTCTAATTCTGTTCTTTGTGAAGGGCTGCCCCCAAGCCCCTTCCTGTCCAGTGGTCCAACAATACCCTTCTTCATCTTTAAAAGGACCAGGGTGTGGGAGAAAGCCTCCATCTCCAGAACAGCCCCTTCCTACACACCCTAGGGGACCAATTCAATTTTAATGAGCAGCTGCCCTCCACACTGCCTCTTCCCCTCCCCCACCTATGCTCAGAGGCCCCTAAGTGCAGGTACTTATCTGGGGAAGAGATATCAACTGACCACAGGCGTCAGGGAAATGGCTGCCAGAGAGGAGGTGGGGGCAGGGCAGGGCAGGGCTGGGAAGGATCAGACAGGGGCCTGTCTGTAGAACTGAATGTTCTCTATCCTACAAAGGGCAGAGATCTAGGGTAAAAACAGCCTTCCCCTTTGGGACAAGGGTCCAGCCAGAGATACCAGCTTCAGGCAGGCCCTGGGACAGGGGGAGTTGAGAAGCACCTTTTCCTCCCTTGGATTAGGGTGGAGAGTGAGGGGCCCCTCCTCAGGGCTGGGGGAACAGTTTCCTCCAAGGCAGTCTGCATTCACACAACATTAAGCATTTCCATTACCTAAAATAATTAGGCAGCAGGAGATGGTGTGCTCCTGCTCGTTAGCTGTCCTGATGCTAAATTAATGGGGCTGCAGTGTGGGCCTGGCCATTCGTCTTCTCCAATTACCTCCCCAGCACTTCGATCCCACCTCCCTGGCCCCCACCCTCTGCCCCTCCCAGTTCTCTCCCACCCAATTCCAATTCACATCAAGATATTCACATCTTGAAAAGAACACTAGAGCCCAGAGAAGCCACTGTGTGACCTTGCGCAAGTCACAGGTCTCCTATAAAATGAGGGCACTAGACCAGGTGAAATCCAAGGTCCCTTCAACCTCCAATGTTAGCGTCTAGAGGTTCCTCTGTCCCCTGCCTCCAGAACTCACACAATGGCCTCCACATCCTCTGAAAGCCGAGGGGATGTGCAGCCCAGGATCTCTCCAGGGGACAGTGGCTTGCATTGAGGCACACAAACTTTGTACTCAGTTCTCAGCTCTTGGGCAACTATCTGTGTTGTGGACAATAAAAGAGAAGAGATTGGCTGGGAGGACACAGCTCGGAGGCAGTGAGATTTCTCTGACGTTCCTTGATTCCACTCACCTGTAAAGTAGATACAAACTGGATGGTGCTGACCAGCGCCAAGGAAGTCTCTGGGGGGAAGGTGAGTCGAACTGAGTCCAATAAGTGGGCAGCGTCTATCCGGATATCTACGAAAACATAGAGCATCCGAAGGCCCTGGGCCGAGATGTCGATGGGCACTGGGGGCAGAAGGAAATCGGTCAGGATGCTGACATTCTCCCTGTGCTCTGGGAGGGACCCCGAGGGCTTGGCTCATGGCTACAGAATCAGCCCAGAAGCCAGGAGGGGGGCTGGGTGGGGAGCAGGCACAACCTGGCTCTTCCAATCCCACCCATTTAGGACCCTCACTGCTTCAGCCAAGCTTTAGAACACCCACATCTGGGACAGCAGCTGTTTCTATGGCAACCAAATCCAAAGGATGGTTCTACCTGGGGATCAGGGAGGCCTTGGCCTTCCCAGCAATGAAAAGAGACTGAGAGCAAAATCTGGGGGAAAAGAAAGCGAATGAGGCTGCAGAGGAGAGGGAGAAGTCACAAGCAGAGCTGCCACCGCATGGGCTCTGGGTACCCAGGCAGCTGTGGCCGTAATGCACCAGGAAGTCGGCTCCCAGGGCACGGGCAGTGAAGTCATCCACGCAGCAGGCGCCATACGTCACATCCCCCATCACCATGGCCTCAGCTTCTGTGAACCTGCCAGGGTAGGGGGTAATGAAAGAATTGCCATCAGCTCCAAAGGTCTGGCAACCTGCACAAAGTAGGAGGGGCCCAACTACTGCCACCCTCTATCACAGCACTGGTATGATGTAAGGATGGTTCCCACAGTGTCCTGTTCTTCCCCCCACTCCACTCTGCCCCCCCACACACTCCCCCAATAAGGAGCTGGTTGTCCACATCACCACATTCTGATACACACGGCACAAACACAGATCAATTCAGATAATCTCACACACACACACATACACACACACACACACACATTACAGAACCATCCAAGGGCCTGCATGTGTAGGTAAGAATACAAGCAAAGAAAGGAAATCATGTATGTAGATCGAGATGCACAGATTCGCAGAGGAAGATGCTGCCCAGCATGGGCGCTCCCTCATGTGGCTATATACCCCTTCACATGGGACCACATGCAACCTCTGCCAACCCAGTCAGACCCAGCCTGCCTCAGAGCTCTTGACATGGGGGAAGGGTCTGTGCCAGTCACTCCCAACACATGCATCACTGGCACGCCTCACGATGCAGAGTGGAATCTGGGTGACACAATGCTGTGGGCACCAGTGCCAGGCCTGAAACATTGAGGGGAAGGGAGAGGAAGGGGAGAGACACTCTCCCATCCCCCCCTCACTGCCACAATCAATGCCAGGCCTGAATCACCACCAGGGTGGGTGGGAGTCAGAAAAACCCTGCCAAAAAATGCACCAAGCCCTCCACCCCAGTCCTTGGCTTGACTAGTCCAGTGTGAGCCTGAGATCCTGCAAGTTACCCCTTCCCAGCCCCCAAGCCCCCCAATCAGGCCCAGCACAGCAGTGTTGTTTAGCTCCTTAAAATGCAGCCTGGGTGTCTGAGTCAGCCCTAGCACTTAATTTTTTATAGATTAAAATGTATGCAAATTGGCATGAGCCCCAGAGAGCATCCCCAAGGGGGTGGGGGAGAGACTGGAGAAGTAGATCTGTGGCAGCAGGATGGGGGAGTTGGGGAGGGGAGCAGCAGCAGGGGAGTAGGAGGTTCCCATCACGAGGTGACCTCCCCTCCCCCCCTCACCCTCCCCCCTCCCCCCTCACTGTTCTGGTGGTATGTTCCAGACAGCTCAGCACACAAGGCCCCCCAACTGTGGATAAGTGTATTGAGGAATCATGGCGGGGGAATGGAACCTTCCAAACACAGGCCTACTGCCCAAATATGCCAGCCTCCAAGGCTGCAACATAGTTGGGCTTTGGGGAAGAAGACCCCTCAGAGCTTTAACCTTACTTGAATCAGCTCAGCACACATCTGTCCATTAACCTATCCCCTGAGCCCCAAGGTACCCTGGCCTCCATATTGCCACCTCGGCATCAGAACTGCCCTGCCCCTGTGACCAGGGGAATGACATTCCAACTTGAAGGTCTTAGACAAAGAGGTGAACCGGGTCGACCAGAGGCAGCTCCTGCGAAGGAGAATGGTGGGAGCCCTGATACACCTAGCCATCCCTGCTGCCCCAAACCTGCTGGAACCGCTCCGTGGTTGCTCATTGCCTCACCTTTCCAGAATGTCAACAATGGTACATGCAAACATGAGAAGGCCTTCTGGCATCTGCAGGGCAACTGTAGACAAAGTTGGGAAAACGTGGGGGCATCAGGCTATGCTTGATGTCCCACCCTCCCCCCTACTCTGATGCCAGGCCCACAGCACAGGTCTGCCCCAAGCAGATGCTTGCTCACACTGTCCAGGGAGGACAGGTGAGCCTGCCCTACCAACAGCTTACCCTTTCTGGCCCCGGCTTGCCGAACTCTCCAGATGGTCTTTGGGATCTCAAAGTTGTAGTTGGAGGGCAGGGCCTGAATGGCCTCCTCCAGCTGTGGGTCGCTCAAGATCTCAGGGGGGATCTGACTGGCTACACGGCCTCGGAGGGGCCCTCTACCTGCTGGGACACACCCAACAGTAAGTCTTCCCCTCAATCCTGCCACGGTCATCCTCACACTCCCTGAGGATACCTACCTCCTGCCTTTCTACACACCGGGGAATCCAAAAGGCAGATGCCCAAGGCCAGCCCTGGGAGAAAAGAAACCTTTCTTCCTCCAGTCCCCCACAAAACCAATATGAAAGCCGTATCACTCGGTGACTGGGAATAAATGAGTGTAATAAATGGGGGCAGGGCTGGTTCTCGAATGTGAAGGGAAGGAACAATCCCAGGGAACTGAGTGGCAGAGAGAACTGTCTTCTATTTGGGGAAGGCACCACCAAGAAAAATGAGGTGACCAGAACAGGGGGACCAGGATGGTGACTGGATCAGTTAACTTGGGAGTATTTGGCCTAGAGAAGACTTGATGGGGGAGGGGGGACAGCTGTCTTCATGTACCTAAGGGACTGTCACATGCAAGAGCGATCAGACTGTGCTCCCTGGCCCTAGATGGCCGGGCTGGGACCCACCAATGGGTGTAAGTTGCTGAGAGACAAATTTCAGACAGACAGAAGGAAAATCTGGACTAATTAGAGTCCTCCCTGAATGGATTGGGCTGGTGTAGAGGGGCTCCTGATAGGATTGGGGGGGGCTGGACTCCAAGGCCTCTGAGATCCCTGACAACCCTCGAATTCTGTGATCCCAAGCAGCCTGGCACAGAGAAGTAGCCTGAGCCTTACTAAGAGATAAATCACCTTGGTATAGTGCTAGGAGGCTTACATAGCACTTAACCGGGGGAAAATCTCATGACCACAGGAGTAAATCACTACCACCACTGTACACAGGAGAAGGGGGGCAGCTAGCTCCTGCAGTGGATAGAGCACCTAGCCTGGAGTCTGGAAGACCTGAGTTCAAATCTGGTCTCAGACACTTACTAGCTGCGTGACCCTGGGCAAGTCACTTCACCCTGTTTGCCTCAGTTTCCTCATCTGTAAAATGAGCTGCAGAAGGAAATGGCTAAAACCACTTTTGTATCTGTACCAAGAAAACCCCAAATCAGGTCACAGAGTCAGACATGACTTAAAAACAACTGAACACATAGGAGAAAACTGAGGCTTAGAAAAGCTAGCCAATTTGACTGGGGGGTTCACACAGATACTAAAAGACAACAGCCCACCCAGACACCCCATTCCCTTGGGCTTGGCAGGAATTCGGGACAGGTTATAGATGATCAGAGACAGATTCCCCAAGCCGGAGGCCAGCTTTATCTGGTGATAGAATAGGTAGATATATTATAACTGGACAGTTGTATGGGGAAAACGTTAGAGAAATCTCACTTTCCCCTTCTCCCCCATAACTCTGTCTCAATGACTGGCCTGGGGGTGATGCCTAAAAGATTCCATCATTAGAAACTGAGTTTCAAGCATATGGCTCCCTGTAGCATAGAATAGAAGGCCCAGAGCAGAGTCCCAAAAAGCTGAGGACCCTCAGGCCTTTGGGAAGGGAGGAGCTTGCCCAGAAGAGGAACATCTGGGAGGTCAAACTCTGCCTGATCCCCAATCTGGGAAGCCATGGATATGTCCTGATCAGGGCAGGCAACCCGTCTGTAACTTCAGACACGAGTCTGAAACCCAAGGAGCCAAGTGACTTGCTCAGTCACATATGACAAGATTTGAATCCAGGTCTTCCTGACTCCACTTCCATTGCAGCCAGGATGCGAAGATTACACCAGGGATCCCAAAGCACTGGGACCTCCAGGTAGGGTACCCCAAGTGAGCAATAGAGCTGGGGTCCTAGGTCTGGAAACCCCCCTAAAAGTGGTTTCTTTGAGTATTTGGAGGTTTGTTGTGGGGGGAGGGTCTGGGGATTGACGATCCCCCCCCCCATCTTTGGGTTTTCACAGATTCTGAAAGGGACCTCAAAAATCAAGGAGTCGTTTCATGGAGGAGAGGTAAGCCTACTATGTGCTAAACTCACTTTATGTCTCATTTTTATGCTCACGACAACCCGGCAGGGTAGGTGCTACATTATCAGCCCCATTTTACAGATGGGGAAACTGAGGAAGGTGGAGGTTCGGTGACTTGCCCAGCTGGTGTTTGAGGTCGGATTTGAACTCGGGTCTTTCTGACCGCAGACTCTATTTTGCAGATGGGGAAAATGGAGCCCCGGAAGCGCCGCGACGTGCCCGAGGTCTCGAAGGCACTAAGGGGTCGCGGGACCCAGGTTCCAGCCTCTCCACGTCCTCTGCTCAGGCCTGCGGGTGCCTCAGACCCGAGGCGAGCGTCTTCTCCGCCCACCACGGGAGGGCAAACGGAGCGGCACCGGAGCACCTGGCGGGCGGCCCCGGAGAGGCCCGGGTACGGAGAGGGAGATAAGAGAAGGAGGAGGACCACCGCCGCAGGAGGGAGGCAGCGCCGGGCCCGGAGTGAAGCCGCCGCACCTACCTTTGCCGGGGCCGCCCCGGCCTCCCGGGCTGCTGGCCTCCGGCTCGGCCAAGGCCGCCATCGTCAGCTCCCCCACGTGGGGACCCAAAAGGCAGCGCTAGAAGAACCCGAGCAGCCGAGACCGCAGGCATCGCCAATTGATCGCCGAGCAGCTCCTGGGAGGGGGCGGGGCGGGGATTGAGAGGGTGGGGAATGGAAATATGGGAGGGCGTGTCTTGCCTCCGAAGCGCCGCGCCCGACCTCGGACCCTTGGCGCGCGGCCCAGCCCAAGTTCCTTCTCCTACCACCTGAAGTCCAGCGGGCGGAGGAAAAGGAGGAGGAGGAGGCTGGGGTGTCTTTCCTCGCCCCTCCCCTCCATAGGACAGACCCTCCCACAGCCCCGCCCTCTCCCAGTGGACTGTCAGCTCCAGGTGGGCAGGGGCTGCTTTGCTGAAACCAGCTTGGTGCCTCCATTGGCCCAGCACAGGGTCCAACATTAGCTAGACTGGACTGGACCGAGGTCAGCACAGGGGGCCGGTCTAGCTCTGGAGGGTCACACTTAATGTCACAACACGTGTAGCTCCACAGACCTAGTTTGGAGATCAGGCAGGAAAGTCCGGCCAAAGGGCGGCTTTCTACCCTCCGGATTTAAGGGGAGCCTGAGGACCGCCTTTGCCAATGTGCAGGAGCCTCTAAGTTCTTCAAATAAGTGACCTTAGACCTGAATCCGAGGCTACTTTCCTGGATCGAGGGGCTAAAGGGTCTTCGGTGTCTGAGGGCCCAAGGTCCCTGGGAGCTGGCTAAGGTTTGAACTGGAGGCGGGGGGGGGGGGGGGGGGGGGCGGGGGGGGGCGCTGCGGCTGGAGCCGGAACCAGCCAGCGTTTCTCTTGCTCTGACCAGGCTATTTTGTCCTTGGTCTGGTTTGAGTATTGGACACAGCATCATGAAAGGCTGGGTCAGTCTGGAGAATCAGAGCGCCCCGGCCAGCCCAGCCCCTTGGGCGCTGCTCCCAGCACAGCCTGCAATAATTTAAATGCCCTAGCTTTCTGGGCTGCTTTGTTCTACCAACTCCCAACCAGGCCTCCCCTGGCTCCTCCCCCTCCCTAAACTAATCCAGGCTTCTGGCCCTTTAAGCGGAACTCCCCGAAGCCAAGCGGCCTCAGGCTCCCCCCGGAGGCCCTCTCTGCTTAGAAACCCCTAATTAAGGTGCCGGAGAGAAGGAGAAAACAAGAGATTGGGTCTAGGCCCTGCCCGGGAGGCAGCGAAAGAAAGCACAGGATGGGGAGGACTAGCAACTAGCTGGCCGCAGGGCGGGAATCGGGGTGAAGGGGCCCAAGCCCTCCTCTGCTTAGTCTGGCTCAGTCACCCTTTGAAGAATCCGCCGTAATATCAGCGACTCCCTCCAACAGGGCAGACTGCACTCCTCCATGCCCTCTCATCCTGCATGTCTGTGCTCTCATCTCCAAAAGCTCCTCTCAACCAAGCAGCAGCACTTATTAACCGCTTACTGTGTTCCCAAACCTGTGCTTAAGCACTGGGGATAGAAAACAAAAGGGGGAAAAGCCCTTCTCTCGAAAAGCTTACCTTTTAATGGGGGAGGGGGAAGACAACGTGGACATATAGGATATACAAGATAGATACCAAGGAGGTACAATACCTTTTAAGGGGCAGGAGTGGGGGGTGGGGGGAAGAGAGACAACGTGGACGCATTAGGGACATACAAGATAGATACCACGGAGATAGGGAAAGCACTCCCAGGCATTATCTGTCGGCTCTCACAACCACCCTGAGAGGTAGGCATTACAAGATATTATTCCATTTTTCAAATGCGGAAATAAATGGAGTTAACGGAAATAGATGGAGGGAATGTTAAATGACTGGCCTCAGGTCACCCAACTGGTGGGTATCCGAAGCAGGATTTGAACCAAGGCTTCCTTTGATCGTTGTTCTATCATTCCTGTTGCCTCTCCCTCAAGATTTCTTGGCATTGCATGGATTCCAATGAATACACATGGCCTGTCTGCTGGCTGGTTATGTCTCATTCCCATTAATGTGATTCTGTCACCTGTTTTTTCAGTCAGATTAGTCTTCTGTCTAACCAGGTTTATGGATGGCAAAAAGCCTTCCCATCCCGGGGCAGGAGCCTAAACCTTTGTGCTTTCTGCTTTCTTTCAACCTGGACCTACTCTGTGGGTCTGCGTCTGTCCCCTTCCCCCCCTAACTCCGGAGGACGTGCCGTTCAAAGCCCAGGCTCCTGTGGGTAGATGCCGTCCTGAGGGCCCTAGCAGTGGTTCGAAGTCCAGGTGAAAATTTGTCTCTGGGCCTGGCTCCTGTCTCAAATCTGAGGCCTGTTCTTGACATCAGATGCAAATGCTAAGGCATCTCAAAGGAACCCATCCTGGCCTGCGAATTGGATCCCTCTGTGAAACTTCCCAGTGAGCATCTCCTCACTTTCCTTATTTCCAAAGAGTGACCCGGTGGCCTCAGAGGCCAGGCAGGAATGAAGTTCGGACTTCTAAACGGCCTTGCTAGTCACTCTTTGTCCTTACTCGTCTCTATGTCTGGTCGGAAGCACCTGAGATCCCTGGCGATCCCTGAGCCGCAGCGAGACTGAGATCGGTTGGTCTCAACTCAGGTCGAGAAGCGGTGATGGGGACCCCAGAATTTTTCTCAGCTGGAGCCTACAGGGTGCCTCTCCACCCTCCATACTCCTGAGCTCCGCCGTCAGCAGATCACACTTATCGCCCCCCTCCCCCTACATACACTCAGCCCAACCATTTCCCCGCGGGGGCTTTTTGGGCCGAATTACTCACTGGCCTGAGTAATTGCAGTACCTAGGGGACAACTCAACTAGCTCTCCCCCATCTTACACCACAACGCCCGCCTCCGCGCCACCCCCGTCCCTGCCCGGGCCCGGACTCCACAGCCGCTCCCAGCTCGCGTGGGGACCAAAATAACTCCGTCCCCCACGCTCTCCAGCAAAAGCCAGTGAGGACCCAGCAGCTGCCTTTGCCAGGGAAGAGTTTGTGTACCCACTAACCGCACCCCCTCCGGTAGCTGCCGGGAGATTGTAAGGAGCTGTCCAAACCAGGCCGGCTCTGAGCTGACCCAGAGAGAACCTGTACACAATTGGTTCCAGTGTCCCCTCTTTTCCTCTCCTGTACCGGCCTGCGTTCCCGGATCGGGAGCTGAGGAGGCCCAGTCTCCTTGCTGGACTTCGTCCTGGGGGTCTTTCCTTCCCCCTAAACTTCCTCTTTTACCTCCACCGCATACGAAGGATCTGAAACCCGGGCTGACTAGGGAATAGGTTGGAAAGAGACCGAGGAACGGTGCTAGAATAAACCCACCTAGGATCTAGTTTCCACAGCAGGCAGCTTTTGAAAGCCCCTCGGTCATCAGTCCCCGCCCCGCCCCGCTCCATGCTATAGTCCTCGTCTCCCTCCCTAGCCTTGCCCAAGCTCTTAGTTTTCCCTACATCCACCAGTGGAGGGGGGCAGCTTCCCAGCCCGACACTCTAGAACCATGGACTATCAGAGCTGAAAGGGAGTTTATAGGTCATCGAATTCAAACTCATTTTACAGAGGAATGCACCGAATGGGGTTAATAGGGTGGGAGGGGGGACAAATGACTTGGCCAAGGTCACACACGTGAAGGCTAGAACAGAACCTGACTTTGAGGACTCCCAGGCTCCTTCTCCCACGGTCTTCGCCACACATCCCAGCGTGCGCCCACTTTACTCAGCCCACACCCCTTCTGCGCCTCTCTCCAGTCCATTCTCTAGGCTTTAGGGAGAAAGACTTGCGCTTCGTAGACAAGTCCCCAAGTGCCAAGGTAACAGCGGCAAGGTCTTATCGGTGTGCCCAGCCCCAGAGAGGAGGGCCCCTCCCCTAGGCTCAAATGGGGCTGGTGGGGTGGGTTCTGACCAGTGGTCTCTCTTTCACTCGCTCCTCCCCAGGACCTTGGCGGAGGTCTGGGGTTGGGTCTCCCCAAATGCCTCTGTTGAACTGCAAAGGTTCATTCTGCCCGGGTGATATCAACCACTTTGTCCATTTAGGAGACTCTCCGGGCTGGGGCTTGAGTGTGTCTATGTGCGTGTGGGAGGAGGAGATATAGTGGTCCTGGAAAAGACCTGCACCTGCTGACGTCCACATAAGAGACCATGTCTGAGACAATCCTCCCCCCCTCTCCCGGGAATGAGGAGAAAGGGGGAGCAGAGGAAGTAGGGACCCCAGCGGGTTAGCTCCAGGGCCGAGCTTCCTGGAGGGTAGGGGCTGGACTTGAATGGGCTTTAGATTGGGTGGGGGGCAGGAAGAGGAGTTGGGATCTCCTCCCCCCACTTCCCCCATCCCCCACTGCCTGCGGAATGTGCCATTCTCGGTTCCCGGCCCATTTCTCCCCGTGACCTCCAAAATCGAGGGGCCGGCGTAGAGGCTGTGCTGTCCTGCCGCCTTTGAAGTCCCTGGGGAGGAGGGGCGAAGGGTCAGAAAGGGGCCAAGGCAGGGAGGGGGCAGAGTCAGGGTCAAGGCTACTGGAGGGAGGGCACAACGGGGCCAGCTGGGAAGGTGGCCCCAAGCCCCCAGGGCACGGCGTGGCTATCGGGACGGGTGGAGCAGAAACACCTTGGGAGGCGCCGAGCGGCTGAGCGCAGCTGCCCAGGGAATAGGACGGCGCTTGGGCACCGCGAGCAGAGCGCACTTTCATAAATTTTGTATGGGAGGCGCTCCGTGAGCGGGGGCGGGGAGCGGAGAGGAGAAGGCGGGAGGGGAGGGAGGGAGAAAAGGGAGGGGAGTGAAGGAGAGGTGGGGGAGGCGGGGGGAGGAAGGGAGGCGCCCCGTTCCGCGGCTCCTCCGTGTCCTGCAAACGCTCAAAGGGCTCTTTCCTGCGAGCTCTGGGGCAAGCGCCCATTTGCAGCAGCAACCCGAGGGGGCGGGGAGGGAGGGGGCCGTGGCCCACAGGCCAGGGGGGCGGCTTCTCCCCTCAAAATCGCCGCCAAAGTGCTCCAGCCGGCAGAGGCGCGGGAGAAGCGAGAGAGTAAGAGAACGCCGTCGTCGCTGCCGCCTCCGGTTCCTGGGCAGGAGCAGCTCCCAGCCCGGCCCAAGGCACCTCCAGCGGACTCGCCCCGGCCGAGCGCTAGCGGCCGCCCCTCATTTGGGCCGGGACAGGGCAGGGCAGGGCAGGGCAGGGCAGGGCAGGGCAGTGCAAGGCAGTGCCGAGCTGCCGCAGCACTTGACCGCGGGGCAGCTATCCCCTCGGCTGCAGAAGAAGCGGCAGCAGCGGCGGCGCGAGGTTGGGGCTCAGGATGCCCCTGTGGAGTCGGGGCGCTGGGCAGGAGCAGGTCGCCGGGGCGCCCCCCGCTCCGCGCCCTCGGATTAGCTGCAGCTCACACCCAGGGATCTGAAGCTGGACCCCGCGTGGGACCGCCCCATCTCCGGCCTCTGACAGAGCGGCGGCCCCGCGACCAAGATGCTCGCGAAAGGTGAGTTTGAGCCGCAGGGGGAACTTGGGCTCCGCCGCGCTGGAATGGGTTTGCTGCGGGAGGACTCCTGCAACGGGCAGTGAGGGGACCGCGGGTAGGTCGAGGTAGTGCCGAAATGTGGGAGGCGCTGGTACTGGCTGCCGCTGGAACTTACGGGGAGAATAGCCCCAGGGTTAGCCAGGGCCAGTGCCCAGGAAGGCTGGTCCTCCGAGCTACTGATCTCGGAGTCAGTGGGTTCCTGAGGACTAGCTGCCCGAAGTGGGGCAGGAACCAGTCATTCGAGTAGAAGCGGAGGAGCTTTTCATTCCCTCAAAGTTCTGCCCTTGTAGACTGGATCTTCCCGCACTGGGAGCCGCAGCCGCTTACCCCAGGCGGCTGTGCTCGGACCCTGGCTCCCGTGCAGCAGTTGCTGTCCCTCCAAGCTGAGCCTCTGAAGGTCTCTCGGAATTCTGCCCGGCCCACCCACCCCTGCCTCTGCCCCATGCCGGTTGCCCGGTCTTTGGCCTCCTCTCCCCATTCCCGTCCTACTTTATTCTCCCGGGAAGCAAGCAGAGTTGGGCCCCGAACTAGGGGATGAAGGCGTAGTGGCCGCACTGTCCCTCTTGCCCCTCAAACTTTGCTGCAGCCCCCGGCAGGACTGAGCTAAGGGTGTGTGCCCCGACTGGAGGCCAGGGAAGGGCTGGGGTGTGGCGATTGATGGAACGGAGAGCGCAGGAGCTGGCTAGGGGAAACGGGCGGGAGCTGGCCAGCAGGTCTCACGCCTGCGGGAGGCGGCCGGACCCCAGGCAGCCTCTATAGCTCCCCGGCAGTCCGGTTCGGGAGCCCGGAGAGGCGCGGCAAAGTTGGCGCCGCTTCTGGGGAAGTCCCACCGCGCCCCCACGTGGCTCTGGCGCTCCTGGGCGGCCGTCACGAGGGAGCGGGGCGCTGTCCCCCGGGCCCCGGGGAAGAGAGACAGCGCCTTCCGAGCTGGGGCCGGTCACCCGCCACGTGGGGTAGCGATCCGTGCCGCCCCTGCCCGGATCTCGGGGTGCTGATGAGCTCTTCTGGGACCACCCCCGAGGCATCCTCGGCTCCCTTGTTCTCAGCATCATCCCTGCACTCCGCTCCCCCACCCCATCCAGCAAGCCGGCAGGCCCAGGCGCCCGGCAGATCCATCGCGCGTCCTCTGGGACAAAGGCTGAGTCGAGAGGCTCAGGTAGCGAGAGAGGGGCCTGATCCGTGAGCTCGCAGGATCCTGCCTTAATTCGCCCTTGTTTCCATGGCAACAGACTGTGATGTCGTAAGCATAGGATTGTGACCTCACAGCAGGATCAGGAAGGAGAACTCTGGTTGGGGGAAGAGGCCCCGGGATTCGGGGATAGGAGCAGGTTTGGGGGGAGGCTGATCCTATTAAAGAGGGACCGGGGCACGTGACGAAAGAAAAAAGATCAAGGCCAGTTTGAGGAACTTGAAGGCTCTTTTTGGTGATGTGGTCTTTGCCTGTCTCTGGGCCACTAGGGGGTTCGATGGAATTGTCTCTGCTCTCCAAAATAGGAGCCAAACTTCTCTGTTACTTTTTCTAGATTCCTGTTTATTGTCCTCCACGTGAGTCAGTGATGAAAAGCCCAGGAGATATGGTTAAGTGTTGTGGTCCGGGCTCTGTCCCCTTGTCCCAGAATTCCCTTTTGTTCTCTCCATCCTACCAGGATGGCTAGTCGTGGCTCCCAGATCAGGTGTTGAAACAGAATGTTTCAGGCTAACCACCACTCGAATTTATGCAGCCCTTTGAGGTTTAGTTGTAACTTCTCTCCAGTCCTGTGAGGTTGGCAGTGCAAATATTACTGGCCTCATTTTGCAGATGAGGAAATTGAGGCCTGGAGAGACTGAGCGACTGGTCTAAGTTCACACTGCTAGCAAGTAGCAGAACCAGAACCTTGGCCCCAGCTCCCTTGATTTCAGACATTCTAACAGGTTATGAAGAGTGATATAGGCTCGTGACCCAGAAGTCTGGGGCTGCAGAGACTTCCATGTCTAAGTCTGTAGGTTTCTGCTGGTAGCAGTAGTAGAGATGAACTGACAGATATCACTTCTTTTTCAGTTATGGGCCTTTTGACAGCTCACAGTTAAAAATGAACCATTGAAAACAGCCCACATGCTATATTTATATGGCTTAGGTGCATAAAGATAAATCATGTACTCCTTTGTATTGCATTTTTTCTCTTACTTCTCGTCTCCAGGCAAGCCAAAGAAGCCTGGCTCCTGACTGGGAAACGGTCCCTTCTGGGAGCCTTTCCTTGGGGAGGGATCTGCACCTCTCCAGGACTGGTTGCTAAAGGTTGGGCAGTCAGTCATATGTGCTTGGGACAGACTATTTTCCTTCTTTGCACTGCTGAATTTGGAGTATGATGCACTGGTACCCTTGGTCACTTGAGAGGTTTCCATCTTGGCTTACCCATGGGAATATCAATAGTGATACTACTGCTATTAATAAATTTATGTTATATGTCACCTTAAGGGTTACAAATGGCACTTTCTTAACCACTGCGGAAGGTAGGTAGTCTCAGCATGAATCTCCCCATTCTACAAATGAGAAACTGAGGCTCAGAGAAGGCAAGTCATTTGAGACAGTCATGGGATTTGGGACTTGAACTCATAGAGGAGAAGCCATAAATAAGGTAGTAGTCCTTGATTCCGTAGGAGGAATATTGTCTTGAAAGGTATCATGTTTGCCAGCATTTCTCTCTTCATCTTCTAGCTAGAGGACTTGGTCCCTCTGCAGAATCTAGCCCAGATCACCCGGGTGGATCCTGACTTCACCCCCTCCCCCCAGAAACTATGAAAACCCAGAGCTGAGGGTCAAAATAAAGGGAGAATGTCCAGCTTCCAGGTATGGGTGGATGTTTTAGCAGAGACCCAGCCAAAAAGGCTTGAGTGGATACTCATCAATAGTGACAGGCTTTCTATAACTTTCTGATTCTTGACAGGCTGTCTGTACCAGGTCTCCAGGAAGCAAAACAAACAAACAAACAAACAAACTGGTATTATAGAAAGCACCACAGGCTTGGAGTGAAAAGAGCTGGGCGTAAGTCCTGCCATGTGACCTCCTGTTAGGCAGACAGTTTTACTGATCGGCCTCAGTTTCCTCATCCATGAAATGGGAATAATGGTATTCACATAAATCACAGAGTAGCTGTGTCAAATTTGAAAATGTATCCAAAATCCTTTTGCAGCCATATATAAAGGACTTGTGATTTACACTGTGGGGACTCTCCAGAGTCCCAACCTCTTTGTTGTTGTTTTGGGGGATGGTTAGGATTCCTCATTTCATCTTTGTGGGGGAACTCCCAGTAGGGAAGCTCCCTCTAAAGATACCAGATGGGTAAGTTTTCTGTAACTCTTAGAAACTTAGTTGCCTAGGGCTCAGTGAAAGTTGGAAATGACTTGCCCAAGGACATCTAGCTACTGTGTGTCAGAAACCCATGACTGCATGTCCTCATGAATGCAGAGCCAGCAGCTATCAATTCACTACAGCAACACAGCCTTTGTAAGTGGCCTGATCCTTTAGGCATCGAAATTAGTGAATTTAAAACTAGACTTAGCTTCCAATGTTGGGTTTCTAACAAAAAGTTTTTTAAAAAAAGAATATTGCCCTAGGCCTGGAGAGATCAAGTGTTTTGCCCGTGGTCAGCCAATTAGTAAGTATCAGAGCAGGATTCTAGCCTAGATATTTCTGAGTCTACCACATACCTATTCATTACACTACACTGCCTCTCCTTGTAACCATAGAGCACTGTGCCAATGGGAGATGCCATTATTATTAGCCTTACGAAGACTGGGATTTTACAGAATGCGCTGGAGAAGAGTTTGGGGAGAGTTGGAAGCAGGGAGGGCAGTGTAGACAGCCCTGAAACCCAGTGGAGAATCCAGAACCCTTCCTATAATGGAAGGGGTCCCACTGAGGAAGCTTGCTCTGACTGGGTAGTGGCCTGCTTTAAACCTGAAGGAAAGCGGAAGGGCATGTACTGCATTGGTTATGTGGGGATGGTGGCTGCTGGTTGAGGGGGAGGCCTTGGGTTGGCAGTCTTATCTCTTTGATCTCCACGTTGCTCAAGCTCAGCTTAATAGTCCAAACAAGCCTGTGGTGCCAAGGGCTTAGCATTTCCAATCAGGGGAAAAGATAGATTCCCCCCACCCTGCCTAGGGTAGATGAGGCCCCCAAACCACCCCCACTGTCAGAAGGCAGAAGCAGCCCAGCACCCCAGGCGGCTTACAGCTGCTGACAATGCTGGGGCTGAATACAGCCGCAGCTGCCCTGGTTTCCATCCCCTGGCTTAGCCTGGTGGTGCTGGGGATATAAAAAGCAATGATCTGGTCAGAGATGGGAATAAGGGAGAGGCGAAGACAGGGAAGTCACCCAGCAACCTTCAGGAAGGAAGGAGAGGATGGTCCAGGGTTCTGTGCCACCAAAGGGAGCCTGTTTAAAGTCAGGAGCTATGGATTTCATTTTTAGAGCTCTGAAAAACAGAATGCAAATCAACAGCCTCTAGGCTCATTTAGAGCCTTTCCCTAAAGTTTTTTGTCTTGTTAAGCAAGGAAATAGAGTGCCAAATAGGCTTTGTTAAGTGGTAGCCTAATTAATAATTTAAAATCTTGTAGCTGTCTTTCATTAGGATTTATCTGTCCACCAACCACAAAATCAGTCAAACACACTCATTTATAAGTTAATGCCATCTCTGAATAATTCAGTGAGCAGCTAGATTAAGGCCTGCCATCCTGCAAGATGCCTTGGTTTCCACAGCCAGATGGTCTGACATGGCAGCATGAATGGACCCCCATCCTTTGGGGATGAAGGAGTCAGTGAGCCTTGGGACTGTCAAACAGTTGGTGGGGCCTGAGTCTCCAGGGCTTCTTTAGGCAGGCCAAGGGGGAGCATACACTATCAATCAGGCATTAATTAAGCACCTATTTGTGCTGGGAGCCATCCTGGCCTCTCTTTGGGTTGATCATGACTGGGCGCCCTTAAAAATGAAAAACTTAACCCAGAGAGAGAAGGGAAGAGGTTGGGAGGAGAGCTGCTCAAAAGAGCTTTTTCCATTTGGTGCAGGGATGTTGGGCTCATAAGACCGTAGCTATAGAGCTGAACACTCCTCTGAGGGGAGAGAGATGAAGATTCTCGAGGGAATCAGCTGGCTTCCTTGCAGGGACTGAGCACCTGAAGATTTTCAGCCCAATCTCCATTGGAGGGGAAGGGCTTAATTCAATCCCTTTCTCCAGGCCAGGAATCCTGCAGTAATGGAGTCTTGGCAGCTCCTAGAAGGGCCTTCAGCCCTCAGCCTGAGTGCTATGTTCTGGGTCATTGTGGAGTCTCTACAGGGCTATGTTCCATAAGGAAAACAGAGAAGAGGGATTGGAGAGAGAGAGCTGAAAATCCTGCCAGAGAGGGAAAGGAGAAGGGGTGCCGGAAAAGGGGAAGCATATGCTACATGACTGTTCTCTCCAGTGGCCTGAATAAAAGAAAATACAGTCGTGAAGGCTTGCGGGGAAATGTTCCCCTTGTGGTGTGTGTGTGTGTGTGTGTGTGTGTGTGTGTGTGTGTGTACACATACATTAGTGTATACACACACACACATCTGTATGGATACATAATATATATAGATCCTTTAGAATTGGAAGGGACCTTGGAGCCATCACTAGATGAGGAAACTGAGGCCTGGGGAGATGAAGTGATGTGGATCATAGCATCATCGTTCTAGATTTGGAGCAGGGCTCTGAGGCTACCTCATCCAATCCCCTTATTATATAAAGATAGAAACTAAAGCTCAGAGATGTTAAGTGATTTGCCCTCTGTTTCACACAATGTAAAAGGAAGCTTTTCATAGCATTCTAAGGCTTGCAAAGCACTTTATAAATATTATCTCATTTGGTTCTCACAACAACCCTGGTAGGTAGGCCCTTTTATTATTCCCATTTTACAGTTGAGGAAGCTGAGTCTGGGCAAAGGTAAGTGACTTGCCCAGGGTGGCAGCAGTAGGAAGTGTCTGAGGGAGGATTTGAACTTGGGTCTTCCTTAAGTCCAGTCTCTCTATCCACTGCACCACTCAGCTGCCTCACCCAGGTCTTTCTGGCTCCAGGCTCAGCACCTCTCCATCATACCATACTGTCTCTGGTCTCTGAAATCTTATGCTTCTGCTTACCCAGGGCTGGATTTTCAGGATTTCTCCATAGAGTCTTCCTTTAAAATTCCCCTCCAAGGCCAACAAGTGGTATTCTGGCTTTTTGAAGGTGATGCTCTATGGGTCTGGCAGGCTTGGAAAGGCTTCAAGGGTGAGCCCAGTGATGCCCTGAGACTGTCCTTATCCAAGAATCAGCCTCACTAAGCTTGTGGCCAGAAAGCTGGCCACCAGGGCCTGCCTTTGCTTTCTAAGTCATGGCAAGTCACAAAGGCCGTCTAGCAAGTGCTGAGGGTCTTTGGTCTACCCTGATTGAGAGGGTGCCCTGTGTTCTGATACCCCAAGTCCTGGGAATGCTGAAGAAGCACAAGGCGAGGCCTGCACGGGAGGCAAGCCCTCTGGCATAGTGTTCGGGTAACATAGTAGAAGTCTTGGTTTCCGATTTTACGTACCAGCCCAAATCAGATTTCACCGAGCAAAGGAACCCTGGCCATAGGGACAGAGTGAGAGAGCAAAATCAGACAGAGAGATGAAATGCAAATGCAAAGGATTGCCAAGATGTGCTTTCAGTGACTTCAGAAGGTGAGCTCACCACCCAGCTCTAGCTCTTGCCATAGGGTGGGGGAGGGGCAGGTAGCCAGGCATGAAGAGGGCCTGGAGCTCTTGGACCCTGCTCTGGAGATGCTGGAAGGTGAGCCCTGATTAGCAATCAGCAGGTGATGGCCCTGAGGTGCCAGACGGAGGGGCTTGTGTGGGCCAGTCAAGGCCAGAGGGATCAGCCACCATAGGGTTGCAGATAAAGTTGGAAGCTTCCTCGATGAAAGGAGGAAGGAATTTAGAAGGCATTGGGATTGTCAG
This sequence comes from Phascolarctos cinereus, assembly GCF_003287225.1. Lineage (NCBI taxonomy): Eukaryota > Metazoa > Chordata > Mammalia > Diprotodontia > Phascolarctidae > Phascolarctos > Phascolarctos cinereus. Next base: position 30,370,169 of record NW_027555958.1, read on the forward strand.
GGGCGGTGCCCATCCCTGACTCAGTCCCAGCTAAGGTTAGAGAGAGACAACAGAGACACGCCAGGACAGGCCTTGATGTGGAGGAACCAGAAACAGGCATTTCCTAAGAAGGAGCTGGATTCTCCGACAGGGAAATGAGGGACTCACATGGCCTGCGAAGGTGCAGGTGGAGGGAAGGGGAGGAGGAGGGAGCAGGTGGGCCGCACAGTGCCATGCCAAGGACTTCCCTGAGGAGCAGGGGAAGAAGGAAGAAAAAGGCAAAGGGGACTGCTCCCACTGAGGCTTCTCCTGCCAGGGCAAGGCACCCACTTAAAGGGTTTCCAGAATGAAGATGCAGATGGGCAGACAATCATTCAGTGCTGAGAGTGCCCGAGGGATGGCCCACCTTGAGTCCTAGGTACCTGGGGAGACTGTAGGGTGGCTCTGGGATCCTTTAGGCTCGGAAATCCCGGGGTGTGCAAGTATCTGTTCTACTCCACTGATGGGGGTGGGTACAGCGAGGGGGAACTGGGCAAGAGCTCCAGACGGCAGCTCTGAACTGGAACCTCCATGGCAACCGTGGCCAGGTCACTGTTCTCCATTTTAGCCCAGTCACAGATCCGTGAGTCCTCAGCTTGGCATTCCCTGTTCTCTAAAGGAGACAGACACCCAGGAAAGGATGATCGGAGATAATTCAGCAATCAGGACAGGGTGGGAGGAGCAGAACCATTCTCTGCTCCATTGCTGAGAGCTACTGATGCTTCCCTGCGTCTACCTCTCCCCTCCTGCCAATCTGTCTTGTTAAGATGACATTTGACAGTTGATAAGTCCTGAATTCTTTGTATCTTTCCTCTTTCCCTCCCTTCTTCCCTGTCCTCCCCCCTCCCTTCCTTCCTTTGCCCCTCCCTCTTTTCCTTCTTTCCTTCCTCCATTCCTTCCCCCTCCCCCTTTCCTCTTTCATCCTTTCTTTCCTCTATCCCTTCCTTCCCCCTCCCCCTTTTCTCTTCCATCCTTTCCTTCCTTCCTCCTCACTTCTTCCTTTCCTCCCTCCCTCCCTCTCTTCTTTCCTTCCTTCCTCCCTCTCTCTCTTCCTTTCTCTTTACCTTCCTTCCTTCCTCCCTTCCTTCTTCCTTTCCTTCCTCCCTTCCTTCCTCCCTCTCTCTCTTCCTTCCTCCCTCTCTCTCTTCCTTTCTCTTTACCTTCCTTCCTTCCTCCCTTCCTTCTTCCTTTCCTTCCTTCCTTCATTCCTCCCTCTCTTCCTTCCTTCCTTCCTCCCTCTCTCTCTTCTTTCCTTCCTCCCTCTTTTCCTTCCTTCCTCCCTTCCTTCTTCCTTTCCTTCCTCCCTTCCTTCCTCCCTCTCTCTCTTCCTTCCTTCCTTCCTTCCTTCTACCCCTCCTTCCATAAGCACTTGTGTGATGCCCGCCATGTGGTGCCAGGTGCCAGGTGCTTGGCTTTCTTCCCCTCTGCTATTCAGGGGCAGTGACCCACAAGTGTAAGCACTGCCCTGGTATCAGCTGCCATCTTGCAGGCCATGTTTGTCTCTGGGTGCCCCCTCTCCCAGGTCCCTCTGCCTTCTCCTCTTCATCGCTCTGCTGCAGTTTTGGAGAGGCAGAGAGGCCTCTGCCAGCCTGTCTCCTGCAGGAACACTAATCTCCAAGGCCTCAAAGGGCAGAGACGCTGTGTTAGTTCCCTGCTTGTGTTTACTCTCCTGTCCTTGGCTAAAGCGGATTTTCTGCTAATGAGCACTTGGCTGCCCAGAGGCCAGTGGCCTTCCTGTGCTTGGCTTTGCACTTGCTTGTGCCAGGGACAAAGAGAGGAAGCCCTATTTTTCTCATTCCCTTCTCCCGAACCTTTCCCCCCATATCATTCCTCACTGGCTTGTCTTTGGGGGCTCTGGCTTTCTCTAATGGCTTCCAGGCCTTTACTGATAGGCTGGAAGCTTTGGGGATAGCAGTCAATCACCTTTACCCTTGGATGCCTGAGCAGTTTATGTGGGGCATGAAACTCAGGGTCACCACTGGCCTTTACCAGCTGGGATTCAGAGCCCATCAGAAAGGGCACTGGCTTTCCAGAGTCAGAGGAGCTGGGTTCAAATCCTGCCTTGGACGCTTACTCCCCATGTGACCTTAGGCTAACCTTTTCTGCTCTAGGTGTGGGTTTCCTCCTTCGTAAATTAAGAGGTTCTCTGAGATTGCCTCTGTGGCCTCTTCTAGCTCTAGTTCTGGGGTCCCACTCCCATCCCCAAAAATTACTTGGCCCTCCCATACAAACTGGTTACAGACCATACCATGATGTATTCTCCAGCTCTGGGAGAGCCCAACTGTGCCCCAGCCTGGTGGATTTCTGAAGCCAGGACAGGACCCGAACTCAGACTTGCCTGCCAAAATGTGATTCTCTTCTAGAATTCCAATAGTTCTTGCTTTGGACTGCAAACTCCACGAAGGCAGGGTATGATGTCCTGTCTAAACTTTGAATGTCCCTCCCACACAGTGCGCTATCTACAGGAGTCGACGTAAGGATGTTTCTCAAGTAAAAGGTTGGATGATTGGGAAGCCCCCTGTGCAGGCTGCCCCATACCTGGAGTTTTCTCCATCTGCCTCTTTCTTAGGTCTTCAGTGCTCAGCTCTGCTGCTGCGTCCTTTCCTTCCTTCCTCCCTTCCTCCCTCCCTTCCTTCCTTCCTTCCTTCCTTCCTTCCTTCCTTCCTTTTTTCCTTCTCTGATTCCCTGTATTCTTAATTCCACTTTATAATGACTTGAGATTTCTCTTTTATGTCTTTTGAATTATCTTTGTACGCGATGTTTCCTCTCCTTTGGAATCTAAGCTCTTTGAAGGCAGGGGCTGTTGTATTTTAGTCTTTGTAAGCCCACCCTGATATATCTAGCAAGTGTGTAATAAATGCTTGTTAAATCATTGCATTAGGACAGACCAATTTTATCTTTTGGGGGAGAAAGTGGGGAGGGGAAGGGAAGAAGCATTTATATAGCACCTACTATGTGCTGTTAAAGTGCTTTATAAATATTATTTCATTTGATTGTCACACCCTGGGAGATAGGTACTATTATTATCCCCATTTTACAGTCAAGGAAAATGAGGCAAACAGAGGTTACACAGGGTCACACAGAAAGAAAAAAGAAAGTAAGGTATGTCCCAGGAAGTCCAGAGGGAAAAGATAGACCCACATGGGAAACGCACTTTTTGCCTCAGAAGAATTTTCTTTGTCTCTTGTTTAGGTTAAAATGTTTCTGATATAACAGATAAAATTTGGCTGGGGATGAGCCTGTGATTACTGTCTAATCGCTCTGAGTAGTCTGGATAATAAACGGCAAACAGCCCCTGCTAAGCTTATTCAGGAAAGTAGCCGTGGAGTCTCTTGTGCTGGCAGAGCAAGTGGCTTGGCACAAGACGATGTGTGTGCTTGAAGACAGAAACCCACCTGGCATGCCAGCAGTGGCCTCCCGGAAAGGGGGATCACAAGGGCACGCTAGCCACCCATGCCCTGTGGGCATACAAGGTTGCCTCCATGTTGGCATTGGCAGCCCCCAAGCACCGGGAGCCCATTGGCATGAGGTGAGATGTTTTTGCCGTGGGTGTGCTAGTGAGACACGCTGTGAGTGGGCATAGGGAGTAGGTGCCATGGTGCGATCCACTCCACGTGTCTCAAGAAAAGCTTGTGGGTGTGGGGCATACATTGCCCACAGAGTGGGTGAGTTGTTGAGACTCATAGCACAAACCAACTGAGCTCTGACCTACCCCACCAGAATGGATGACAGCCAACTCAGGAAATGGCAGCGCGTAGACTTTTGGTGGCAGTCTCCAGGGCACTTGGGAGAGGATGAGGGTTACAGCAACCCCTTTCTTCAAGTTGTGGGGTAGAAGCTTCTTTCTCACCAAAATCATTGCAACAGATCTCTTGGTCTCTTCCAATGCCTCTGCCTCAATCTCGGCACCATTGTGAGAGGGCCCTTACCTATGCTTATGTAGAAAGAGAGATTCATGGGGCCCTTGGGGGGGAAACTGGCAGTCTTCGGACCATCATTTATTTATAGGGATATTGGATGATGAGGGGATGGGGAGCTGAGGGGCTTCCATTAGCGAGAAGTGGACCAGGCGGGAAGCCTTGCTCTGCATTTGACATTTCCTGGGCTCAGTTCTACTAGGAAGCTGCCTTTTCTTTTATGAGGTTTTGCCTTTAATGTTCTATTCATGGGCTTGTCTGTGCAGTCCGTGCAGAGCAGTGAGGACGAGGCTGGGCAGGCTGAAGGTTGAACTGGGCTCCCCCTGCGAAGGGGGAGGGGAGCTGCGGGGGTCAGAGAGCTTAGTCGGGTAATTGGGTGGCAGATGTGGCAGAAGCCATAGAGAGAGCGGGTAAAGGAGGTAACTGCTTTTTGGATTGGGAGGCCGGTTTTTCTTTCTACCTTCATTTGCGATGGGCCCTAAACTCGCATGCCCATTTGTGTTGTCTGCCCCCGGGGAGATGCTGCCAGCCAGGCTGGGGAGCAGCAGCTCTGCCACCACTCTCCTGGCTTGGGGTCCCAGAGAGGAAGGGAAGCCTCACCAGAATGTGAGGAGGAGGCTCTCCAGCATTCCTAAGTTCATTTGCCTTCTGTGGGGAGTGTGGCACAGTGGGGTAGCATGCAGGAAAAAACTGGGCTGCGTGTCAGAACACCTGGATTCCAGTACCATAGTAAACTCCTTCGATCCTGGCGTTAGAAATAGAAAGTCCTTGGAGGTCAACTAGTTCAACCCCTTCAGATGTGACAGAGTGGACTTGCTCAGGGCCACACAGGGAGTAGGTGGGAGAGCACAGATTCTAGTCCCAGATGTTGCAGCTATCCTTAGTGTGACCTTAGACAAATCATTTACCTCTCTAGACCTCAGTTTCCTCATCTGTAAAAATGCGGATGGGGTTGGACTGGAAGACCTCTAAAGACCCTTCATGCTCTAGATTTAAGATCCCATGACACGGATATTAACAGCCTAGGATAGTTATGACAGCCTAAGAATCAATCACCTGTCTACTCTAGCTGGTAGGATACTCTGCATACAATCATAACTCAAATTGCTGTATCTCACCTATTAAGATGAACTGTCAGGGAAGAGCTTTGAGGTGTTTTCCTAGTGGTGAAGATGGATTTCACAGAGCCATCTCACCCTCCTACAGCCCACCCTATCCTCCCATCCTGCGACCAGCAGCCTACATTGGTGAGATGGTTGGTCAAGAAATAGCCCAGTTGTATTGTTATACCTAAGTGTCTCTTCATGAGAGAACAGCTGTGTGTGCTGGGAGATGGGGGGAAGCCAGCTTCTGAGACAGAGGGAGCCTGGATTAAAATCTCAGCTCTGAAGCTTTGGAGGATTCTAGGCTTGTATGTGGATCGATCACTAGTTCCCCAAACAGGGTTTTCGTTGTTTAGTCTTATCTGACTCTTGGTGACCCCCATGTGGGGTTTCCTTGGCAAAGACACTGGATGTTTTGCCATTTCCTTCTCCAGCTCATTTTATAGATGAGGACCTGGGGCAAACAGAGCTAAGTGACTCGACCAGGGTCATACAGCTAGTAAGTGTCTGAGGCTGGATTTGAACTCAGGAAGACGAGTGTTCCTCATTCAAAGCCCAGCACTTTATCACCACACCAGCTAGCTGCCCTCAACACAGGCTAAAACAGTGCTATTATTCTTTAGTCAGGGATGACGTTGGCATGAGGTATGCTCTCTGTCTCCCCATGTAAGATCCCTCTCTGCGAGGCCCATCTCGTGTGCCGTGAGCATATGGCCAAGGGCAGGTGTGCTGACCTAGGATGACAGAAATGGCGGCCACATTCCGTTTCGTGCTGGAGAGTCCAGCAGGGCAGGCTCTGGGCTGGGAATAGAAGCAGTGGCCTCATTTGGAGGGAATTTAGTGTTTTACTTGGCAGGATTTTGTGGAACAGAATTCACACTATTGATTCCGTGGCAAACGAAAACCTCCTTCTAGACATTTTGGGCTGTGGAGAACTGGAATTTTTCAACAAAGCCCGACCTAGCACTAGGAGATAAACTGCAGGGCAATGCTGAGCTCAGGCAGAACCTGGCACAAGCAGGATTCTCCTGTCTTGTCTTCTTCCTGGCCAGTTGCTTTGAGCTTCTGCTTCTCTTCCCTTGGAGGGAATTAGATTGTTACCTAATCCTGTGGTTTCACCTGAATCTCTGAGCAGCTGGAGAGAAGCTTCATTCAGAGGCCCTATAGAAGCATCAGTTCAGAGCTCAAGGGGACCTCTTAGGCCTTCTGGTCTTACAAATGAGGAAACTGAGGCTGAGAGAAGTGATGGTGATTTGCCCAGACAAATCTGAGTGGCAAAGCACAGATTCAAAATCGTGCTCCTTCTTTTCCCAATCCAAGCACTCTCTCTACTACTTGGGTGACTTTGGACAAGCCATCTGAGTCAGGTTTTGGTTTCCTTGTCTGTGAAATGGGAGGATGATACCTGTCATGATTATTTCACACCAGGCTGTTTAGAGGAGAGGGCTTTGCCAACCTCACAGCACTGAAGGCATGTGTTATTACTTTGGACCGCTGTCCTGTGGGCCATCCCTCTGGAGGCACCCAGGAGCTAAGGAGGCAGATCACAGGAGGCCACAGAGCTGGAGAAGCCTTCCAGGTATCTTCATGGGATCTCCTGCTTCCATCTTCCCCTACCCATACTGGAACCCATCCAGGCGCATCTTGTGAAAAATGTTTTGTTGACACTTTCTTTTTCCATTGCTGTTAAGTCCTAATTACCACTCTATACCTCATCACCCCCTTCCCCCCAAAAGAATGTCAGAGTTATAAGTGGTTAGTGATCATTTAGCCCAGCCCCTTCATTGAACAAAGGGTGAAACTGAGACCTAAAGAGGGTCAGAGCAGAAATGCAAACTCAGGACTCCCGACTCTCAGGTCCTGGTTCTTCATACTGTATCACGGTGCATTCTGGGACAGGGATTTTCTGAGCCCACTGAGGCCTGGCCCGAGCTCAGAGATTGTTAGACTCGGACCAGAACCTCAGAGGCTGCTAGTCCAACCTAAATCTGAACAAGAACATTCTCAAACAGTCATTCGGTTTCCCCCTGAGAATGCCCAGTTACCTTGCTGCCTTCCAGGGCAAATCATTCCTCTTAGGGAAACGCTTTAATTGTTTTCTTTGTTTCTTTTTTTGGCCAGGCAATGGAGTTAAGTGACTTGCCCAGGGTCACACAGTTAGTGTCAAGTGTCTGAGGCCGCATTTGAACTCAGGTCCTCCTGAATCCAGGACCAGTGCTCTATCCACTCTGCCACCTAGCTGCCCCAAATGCTTTAATTGTTAAGTTTTTCCTTACATTCAGGTGAATCTGCCTCTTGTTAGCCTTTGGCAACCTGGCTCCAGCTTTCCCTTCCCATATTCATCATACATGCATTTTATTGGCCAAACTTGCTCTTTTTCATACATGATACTTGATAACCATTCTCTGTGCCTTTGCATAGGCTGTCCCCTATGCCAGGAATGCCATCCCTCCTCTCTTACTCTCCTCAGAATCCCTGATCTCTTCAGAGTTCAGCTCAAGTGCCATCTCCTGAAGAAGTCACCTTCGCTGAGGTGCCTCCCTATCTGAAATAACATTGTATTTATTGTGCATCCACTTACGTGTTTACAATTATTGTCTAGTTCTTTTCAGTGGTATCTGACTCTTCCTGACCCAATTTGGGATTTTCTTGGCAAAGATACAGGGATGGGTCGCCATTTCCTACTCCAGCTCATTTGACAGATGAGGAAACTGAGGCAAATAAGGCTAAGTGATTTTCCCAGGGTCATACAGTTAGTATCTGAGGCTAGATTTGAACTCAGGTCTTCCTAACTCCAGGCCTAGCACCCTATCCACTGTGTCACCTAACTATAGGAGTGTACGGGGTATGGAGGGAGGACTAGCACCTTTGGTGAGAGGGCTTGCTGAGCCCTTTCCAGGGACGCTTATCCACCTTTGGTGTTCACCTGTCACCCAACTCTCACCTGTGACTCCAATGAGCAGTGGCCACACCCTGGCAAAAACCATCTTGGCAGATGGGTTAAACCAAGTTAAGGGTAACAGACAGGCCTCAAACCCGTCAGTTAGGAGGGCGTCTAGCCATCATCTTGATTTCTATCTTGCCATTGGACTTGGATGACTTTAGGAGAGAGAGTGAGGCTGATGACTGTGTAACTTCACCTCCCTTAAATCTAATTCACAATTAAGTTATTACTGAAGTCATGATGTCACTGCTCTTCTTAAAAATGAAGGGCAATGAGGGGCAGCTAGGTGGCACAGTGGATAGAGCACCGGCCCAGAAGTCAGGAGGACCTGAGTTCAAATCTGGCCTCAGACACATAACACTTACAAGCTGTGTGACCCTGGGCCAGTCACTTAACCCAACTGCCTAAAAAAAATTAAATTAAAAAAAACAAAGGACACTGTGTGACCCTGGGCAGGTCACTTAACCCCATTGCCTAACCCAAAAAACAAAACAACTCCCCCCTCCCCGAAATACAGACAACATATGCTTACCTGTTGTCTCCTCCAACAGACTATAACTCTCCTTGAAGGCAGGAATTGTTTTGATTTTTGCCTTTGCATCTTCCTCACCTAGCACAATGCCTGGAACACTGGAAGTGCTTAATAAATGCTTGTCCATTGGTTGAGTAGTCTTAGTTATCTCCTCCAGAATTAACCAAAACAAGTGTAGTAATCCCTAGACCAGCACTCCAAAGATAGCTATTATGGTCCCCATCCCCACCCAAGTCTTCTCTTTCCCAGGCAAAACATTCCACCAGTTTCATTGACTGACTCTCACATGGCATAGTTTTGAATCCCAAAGCCTCACTGGTCCCCTGACTCCAGGGGTTACCCCATTCTGTCCTTTGGGGATAGTTTCAGTTGGATATGCTCCAGTTTGTCGGTGCTCCCCCTACTGATGAGGGTAGAGCATCACAGAACTGTCTCATTCCACATTCTACAGAAGGAGTATTAGCATATAGAAGGAATATACAAGGGCATTGTTCCTTCTATTAGTATGTCTTCAGATCGCATGAACCTCACTGGCTACTGTATCACCATATCACACCAGGACTCCATGTTGAGCCTGTTGTCATCACCAACCCCAACTTCAGATTGCACACAAACTATTATTTAGCCTTGTCTCTCCTGCCCTGAATTACAGGATTGAAAAAATTCAACTACACAGTAGAGGGTGAGATCACTGGTAACTGCTTCCTCCAAGGTTTCGTTTTCCTAAGAATTGCAATCTGCAGCATTAACAGGAAAACGTTTCCATTAGAGAGATAGGTCTGTGCACCAGGGAGTAGCTTGAGGCGATTTGAAAGCTCTGTACAATTTCCCAAAGGCCCTCTACCCTCTCTTCCTCCTATTCATCTCATGGTAGTCCGTCCACCCATAGTACCTTTCCCCAAATGTATGTACTAATTCAATGTACAGTATCTATATATCCAGTCAATCTGTCTCCTGAGCCCCAGGCCTGCATTAATTACCTTTTGGACATATCAGATTAGATGTCCTCTCGGCATCTTAAAATTCTGCATGTCCAAAACCAGATCTCATTGTCTTTCCTCCTAAATTTTTTTTAAAATTTTTAAAATATAAATTTATTTATTTTTAGCTTTCAACATTCACTCCCACAAGTTTTTGAGTTCCAAATTTATGCCCCATCTCCCCCCTCCTCCCACCCCAAGATGGCATGCATTCTGAATACCCCTTCCCCTAGTCTGTCCTCTCTTCTATCTCTCTCCCCTTCTCTTATCCCCTTCCCCTTCTATTTTCCTGTAGGGCAGGATAGACTTCTGTACCCCATTTCCTGTATTTCTTATTTCCCAGTTGCATGTGAAAACATTTTTTTAAAACATATGTTTTTAAAACTTTAGGTTTCAAATTTTCTCTCTTCCTCCCTCCCCACCCACCCTCATTGAAAAGGCAAGCAACTCAATATAGGTTGTACATGTGCAGTTATGCAAAACACGTCCATAGTAGACATGTTGTGAAAAACTAACTCTATTTCCCTTAATCCTATCCTGCCCTCCCATTTATTCTATTCTTTCTTTTGACCCTGTCCCTCCTCAGAAGTATTTACTTCTGATTACCCCCTTTCCCAATCTGCCCTCCTCTCTATCATCCCCCTGCTCTCTTGTCCCCTTCTCCCCCTATTTTCCTGTAGGTAAGACAGATTTCCATACCCAATTGAATGTGTATGTTATTCACTTCTTAAGCCAAATCCTATGAGAATAAGATTCACTCATTCCTTCTCACCTTCCCCGTTTCCCCTCCACTGTAAGAGACTTTTCTTTTCTGTTTTTTTTTTGTGAGATAATTTACCCCATTCTACCTCTCCCTTTCTTCTTCTCCGAGTATAATCCTCTCTCATCCCTTAATTTTATTCTCCAGATATGACCCCTTAATCTTCAACTCACCCTGTGCCCTCTATCTATCTATCTACATATACATACATAATTTTTTTCCTCCAACTACCCTAATACTGACAAAGGTCTCATGAGTTATAAATATCATCTTTCCATGCAGGAATGTAAACAGTTCAATCTTAATAAGTCTCTTATGATTTCTCTTTCCTGTTTACCTCTTCATGTTCCACTTGAGTCCTGTATTTGAAAGTCAAATTTTCTATTCAGCTCTGGTCTTTTCATCAAGAATGCTTGAAAGTCCTCTATTTCACTGAATGACCATTTTTTCCCCTGAAGGATTATACTCAGTTTTGCTGGGTAGGTGATTCTTGGTTGTAATCCTATCTCCTTTGCCCTCCTGAATATTATATTCCATGCCCTGCGGTCCTTTAATGTAGAAGCTGCTAAATCTTGTGTTATCCTGATTGTGTTTCCACAGTACTTGAACTGTTTCCTTCTGGCAGCTTGTAATATTTTCTCCTTGACCTGGGAACTCTGGAATTTGGCTACAATATTCCTAGGAGTTTTCCTTTGGGGATCTCTTTCAGGAGGAGATCTGTGGATTCTTTCAATTTCTATTTTGCCCTCTGGTTCTAATATATCAGGGCAGTTTTCCTTGATAATTTCTTGAAAGATGATGTCTAGGCTCTTTTTTTGATCATGGCTTTCAGATAGTCCAATAATTTTTAAATTCTCTCTCCTGGATCTATTTTCCAGGTCAGTTGTTTTTCCAATGAGATATTTCACATTGTTTTCTAATTTTTCATTCTTTTGGATTTGTTCTACTGTGTCGTGATTTCTCATAAAGTCACTATCTTCCAATTGCTCTATTCTAATTTTTAAGGAAGTATTTTCTTCAGTAATCTTTTGGACTTCCTTTTCCATTTGGCCAATTTTGCTTTTTAGGGCATTTTCTCCTCATTGGCTTTTTGGACCTCTTTTGCCATTTGGGTTAGGCTATTTTTTAAGGTGTTATTTTCTTCAGTATTTTTTGGGTCTCCTTTAGCAAGCTGTTGACTTGTTTTTCATGATTTTCTTGCATCACTCTCAGTTTTTCCTCTACTTCCCTTACTTGCTTCTCAAAATCCCTTTTGAGCTCTTCCAAGGCCTGGGACTGATTCATATTTTTCTTGGAGGCTTTGGATGTAGGAGCTTTGACTTTGTTGTCTTCTTCTGGTTGTATATTTTGATCTTCTTTTTCACCAAAGTAAGATTCTAGTCTGACTCTTTTTGCTGCTTGCTCATGATCCCGGCCAATTACTTGAGTTTTAAACTCTTTGTTAAGGTAAGAGTCTGCTTCCAATGTGGAGAATGTATGTCCCAAGCTTTGGGGGTTTGTGTAGCTGTTTTCAGAGATACTTGTAGGGACCTGTACATTTTCAGTTCTTCCAAGGTGGTATGATAAGGGGCGAGGTGTTTACTCCTTTCCTGGCCTGTGACCACAGGTATTCCTTTCTGTCCTGTAACTGTGAGGAAGGATTCCTCTGCACAGCCACTGCAAGCTCTACCACGCCAGCGTTCCTCCTCACCCCAGCACCGCTGCCCAGAACTGTGACCCAGGTCCAAACAGGGGCAAACCAAGAGATTCCTGCCTCAGCGCTGGCAAAGAGATCCCTGCAGTCCCTCTCTGATCAGCCACTGGATTCCCCCTCAGTCTGTGGGCTGGAAGCTCAGGAAGCAGCTGCCCCCCCGGCGCCACGCTCTTGGGGAATGGAGCTGAAACCCCACCTTCCTGTCTCATCACCGACAGAAACAGACTTTTCCCACTGACCTTCTAAGTTGTCTTTGGCATTCGTGCATTGAGGAGTCCGGAAACCTCCCCAGCTGCCCGCGATTCAGTCCTCTGAGGCCTGCTCCAGGTTCCCTGCGTCCTGCTCGCCCACACCACACTGCCCTGCGCTCCCAGCCAGGCGCGATATGCCTTTCTGATCAATCATCCAGGTTGTCTTGGGCTGGAAATTTGTTTCACTCGGTCTTTTTGTGGGTTCTGCTGCTTCAGAATTTGTTTAGAGCCATTTTTTATGAGTATTTGGAGGGGTTTGGGGGAGAGCTCAAGCAAGTCACTGCTTTCACTCCGCCATCTTGGCTCCACCCCCCTAAATTTTTCTATTACTGTTGAGGGCACAACCATCCTCCTGTTCACCCAGGTTAAAAACTTCAGTGTCATCCTCAATTCCTCACTCTCATTCACCCCACAGATTCAATCTGTTGCCAAATCTTGTCATTTTTTTGTATCTTGTATATGTCCCCTTCTCTCCACTAATAGATACCAACCACTCTTATCTAAGTGCTCATTACTTCTTCCTCTCTGGACTACAGCAATAATTGGCCTTCCTGCCTCGAGTCTCTCCCCATTCCAACCCATCCTCCTCACAGCTATCAAAGTCATTGGCCTAAAATGAAGATTTAACCATGTCACCCTCTTTTCCTTCCCCCCAAGAAATTCCACTGGCTTTCTATTGCCTTCAGGATCAAATATGAAATCCTGTTTGGCATCTAAACCTGGCCCTTCCTACCTTTCTTTCTATTCTTCCTTCATGTTACTCCACTCTGCAAATTCCACAATCCAGTTACACTAACCTATTTACTATTCTACACGTACAAACTCCATTTCTCAGCTATGTACCTTTGTGCTTGCTGTCCCCCACCTCCTAGCTTCCCTGGCTTCTTTCAGGATTCAGCCCAAATCCTACCTTCTGCAATAGGCCTTTCCTAGTTGCCACCTCCTCAATCCCTTCGCTCTGAGATTGCCTTCCATTCACACTATATGTATCTTGTATGCACTGTTACTTGCATGGTGTCTCTTCATTTAAAATGAAAGCTCTGTGCAGGCAGGGACTGTATTTTTGCCTTCTTCCTTTTGGGAGCTCTTTAGCACAGTACCTGGCACATTGTAAATGCATAATAAATACTTGTTAACTGATTGACTTGGACTAGCCATTAAGCTGTATGTCTGGACAAGAAACATTTTTCATCCATTTAGTTTTTCCCATGTAGACTGTGAAAGCCAATCTCTTGAACAATCTTGGATCTCACTGAGGGAAACTTTAACGTTTTCCAGTTGAAATCAGTACAATGCCTTCCAGAAACAAAAGCACCTCACCATCTATAGGGAATCCTGATACTACTGAGACTTTGCACAAGACATCCTCTGTAATTTTGGCAAGCATACATTTCTCTGTTCTCTGCCTACTTGACACTGATAATTAGAGGATTATTTGAATGGTTATTTCTGTGATCAAATTCTTGAAGGAATCCTGGATGATTTTAATATGTGCACGAGAGAATCCTTAGGGTTTTTGGTGATTGACAAACAATAAAATGGTGGGATTTTTTATTCTCTGTACCATTGGTCAATTGTGCAACTGTAAGGATGTGGTCTACTCTAAAGAATTTTTTGCAGAGGCCCACCTGTTCCCATCTTACATTTTCATTCAAGATAAATAATAATAATATATCATATATATCACTCAAGACAAATAATAATAAATAAATGATAAATTATTTTTGATTGAGGCAAGGTAACTTCAATACATACATGCAAATTTAGAGACATCTCCACTCTGAATGTTCATATGAACTATTTGTACCCGACTTGTGGTAGAGCCTTCTAAGCTTGTATTGATCTCATCAGCTACAGTCAGACACACTGTACCTTGACCCTAACATAGTGACGTCATGTTGGTCTTCTTGGAGTAGAAAGGACAACAGCCAACCAGCCAGCTCATTCTCTGTGTGTGTCTCTGTCTCTCTGTCCTTCTATGTCTCTCTCTGTCTCTGTCTCTATCTCTCTCTCTCTCCCTCTCCTCTGTATCTGTCTTTCTCTCTCTCCCTCTCCCTCTCTTCTGTCTCTGTGTGTATCTCTCTCTCTCCTCTGTCTCTCTCTCTCTCTGTCTCTCTGTCTCTGTCCCTCTCTCTCCCTCTCCTCTGTCTCTGTGTGTGTGTGTCTCTCCTCTGTCTCTCTCTCCTCTGTCTCTCTCTTTCTCAGTCTCTCTTCCCCTCTCTCTCCCCCCCCTCACTCTCTCTGTCTGTCTCTCTCCTCCTCCCTCTCTGCTAGCTAACATTTTTCTTTCTGCCTTTATAATTTGTTGGTACATTCTGGGTTTGACACAACAGATACTTCCCAACAAACACACAACACCTCCCCACAAAGCACATTGCCTGAAAACATTTACACACAATAAAACCATCTAATATCATGATTGCAACTGATAGTAGATGCCATTTTTTGTAGTTTGAACATAGATCATTCTCATAAAGATTTTATAAAGATGAGAAAGTTGGCATGTATATGGGTAGATAGTTATTGATTTTCTCTCAATTGTCTTCTTTTGGATAATGATGTCATTTGATTTTTTTTTCCTCCCATTCTTTTGGTAGCTTCATTTCCCTTTCCCCTGTACTCCCCTTCCCCCAAGACATCCCTCAATTCTTTCAAGATCATGACTCCTTTGGCATGGATTTTTTCAGTATGGGTTTGGTTTGTCCTCCCTGATTTCATCTTCCTATGCACCGTTTCTGATATTCTGGAAAGCCCAGTAGGAACTGAGAGGTCAGGGGCCAAATATGGTACCTTCTCTGCCACCTAGGTTGAAAATAAATGACTCCATCTTATTAGATTGGTCCATCATTCTACCTGTCGAGGACTCTGGATCCTGATTCTGTCATCCAATCTGCCAGCTTCTTAATCCTTTGTCATTGGTATATTTGATGAGCAGACCATTTATGTCCTTATCTAAGTCATTGATACAAGCGTTGACTATAGCAGGGCCAAGGACCAAGTTCTAGATTAGAGACTTCCTTTCAGATTGTCATCAATTCATTTCCGGGGTACATTTCTCCAACTTCTCTACATACAGACTACAGAGAGACAAAGCATTTATTAAGCCTTTGCTATGTGCCAGGCAAAGTGCCAAGCCATAGGAATCCAAATGCATTGGTGGGGGTGGAGAGTCCCTTCAGGGAGCTTTCATTCTAATGAGGGATGAGAGCCCATAAAAGGCAGCCAGGTGGCAATGGATGCATCTCTGGGCCTGGAGTCAGAAAGACCTGAATTCAAATCCATCTTCAGACTAGTTGTGTGACCTTGGGCAAGTCACTTAACCTCTGTTTCCTCATACGTAAAATGGGAACAATAATAATACCACCTACCTCCCAGGATTGTTGTAAAGATCAAATGAGACAATATTTATGAAAGTGCTTAGCATGGTTCTTGGCACATAGTAGGTGCTTAATAAATGTTTCCTTCTCCTCCTATAAGATCTGGAAGAGGTTGAAAGAGTAAGACAGAAAAGTCTCAGTCAGGAGCATAACCAAGAGAGACATGGTCATAAATGGCCTGAGCCTCTCCTGAGATGGTACTGCCAGGCAGACATTCACCAGTCAGAGAAGGCGTAACATCCAATTCACCAATAACCATTTAGTAAGCACCAATTCTATCTATGAAGTAGTGGGAGGGAACATGATGTAGTTGCCAGAGAGTGTCAGTCTTGGATTTAGGAAGGAGTTAAAGTCTAATCTCTGACACATTGTCTGTGTGACTCTGTCACCACCATTGAATTTCTCAGTGCCTCGGGCTAAGTTGCTGCCGGCCTGAATTGGTGGAGGGAATTTTCTTGCCAGGTATTATCTCTACACTAAGGAAATCAAAGTATCCCCCACCACACCCCCAAATGTGCAAAGCACTGGGAACACAAAGGCTAAAATTAAAAACCCAAGCTAAAAAATAAAGCCCAACAGTCCTGTCCTCAGGGAGCTTATATTCCACTGAGGAAAGACAGCATGAAAACAGAGAGGTAGGGGTACGTGTATGTATGTATGTATGTATGTATGTATGTATGTATGTATGTATGTATGTGGAGATTAGGACAGACTTTCCTCTCCAGGGACTCTGTCCATTGCTGTCAGCAGAAATCAGCTGGTTTTGGAGTTGGGGGATCTGAGGTGGAATTCCTGCTCTGCTGCTGCTGCTGCTGCTCTCTGTGTGACCTTGGGCAAGTCCCTTAACCTCTCTAGATTCCTGTAAAATGAGATGGGACTGGACTAGAAGACCCTCGTTTGTATCTGCCAGTTCTAGATCTAGGACATGATTCCTTACTGAAATCCAGGAAGCTTCTCACTTAGGGAGAGTTAGGATGCACCCTTCTTCCTCAAATCTCTCTGTGGGTCCACACTGAGGACCCCAGGTTTGTGCGGTGTTGCTACCCCTCACCTCTAGGATCAAATGTGAACTTCTCTGTTTGGCATTCGAAGCTCTTCATGAGCAGACTCCAGCCAATCTCTCTATCTTTCATCCAAACTGGCCTTCTTCTTGTTCTAGCTATATAATATCCAATATCCTACCTCCCTATCATTGCATAGGCTGTGCCCCATGCCTGGAATGCTTTCACCTCCTTGCCTTCCACTTTTTGAGTCCCTCACTTTCTTCAAAATTCACTTCAAGGGCCATCTTCTATATAAAGCCTTTCCTGACACGGTCAGCTGCCAATATGCTCCCCTCCTCCCATTACTTTGTGTTTACTATGTATATATTTTGTATTTATTTATATATGTATATATTGTTACCTATCCCCATCTCCCCACCCCCACTCCCACCCCCCATGTCAGTTCCCAGAAGGCACTTTTTTGGTCTGTGTAACCTTAGTACTAGTGCCTTGCACAGGGTCTGGGATGTAGTAGGAACTTAATAAATGCTTATTGCTTGATTGAACAGTCCTACCAGGACTGCCTGGCACATAGTAGGTGCTTAATAAATGCTTCATTCATTCACTCATTCATTTGTTCATTAAAGGCTCGTTGACTGACTGACCGCTAACCACGCCCTCATTAGGAGCCATGTTCCCTAATTGACTTTTCAACTCTAAAAGCCTTTGAGAAGCTAAGCTTTTTAGTTCGTTTCCTGACTATCCACTCTCATGATTTATCTCCTTACCCAGGGCATCTGCACTCAGTGAGGTTTGGCCCTTTGCCAACCCTGAATCCACTCACCCTTCCCCCCTCCCCTTTCAGGGAGATGGAGGAAGGAATGGTGATAATAATAACTGACATTTGTATAGCTCTTTAAGAGTTATGAAGCTCTTGACATACATTAGCTTGTCTGATCTTCACAACAGCCCTGTGAGGTCAGGTACTGTAATTCCCATTTTGCAGACAAGGAGACTAAGGCTCAGAGTGAGTGACTTACCCAAGGATACACTGATTGTAAAGTTTCTTGGGCAGAATTTGAACTCTAGACTTCCTTGATGCCAATTCTAGAACTCTATCCTCTACACCATACTTGGGAGGGGAGGGAGGAAGGAGTATTATCATCACCATTTTAACAGTTGAAGAAACTGAGATCTAGCTCTGCTAAGTGACTTGCCCAAGGTCACTCAGGTAGTACTAGAATTTGCATCTATGTATGTGAATGCTTGACATATCCGAGGGTCCAGGAGAGGGTTCAGGTTAGCATCTACTGCTCCCCGATCACCTTGCTTTGTCCCTGGTAACTCTTAGTTTCCTTGAGCAGTATCAGAGGGCCTCTCCTCCCCTCCCCCTAGCAAAGACCTGGAGTTTGTTCTTTGGGCTGTGGTCTCTAAGAATATTCTTTCCCTCCTCTTTATGCTTCTACCCCCATAAACCTTCAGGCACAGTATGTACACACAGGTGCATGCTAGATGCACTAAACAGGGTTTGCAGGAGCAGCTGCCGTTACTGGTGAGCCGATTATTAAATTTCAGAATTAGTCTTTACACCTGGGAAACCCACAAAAGCTACAAATCTAAGTTTGATTTGTTATTTTTGTTGATTATCTCAAATTAAGAAAGTCATGGAGAAAATGTTAATAATGAAATTTCAACTTAATGTGAACATTTTTTTCCTCAGAGAGCCGACTGTTAAACATTTAGCAGCACACCCCTGCCTCTACTCCTAACTGAAGGCTACTTTGAAGTGCCAGAAAGCACTTCTCCTTAGCTCTCCCTAGTAGGTTTCCTCTCTTCCTTTAAGACACACCTCTTCTGGGTAGCTAGGTGGCACAGTGGATAGAGCACTGGCCCTGAAGTCAGGAGGACCTGAGTTCAAATCCTGCATCAGACCAACCACTTGACACTTACTAGCTATGTGATCTTGGGCAAGTCACTTAACCCCAATTGCCTCACTAAGGGAAAAAAAAAAGACACACCTCTTCTTCTTCTGCAGAAAATCCTTCCACTTACTGGTGCCCTCCCTCCCATAGACCTGCTTTGTGTGTATAGATAGGCACATATTTTTATGCTGTATATATTTGCCCTTAGTTTTGTTGTTTCCCCAATTAGAATGTAAGCCCACTGTTCCCAGGCTTCATTCTTTGTTACCTGTATCTCTAGTGTTTAGCTCATAATAGGTGCTTAATTTATTTATGCTCGCTGATAGATTGACTGAGGGAGAGGTCTGCTGGTTTCTGGCCCCATTCTCCCCACTCTCACTGTGTCCTTTCTTAACAGACGATCTAGCCTCTATCCCACCCCAATTTAATGCACCTGGGACCTGCTCCTTGCCCTGCCTCCCACAATTTCGTCTACACAGAAGCAGGGAGTCTAGCTCTCAAGAAAAGATGATGGGAACCCCACTCCCGCCCCTCCCCTCTCCCACCTCCCCAGCCAGAGGGATCTCAATCTTCCTGACTACCAGCTAGCATTTACCCCTTAAGGTTTGCTTTATGTTTTTTTTTTTCATTTGAGAGTCACAACAGCCCCGGGAGGAGGTGCTATTATTATCCCTATTTTACAAATAAGAAAATTGGGGCTGAGAGGGAAATAGCCAAGTGAGGCCCTAAGATTCAAACTCAGGTCTTACCGCTTGCAGGTGTAACTCTATCCACTGACCTCCAGCCAGTTGCCAGTGACTTATGGGAACAGGAAACAGAACCACTCAGTGAAACAAGGCAAGGCAGGGCACTTGCTTCCTTTCTGTCTGAGCTACTCCCAGGGCCTCTGGTCCCTGCTTGTACAACTGCCTCCCCCCCAAAGAGTAGTTAGTGTGGTACAAAGTAAACTGGATTGGCTACTACCCCTCACAAACTTGCTCTATGACCTCCCCCTCTGAGCCTCAGTTTCCCCCTGTGTAAAATAAGGGGTTTAGACTAAATGATTTCTTAAAGTCTCTGGCTTTCCACACTAATCATTTAGGATGAGAGCCCCTGTAGTAAAGTAGAAAGAATATTTGCTCTGAAGGCAGAGGACCCAGGTTCAAATTCTGCACAAATCAACCAAGAAGTATTTATTAAGGACTTTCTATGTGCCAAACGCTCTGCTAGGTGGTAGGGCTAGGAAGACACAAATAACTTAAGTTCCACAGAAAGATAACACTAGCCATGTTACTTCAGACACATTATTTCCCTTCCTTGACCTCAGTTTCCTCATTTGTAAAATGAGGTGATAGTTGAGTTGTGTCCTACTTTTTGTGACCCCATGAACCATACTGTATGGGAGATATTTTTGGCAAAGTTACTGGATCAATTTGCCATTTCCTTCTCTACTGGACTAAGGTAAACAGAGTTAAGTGACTTCTCCAGGGTCACACAGCTAGTGTGTGTATCTGAGGCCAGATTTGAACTCAGGTCTTTTTGCTCCAGGTTCATCACTGAGCCATCTAGCTGCCCCTGTAAAATGAGGGGGTTGGGCTAAATGACCTCTAAGGCCCCTTCAGACTCTAAAGGGATGATCCCTGGAATGCTAGTCTTTGCTTGGGCTTCACCCACAGAGAACTGCCTTCTCTCTAATTGGGGCCCTTCTTTCCCTGATTCTGGGCTTCTTCTTCCTGTTCTCTTCACCCTTCCTTTCTATGCTTACAAGCTTCTGTGGGGCTTCTCCCAGGCCCAGGATCCTGGCAGGAGGAGGGGGGGTGGGCCATTCTCAGCTCTTCCTCCCTGGCTCCTCCTACGCAGGTCGCAGGTCGGTCGTTGGAGGCCTCATGCCCTTTTAGAGATTATTTAAGCTCAGCTCACTCCATCTGCAACCTGACCACAAGCTTCTATTAACCTTACTTATGCTGTGCTGTGTAACTGTAACCCCAGAGGAGGAAGGAGGGAGGACGAGCCTCACTGTCCATAAGGGCTCATTGGTGCAGTCCCAGGGGGCAGCCTAGAAGCCCCCTCTGCCACTGTGGCTTTCATGCTGAGGAGCGTGCTGGAATTGATCTCTCCTTTTAGGCTTCCTTGAAAAGAGCAGCAACACATGGGGCCAGCCTGCTATTGGCTGAGGCTTCGACCCAGGAGAACAGTGAGGGTGTGATAAAGAAATAGACCGAAGCACGTGCCAGAGGGCAGGGTCTTTGCAGCCGAGGAATGAAAACACCAAAGCAGTGGCCGTACTGGCCTCCCTGGGCTTGTCTCCAGGCCAGCCCTTTTGCCCCTCTGGTGGGTGCTGCCCTCCCTCGGTATCTTAGGTCTGGAGCATCCCAGGCTAGGTCCTACTTACCTACCCCTTCCCATCAGGTTCCCAGTTAGCTGACCTTTGGAGAGGGTCCTAACTTGCAGCCTCACTCAGCTCTGCTACTGATGCAGCCTTGTCTTCCCCTAGGAATTTATTGGGGGTGTTTTTGCTAACAAGCTGGGCGCATTATAATTTCAATGGAATTAGGGGGAAAAACCAACAAAATAGTCCTCACACGAATGGCTTTGCTTAAGTCTCTGCCAGGACCTAAGATCTGGTTCTATCTATCTTTTAATAATTGAGGGTAATAAATATGTATTTCTTTCTCCCTTTCCCCCCCATCCTCCGCAGCTTGTCAGCTCCCTGTGTCTCTCCTCTGATCAGACCTCATCTTCGCTGAGCAAAAAAAAAATCCTTTAAGCAAAAAAGGATTAAAGCCGTGAAAGTAGGTCTGCCTAAGCATCCCACCCCCCAGCAGAATGAGGCTCTCCCCCACCCAGTGATCCTCTTCCAGGTCTAGGGAGGGGCCCCTTGGGACTGTCAGGGACCTGGGGGAAATGCAGCTTCTGGGAGAGGCGGAGGCCAGGAGGAAGGAGGAGGGGAAGGGAGGGGAGGAGAGAGCAGGACAGCCTGAGCAGCAGAAGGTGAGGGAAGGGATGCTTCTCCTGGGGCGTTTTTCCACCAGCCCCAAACCGGCCTCTGCTGCTGGTGTATGTGCTGGGATGCTGGGAGCCTGTTCAAGGCTGCTTTGGGGTGGGCAGGCTTCTTCAGACACAAAGCTCAGCTCAGCCCCTTCCCTGCACAGAGCTTTCTCAGCTCTCTGACCAATTAGCTGTAGGGAATTCCCCCAAAGAATGAGCTGTAGGTGCTCAGGGCCCCCTAAACCTTCATAAGAATTCAGCTAATGTAGTGACAAGAATGTTGGGCCTGGGGTAGGGCAGTCTGAGGTTGTACCTCTGCCTCTTGGTAACAATGTGACCCCTAGCTAAGTCACTTCCCTCTGCCTCAGTTTTCTCTTCTATAATATGGGAAGAATACTTGTACGACTATTCTCAAGAAAGCACCCTACAAATGTGAGTTATCTTCTCTTCCCTTCCCCCACCAGTGGCCAAAGGTCTCCAAGTAGGGACAGTCTCTTAGAAATACTAACACGATTTCACAGCCTATCTTCAATTTATAGGCCTAAGGAGATGTCTGAGGCTGACGGGGGTTAAGGAAATTGCCCTCTGTCTCAGAGCTAGTAAATGTCAGAGGGATGATTTGAAGGCAAGTCTTCTTGACTTCATCGAGGAAGGGGGATGGACTAGGTGTCTCTAAGGTTATTCCAGATCCTAGTGTATGATCCTGTGAGTTCAGGCCCAGATAGTATTGCCCCTGGAAAGGTCGAGCAGGCCACGTTTATGTGGGCCTCATCCTACCACAAGCCTGGGAGAGGAGGCAGTCTGAGTATTCTCACACCCCTCCCCCACTTAACAGATAAGAACCCTGAGATTTTTGACTGGCACATGGGTCACACAGCTGAGTACAGCAGGATTTAACACAGGAGGCAAGGATGAGTAAGTGATTTGCCCAGAATCATTCAGTGACAGGTCCTACATGAGAACCCAGGAGTCCTGACTCCCAGTGCATTTCCACTAACTGCTTCAGTCAGACCTAGATGGGCTCCCCTAGGCCTGGTGCTATAAGCTTCACCTTGCCTGGCTTCCTCCAGTCTTCTGTTGACTCCAAATCTACACCCAGGATTACCTTTGGGAGAGGGGTGGGGGCCTATGGGCATGCAGGCTGCTGCCTACAGAGAGAAACTGGGCTGCAGCCTCCTGGGGTGTTTCTAGGCAGCTATGCTTAAGCAGCAGCTCTCGCCAAGGCCGAGCTCCGTGCCCAGCCCCATCAGAGTCCACTGGCCTGGTTGTAGGCCTCTGCCCACCCCGGGTCCTGCCCTTCCCATCCAGCTTTGCTCCAGTCTCTCTCTGTTGCCCCCACCCCCAACTCGTCTGAGATCCAGGCAGCCCAACTAGGCCCCGAAGCCCACCAGCTCAGGAGAGGTAGGCCCACCAGCGCAGGGGGCACGGGGCGGTCCCTGGGCCGCGGGGCGAAGAGGCAGCCCACCCCGCCTCCCCAGTCCCCTGCCCAGAGGCAGCTCAGGGCCCGAGGCAGGAGGAGAACAGTGCAGAAGGCCGGAGGGCAGGAGAAGCGAGAGGGAGGGAAGAGGCTATTTATAGCTGGCTCCTGCTTTTGTTGCTTTTCCAGCAAAGCCTCTCTTTAAATAGGAGCAGGGCTGCTGCTAGCTACATACAATCCTCCCTTCCCTAGCGTCTGCAAACCGGCCTCTGCTGCGTGCGCTAGTGTGTGCACTCTAGGCAGCTGTGTGGACACCAGGCATGGACCAGGAGGGGTCCAGGGGAGGAGGGCACCTGCCAGGGAGTGGGGTTCAGGGGTGACCTTTTGGCTGCGGGAGGAAAGAGGGCCACCTCGCTGGGAGGGCTCGGTCAGCCCATCCTGGCAACTGGCAGCTGAGCGCAGGGGAGGCGGGGAGGCCGGGAGGCCGGCAGGGAGGCCGGCGAGGAGAGGGGTGGTGGCTCCCTCCCCGAAGCCCTTAGCTCTGCTTGGAGCTGGGTAGGGCCCCCTAGGAGGCCAGCTGGCCTGCGAGGACGCAGGGCCCTGAGCACCTGGCCAGATCTCTTTGCACCACCCTCGGGGCCAGAGCTGGGGGCGAAGGCTACAGCCGTAGTGGCAGCCTTGCCAGAGTTAAGGAGCTGTCGGCTTCGCCGAAGCAGGGTGCTAACCCAGCCTATCAGCGTCGCAAAGTGGCTCGTTGAGGATGACTTCTAGCTCGTTGAGGGGGGCAGGGGGCTGGGGGGAAGCGGGACAGCCGGGAGGGGAGGCTGGCTCCCCCGGGGTCCCAAGCTTCCTGAGAGGCTAGCTTCAACAGGCCTTCGGTCTGCAGGTGGCTAACTCGTCAGGGGCGCTCAGCTCGGAGCCCCTCCCCGCCTTCCTGCCCAGCCCAGCCCTGTGGGCTCCCAACCCTCCTCACTTCTCCTCTCAGTCCCAGGTGGAAACTTGCCCCGGCTTCTGCTCAACAGCTCCCTGATCAATATGACAGGCCAAAGGAGGGAAAGGAGGCAAAACAAAACATGGTAAATATTTAATCCGGTCCAGGGAGCCAAGGAGCCCGCTCTCCCCCGCCCTGCCCCCCTCTCCCCAGCCGTCTGGCTCCTGAGCCAACAAGCGAGCTCCTCGGGAGGAAGGGGCCGTGGGCAACAGTGAGAATCGATAGGAGCCGCTCAGCTGAGGGGGTCCAGGCTGTCCAGGCCTTGCAGCTGCCCTCCTGCTCGCTGCCCATTTGGTAGGTGGGGGGGTGTTCCATTTTTCTCCCTCTGGCTTTCCCAGGCCATCCCTCCAGTGACTGACTACTGCCTCCTTCTCCATCACCTTCCCACCCCCCAGTACCTCTCCCTAGCTTCCCTGATGCCTGTTCTGCTCTGATGGGCTCTGTTCCTGGAAATGGGCAGAGCTACAAAGCAGAAGACCCTTGAGGAGTATCTGGAGGACCTTCGGAGAAAGATTATGAAACAGGAGGGTACTCTCCCCCCCCACTCCTTTCCCCTCTCCCCAAACAAGTGGCCTGGTTGGGTAGGAGGGACCGAATTGGGTCCACTGCTCTGTCTTGGGGTGAGAAGCCTAGACCCTTTGGTGGTAGCTCATAGAGCACGCTGAGGCCCTGTCTGCTTTGGTCACCATCT
This sequence comes from Phascolarctos cinereus, assembly GCF_003287225.1. NCBI lineage: Eukaryota > Metazoa > Chordata > Mammalia > Diprotodontia > Phascolarctidae > Phascolarctos > Phascolarctos cinereus. The sequence continues at coordinate 30,394,715 of NW_027555958.1, forward strand.
TGGCCTTGTTTTGTCAGAGAACCCAGCATGAGAAAGAAAGACAGATTAGGAAAAACATCAACAAAGGAGAGAGAGAGAGAGAGAGAGAGAGAGAGAGAGAGAGAGAGAGAGAGAGAGAGAGAGAGAGAGAGAGAGAGAGAGAGAGAGAGAGAGAGAGAGAGAGAGAGAGAGAAGAGAGAGAGGAGAGAGGAGAGAGAGAGAGAGAGAGAGAGAGGGAGGGAGAGAGAGAGAGAGAGAGAGAGGGAGAGAGAGAGAGAGAGAGAGAGAAAGAGAGAGAGAGGGAGAGAGAGAGAGACAGACAGACAGACAGAGAGAGACAGAGAGAGAGACAGAGAGAGAGAGAGAGAGAGAGAGAGAGAAAACACCTCCAGTCTGGGCCCTGCCCAGCCCCCTGCTCTCTTTTCTCCATCCTCTCTGCACCCCTCCTCTCTGCTCAGAGAGAACACGTGAGCTGCGGTCCCAGGAGAGAAAGGGGGCAGGGAAAGTGGGAAGAGAAGGAGGGAAATAAGCAGAAAAGCATCTCTTCAGTCTGATCGTGCAGTTGTAGCCATTCGGGCCTCCAGTGACCGTTTGCTCCAAACTGCAGCACATCCCCACCCTGCAGCGACCAAGCTGCCTTCGGGAGCTAGCTAGGCCCCATGAGATCCTCACACCAAGCCCTCCCCTCATATTGGCTCCGTCCAAGGGGAGGGGGGACCTAGGGGAGCTGGGACCCAGGGCTCTGGGGTTGGATGGATGTAGGCCATGGAATGTGGTTGTTTACTGGAGAGCTGGGAGTCCCTTGGAACTGGAGGGCAAAGGCCCTGGGGCTGCTGGGACTGTCTCCCTGAAGAGCAAGCCTTTACTCTCCGGCTTTCAAGGGAAGATCGCATTGTTTTGGAAGGCCTTGGCCTAGGTCATTTCGGTGATGGCTGTGAATCTTTTCTTCACTTCCATAGCTGAAAGGCCAGGCCCTAGGATCTGTAGTAGAAAAGGCCAGAATGGTCTAGGAGGCTGCAACCCAACCTGAGGCCTCATTTCAAAAACACCACCTGGCCCTGGGTTCCAGGGGTTGGGAACAATGTAGCCAGTGGAAGGAGCACCAGCTTGGCGGGGGGGGGGGGGGGGGGGGGGGGGGGGGGGGATCTGGATTCAATTATGTTCTTTGTTACTTGCTGTCTATATGACCTTCAACCCTGGATCTCAGTTTCCGTATCTATAAGATGAGAGAGTTGGACTAAATGAGGACCTTCTAGTTCAAAGATCCTATGATGTCCACAGAGACTTTGGGTATCCTGGGATGGTTTGGGAGCCCACAGCCCAGCCCTGAGCTCTGTGACTGGCAGGGTGCTCCCACCAGAGAGGGTTCTGGTACTTATGGCAAAGGAGCCCCCCCAGGAAGCCCGGGACAGGCCAGGAACCCGAATCCTGGCCTTGGCCTCTTGGCTGGAAGCCCAGAAAGTTTTGCAGGAGCATTAGAAAATGTTGACATGTTTTTTGAAACAATTTCAGATCTGATATCTCCGCCAGATTGAGTTTGTAACCAGCTTTATTGTTTAAGCCTGCTGGGATTTCATCAAAGGCGTCTGCTGTTTACCCAGAACCATTTCATTGGAGAAAACAGCAAACAGACCTGCATTTCTATCTGATTTCACTTTTTCCTTTTTCTCATGAATTTAAGTGCTTGTGAAAAGTGAGGCTCCAGTCCTGAGGAGGAGGAGAAGGAGGAGGAGGAGGAGGAAGATGCTTCCAGAAGGGCTCAGTCAGTGGTGTGGCTGCTTTGGGGCTTATGTTCCAGAGGGAAGTTGGGGCTCATCAGGAAGCGGGGGGGGCCCAGCCATTCAGTGAGTCACCCAGAGAAAAGAATGGAGCTCTTTGCCCACAGGGAGTCATGGAGCAGGGCATGGGAGTTGCCTGGCCCCTAATCTAGACCAGGATTTTTGAGCTATGCCTTGGTGTCTGGTGTCCTTTTTTTTAAACCAATTTCCAGACCATTTCAGACTCTGGCAACAATAAAAAGGAAAACTTCGACTCCAGCAAGGAACACAGCAGCAAGCCGGCCTTCAAGACAGGTTCAGTGAAAATGGACACAAGTTTTCCTGGTGGAAAGGCAGCCTGAGGAAATACAGCAAGGTGAAGGCAGATACCAGCCATTGAGAGTGCATGGGGAGATCCCAGCTCTCCCCCTCCTCCTTCTCCCCTTCCCCATCCTTCTCCTCTTCTTCCTCCTTCTCCCCTCTTTCCCTTCTTCCTCCTTCTCTTCATTTTGTTCTTCCTTTTCCTCTTCCTTCCCTTCTTCCTCCTCCTTTTCCCCTCTTCCTCTTCCTCTTCATCCTCCTCTCCTCTTCTTTTTCCTCCCCTTCTTTTCTCTTCTTCTTCCCCCTCCTCCTTTTTTCCTCTTACTATCCCCCTCCTCCTCTTCTTCTTTTTCCTTCCTTTTCTCTTCTTCCTTCTCCTCCTTTTTCTTTTCCCCTCCTCTTCCTCTTCCTCCTCTCCTCTTTCTCTTCTTTTTCCTTCCCTTCTTTTCTCCTCATCTTCCTTCTCCTTTTTCTCCTCTCCCTCCTCTCCTCCTACTCTTCCTTTTCCTTTTGCTCTTTTATTCACTTCCTTACCTTTCTCCTCCAATCCCAGTACTCTGGAGCCTGGCTCTATGTGCCAGTAAGCCTGGTCTAAGATCAGGGCTCAGGCACTCTGGCTGAGGCCTCACAAACTCTTCCCTGGGTTTCTTCCAGCTTGAATGCCACAAATTTAATGGGGTACAGGTTCCTTTAAGTGGGATAGCTGATCCAGCAAATGTTTTCACTGAATGGGAATATTGCCTCTCAGTGGGAAATGTTCTGAAGTTTGGATTCATGTGAAACTGGTCCCCTGCTAATGATGACAATTGTTTTCTCTTTAACCAATTGTAGGTCTTGTTGCATACTCATCAGGGCTAGACTCCCCCATGTCAATTCCATCTGAGGCTTACTACCTGTTTGACCTTGGTCCAGTAACCTAACTTTCCCGTGCCTCAGTTTCCTCCTCTATAAAATGAGAGGGTTGAGGTCCCTTCAAGCTCTAAATCTGTAATACTATGGTCCTGTGAACTAGCAGGAATTCAGCTTGAGTGCATTCAATTCAACAAGTCTGATCAGGTGCCTGTTATAGGATATACAATAGTAAGAAGCAAAACGGTCCCTGCCTTCACAAAACTTACAGTCTGTGATTCAAAGGAAAAGTCAGTATGTCTCCAGATTGGAATTGGGAGGAGTAGAGACACCAAGGTCAGAAGAGCCTCACTTGTAGAGACACCCCTACTGCACTTACTGACCACAGAAACTGTGTTCAATCCCCTTTCCCTGCCCACAGGGCATTTGGGACTTCTGATGGAGTCTGCTAGGCATCCTGGCCCTTCCCTTCCTGCTCATGTGCCTTCTCTCCAGCATGTCTCAAGAGGAAGCATGACATGATGAAAGGTAGCTCAGGAAAATAAAGTACTGGACCCCTGGGTAAGAAAGCCCTGGCTTTCTTTGTATCCCACCTCTGACACCTGTTGGCTGTGTAACCCTGGGCAAGTCATGTGACTTCTTCATGGACTCAGTTCTTCATCTGTAATAGAGGGAATTGGACTAGAGGGCCTCAAAGATCCCTTTCAGCTCTGGATCAGTGATCCCAGGAGCATGGATCATAGGGCCAACGTCCCTGGCAACCTTAAAGCCTAAGTCTAGGTTTTCTGAACCTGTGGGAAATAGTCACAGAGATGTTAGTCCTTGAAAGAGCATTTTTCTGTCCCACCAAGGGGGGGAGGTGGTGTTAGAGTTGTGGGGGGGGGGATTCTTCTAGATCCCTGATCATCTACTCCATGGCTGTGCTAGGAACCCAGCTAAGACTGGTGATATTTGAACCAACAGGGTTCAATTCAATTCAATTCAGCAAACATGTACTAGGCACCTACTATCTGAGACGTCATGTGGTATAGTGGAAAGAGCATTGACTTTGAAGCCTGAAGACCTAGGTTCAGATCCCACTTCTGATGCTTACTGCCTATGTGACCTAAGGCAAGTCAATTAACTTCCTTGGAACTCTGTTTCCTTATCTGTAAAATGACAGGGTTGGATTAGGTAGTTCCTGGGTCCCTTCAAGCTCTAGAGCTGTGATCTTATGTGCCAGGCACTATGCCAAATAAGCATTGGGAATACTAAGACAAAAGCAGATCAGTCCCTGTCCTCAAGGAACTTACATTCTATCATGGAATTGGGTTATGAAGGGAGATACTTTTTAAGTGACTACATGGCAGTTTGAGAAAGAAGCAGGTAATAGCAGTTATGGAGATCAGGAAAAGCTTTGAAGAACTGCAGCTGAACCTTGAATCAGAAAGATAAGGAATCTATAGGGGCAGAAATGAGGAAGGGGCAAGATCATTCCACCATGGGGGACTGTCAGCCTGCCCAAATACCTAGAGGCAAGAGACAGCAGGTCAGCAGTTGGTGTTACAGCTTGGCTAGAATTTAGGTTGCGTAAAGGGGAACGAGGCAATATAATGTGAGAAAGGTAGATTAGGGACAGATTTGGGAGCCTTTGAAATGACAGGCTGATGATTTTGTCTTTTCTCTGAGAGGCAATAAATACCAGGGAAGGTTTTTGGCCAGGGGAGCAACATGGTCAGACTCGTACCTTAGGAAGGTTATTTTGGTAGCTGTTTGGAGGATGGATTGGAGAGAGGAGAAAATGGAAGCAGAGGGATCAGTTAGGAAGCTATTATAGTATGGAGAGAATATGGGGGTCGGGGGACGGCTGGCTGCATGGACGGGAGAGCTGTGGATATAGAATTGAAAGGCCTTAACACGGGGTTGCTTATGGTGAGGTAAGGAAGCAGGAAGAGTCCTTGAAGGGGGAGAACCCAGGAACACTAGCCTCCCAACAGTAACCTATGGTTTCTACCTTCAGACTAGAAGGGTCATTAGAGATGGGAATGGACTAACAACCCAGGAATTCTACCATCTCTTCTTAAGAACTATTTGATTAATTTCATTAGTTTCAAACAATACAATCATTTGTTTGAATATCAATATCCTGCTTCCCCATTTTTTCTTCCCATCTAACAACAACAAAATTAAGCAAAACTCTCCCATACACCAATTGTGAGTGACAGCTGTATGTAACTGACAAGACACTTAGTCTCCTCATCTGGAAAATGAGGGGGTTTACCTCTGCATCTATAGTCCCACAAACCCTCTCTGAGTGTTGGCTTCCTCATCTGTAAAATAAGGGGGTTTGACTTGATGACATTTGAAGCCCCTTCTGGCTCTAGATCTATAATCTATGAATCTCCCTGGGCCTCAGTTTCCTCCTCTGTAAAATGAGGAGGCTGACTAGATGGCCTCTGGGATCTCTCCCAGCTCAGCATCTGTTTTCCTCTGATATTACTGTTGTGATAAAAATAGTTGCAAAACCCTGTATGCACATCATATGATACTTGGCACCTTCATGCAGCACCTCTCAACAAAAAGAAATGTGTTTTTTCTCAGGCATCTGAAATCAATATTGAGCATTGCATTTGATCTTAATGCTCTACTTTTTTCCGGTTGTCTTAATTTATATGATTGTAGCACTTGTGTATACTGTCTCTTGATTCTGCTTTCTTTGCTCTGCTTTGGTTTAAATGTCTTCCTATGCCTCTAGGAATTCCTCATTTCTTTTCTTACATTCCCTTTCTTACTGTCACCACCCAAAGGCAGACTATGCTGTCTCCTATAAAGTAAAAGTTTTGTGTTTCTTCTCCTTCTCCACCCCCCCCCCGCCCCGCCCTGGCATCGCCGCCCCACCCCCACCCCCCTGGCCACATGGTTACCTCTTCTCATGGCACTCTATCTTTGGCTGTGGCTATAGTCAAGCAGATATTATGAGACATGGTGCAAACTCTACCCTGTCTACAGATGGTGAGAGAATTTGGGAATGAGATAGACGAGGTGTGACTTCTAAGTAAGAAAACTGACTTCTTCTTTTGAGCAAACAGACCAGAAGGTATCCACCCAAATGAGTGTTCTCCCCTCCCATTGGGTTTCTCCAATTGCTTAATCCGAGGATGCTTCCCTTACTTGAAGTCCAAGTCCATGACACATGCTTCCTCACTGATGGTGGCAACTCTTTGTCCTAATCTAATCCCAAACATCTCTATTTTATGAAGGTGAAAGTGACCTTCAGAAACAACCAAAAAGCATTTTGAGATCAGCCTGGCAAATAAGGCAAAGGGATCAGCCCATATCTCTAATGTAGCTTCCAAACCCCAAGTTGGTCAGAGGGGTTGTCCCAGCTGGAGGTTCTTAGAATTTAGAGCAAGGAGGGGCCTTAGGGATCAGTTAATCCAAGGATTCTTAAGCTGTGGGCAATGAATTTAAAACATTTTAATAACCATGTTTCAATATATCTAGTTTCCATTGTCTTATGTCTTTTATTTTATGTTTGAATAACATTGTTCTGAGAAGAATCTATAGGCTTCATCAGACTGACTGGCTAAAGCGGTCCACGGCACCGAAAAGAGTAATGCCTCATCTATCTCTTACAACTCCCTCATATCACCATCGATAGTAGTTGCAGTAACAAGAAATAATAATAACTAGCATTTTGCACTTTGAGGTTAGCAACACACTTTACAACTATATTATCTCATTTTATCCTTACAACAACCTTAGGAAGTATGTGCTATTATTCCCATCTTATAGATGAGGAAACTGAGACCCAGAGGGAGGAAATGACTTGCCCAAAGTAGCAGATAAGTAGCCCAGGCAGGATTTGAACTTCTAGGTCACACAGATGTTGCATGTGCTGACTTGTGTATGTGTGTGTATATGTATATATATCTTCTCCCTTGATAAGCTCCTTGAGGGCAGACACTTTTATTTGTGTCTTTGTATTGCCCAAGCCTGGCACACAGTAGGTATTTAATAAATGCATGTTGATTGATTGATTGCCCAAGGTCACACAGAGGGTACAAAGACAATATGCATCAGGCGCATACATTCTATAAGGGGAGACAGTACATACATATATATGAAATAAATGCAAGGTCATTTTTGAGAGGAAGGCACTCAAGCCAGTAAGATTCATGTAGAATTGTGCCTCTGACACTTACTAGTCACACACAATAGGCAAATTGTTTCACCTCTTTTAGGCTCAGTTTACTCATCTATAAAATGGGGACAACAATACTGCACATTCCTATCTTACGGGATTGTGGTAAGTCCCAAATGAGATGATGTGCATCAGGGTTTGGCAACCATTTTTATCACAACAGTAATATCAGAGGAAAACAGATGCTGAGCTGGGAGAGATCCCAGAGGCCATCTAGTCAGCCCCCTCCTTTTACAGAGGAGAAAACTGAGGCCCAGGGAGATTCATAGATTATAGATCTAGAGCCAGAAGGGGCTTCAAATGTCATCAAGTCAAACCCCCTTATTTTACAGATGAAGAAGCCAAGATTCAGAGAGGGTTTGTGGGATTATAGATGTAGAGGTGAACCCCCTCATTTTCCAGATGAGGAGACTAAGTGTCTTGCCCAAGGTTACACAGGTAGTATTAAAGGCAAGATTTGAACCCATGTCCTCTGATCCCTAGGGGCAGCTAGGTGGTACAGTGAATAGAGTGCCAGGCCTGAAGTCAAGAAGACTCATCTTCCCTGAGTTCAAATCTGGCCTCAGAAACTTATTAGCTGTGTGACCTTGGGCAAGTCACTTAACCCTGTGTGCCTCAGTTTCCTTATTTGTAAAAATGAGCTGGAGAGGGAAATGGTAAACTGCTCTAGTATCTTTGCCAAAAAAAACCCAAAACAACAAAGCCCAAATGGGGTCAAGAAGAGTCGGACACGGCTGAAACGAATGAATAGCCACAAGCTCTGGTTCCATGGTTTGGTCTGTCTGCTTTTTAGCCCTGGTAGGTGGCATCTGTCAGAACACTGCTCATGTTCCACTCAGAACTCTTTCTTGCCAGTCAATCAGTCTGTTCTTTGCCTCCCCCCTTGCCCCTTTTCTTTCTTTCCCCAAACTGGGCTTCTCTCCCTCTGAAGCCTCCCGTAGTTTCTGGACTGCTCCCACTCTGTCTCAGGTTTAAGGCACTCAAGTGACACAGTGCCATTTTCTGACCATTACTTAAAAATCGACATCTTTATTCTCCACTTTAAAAAAATCAGCGTGCATTTGTTAAGCATCAACTCTGTTCAAGGCTCTGTTCTAGGCCCTGGGGATGTAAGGATGAAAAATGATGCAGGGCCTGCCTCTCAAGGAGTTAACAAGATAATAGAGGGCATAGCATGGAAACACCTAAGTACGATACAAGACAGAATGGGATGGGGCATGAGGAGTGCCAGACAAAGTGCCCTTCAGATGATGCAGGGCCTGCCTCTCAAGGAGTTAACAAGATAATAGAGGGCATAGCATGGAAACACCTAAGTACGATACAAGACAGAATGGGATGGGGCATGAGGAGTGCCAGACAAAGTGCCCTTCAGATGATTTCCTGCTAACCGTCACATATTTCCTTCAAGGTATAATATTTAATAATAACAGCTAACACTTACATAGCACCTCAAGGTTTACAAAATGCTTTACAAATATATTATCTCATTTGATACAGCAATGCTGAGAGGTAGGTACTATTATTATCCCCATTTTACAGTTGAGGAAACTGAGGCAAACAGAGGTTAAATGATTTGCCCAGGGTCACACAGCTAGTAAGTGTCTGAGGCTAGATTTGAACTCAAGTCTTCCTGACTCCAGTGCAGCCTAGCTGCCTATTATGCCTAGGTATAATGGGAAGAATGATGAACCTGGAGCCAGCAGAGGTCTGACATCAAATCCTGCCTCTGCTGCTCAATTAGCTGTGTGATCCTGGGTGAGTTACTTTACCTTTTACTCTTATCCCTAAAATGGAGGTAATAAAATCTATGGGACTTCCCTCCCAGGCCTGCCCTGATCCTCACATGAGATAAAGATATTCTTTGAGACAGGGGGTCTTAACCTGGGTCTCTGGATAGATTTCTGGATGTCTATGTACTTGGAAAAAAACCCATCTTTATTTTCATTCACTCTAACTGGAATAGCAGCATTTCCTTCAATGATTTAAAACCATTTTTCTGAGGAGGGGTCCACAACCTTCACCAGACAGTTGCTAAAAAGGGTCTGAGACACAAAAAAGGGTAAGAATTCTAGCTTTAAAATCTTAAAAACTGTTAGATGAATACCAGATCTTATTTCTTCTTTCCTCCAGACTAACCATCCCTAGTTCTTTGGTAGATCCTCAGATGACAGGGTTTTAAGACCCTTAGCCACCCTGGATGTGCCCTAGCTTGTCAATTTCCCTCCTGAAATCTGTGGCTGTGAAAATTGATCCCAGCACTTCAGATGTGGCATAGCCAACACAGAATGCAACCAGATACGCTCTCTCTCCCAGCCTCCCTTTTTCTGGATGTTGATCTTAGGAAGAGACAATACATATAAGGGAATGGTGTCCAAGGAAGGGAGTTTTGGTCTAGAGGGACCTAGGGATGGTAGCCAGTGATTGACATGCCCTTTCCAAAAGCAGTGGTGGTGTTGATCTCATCACTGTGCCCAGGGCATAAGGGGGAAGACGGGAAAGGGTAATGCATGGCAAGATGGCTGGATGGACAGGTGGCCTGGGTCTGAGTGATCTGGCAAGATAGAATGGGCTAAATGATCTTTCACTCACTCACCCATCAAGACAGTTCACCCCCAAGCAGGTATTCCAAAACCAAGTGGATGAATTGCCCTGAATGCACTGGGAGCATGATTGTGGATGTCTTCTGTCCATGGTATTGCTCCAGGTGTGGAGAAGCAGGGTACAGTGGAGCACATGGCAAGATGGCCTGACTGGAAGGGATAAGATGGGAGGTAGCCCTGCAGGGGACCTTTCACAGAGCAAGAAAATCAAGTGACTGGTCCCAAAAGGTCCCAAAATGATCTCAAAGATGTAGGCTGAAATCATAGAATTTTAGAAGCCAGAATGAGCTTTGGTGGCCACAGTCCTTCCTCCTCATTTTACAAACAGGAATCAAAGCCCCTCTGAGAAGCAAAAGGAAGTAGCTGAGTTGGAATTTGAACCTGGATCCTCTGACTCCATATCCAGGACACTTCCTCCTCTCTAAGGCTGCCTGGAAATTTTATATGAATTTCTGGGTCAAAGATCTGGAGGGCTTAGCAGGCTGCTTAATAGGAGTTAACAGTGTGATATGACAGCAGGACAGCCTCTTATAATTTTAGGCTTTCTTAGGAGAAGATATTGCTCAGGGCTGAGGAGATGGCAGGCCTTTTGTAATCAACCTTGGTCAGACCCCATCTGAAACATCATGTTCATTTCTGGGCAGCATGTGCTAATAGAGACACAGATAGGCTCTGAAGTGTCCACAGGAGGAAGCTAGGGGATGATGGAGCTTAAAACTGCCCATCTGAGGAACAGTGGAAGAACCCAGAGGGTGTTTATACTGGAGAAGAGAAGATTTGGGGAGAGGGGAGAGGGGAGAGGGATGTAGTAGCTGGGTTTAAATTTTTCAAGGGCTGTCATTGGAAGAGGGATTAGACCTGTTCTCCTTAGCCCTTGAGGGTAAAACTCAGTCTAATTGCTACAAGCTACAAGGAGTTAGAATTCTGGCTTGATGTCAGGGAAAAAAATTCCTAACAATTAGAGCTCTCAGTGCCAGAGGAAGTAGTGAGTCCCCCCTCTCTGGAAGTCAGCAAGCTTGGTTGGATGGCCTCTGCCCTCCCTTTGAACTCTGGGATATCTGACTCTCTACTGGTGAGACACATCCTCCATCCTTATAGGATCATGTAATCATCCAGTTAGAGCTAAAAGGGACCTTCAAGGTCATCTACAATCCAATTCCCCCATTTTACAGTTAGAGAAACTGAGGCATAGAGGAATTTGACCAAGGTCCAACAGGCAGTATTAACAAAGGATAATAGGTCCAGAGCTGGAACAGCCAGCTCTGGTCAAACCTCCTCATTTTACAGATGGGGAAACCAAAGCCCAGAAGGGTTAGGGAACACAGATAGTGGAACAGCCAGAATGCCAATCCAAATCCTCTGATTCTATACCCAGGGCTCTTTTGACTGCTTCCTTCATGTGCCTTACAGATTGATTTTTTGGAACCTAAATGAAGTCCTTTGGTTTGTTTTTTTTTTAAGCCAACATTTTTACATAATACATAAATAACTACAATCTAAGGACGAGAGAAGGGATGCCTCATGATGGAGAAGAGGAGGATGGTTCTGATTGGCCAAGGCCGAGGCCAAATGTCCCCACATAAGCCAATGTCTTAATTCCAAGAAGACGTCACATGAGAACTTGAGAGTCAATAGGCCTGAGTTTGAATCCTGAGTCTGCTAATTATGACCTGTTTGACCCTATACAAATTACAACATTTCTCTGAGTCTCAGTAGCCTCATCTATAAAATGGGGACAGCATAGGGGGTGAATTGTTGCAAGGAAATGCTTGATAAAAAATCAACAAGCATTTTTCAAGCGCCTACTATGTGGAGGGTACTGGCGATACAAAGTCAAACAGTCCCTGCCTTCAAGGTGTTCATAATTCTATCAAGAGAATGGAAGAAAAAGCCTTTATTAAGCTCTTGTTGTAAGCTAAGTGATGGGACTACAGATAGAAAAGACAGGCGGTCCCTGCTGTCAAAGAGCTCACATTCTAATTGGGGGAGATTACTCATAGAGAAGGTTCTGCAGCAGGGCAGATGAGAAGGCCCAGTGCTGCTTAGGATGCTGCATCAGAACCAACATTAAGGCCGAGGGGCCATTAAGGTTACTCTGTAGGAAAGGGGAGAACCTTAAAGGGTGGATCTGGGGGTGGGGAGGGCCGCTGCGGGGTGGAGGCCCACCCTAGTTCTGGTGCTTGGGCCTTGTGTTATACAACACCTGTAAGTCATACAAAACATGAGCCTTCCAAAAGTTCTGTTGAAATGGGAACAATTGTTATCATTACACTTAGGGACAATATGGCGTTCTATAAGTAACTCTCGATTTGGAGATCTAGGATCTGGGTTCAAGGCCAGCCATGTGGAAGCCAGTCTTGTGCCACAAGCTAGATGAGACTGATGTGTGTCATTGGCTACAGGAGGGAAGAGTGTGTGTGTGTGTGTGTGTGTGTGTGTGTGTGTGTTTGAGAGAGAGAGAGAGAGAGAGAGAGAGAGAGAGAGAGAGAGAGAGAGAGACAGAGACAGAGACAGAGAGAGAGCTCATGCCATCTGCACTACTGAAGGTCCAGTGTAGTGGGGGAGGGGTGGAGAGGGCCTCAGATCAGCATGGCAGAATGAAAAGACCCTTGTTGAATATTGGCCCTTCCATTTATTTATTGCAGGGTTTCAGTCAAGTCGCTCCTCTGAACCCTAGTTTCCTCCTCCCCAAAATGAGCATGACAACCCTCACCATCCCTGGATACTACCTTCCCTCCTTCCCACCCTCCCTCACTCCCATCCTCCCTCCCTGGGCTGCTGTGTGGCTCTGAGGAGACAATGCTCGGTAACCAGGAAGCCCTGTTTCAATGTGAGCTCCTCATCTGACAATTGTATGATCATGCTGACAGTGAGTCACCAGCTTCCTCTTTGTGGATAAGGGAGAGCCCATTCTAACTCTACTGCAGACAGATATGCAGAGAATTGGCGAGAGCAGGCATCTCTTATGGGCACCAGTTAGGGCCTTCCAAATAGAGAGAGAGAGACACAGAGACAGAGAGAGAGACACACACACAGACACAGACAAAGAGAGAGGAGAGCTCTCTGAGCTCCTGGCCTCCTGACTCAGGATGAATTAGCTGCCCCCAGCCCCCAGCTCCCAGTGCCTTTCTTCTGAGATGACCTCCCGTTTCTATATAGAAGGCTGTTTGCCTATCATCCCCCCCCCATTAGAATGCCAGCTTGGTCTGTGCTTGCCTTTCTATGTAGCTCGAGCACTTAGCATACAGTATGCATTCAGTAAGTCTTTGTCGATTGATTGATTGACTTTAACCTCTCTGTGCCTCCATTCTCCTTATCTGTAAAACGGGATTGGATTCAGTGGCCTCTGAGTCCCCTTGAGTTCTAGGGCTGTGATTCTGTGACTCTCCCTGCCTCCCTGGACCTCAGTTTCCTCATCTGTAAAATGAGAGGATTGGACTGGTTGGCCTCTGAGGCCCTTTCTAGCTCTACAATCCTGATTCTAAGATTATTTTGGTAGCTGGTGAAGATGAGATTGGAGAAGAAAGGGAAAGATATGGGATTATTCCAACCATAACAAGAGGGGCTAGGGGCTTGAAATAAGAAAAAGCGGTATATAAATTCAGGAGAATATGCAAATTAAGGTCATCAGAAATACAGTCTATGAAAATACTGAACCTGATGTCTCCTACACCTCCTGACCTAGCCCAAAGTCTGCCATCTTTGTTCCCTAAATGCACTGGCTCCTGGGCTCCCACAAGGGAGCCTGCTCTTTGTTTCCCCAGTCCAGGAGCTCTTTGGTCCTTCCCCCCACCTCTCCCTTTCCTTCTCTTCCTAGTCCCCAACTAAGGGTTAGCCCAATCAGGTCCCCTGCATGAAATTCACTGGTCTCTTCTTCAATCCCAGACTCATGCTCAGCCAATCAGGGAGCTTCCTGGTTAACAATGGGCTTCTGGGGCTCCATCTACACATTCCTATCAATCACTGGCTTACTGGAGGTTATCCCTCCCTTTGGCCAAGGCATAGTAGAGGAAAAACCGAGATCCAGTAGCATCCCTAATGATGCTATTGGCTGACCACTATCTTTAGAGGTCTTTAAGATATCCAAAGCCTTTTACTTATTTGGCCTTCACAACAACACATTGGATTTGGTAAGGCAGGCATTTCACACCTCCATTATACAGATGAGGAAACAGAGGTGCAAAGTGAGTTTGTCGATGGTCCCAACACATCTTGGGGATAGAATTTGAACCCAGTACCCTGCTACCTCCAGATCCAGCGCCCTTCTGTTATATTTCAGTGCTTTTCCTACCACTCAGAAAAACAATAATTCAACTGGATGGCTACTTCTCCCCCAAGGTTCATGAGAAACCACTATTTTCCTCATACTCTTTTGCTGATAAATCGAATCAAATTGAAGTAAATTCAGTAAACTTTTATTAGGAGGAAATAGCGGGCCTCAAACTCAGAAAAGACCTGGGTTTAGGCCTCACTTCTGACCCAAGCTGTCTGTGTGAGTTGGGTTAAATCACTTAACCTTTCAATACCCCAGGCAATCCTATAAGGTTATAAATTGCCGAGCTGGTGTCTTCTGCCCCAGTAGAGAGATTTCCTCGCCAGGCACTCCCTATGTGGATATAATCACAGGACCAGTCAAAACATGGAGAACAAAACAAAGAAGTATCCATTAATAAGCATCCGCTATGGTTGAGGCTTGTGGGCTGAGCAGTCAAGGAAGTTAGGGATTCCAGCTGATGGAGAGGAGAATGCAGAGGCATTCCAGACTGGGGGACCCCCTGTGCCTAACTCAGAAATGCCATGTACCCTTTGACTATTTCAGACTATAGGGCGAATTGGGCCACAACCATCCTGCTCACAACCCAGGCTTCTATCTCTATAGGAGTTAGGACAGAGCTGCTTTGGCCTACCTTAGGTTGTAGGGCCTCTGGTGCAGCCGCACTCTGGTTGGGGGCACCATAAAAGGGCGTGAGGACAACCAGGATTTCCTATTTTCCTACTCTTGCTTCCCCAAGGCCTATGTTCCAGGCAGAGCCCCTTCCTAGCAGGTCAGGACATTGGACTAAATTTCCAGGGTACATCTAGGCGACAGAGGGTGTTTCTTGCTGCAAGGGAGGGCACCCTTTTCCCTCTGGAGAAGGGCTATCACACACCTCCTCTCCTGACATGATGGCTTCAGCTTCAGGAACAGTTATGCTCAAATCAGAAACACACACACACACACAAACACAAACCCAAGGTTTGAGAGTGGAGTCTTCATCTCTACTGACACTTACACACTCTACCTTTTTTCCTTCTGGTCCATCGGCAAGGCAGGTGGCTTTCGGTGGAAGAGTCCCATAAAATCACCCGAGTGGTATTTTGGTGGGGAGAGCAAACAGAGATGTCATCTTCTCCCAGAGCCTGTGTCAAGGCCACCTTGAGACATCTTTCCAGCGCGGTCCCTGAAAGCCAGGGGTCCACTCCACCGCTCCCAGAAAGCCAGAGTCCCTGGTGCCCAGTGGTTGGCGAGGTGAGGGATGGCATCCCTGCCAATCACCACTTTGCCTTGGCTTGGAGGAGGCAGGCGGAGGAACCCTGTGATTTAGAGTGATGAAATGTAAAACGCAGAGTTCCTGCAGCCCCAGCCCAACCCGATCCCATCAGCATCTCATTCCTGTTACCTGGGGCTCCTCCAGGCCTCATTTAGTGGATTCTGTCAGCTGAGTCCCTCCTTGGCGACTGGAATGACTTGGTTCTTACATCTATCACACCTGCACTGTGACAATGTAATTTTTATCTCTGGTTGTTTATTTCTCAGATGGAACTACTTGTAAATTCCGAGAAGAAAATATATCCCTGTATGTGACAGAGGCAACACAAGACGATTAATCTGGGCCCTTACGACTGGAATGCAAAAGCTGGGCAGTAGAACTCGTTGAATTGGGACTAAAAGTCATCAGGCTGGGACATGATTGCTCCCAAGGGCCTTGTCTAGGGGTTGGAGAGATTTAAGTTCAAGGCCTCATTGGGTGGGTGGGGGTGGCAAAGAAGATACAGCCTCTGGGCTGGGCTCAGGGGGCAGAAGATTTGATGCTGACGAGAGCAGCATGACCACTCTGGGCCTCAGTTTCCCCTGTTTGTCAGTTTTGGGGATTGGACTCTAGGGTCCCAATCCAATTCAACGCCATTCAGTACTCGGCTTGTTTGTTTATACACTGGATCTGTGATTTTTTTGGGGGGGTGGGGAATTTCCGTAGAGTAAGCCTCTCATTAGAACAGATCTGTCTCTGTTCTACAGCTTAAAGCTGCTTAGAGCAAATGACTTACTTGGGGTCACACAGCCACAACTTGAACCCAAGTCCTCCTGACTTCCGAGTCCAGCTCCCTACCCCGCCATATCCCCTGCCTGCCTCGGATCAGCAACGTTTAGATGCCAAGCACTCTGCTGGGGCCTGAGGATACAAACACCCAAAACAAAGCAGCTCCTTCAGCCCGAGGAGCTCATACGCTAATGGCCAGAAGCAACATGGACTCAGATAAATAAATACAAAATAAAGGCTTGGTGCTTTCAGAACGGGGAGGGAGGCCCTAACAGCTAAGAAAACAAGGAAAGGCCTTTTGTAGGGTGGCATAGGAAATGAAGGGAGCTAGGTGTTTCAAGAAATGTAAGCAAAGAGGGAGAGCAGTCCAGGCGTGGGGGACAGTGTGTGCAAAGTTATGGAGGTGAGAGATGGGTTATCTTGTACATAGAAGAGCAAATAGGTCAGTTTGGTTGAAATAAAGAATCCATGAAGGGTAGTACCATGTAACCAGTCACATAAACAAACACTTATTAAGCACCAACATGCTGAATATACAAAGAAAGGCAAAAAAAAGTGGTTCCTGCTCTCAAGGAGTTTACAGTCTAACAGGGTAGACAACAGACAATTATGTACAAGCAAGATTGAGCAGCTAGGGATGAAGTGGATTGAGGTTTGGGCCCAGAGTCAGGAAGATTTGAGTTCAAATCTGGTCTCAGACACTTCCTAGCTGTGTGACCCTGGCCAAGTCATTTGACCTCTATTTGCCTCAGTTTCCCAAGCTATAAAATGGGGATAATGATAGCACCTATTTCCCAGGGTTGTTGTGAGAATCAAATGAGATAATATTTGTAAAGCGCTTAGCACAGTGCCGGGCACACAGTGAGCATTATATAAATGCTAACTATTACTACTATTATTGTCATCGTTAAGATACGTAACAAATAATTTAGATAATCAGCATAAAGAGGAAGGCATTAAGATTAAGGAGGGCAGAGAAAAAACTCTTGAAGAAGGTAGAATTTGAGTTGGGACCTGAAGGAAGTCAGGGCAGCCAGGAGGAGAATATAAAAAGGGAGAGAATGCCAGGCATGGCATTGCCAGGGACGACCAGTGAGGTTGAGGATGAATTGTGAAGGGCTTTAAACACCAAATTTACAAGTTTCAGTTTTATCCTAGAGGTAGTTGGGAGCCACCAAAGCTTCTTCAGCTGAAGAGTGACATGCTCATTCCTGTGCTTTAGAATTAACTCTTTGACAGCTTTGCAGAAGAGGGATCAGGACTGGGAGGCGCTGAATGCAGGATAACCAGTTAGGAAGGTATTGCTATATAGAGCTAAGAAGCAGCTGACCAAGGTGATGGCTGTGTGAGTGGAAAGAAGAGAATCGCATGAGACATGTTTCTTTAATGACGTTTTATTTTTTCCAATTACATGTAAAAAACAATTTTTAATATTCTCTTAAAAATCTTTTTGAGTTCCAAATTCTCCCCCCACCCCAAGATGGTAAACAATTTGATGTAGGTTATATATGTGCAATCAAGCTAAACATTTTTCCGTGTTAGTCATTTTGTGAAAGAAAACACAGACCAATAAAAAAAACCACACACATACACAAAAGAAAGAGAAAAATAGCATGCCTTGGTCTGCATTCAGACGCCATCAGTTCTTTCTCTGGAGGTGGATAGCATTTTTCATCATGAGTCCTCTGGGATTGTCTTGAGTCGTATTGCCGAGAATAACCAAGTCATTCACAATTGATCATTATACCACATTGCTGTTACTTGTACAATGTTCTCCTGCTTCTGCTCACCTCAGTTTTTATCAGTTCATCTAAGTCTTTTCAGGTTTTTCTGAAACCATCCTGCTTGTCATTTCTTCACGATAGTGTTCCATTACAATCATATACCATAACTTGTTCAACTATTCCCCAATTGATGAACATCCCCTCAACTTCCAATTCTTTGCCACCACAAAAAGAGCTGCTATAAATTTTTTGTACAGATATGTCCTTTTCCTTTTTTAAAATCTCTTTGGAATATAGACCCAGTAGTGGTATTAACTGGGGCAGTGATTATGCACAGTTTTATAGCCCTTTGGCCATAGCTCCAAATTACTTTCCAGAATGGTTGGATAAGTTTGCAACTCTACCAACAATGCATTAGTGTTAATTTTCCTACATCCCCTCCAACATTTATCATTTTCCTGCTCTGTCATATTAGCCAGTCGGATAGGTGTTAAGTCGTATCTCTGAGTTGTTTTAATTTGCATTTCTCTACTCAATAGTGATTTAGAGCATTTTTTCACATGACTATAGATAGCTTTGATTTCTTCATCTAGAAACTGCCTTCTCATCTCCTTTGACCATTGATCAATTGAGGAATGACTTGTATCCTTATAAATTTGACTCAGTTCTCTACGTATTTGAAAAATAAGGCCTTTATTAGAGACACTGTAAAAAAAAAATGGTTCCCAGTTTTCTGCTTCCTTTCTAATCTTGCCTGCAGTGGTCTTGTTTGTGCAAAACCTTTTCAATTTAATATAATCAAAATCATCCATTTTATATCTCATAATGTTCTCAATCTCTTGTTTGGTCATAAACTCTTCCCTCATCCATAGATCTGACAGGTAAACTATTCTTTGCTCTCCTAATTTGCTTGTGGTATCGCCCTTTATGTCTAAATCATGTACCCATTTTGACCTTATCTTGGTACGCTACGTAAGATGTTGGTCTATACCTACTTTCTGCCAAACTCTTTTCCAATTTTCCCAGAAGCTTTTGTCAAATGGTGAGTTTGTGTCTGAAAAGCTTGTATCCTTGGGTTTGTCAAACACTAGACGATTATGTTCATTCACTGCTATTTACTGTGTACTAATCTATTCCACTGATCCACTACTCTATTCCTCAGCCAGTTTCAGATTGTTTCAATGATTACAGCTTTAGAATATATTTTGAGATCTAGTATTGCTGGGCCACTTTCCTTCACATTTATTTTTCATGAATTCCCTAGATATTCTTGACCTTTTGTTCTTCCAGATTAATTCTGTTCTTATTTTTTTAGCTCTATAAAATAATATTTGGCAGTTTGATCGGTATGGCACTGAATAAGTAAATTAATTTAGGTAGAATTGTCATTTTTATTACATTGATTTAGCCTACCTGTGAGTAATTAATATTTTTCCAATTGTTTAGATCTGACCCTATGTGTGTGAAAAGTATTTTATGATTATGTTCATATAGTTCTTGAGTTTGTCTTGGAGAGTAGACTCCCAAGTTTTTTATATTATCTACAGTTATTTTAAATGGAATTTCTCTATATCTTGCTGCTGGATTGTGTTGGTAATATACAGAAATGCTGATGATTTATATAGGTGTATTTTATATCCTGCAACTTTGCTAACGTTGTGAATTATTTCAACTAATTTTTTAGTGGATTCTCTAGGATTCTCTTAGTATACCATCATATCATCAGCAAACAGTGATAGCTTTGTTTCCTAATTGCCTATTCTAATTCTGTCAATTTCTGTTTCTTCTCTTATTGCTATAACTAGCATTTCTGGCATATTATTGAATAGTAGTGGTGATAATGGGTATCCTTGCTACACCCCTGATCTTATTGGAAAGGCTTCTAGCTTACTCTATTATAGATAATACTTGCTGATGGTTTTAGATAGCTATTGCTTGTTTTGAAGGAAAGTTCCATTTATTCTTATGCTCTCTAGGGTTTGTAAAAGGAATGGGTGCTGTATTTTATCAAAAGTTTTTTCTGCATCTTATTGAGAAAATCATGTGGTTTTTGTTGGTTTTGTTATTGATATGGTCAATTATGCTGATAATTTTCCTAATATTGAACCAGCCCTGCAATCCTGGTATAAATTCTACCTGGTCATAGTGTATATATTGTGATATATTGCTATAATCTCCTTGCTAATATGAGAGATACTGAGAATCAATAAACCTTGGGAACTGATTAGATGTGGGAAAAGAAGAATCAAAGCTGTCTCTGAGGTTTTGATCCTCTGTGTGACTAGAAGGATATCTTTAATAGGGAAGTTAGGAGGAGGGATGGATTTAAGGGGAAAGGATAATTAATGTTGTTTTGAACATGTTAATAGTATGAAAACCATGGGAAGAGATGTCAGAGATACAAGCTGGAATTCAGCATCCCAGTGATGACATTCTTCTAAGGCCCCTCCCAGCTCTGGCATTCCCCTGTTCTAAAGCCCCTCCCAGGTCTCATATTCTTTCCTTATGTGGATTTGAGATAGTGGCAAGGACAAATATAGGAAATGTTCCTGTAGGCTCCTTCTCCCTCCTTTTTTCCTTCTCCCTCTTAGCTCTTCCTTCTTATTTTCCTAGGTTCTCCACTTCTCCCTTTGTCCTTTCCTCTTCCTCCCCACTGCCTTCCCACCCTCCCCACCCCACCTTCTCCATTCAACAGACAAAGTTTAAGCCCCAGTCATTATGGGCGAGGTGCCGGTAATACAAAGATTAAAAAAAAATGATAGTTCCTGCCCTCAGGGAGCTTAGAATCTACCAGTTCTCACAAGCTTCTCAGCCCTATGGGAGGCTCTTGAGGTAAAAGAGAGAGGTGAGCTCTGGCCGCCATCTATTTCAGGTGACTAGATTACCCATTTAACAGTACTCCACTGAACTCTGGCACCGTACCACTACTTGGAATGTTTGTTTGTTGGTTTTGGGCCCAGAATTGTAATTTCATTAGTAAAGGGAATTCCCCTTCAGGGTATCCTTCTATGAAAACTGTTTGGCAGCTTAGAGTTACAGAGAGAAAATAGCAGTCCCATTCTGTTCAGTTTATCTGGGCTTAAGATCCAGGCCAGTCAATGACAGAGTCATAGGACAAGTTAATTCAATACCCACCCAGCCCTCTTTTACAGGTGCAGGAAAAGAGGCCTAGGGAGATTAAGTGACTTAGGATCATAGATCTGTTTGGAAAGGGGATTTTAAAGGTCATTTAGTCCAATCATCTCATTTAACAGAGAAGATGATAGGCCTCTGGAGTTAAATGACTGTCCCAAGGTCACACAGGTCACAGTGAGCATGCGAGGCAGTATTTGAACAGTGTTGTTTTGTATTTTTTTCCCACTGTACCAGGCTACCTCCTTCCTGTGGCATGGGAAGCAACCTCTGCCCCAATTCCAAGTGTCTGACCAGGTCTCTTGACCTATTCCCTTCCAGTTCCAGAATAAAATTTCGTTGTTGTTTTTGAGTCATATCTGACTCTCCATAACCCCATTTGGGGTTTTCTTGGCAAAGATACTGCAGTGGTTTGGCGTTACCTTCTCCAGCTCATTTGACAGATGAGGAAACTGAGGCCAACAGGGGGAAGTGACTTGCCCAGGGTCACACAACTATTAAGTGTGTGAGGCAGGATTTGAAAAGTTTTCCTGATTCTAAATCAAGTCAATAAGCATTTATTAAGCACTTATCGTGTGCCAGGCACTTCCCAAGTACAAGTAAAAAGAAAAGTATCTGCCCTTTAGGAGCATACATTCTAATGTACAGAATTTAGACAACTTTAATTGTCTAAAGGCAATACATAAAAAAAAAACTGGGGTGGGGAAGGGGACTGAGAAGGCTTGCTGGGGCACGATGGATAAAATCCAGGAAGTCAGAGGTGGAGCCAGGAGAGGAATGGAGATATGGCTGACCTGGGCACTTTCCTTAAAATGAAGTTTCTGGGAGGTCCCTCTGATTGGTTCTGAGGAAGGGCATGCAGGGGCAGAAGTGAAAAGGCTTGTTCGTTTTTTGTTTTTGTTTTTGTTTTTAGGCAATGGGGTTAAGTGACTTGCCCAGGGTCACACAGCTAGTAAGTGTTATGTGTCTGAGGCCGGATTTGAACTCAGGTGGTCCTGAATCCAGGGCCGGTGCTCTATCCACTGTACCACCTAGCTGCCCCTCATTTTTTTTTCTTTTAGGCAGGGGGCTGGTATCCTGCAAAGAAATCCATCAGTGCCCTCCCTAGTTGGCCCATCTGCCCTCCCCTCTTCAGGCACCACTTGGAGATCACGTGTTAGTCTCTTTATATTCCCTTCACATTCCAAGGTTCTTGAAAGCCCAGGTTTCAATAGGAACTCTCAGCTCCTGTGGGAGAAAAGTATGAAGAAAGGGAGTTGATGGGGAGGGTTGGATCATGGGAGCCATTGGCCCCTGTCCCATCTGACAGATGGAGTGGTACTGAGGCCAGCTCATCCTTTCTCTGAGAATCCTGACCCTAGAGCCAATGTGAGACTAGGAAGAGCCAGAGGGGGATCAGGAGGGGATGAGAAGACAGTGGTATGATGGCAGCACAGAAGGAGAAGAAAGCTTCTCTCGCCATTCTCCTAAAAGTCAGACTGAGGCCAGGGAGATGGAACAGAGAAGAAACCGCAGTCCTAGGGGCTGGAGGCCAGCCAGAGGAGGATGGAGGCAACAGCTGAGGATTGACCCTCAGACACCCTAGAGAGGGATTAAACAGTCTGATACCAAGCGAGCTGTCTCTCCTGGCTGTCCCCAGTGGCCTTTTCCCCAAGCAGAGACTTGTCTGTCTTTTTTAAAGCACCCATTCAATGACAGGCTTCGTATTGTTTCCGTCACTTTTCCCTTCTAAGCATCTCCTCTCCCCTCTTTGCTTCTGCTCCTGAAGTGTCCAGTTCTGCGAAGAAATTAGAGAAAAAATGAGAAAGAAAGTCCTTCTTTGTATGCAGGAGCTACAGATGTTTGTTTCACACCAGAGTTTCTTAATTATTAATAATAATGTTGTTGAGTCATTTCTGTTGTGCTCCACTCTTCCTGACCCCATTTGGGGTTTTCTCGGCAAAGATACTGGAGTAGTTTGCCATTTCCTTCTCCAGCTCATTTTACAGATGAGGAAACTGAGGTAAACAGGGTGAGGTGACTTGCCCAGGGTCACACAGCTAGTTAAGTGACTGAGACTGGATTTGAACTCAGGAAGATGAGTGTTCCTGATTCCAAGCCCTGCGCTCTATGCACTATGGCGCCATCTAGCTGCCCATTAATAATAATAAGAGGTAGCCTTTATACAGCATGTTCAGGGTTACAAAACACTTAACGACTACTATCTCGTGTGATCTTCACAACAATCCTAGGAGATAGGTGCTATTATTATCCCTATTTTACAGATGAAGAAACTGAGGCAGGAAGAGGGTAAGTGACGTGTTCAGGATCACCTGGTGAGTGTCTGAGGCTAAATTTGCATTAGCTCTTCCTGACTGTAGGCTCAGCACCATCCACTGTACCACCTAGCTGCCTGGGAAAGGGAAAAAATTCCAGGGGCACACACAAAATGAGACAGATCCCTAGAGCCTGTTGTAAAGTTGGCACAAACACAGAGCCCTGAACTAGGTTCTCTGCCCAGCTCCCTACTTCCTCTGGTCAGTGTGACTTGACTGGGTCTAAGCTTGAAACCCAGACCCACTTCTAGTATAGGAAGTCGGAGTTCTGCTTCAATATAGTGCCGCCATCTTGGAATTAGTAATCTTCCAAAATGAGTGTTTGCAGAACCTACCCAAAGCTTTGAAATGTGCTTTTTCCTTGAAGTTGTGTGCCAACAAGCAACTAGGGAGGAGCCAACTTCTGCCGCTCTGTCTTAACCTGGGCAAAACCTAAGCATAACCCGCTTTCCTCAGAGCAGTGGCAGCTGCAAGCCTTTGGGCATGGCCAGGGAAATGCCATAACATGTCTACCCTAGCTAAGACTATCCAATTCCATCCCAAGCCACATACATAGTTCTCAAAGCGATTCATTCTCAGGAATCTAAAAAAGGCTCGTTTTCAGGAAGCTAGTCAACTTATCCGTGCCTTGATATTCCTTGAGCAGGTGTGGTGGATGAAAATTACCCAAAAGGGATAGAGTGAGCCTGTCTGGAAGCATCCTGACTCAGTGGCCCCAATTTTTTCCCTAATGGGGTTTCCAGTTTTTGTTTTTGTATCCCCCGATAACTAATACAGTGCCTGGCACATAGTAGGTGCTTCATAAATGCTGGCTGATTGTTTTCCAAAGGCCGGGTTGCAGGGAAGGAGACCAGGATTGTTAAAGATATGACTATGAACCTTCTTCCTCCCCCCTCTCTTGTAATCCTACAATCCAAATGTGAAATCCCCATAAGCCTTTGATAAGGATTTAAATGGCAAACCAGATTGCGGAGTAGACCCACTAATTAATCTTTTTTTTTTAAACTGTGTCTGATCCAACCGGGCTTATTTAACAGGTTTTTAGCTAAAATGGATTCATGGGTGTACCCCAACGGTCCCTGGGCTTCAAGAGAGGAAACAGCTGGGTGTGAGTGCCGGACACTGGCAGCTTACTCACCCATGTGCTGCCAGCACATCTCTGTCCCGGATTCCCTCAAGCTTTCCCTAAAGGGCTGGATGGCTGTTTGCCTGAGCTGCACAGATTTTTCCCATCTCTGTGTACTTCCCCTGAATGAGACTTTCACACCTCTCGTGCAGAGTGAGGAAAGTGGGATGAATGAATGAATGAGCCAGCAAGAGAGAGCCAGCCATATCCCCACCGCCCTTTCTCCAGAGAGAGGTCCTATGTGACCACAAAAAGCAAATCAGATCAGGGTTTCTTGAGTCACTTCCCCTTTGGAGGCTGAGGCAGGGGGACAGAAAACCAGTCAGAACCCGTGGCCCCATGCCTCCAGAGGCTCACCCTTCGAAGACCCCTCTGTTCCACTTGGTGCAGGGGCAAAGACAGTTCAGCCCTGCCCTCGGCTGAATTACAGCTACGTGGTGGCTCTGGTGGAGAGGCAGGGGGGGCCCCCAAAGACAGCCTTACATGAGAGACCCCACTGAGTGAGATGAGACTGAAAGCAGAAACCTTCAAATGCGGCCGTGACTCTCCCTCACACCCCCAGTCCCCAGCCCCAGTCCTGCGTTTGTAAGAATTGCTGTACATGTCATTGCCTTTTAGTGAGAGTGGCCAGGAAGGAAGGAGGACAGCAAACAAAGGCATTGCCTCTCCAGCAGAGCTATTCCTGGCCTGCCCACCACTAGTGGGAGAGAAAGGCAGGCTTCAGGGACCTGCAGCATTTGGGGAGGGGGAGTCCAGGGGCTTGGAGAACTCATAGAGAGATTGGCATTATCCCCCCCTCCCACCCCAGCCCTTTACTTTCTGGGATCCTCATCTGAAAAGAGTGAGCTTGGCTAGGATCCTGGAGTGGAAGCCATGAACTTGCCACATGGTGGATTGGGCCTGAACTTCTAAGGAAAAAAGCAGAGGGGAGAAAAAATCATTCTGGCTTGTGATCATGGTGAGCCAAGCTCTCTGATCCAGCTGAGCTTCCCCACCTCCAATCTTCCCCCAGGAAACTAGCTCACTAGGCTGTAATCGAAGGGAGCCCCCTCTTGTTGGTTGGTGACCAGGGTGGGAAACTCTGCCCCATTCTCACCCCCATTTCTAATGGACCTTGGGACAAGCAAGACATCAGGAGGTCAGATTAAAGGCTGGCCCTGCCTGGTCCCCCACTTCCCCCCTACCCAAATGATGCTCAGCCCTGAAGAATGTTGGCCACAGAGTCAGGCCCTGCCCATCACACCTGCTCCTCCTCCTCCTCTGAGGCCAGAAACCCAAGTTTGCTGATGAAATCTCCACTCCTCAGACTACTGCTGTCTTATTAGCACCTTCCCTAGGAACATAAGGAAGTTTATTTACAACTCCCGGGCTCTGGCAGCTCTTTGGTGGCAACAAGGGAGCCTCATTTCCCAGAGGGCAGTGCCAAACGCCGTCCTTCTCAGGCTGATTCCACATGATGGAGGTTTTCCCCAAGGGCCCGATAATGGGCCTGGGGTGGGGAAAACATCAGAGGGGAACTGACAGTCGCTAGCTCTTCAGATGTTCAGTGTTGCTGGTCACTGATTTCACAGCAGGTCAAAGTATAGGGAGTTGGCAAGAAGGAGGAAGATTGGGGCGGGGGGGAAACAAAGTGTGACAGTGAAATTAAGCTCTGCCCAGCAGGACTCATTTCAGTGGGAAGCTAAAAAGACCTAGATAGAGCAGCTCGGTAAGGCACAGGAGGACTTGTCCCCAGCCGGGGGAGGAGGCAGGATTGAGGGAGGGGGGGTTAGCTGGTGAAACCAAGGGACGCAGGAGACAGGCCAGGTTGGTCCCCAGCATCAGTCTCCCACCTGGAACAGACCTCTCTGGCTCTGGTTGGCTCGCTGGGGATGCTGCTTGCCCTATCACATACCTGCATGGTTGCCAGGCAACTGGGACCAAGTTGTAACACCTATGCAAAAAAGCCTGATGGTGTTTTCCTTTCTCAGCGGTTGTGAGGAGACTCACCTTAAAAGTTGTGGAGGAAGGATTTTTTTTTTAATTTTCAGTTCTGTAGAACCACCCCCATCTGTGCTTGGGCAAACCTTCCCTCTCTCCTGGTATAATCCGCCAGGAGGAAGCAGGGAGTCCAGGGGGTATTCGTTTATACCCAGTGCCTGGGGCCCAGGCAGAGGCTGGCAGCCATGCCTGCTCATTAAGGCTCCGTGCAGCATTCGCTGGGGGGGGGTTTTACCCACTCATTTTGGGAAAACCATCACCGTGGGACATGAGGATTTCCACTGGAAATACAATGGTGGACCCAGGGAGAAGCCCACAGGAGCCTGGGCTCCTTCTTAGTGTAGAGCTGCCATCCCCAGGGGCTAGGATGGGCTTGCCATCACAGTCTCAGGTCCCTGCACAGGCCTTCTAGAAGAGACATTGGAGGGAGGGAGATTAGCTCCCACAGGGCCAGGCAGAGACAGCAAAGGAGACATGTTCCCTCATCTGACATTTACTTGATACTCAGTGGTGGCTGACTCTTCCTCACTCCATTTGGGCTTTTCTTGGCAGATACTAGAGTAGTTTGCCATTTGCCTCTCCAGTTCATTTTACAGATGAAGAAACTGAGGCAAACCGGATGAAGTGACTTGCCCAGGGTCACATAGCTAGTAAATGTCTGAGGATGGATTTGAACTCAGGTCCTCCTAACTGCAGGCCCAGAGCCACACTAATCTGACATGGGCTGGGCCAAACACTCTGTCTTGAAGGCTGCTGAGTCCACTCCTGACCGTCTTCTCTATAGCTGCTATAGTGATTTTCCTAAAGTGCAGATATCAGCATGTTGCTGCCCTCCTCAGTCAACTCCTATGGCTCCCTATTACCCCCAGGATCAAATATGAAGTCCTCTGTTGGGCTTCCTACCTTTCCAGTCTCCATTATACCCTACTGCTTCCCACCCCACAGGGGCCTATTTGTTGTTTCTCCAATATAATCTTTCACCTTCTGTCTCTGGGCCTTCACATTTCCCCACCCCCATGTCTGCAATGCCTTCCATCCCCACTTCTGCCTCTTAGAATCTCTTTGTTCCTTCCAGACCCCCGCTGTCTCAGTCCCAACTACTTCTGCTCTCCCTTGCCCAAATCCATGCACTTCTCTTGTTCAGAGTCTGGAGTTATACGTTGTCTCCCCAGTTAGAATGCAAGCTTCCTGAGGGCAGGGGCTGTTTCAGCTTTGTCACTGTATCCCTGGCACTTAGCACAGTCCCTGGCACACAGCCACTTAAGAGTGTTTATCAGTGCAGGGCTGTGCTGCTGTGAGGCTGAAGTGTGGTGGGGAGGGAAGAAAATACTAGATCTAGGGTCAAAGGATATTGGTATGAATTCTATTGGGAAAGACATCGTTAATAGTGAGCCGTACCTGAAGAGGGCATCGAGGTATCACAGTGGATAGAGCACTGGGCCTGGAAGGAAGACCTGAGCTCAAATCCGGCCTCAGACACTTACTAGCTATGTGACCCTGAACAAGTCACTTAATCCTGTTTGCCTCAGTTTCCTCTTCTGTAAAATGAGCTGGAGAAGGAAATAGCAAACCACTCCAGTATCTCTGCCAAGAAAACCCCAAATGGAGTCACAAAGAGTCAGACATAACTGAAAAATATCTGGAAAAAAAAACCTGGAAGATCTGAGTTCAAATCCCTGCCTCAGTTTCCTAGCTGTGTGACCCTGGAGAAGTCATTTGAAATTTCTCAATCTTAACTTTCTCATCTGTAAAATGGGGATAATAATATCCACAGCCCTTAAGCCCCTAGGTTATTGTGAGGACCAAAGGAGCTAATGTATATAAAATGCTTTTTTAACCTTAGCATCCAATATAAATTAATTTTTTTTAACAAAACCTCTGGTTTCATTCTGGTCAGGAAACTCCCTCTATCAATGCAGATCCCACCTCCCTGCTCTAGAACTGAATGGACCCTGAGAGGTTAAGTGAGTTGGCCAGGATGATACACCCAGTATGTATCTGAGGAGAGGACTGACCCCACATCTTCTGGACTCAAAGGTCAGTCCATCACTCACTAGGCCACGATGCTGCTCTCTACCTCTGACAGTTATCATTCTTCTTACCAGCATGCCCTTGCTTCCCCTCTGTGGGCCTTGATTTCTTCCCACGTCAAATCTGTAGTATAGTAGACAGAGCCTTGGCTTTGGAGTCAGAGGGATAGAATTCAAATACTGCCTCTGTAATTTACAATGACTATAACTATATATATATATTTACACATACATACACATACATGTGATATAACATACACACATACATATATCTTTAAGGTTTATAAATTGCTTTCTAAACATGATCTCATTTGATCTTCACAACAACCCTGGGAGGTAGGTGCTATTTAACTCCATTTTACAAATGAGGAAACTAGGGCAGATGGAGGTCAAGTGACTTGTCCAGGGTCACACAGCTATTAAGTGTCTGAGGCCAGATTTAAACCTGGGTCTTCTTGATTCCAGGTCCAATACTCCCCCCCCATGCCTTCTATTTGACCTTGGGCGAGTCACTTAAACTCCTGTGCCTCAGTTTCCTTATCTGTAATATGAGGATTACATGGCCTCTTAAGCCTTTTCCAGCTCTAGATCTATGAGCCTATAATCCTATGACTCTCCTCCCGCTCCTTCCCCTGCTCCCCACCAAAATAGTAATAACAACCTTTCCCTTAGCACAGGCCTCGAACATGGTAGGTGTTTAATGAATGCTTGGTGAATGGATGATTATTTTCATTGGCCCAGAAAGCTCCTTGGACCTCAGTTTCCTCCTCTGTAAAATGACTCAGTGGCCCCTTAGGTTTTTATGATCCTTGACAGATCTGGTCTAGGTCTCTTTTTCAGTTCCAGTGGATTCAAATGAGCTCTTTCTGTGAGGTGGCAGGTGGGGGCAGGTGGGGGGCAGGGAGAGGAAGCTGGGGCTTGTGACCTGGACAGTGCCCAGGATCTGGTCTCAGGGAGGGTGAGCCATCCTGGCATGCAGTACCCCTGCCACCACCGCCAGCCCTCCCCAGCCTCTTCTCTCTCTGTTGCTCAGCCAGAACCTCATTTAGAAAGAGGAACCTACTGTTCTCACAAGCATCTTGCAAAGCATTCAATACCAGCTGCTCCCACCTCCCCCTTCCTCCCCGCCCCCCAACTCCAAGTTGCGACTTGAAACCTCTTGTCCCCACTTTCTGCAGAGAAGCCTCAGGCAGGACGACTTCCTCCAAGCCGGTCCCCTCCTACCCAGAAGCTCAAGGGAGGGCTCCATTAGGCATGCAGCCCCCAGGGGCCAGCTCTGAGCCTCCCCACAGCTCCCCACCCCCCAGGAGCAAACCTCCCGGCTCCCATCGGGCTCGTTTGAAGGAGGTGTTTCTTTGGCCCTATTGTTTCTGCTCCTGTTGGGGCAGTCCATCACGTCCTATCAGAATGAGTGACTACATTTCTCACTCTGGAGCTGGCTGCCTCACTCCTACCTCGAAGGGAAAGAACAAGGGCGCCTTTGGAGAGGGAGGAAAATCATATGTTATTTTTAAAAGGCATTTTGAGTGAGAGCTGAATAGAGTTCAAGGAAATTGCCTTAAAGACTCGCTCTCCAGGGGGGATGGCTTTTTTCAGGGCCCACAAGTATTTGGGAACTTAATTGCACATTTGTACGGGCTACTGTTTTTATTTCTCTCCGGGCTCCGAGGTGGTCTTTGAAGATTGCTGTCTCCCAGTAATGGGTTTCTTTATCTCAAATAAATTTCGCACACCTGCGAGGTGGAAATGCTGGCAAGAGAGGATGGCAGGAGAACCGGCCCGAGATTTAATCAGCCGGCAAATGGAGTCGGGGTGCAGGGAGGAGAGGAGATGCACGGCTTTGGGTGGCCCCTCCCCTCCCTTCCCGAGGCCAGCCCCTCCCCCTGCCCTTGGGGCGTCGGCCCTAGCTTCTGCCCCTTCCTCTTTCCCAGCCTCTGCCCAGTCCTGAGCCTTCCCCCTTCTCAGCCCCAATTCCACCGCAAGCCCGTAACCCTCCCCCTTTCCCAACCCCCAACTCCTCTCCAGCTCCACTTCATACCCTACCACGCTCCCTTTCTCAGCTTCCCCCACCCCAGTAATACTCTCATCGGGCACCTCTCCACCTTCCCCAATCCATACCCCTGCCCAGCTCCTCTCTCTTCTCCTTCCCCTTTCCCAGCCCCTGCTCCAGTCTCATTCCCAGCTTCAATTCAAGGGGTGGGGTGGGGTGAACAAGTAAACTCAGAGGATGTGAAGAAAGGCCGGCTTCAGCTCTGCCCCTGACCTATCCCCACCCACAGACCCCCTTCTTTAAGCCCCAGGCCTGCAATCCAAGCAAATTCGAAATTTAATCCCTTCTTTTGGAAAGAGAGCTGCCTAGCTGACCTCTGGCCCAAACTTCCCTTGCCCCTCTGCCTTTTTCTTTTGCCTGCTTTTCCTAGATTTTTGCAAGAAAGACACCTCCTCCATGAAGCCTTTTTGATGGGAAAGCAATTCACTAGTGCCTTTCCCAAGGAACAACTTTGTATCTACTGTGTCTATAATATGTATCTACTTACATTTGTACCTTAGGTTTCCCTTGATAGACTCCAAGCTCCTTGAGGGCAGGAACTGGTTTTTTTTTTTGGTCTGTATATCCCATAATGACTGTCACATTAGGCCTGTCAGTAGACCTGTAATTTTATTAGAGTAGGCAGCTCCCAGTGAGAAAACTCTCCACCAGAGGAGACTTTTGACTTTCCTACGATATATAGTTTTCAGGAGTTGTGTGGAAGAGCTTTAGTGGCTTGTCCAGGGTCAAAGAGCCAGTATGTGCCAGAGGAAGGCCCCATTTTCCTGACTCCAAGGCCCTTCTCTAGCTACTCAACCAAGTGGCCTGAAGGTGAAAAAGAAATACTTATTGACGGATTGATTGGTGAGGGCCATTGAAAGACTGAAGGAAGATAGGTGACTTCTGCCTTTGGTGAAGAGTTTATATTCTGGGCTGCAGATTCCTGGTTAATCGAAAAGTAGTTAGATCTCCAGTGGAAAGGTACCCCTTCTTCCCCACCCCCCCACTTCTGTTTTCCTAAGGTCGAGACAGAAGAAATAATGATTAGTAGGGAATGTATACCCAAATGGTTAGAGTTCTGATGGAAATCAGAGGATCTGGGTTCAAATTCCAGCTCTGTGCCTTACTACCTATGTAACCTTGTCCAAGTCCGTTCACTTCTATGGGTCTCAGTATCCTCAACTGTAAAATGTGTAAAGGACTCTAAGGTTTTTACAACTCTAAATCTACAATTCCCTTTCAGGAAGCCCCAATCATCTTTGAACTATATATTTATTTGTTTGTTTGTTTATTTATTTATTTATTTTTAGGAAATTGGGGTTAAGTGACTTGCCCAGGGTCACACAGCTAGTAAGTGTCAAGTGTTTGGTCTGAGGACCTCAGGTCCTCCTGACTTCAGAGCCAGTGCTCTATGCACTATGCCACCTAGCTGTCCCCACTGTTTCAACATTCTTAGAGAACTCACCTGGTCCTTGATCTTAGAATTCTCAGGCCTAGCTTAAGGGGTGTGACATTAGGAATTCTGGGGAGAGAGAGGCGGGATGATACAAGGTCTTGGACTGTTTGGGGAAGCTGGGTGAGTCATCTCTGGGCCTCTGAAAGTGTGACCTTCCCCGGGGGAAATGATGGTGGGAAATTTATTCTGCTTTGGCACTGCCCTCCTCCTTTCCTCCACTCCCTACCCCATTGCCAAGGAAATCACCTAGAAACCAAAACGGGAGTGGAAAGGCTAAGGCTAACGGGGCCAATAAAAATGGTTGGGGGAGGGGGGAGGCTTTTATAAGAACTGGAAAGGATCCCAGATGCCCTCATTTGACAGATGAGGAAACTGACTCCCTGAGTACTTGCCCAAAATCACACTAGTAGTAAATATCGTGAGGTAGGATTCAAACTGACACCCTCTGACTCCAGAGCCAGCTGTCCCACACTACCCCTTTCCACCTTTGGGCCAGTCCCATCGGCTAGTCCTCTGCTTCCCCATTCATTAACTCCACCCTGGCTGATGGGTAAGTGGGCCTCAGGTGAGAGGGGCTATGAGGGGGTCAATTCATTAGCATGTGGGCCAGCATCCTTTCAAAGACTATTTGCTTCAGATGGATGGGACAGGAAATGCACGGATGTGTATTCTCTCATGGCTTTGTTTGTTCCAATCTGCCATTGGGAAAGCAGCCAACACCAATTATCCTAAAACTTGGTCCTTCCTAAGGATTGGGCCAAAGGAAATAGAGGACAGCAAACTACCTCTGGTGGGCCTGCCAAACAAGGGGGTGCCTCTAGAACTAGGTTGTCAAACTGAACTGAATCTCTTTCCACCCACTAAAGGATGAGGCTCCAGACTTGTCCTCTCAGCACAAGGTTGGCTCCACTTGTCCAGCAGCCATCCCGAGGCCATCTGGAGCAGGGACAGATTCTTGGGTCTCGTTCCATATTTTAATCTGTGAGTCTTGGTACCAAGAGGATGATAGCACAGTAAATATGCAGAGAGAGAAATATATCAATCGACCAGCAAGTAGTCATTGAGTGGCTGACAAAATCTAGACTCTTCTTAATGATAATTTCATTCTTTAAAAGGTGGAAAAAACAGCAAAGGAAACCTCTAACCTGGACCTGATTCTGACCAATATATAAGGATCACCTGCTAAAGTAAAAATGATAGGAACCTTGGGAGGAAATGAACATTCCATCTTTGAGATTGTAATAATAGATAAGGAGGAGGAAGCCTGGCATAGTCCAGGGCAAACCCTCAATTTTGGGAGAGTGCCTTTTAAAGAGTTCAATCCATCAGGAAGCATTTATATAGTAAGCGCTTATTCTATGCCAGGCACTGAGCTGAGCACTGGGGATGCAAAGAAAAAGTGAAAACAGGGACAGCTCGGTGGTGTAGTGGATAGAGCACCAGCCCTGGAGTCAGAAGCTGAGGTCAAATCCAGCCTCAGACATTTACTAGCTGTGTGACCCCGGGCAAGTCACTTAACCCCGATTGCTTCCAAAAGAAAGAAAGAAAAAGCAAAACCTTCCTGCCTTCGAGGAGCTTCCATCCTAATGGAGGAGACAACATAGAAGCCATTACATAAAAAACAGAGTACTTGGAAAGTAATCTTAGAGGGGGGAGAATAAGTGGGATAAATAAGTGGCCTAAAATTTTGAAGAGAAATTGGACCAAGATAGATGAGATGCTCAGGAATAAAACTATGATCACACAAACACAAATTGTTCTCGTGCTTAACAACAAGAACCACTTCATAGCATTTTAAGGTTTACAATGGGGAACTGTCCAAAGAAAGACAGCTACAGATGGTCAAAGGAGGGCAAAGGACTTCTAGGAAAACATACAGCAGAGAGGTAGGAGGTGTGCCTAGTGTACATAGAGCATGGGCTAGGTGGTCACCCGGTGAGTGGGGCCCAGGCCACACCCTCTGCAGGTCTGCATCCTGAAGGAGCCAGGGCTGGTGATGTTTGCTAATGGGACAACCAAAAGGGCTTTGTTATTTGGGGTTAAGAGGAGGATCACAGAAAGGAGAGGACAGATATTCAGTGTGGATAGGACAGTGGAAAGGATAACAGAGAAAAGATAAAGCTATTTAATACTAATTTTACTTCCGTTTTCTTTACCAAAGAGGATGGTTATCAGGCTATAAAAACTGAGCAGAATTGGTTAAGGGGTAGTTGAAAACCAAGAAAAGGGAAACAGAATGGTCGAGTCGATAATGTGCTTGATTCGCAGTCAGGAAGACCTGGGTTCATATCCTGTTTTTTGACCCTCATTTTTTAACCACAGGCAAGTCACTTAGTTTCTCTGGGCCACATCTGTAAATGAAAGGCTGGATCCTATTACTTCCAGGGACTCTTCCAGAGCTAAATCTATGGTCCTGTGAGTTGACATCACCAAACTGCCTCCGATGAGTTCAAATCACCTGGTTAGTTTACTTCCCAAGCTACTGATGATGGCTGAGGAGTGTTGGTGACCTTTGAAAAACCATAGATAAGAGAGAGGTCTTAGAGAAAAACACCCAGATGACTGGAAACAGGCTGAGTTGTCCTGATTTTCAAAAGAACTAGAAGAGGGTGGTGACTTCAAGCTAGAGGCTTCAATTACTGAAAAAATTCTAGGAGGTATTTTGAAAAATCTACATCAATATAATTTGCTTTTATATCACCTATGTTTCCTACTCTATCCCTCACTCCTCCAAGAAAATCAGCCCTTATAATAATTAAAAAGAGGAGAAAAAAACAATTCCATAAGACAAATCAAATATTGAAAAAAAATTGAAATTGTATGCAGTATTCTGTACCCACAGTCACCCACTTTGGTAAAGAAGTGGGGACCTCTCACATCTCTTCTCTGGGGCTAAGCTTAGACAGTGAAATTTTGCAGCATTCCGTTTTCATTATTTTGTTTTTATTGTTCTTTCCATTTACCTTGTTGTAGACATTGTACGTGTCATTTTCTTGGCTCTGCTTCTCTTTGCATCAGTTCATTTAAGTCTTCCCACGCTTCTCTGTATTAATCATATTTACAGTAATATTCCATTATGTTCATGTACCACAGTTTGTTTAGCCATTCCCAATAGATGGGCATTTACTACCATTCTTTGCTATTTCAAAAAAAAATGCTGCTCTAAATATTTGGATGTACATGGAGCCTTCCTTTCTGTCACTGAATGTCTGGAAAGTATTTGTAAAGACATCATTTATGGGGGCAGCTAGGTGGCACAGTGGGTAGTGCTCTGGCCATGGAGTTAGGAGGACGTGAGTTCAAATCCAGTCTCAGACATGACCCTTACTAGCTGTGTGACCCTGGGCAAGTCACTTAAACCCAATTGCCTCACCAAAAAAATTTTTAAAAAAGAGAGATCATTTATGAGCTTTTAGAAACAGTAACCTGTAAGAGACAGCATGGTATATATTAAGAACAAATCATGCCAGAAAACCTAAATTTTTTTTTTTGACAGAGTTACTACACTTTGACAATAATAAGATTGGATTCATTTTAAAACATACTTTGCTCTTTGGTCTATTGTATATACTGAAGGTATTAAGACAATATAGGGGAATGATTAAAAACATACTATATCTTAAGAAAGCCATTTGACAAGGTCTGTCATGATTACTGTTACAGACAAAATGGGAGAAATGGATTAGTTAGGGGGATGTGGTTGAATGCCTGGGCCTGAAGAGTGGTGATCAATGGATCAATGTCAACCTGGAGGGAAGTCTCTAGTGGAGTATTCCGGGATCTGTCCTTGGCTCTATACCGATCAACATTTTTTTGTTGAGGTTTTTTTTTTAAAGGGACCTAGATGAAGTCTTATCAAATCTTTAAATGACCCAGAGCTATGAGAGATATCGACACTGTTGGTCAACAGAGTCAGGACACAAAAAGCTCACAATAAACAAGAACATTTGGCTGGATCTCATTTGTAAAGTCATACACTCGGGTTCGAAAAATAAACTGCATAAACACAAGACGTAGGAGAATCAGCTAGCCGGCAATTTGTGTCATAGGCGATCGAAGGTGGAAGTCTTTGCTCCACTCTACTATTTATCACAGGCTTTAGAGATCAATCAATCAATCAGGAAGTACTTATGAAGTCCCCGCAATGTGCCAGGCCCAGGTGAACTAGATCCCTTCGTTCTAGTCAAATTGACCTGCATATAAAATGTTCTGTTTGCCGTCCTCATGCCTTTGTTCGCGTGGTTTCCCATGTCTGTAAGACAGTTCCTTCTTATTGCCACCTCTTAGAATACTTACTTAGCTTTCTTGAAGAGCCTAGGTCAAGTGCTATGAAAGGTCTTTCTCAACCTTCCTCCATTTTAAACCTCCTCCCCCTCTTGAAATTACTTCACATTATTTTCCATACAATACTGTGGGTGCATTTGCGTGCTCTCCTGCTTCATTTTTGCCTTCATGTGCCCAGTCCCGAGCATAGAATAGGAACCTAATAAGCGTTTGCTGAATTTAAATGAATTTTGCCCAAATGATACGGAGGTTTTAGTCGATTGCACATTCATTAGATCTCAATAATGTGACCAGGCAGCTGAAAAAGCTTATGGCATTTTAGGGTGCATTAAGAAAGACATCATGTTCAGAACTAGGGAAGTAATGGCCCACTCTGTTTTGCTCTGCTCCAGACTACATCTGGAGTGGTGTGTTTTGTTCCAAGTGCCAAACTTCAGGAAAGACACTAACTTAATGGAGTGTTCCCAGAGGAAGGTGAACCAGGATGCTGAGAAGACTGGAAGGGAGGCTATGGACCTGGAGATGTCTAATGAGAAGAGCAGAAGATGTAGCAGGGGAAGATGATAGTTACCTTCACATGTATGAAGGGCCATCTTGTGAAACAAAGATCATCTTTCTTCTGCTTGGCCTCAGGCAAAGCAAAGAACAATTTCTGCTCAATATAAGGAAAACTTTCTGATTGTTAGTGGAATTCCAAAGTGAAATGGGCCGCCCAAGTAGGTGGTGGATTCCCCGTAATTTAAGGTCTTTGAGCAGAAGCCAGACAATTGTTCTTGGGATATCATAGTGGGGAAGCCTTTCCTGGTCCACCCCCTAGCTACTAATGCCTTTCCAACTAAAGTTCCAACTTTGTGCGCATATTTTACGTACCTGTTCCAGTACCTATCAACTCCTTCAATGGAACCTAAGTTGAATAAAGGCAGGGTTGTTTGTTTTTATCTATATATCTTTAGTGCATAGCATAGTGCCTGGCACACTGTCAGAGCTTAACAAAATGTTTGTTGATTGACTGATTATTGAGGCACGGGCCAATCTCGATATCTCTTGAGGTTCCTTCCAAATGTGTGATTCTGTAATGCCCTGAGCTAAGTTCTGCTGACAAGAGGAAATAGAAGAAGTGATCCCTGTCCTAAGGAAGCTTAGAGTCTAATTGGAAATTTCAGACTCTCCAGTCATAGAACTGGATTTAGTTAGGTCCAGACCATGTGATGCAGCCGGGACATGGGGTAGTCAGTGCAAGCTTTATGGAACTGGAGCTGGGTATTGAAAGAGGAGCATAGAGATAGAAGAGGAGGAGGGGCCTCCTGGCAAGGGCCAGAAGTGGGCAAGTGGTAGGAAATAAGGTTAGATAGCCCCATTATTCAGGGTGGGCAGAGCAGAGGAGTGTGGACTTGCTGTTTGCCATATCAAGTGCTGTATCATGGTAATTTTCTATTACCATGGAAATAAAGAAACAATAAAGAGTTTGGAGCAGGAAAGAGACATGACCAAACAGTGTTTAACGAAGGTTAGATTGGCAGTCTCAATTCAATTCAACAAACATTTTTTTTTCAACTTAGAAAAATGTCCAGACCCATGATTTCATCTCTGCAGGGAACTTCAGGAAGGAAACTCCTCTTGCTCCTCCCCCTTAATGGCAGTGCCTTTCCTCTGTGATTATCTCTAATTTATCCTGTCTGTAACTTATTTGTACATGATTGTTGGCATGTTATCTCCCCCAGTGGAATATGAGCTCCTTAAGAACAAGGATTGTTTTTGCCTATGTGCCTGGCATATAGTAGGTGCCTAATAAGTGCTTGTTGGCAGGCCGATTGAGTTGACTAATTCAAATTGGTCACTGTTTTGCCGCTTGTGGCATTAGAGAATTGCCTGGGGTCCTGAATGGTTGAGGATTCTGCCTAGGTCACAAAGACTATGAATAAGGCTTTGGGGATACAAAGAGCCTATGCCTGGAAATAGCCCCTGTCTTTAGGGAGATGCCATTCTTCTCAGCAGTTGTTGGAGTTGGGAGAGCCTAGGAAGACCAGCGGTCTTGGCTGCCTTTGGCAGTCGATAGATCAGCAAGTATTTATTTAGTCCCTACTAACAGGGCAGTTAGGTGGCACAGTAAATAGAGTGCAGGGCCTGGAGTCAGGAAGACCTGAGTTCAAATCTGGCCTCAGATACTTACTAACTATGTGACCCTGGGCAAGTCACTTAAACCCTGTTTGCCTAAATTCCTCATCTGTAAAATGAGCTGGAGAAGGAAATGGCAAAACTACTCCAGTATCTTTGCCAAGAAAACCCAAAATGGGGTCACAGAGAGTCAGATACAACTGAAGTGATTCAACAAGAAGATGTCCTACCTAGAGATGCAAAGATAAAAATGAGTCAATTCCTGCTCTGAAGGAACTTGCATTCCATTGGTGGAGACAAACACGAACATACGTAGGCATATACAAAGTATATACATGGCAGGAAGTGTTACCGCCTGGGTGGGTGGGGCACCAGCAAAGGCCTCATTTGGTGGTCCTTGAGTCTTGAAAGAAACAAAGGATTCCAAGAGTCATTAGTGGTTCTTTGACCATAACCCAAGCGTCATTGGTGGGAATTAGGCATTGGCTGTGGGTGGCAGCATGGTATGGTGGGAAGAGCATTGTTATGGACCTGGGTTCAAGTTTTAGGTCCGCCACTTAATACCTATGTGACTTTGGATAAGTCACTTCATTTGTAAGGGTTTCAGTTTCTTCATCTGTAAAATGAAGGGGTTCACAAGATGGCCTCTAAGGTTCTTTCTAGCACCAAATCCATTAAGAGCAGTGAGCTCTGCCCAGCACAGGTAGTGCTAAAAGAGGAGATGGGGCACTGCTCTCTACCCAGTTGTCACCCTCTCCTACTTCTTTCTCAACTTTGGCAACCTCTGCCTTTGATTAATCAAGGCTGTCAACACCCAAGACTTCAGGATATCCCTCTCCATAAGAGAGGTACAGTTAATGGAGCAGTGGACTTAGAGTATAGAAGACACAGGTTCAAATCCAGCTTCAGGTACTTTCAAGCTGTGTGACCCCAGGCAAGTCACTTGCCCTCTCAATGCCTCAGTTTCCTTCTCTGTAAAATGGAGATAATAATAGCAGCTACCTCATAGGGTTGTTGTGAGGATCAAAGGAAAGGATCAAAAGCACTTTTTAAACCCTAAAGCGCTCTATTAATAATAGATTTATTATGGTGTCAGGAAACACACCACACCACTTTTCTCTTCCAGGGGATTCCTTCTAGTCAGGGGACATACATCTAGAGTGTGGGTGCTTAACTAACCCAACACAGAGAGGAGGGACAAGTCATGAGGAAATTGCACAACTCACCAAAATAACAGAAAGGATCAGGGGATTGTAGCATAATAGAAAAGTCAGAAAACCCAGTCTTGAGTCCTGGATCTGATACTTCCTGGCCATGGTATGTGATCAAGTCACTTGAGCCTCACTTTTCTCATCTGTAAAACAGGGATAATAATTCTTACACAACCTATCTCATAAGGTTGTTCCTAGGATAGAACTTTGAAAACTTTAAAATGATGTATGAATAAGAGTTATTATCTAGGTCACTAAATATATAATATGTGGGGCAGTCAGGTGATAGAGTGGATAGAGTGTTGAGCCTCAGTCAGAAAGACCTGAGTTCAAATCTGACCTTAGAAAAGTACTAGCTGTGTGACTCTGGGCAAGCCACTTAACCCTGTTTGCCTCAGTTTCCTCATCTGCAAGATGAGCTGGAGAAGTAAATGGCAGACCACTGCAGTATCTTTGCCAACAAAATCCCAAATGAGGTCATGAAGAATCAGACACCACTGAAAAATTACTGAACAACAACAAAATATATAATTATGCTGGCTAATCACAGCTGCAGAGCAGTAGCTAAGATGAGGCAGCTGGTGCTCTGACCCAGGATGGGGAATTTAGAGGGCATTGGCAGCACTACCCTGGGAGTCCTTTCTTACCTTTCATGCTCCCAAGCTGGCAGTAGCAGGGGTATTTCATCTGGGGGCATTTCCTACCCCTTCAGCACCCTGGAGAGCACCTGGTTTCCTGGTGCTACTTTCTCTCTACCCACTCCTCTCCTACCCTACCCCAGGTGAGTCCGCCTTATTCCTGACCACCACCAACCTGGCTCAAATGAAGAAAGGACTATTTATGTCCTTGTATCCCTCACCCACTACATTCCATCAATCATTTCCATGCCTTTGTATAGGCTGTTTCTCATGTACTGTATGTGCTCTTTCAAGCTCTGCTTCTTAGACTCCATAGTGCCTTTCAGAGATCAGACCAAACACCCTCATCTACATGAACCTCCTTTCCTGATTGCCCCTGAAATTATGCTGTGTTTACCTTGTATATATCTTGTATTTACTATATGTGTATACTAGATTCCTTTCTTCCACATAGTATATAAGCTCCTCAAGGGCAGGGAGTCATCATGCCTAGCACACAGTAGGACTTAGTAAATGCACTTTGATGGACCGATTGATTTGCCAGCTCCTATTCATAAGCATAGCTTTTCCCCCAGATTGAGTGGGTGAGGCATCTTTTCCATTTCAATGGTTCATCTCTCCTGGTCAGAACCAGTCTGACCTGATTAAAACCAGCTGAACAATCAATCAATAAATGTTTATCCAGCGCCTACTATGTGCCAGGCACTGTGCTTGTCACTGGGGATACAAAGACTGAAACAATCGTCACTCTCAAGGAACTTGAATTCTTTAACAGGCATTTATTAAGCCCCTATTACATACATGGCATTGTGCTGGGTGCTAGGCATCACAAACAGAGTTCTGACCATCCTGCTCTCCACTATGAGATCTGTCCTTGGTCCTGTCTCTCATAGCAACTGCACAACCCATTTTCGGTAATGACACAATACTTTCTCTTACTATTGGTTGGAATTGTTACTAGTGAAATGGCATTATTCTCTGTCATGTAAGAGTAGGGTTACAAAACTCTTGGGGGTTTGGCGTGATTGGTGAGAGCTGGGGAAAGGGCCACATAAGCTGACTCACACTATTTGACATCGGCCCGTCTTGGCCACTGTTGACTCTGCCTCTCACCTCAGTCTCCCAGATGCACTCTCCTCCCTGGGTTTTTATGACACTCCTGGTTTCCCACCTACTTCTTTAATGTTCCTTTTGGCTCTCATTTCCTCGATAAGATCACAGACTTAGAGCCATAAGGGAACTCTGGTCCCTTGTTTGGTAGATACAAACACTGAGGCCCAGAGTGACTGAATAGCTTACCCAAGTCCACACAGGTAATAAGAGACACAAGTGAGATTTGAACCCATATCTTGTCACTTTCAATCTAGTGCTTTTTATCCACATTCCCACTCCCTATTTGTGGGCATCTCCCATGGCTCTGTCCTCTTCTGTCTCTGTACTCTCTCCTTATCAGAGCACTGGGCCTGGAGTCAGGAAAATGACACTTATTAGCTATGTGGCCCTGGGCAAGTCACCTCACCTCTGTCTGCCTCAGTTTCCTCGTCTGTAAAATGGGGATAATAATAGCACCTACCTCCCATGGTTGTTTTGGGGATAAAATGAGATAATATTTGTAACTTAATATTAATATAACTTAATAAAGCACTATATAAAATGTTAGAATTATTACTATTATTACCACCTCTCCTCGGTCAATTCCCAAATCTCACCTGTAGCCCAGACCCTTACCCAAGCTACAACTCAGCACCTCCAACTGCTACTGAATGTTTCCATTTGGATGCCTCATTTATCACCTTGAACCCAACACATCCCAAACTGAACTTGTCATCTTCCCTCAAAGCCCTTTCCTGTTTCTGATGCTGCTGCCATCATCCTCTGGCCCACCCAGGTCTAAAACCCCAGAGGCCTCTCTGACTTCTCTCTCTGCTTTACCTGGCATGTCCAATCAGTCACCAATGCCTCCTGCTCCTACATCCACAGTGTCTTTTTCATTGGTTTCTGTTTACACACACACACACACACACACACACACACACACACACACACGGGCCTCACCCTACTTCAGACCCTGAGCTCCTCTTGCCTGGGCTACTATGGAACAGCCTCCCTCTTGTCCTCTCCTCTCTGCAGTGCATCCTTTGGACAACGGCAAAAATAATCTTCCTAATGCACAGGGCTGACCATGTCATTCATGTTTGGAAAACTTCACTTGCTTCTCACTGACTATGAGATATGTTAACTGTGCAGTTTGGCAGTTAGGGCTCTCTGTACCTGGCTCCTGACTTCCTTTCCAGTCTCACTTCAGTCTGCTCCTTCCTCCTCATTCCCCCCTCCCCACACACTTCACATTCCAGCCAAGCTGGCCTCCTGGCTCTTCCCCAATCTCGGGGAG
Organism: Phascolarctos cinereus; assembly: GCF_003287225.1. Classification (NCBI taxonomy): domain Eukaryota; kingdom Metazoa; phylum Chordata; class Mammalia; order Diprotodontia; family Phascolarctidae; genus Phascolarctos; species Phascolarctos cinereus. Next base: position 30,437,135 of record NW_027555958.1, read on the forward strand.
CCTTTGCTGCCTTCCTGTCTTTGATCAGGCCATCCCCCATGCTTGGGAGGTGCTCCCTTCCCCCACATCCCTTCCTGTTGGAATCCTCTTCCTTCCCAGCTCAGATAGGATGCCACCTTCATGGTACATGATAGGTGCTTAGCTAATGCTCGATGATTGAATGATTTCCTGATCAGCTGACTGGCTAAAAAAATGACCTTGCCCTCTTCAGATTTCTCAAAGCCCTTTGTCTGGACCTCTCCTTTACCCCCATCACATAGTACTGGGGCAGCTGGGTGGATACAGTGCCTGGCTTGGAGTGTAGAAGAACTGAATTCAAATCCAGCCTCAAACACTTACAAGCTGTGTGACCCTGGGCAAATCACTTAAGTCCTGTTTGCCTCAGTTTTCTCATCTGTAAAATGGGGGTGATGATAATAGCATCTATTTCCCAGAGTTGTTGTGAGGATAAAATGAAATGATATTTATAAAGTGCTTAGCATGGTGCCTGGCACATAGTAGACACTATATAAATGTTAGCTATTATTTATTTGTTATTATTATTATTATTTTTATTATTACCCTGTATCCTACCTTTTTGTATAATGCCCCCATTAGACTATAATAACAATAGCAAAAGCTAGTATTTATATGATGCTTTAAGGTTTGTATAACACTTTACACATATTATCTCATTTGACCCTTGAAACAACCCTAAGAGGTAGGTCAGTAAGCCAATAAGCATTTATTAAGCACCTACCATATGCCAGGGGCAATTAGATGGTTTAGTGGATAGAACACTGGAGTTGGAATCAAGAAGACCCAAGTTCAGATCTGACCTCAGTTTCTTCATCTGTAAAATGGGCATAATGATTCTTACACCACCTACTTCATAAGGTTGTTCCTAGGATAGAGATTTGAAAACCTTAAAATGATGCATGAATAAGAGTTATTATCTAGGCCCCTGAGTATGTAATGTGCAGGGCAGGGGATGGAGCACCGAGCCTGGAGTCAGGAAGACTTCAGTTAAAATCCAGCCTCAGATATTTACTAGCTCTGTGACCCTGGGCAAGTCACCTAACCTCTCTTTACCTTAATTCATTGGAGAAGTAAATGGCAGACCTCCCCCAGCATCTTTGCCAAGAAAACCTTATGGACAGTATTAGCATGTGATGGTCCACAGTGTCATGAAGAGTCAGACACAACTGAATGCCTAGCCAACAACAAATACACCAGGCACTGGGCTTCATGCTGGAAGTAGGTGCTATTATGATCTCTATTTTCCAGATGAGGAAACAGACTGAAAGTGACTTGCCCAGAGTCACACAGTTAATAAGTGTCTGAGCCAGGATTTGAATAATAATATTAATAGCTAATATTTATGGAATGTGTTAAGGTTTGCAAAGTCCTTTACATATATTATTTTGTTTGACCCTCACAACGACATTGTGACATAGGTGCTTTTATCTCCATTTTACAGATGAGGAAACTGAGGCTGAGTCAAGTAAAGTGACTTGCCCAGGGTCACATAGCTTGTAAAGATCTGAGGCAGCAGGGCAGCCAGGTGTCACAGTGAACAGAGCACTGGCCCTGCAGTTAGGAGGACCTGAGTTCAAATCCGGTGTTGACACTTACTAGCTATGTGACCTTGGGCAAATCACTGAACCTCAATTGCCTGGAAAAAAAAAAGTATCTGAGACAGGATTCACATTCAGGTCTTCCCAATTTCAGGTCCGGCATTTTATTTACTATGTCACCTAGTGGAAGACAGGGACTGTCTTATTTTAGTTTTGCTATCTCAGCTCCTAGAACAGTTCCTAGCACATAGCAGACACTTAATATTGAATAGTGGCAGCTAGATGGCATAGAGTGCCAACCTGGAGTCAGAAAGAGTCCTCTTCCTGAGTTCAAATCTGGCCTCAGATACTTACTATCTAGGTAACCCTTGGCAAGTCCCTTAACCTTGTTTGCCTCAGTTTCCTCATCTATAAAATGGAGATAATCATAGCACCTGCCTTCCAGAGTTGTGAGAATCAGATGAGATAATATATGTAAAGTGCTTTGCAAACCTTCAAGAACTACATAAATGCTAAATATTATTATTATTTACTGTTATAATCTAATGGAGAGAGAGTGTATTGTGCAGAGGTATGGTACAAGGTAGTGTGTGATAAGGGTAAAGGAGAGATTGAGACAAAGGGCTTTGAGAAATTTGAAAAGGGCTGATCAGGAAATCAGCCAATCATCAAGCATTTATTAAACACCTATTGTATATGAGTAAGTGAAACCTGAGTTGGATCTTGAAGAAAGAGGTCATCTTGGTCTAAGCCTAGAGCAGGGGCGGGGACCTTTGGCCTCAAGGCCACATGTGGCCCTCTAGGACCTCAAGGCCTGAATCCCTGTTTGACCACATGTGGCCTCGAGGCCACAGGTTCTCCACCCCTGGCCTGGGGTGTGACTGTGCCTCCCTCTTTGTTTCTTTCTAAAAACTTCTGTCCTGCTCCAAGAGGAAACCCTTCCCTTGCCTTTGTTGGGAGTTATAAAAGTATTGCTTTCGTGCCTGTTTTAAAACAACAGGCAGGGGAGGAATGCAGTTAGGGGGCTTTGGGGAGTGTCCCCTCCCTCCCTCCCTGGGGAAAACCTCAATGATGAGTCTTCAATTTAAAACCTGGGCAAGTGGGCCCCAGCTGGTACCCTTAGCTGATAGCGGCATGTAGCATTCACTGAACTAGAGACATGTCAAATTATCTGCAAAGGAGATGAGGGCTGGAGATGCTCCTAAGACAGGAAAGAGGAGCTTAGTGGGTGCGCCCAAAGGGAATCGGGGCTTTAAAACAGGAGCAGAAGTAGGAAGTCTTTTTCTGGCTTGGGTGTCCAACTTGGTAGCAGGAGTACCTTAAGCTTTCAGAGCGTGTGTAAGTGTATGCTGGGCGTTGGGAAGGGTGGAGGACCCTGAAATACCATTCCTTCATCCAAAAAGTACCTACTATGTGGAAGGCACTATACTAGGTGCTGGAGGTAATGAAATGAGAAAATGAAACCCGGTTCTTGAACCACAAAATGAAGCAGTCACTACGTTCCAAGCTTTGCACCCGTAGGATTCGGAACAAGAAGAAACCCAAGAGCTCATCTAGTCCAATCTCTCCACTCACTCCAATAAACATCTGTAATGTCCCTCTCTATATAAGGCACTATGCAAGGTGCTAGGGATACAAAAAAAAGAGAACCCAGAAGAGTCCTGCCCCCAAGGAGCTTACATTCTACCACATGGTGGTGGATGCAACTCATGCACAGAGAAGGAAAGATGGAGTATATTTAGAGTAAATTTTGAAGTGGGATAAGGGAAGTTGGGGAATAGTGCCTTATAAAAAGCACTTACTAAGCACTTACTGTATACTAGGTACTGGAGACACAAATGAAAAAGTGAGACTACCCTTCTCCTACGGAATTCGAATTCTAATGGAAAGGCATGGTGATACTAAGGGTATAGTTTCAGAGATCATGTGGCCTAAAGGTCCTTAGGGTATATGAGGAGTTCAGAAAGCAATGTCTGATGGGCCAGAGGGATGGTGACAGATAAAATGGTAAGGTCCAGTGGTCCTCCACTTTACTATAAGGAAGTGGCTATGTTTGGGGGGAGAGGCTAGGGCCACCATTATTGGGAAGGGGGAAGCAGGGTTGGAGTAGACACTGGCTTCCCTCCCATAAGGGTGGAAATGGAGGGAGATCAGTGTGAAGGGAGGAGGGGTAGGAAAGTTGGGGGAAGGGACTCCCTGGAGAACCCTCTGGTACCTAGTTAGAGTCTAGAATGGAATCCTCTAAAGTGATGGACCTCTGAATGGAAAGGGGATACGTTCTAACTGTAGTTGTTCAGTAATTTCAGTCATGTCCAACTCTTTGTGACCCCATTTAGGGTTTTCTGGGCAGAGAAACTGAAGTGGTTTTGACATTTCCTTCTCATTTTACAGATGAGGAAACTGAGGCAAACAGGGTTGTGACTTGTCCAGGTTCACACAGCTAGTAAGTGTCTGTGCTCAGATTTGAACTCAGGAAGATGAGTTTTCCTGACTCCAGGCCCAGGGCTTTATCCACTGCACCACCTAGCTGCCCCAACATAGACTCTAAAAAGTGACTAAATTTATCATCCTGGGGCATCAACTTGGTTTTCATTTTTCTGGGATACTTGGTACTCTCTTTCAGGCAAATAATAAAGTACATCTCTGTCTGTCTGTCTGTCTGTCTGTCTGTCTGTCTGTCTGTCTCTCTCTCTCTCTCTCTCTCTCTCTATATATATATATATATATAGAGAGAGAGAGAGAGAGAGAGAGAGAGAGAATGTGTGTGTGTGTGTGTGTGTGTGTGTGTGTGTGTGTGTGTGGTAGCTTAAATGTGTGTGTATTCCTGTTACCAGTGTATCATGGGCTGATTTGGTTTAAGGGAGTTTATCCCTTCGTAGAGTCATGATGGAATAAAATTTGGGAAGCTACAAACCAGTCAATAAATCACAAGACATTTATTAATCACCTTCTGCATTTGGGGTACTGTGCCAGGCTCTAGAGATAAAAAGACAGAAATGAAAGCAGGCTAGCCCTCGAGAGTTCTCATTCTATTGGAGAAGAAAGCATTCACACAGAGAAGCAGATACAATATATATATATATATATATATATATATATATATGTATTCATGTATGTATAAAGTAACTACAAGGTAATTTTGGAGGGGGAGGGGCCCCTACTCTGAGCCTTGAAAGGAGTGGGGGATTCTTAGAGGCTTCCTAGATGTGAGGTAGGAGGGAGAACGTTCCAGGCATGGAGGACAGTCCGTAAATCACCACTGAATGGGCTGAGACTTAATTCTTCAGGAAAAAAGAAACCCCGAGGAGAAGCTTGTCACAGGAGACAGAATGTTCAGGACTAGAGAGATGTTGGTTTTGCTGCACTCCGCCTTGGCGAGACCAATCCTGGAATATTGTGTTTGGCTCTGGGTACCGTATTTCAGGAAGGGTGTTTGGGGAGGGGGAACCAGGAAGCTGAAAGGGCTCAGGATCAGGTCATATGAAAATCAGTTAAAGAAACAAGGAAACCCAGACCTGGAGAAAGGGAGCAAGTTGCTTTGGGCCACACAAGAAGTCAGCAGCAAAGAAGGGCTTTGCATCTAAGACACTTAATGTAGGGATGATCTCTGTGCTTCACATCCCATCTAGCTATTCTCTCCAGCTATGGCCTTGCCATCCACCCTGCTTCAGCTCTTTGCTGAGACCATGTCCCAGATGATCTCATCTATACAACTACAGCCAGCTTTTCCTCCTGATAGATGAGTGAATCAGCTAGTGGGGAGAAGTCCGGCTTGCCCTAGACCCTAGAGTAGCACACTTACATCCCCTCTGATCCCCCCCACCCCTACCATCTCCTTCATATCTGCCCTGTCGCACTCATGTTACCCCATTACCACCACTGCCTGGTACGCATTATTTCCCTCCTACTAACAGAGAACTCCTTGAGGGCAGGGATCATCCTGCCTTTGGGTTTGTATAGCCCTTAGCACATGGTAAACACTTAATAGATGTTTTTCATCCATTGATAAATAACTCCCTTATTTTAGAGAGGAGAAAAGCCAGAGAAGGAAGGTGACCTGTCTTAGATGGGGTGGGGGGGGGGAGAGGAAGGAGAATGCTAGAGCCAGCTGTAACTGGCTAATAAAAGAGCTGATTGTTAAATTTTCATTCTGATCATTTACCCTCAGAAATAGGCAAATTCTGCAAATCATTGTTTTGTTGACTTTCTTGACTTAAGAAGGTGATGGAAGAAATGTTAATATTGCAAATTAAACTTAAAAGTGTGTCCAGAATATATTCTCTCCCCCCACCTCCAGCTAGCTGTTAAAACATTTACCAGTACATCCCTGTCTTGGAGCTTTTCCTCCTAAAGTTACCTGAACACTGGGCAAGTCGCTTAATCTCTATTTGCCTCAGTTTCCTCAATTGTAAAATGGAGATAATAATAGCACCTATCTGAAGGGTTGTAGTAAGGACCAAATGAGACAACATTTGTAAAGCACTTAGCAAGTGCCTGGCACATAGTAGGTGCTTAAATGCTTATTCCCTTCTCCTTCCTGCCCCTTCCACCTATTCTGTATCTATTTTTATGTGCTTTCTTATCTAGACCTGTTAACCCCAGAGTGGGCATGGAGGGAAAGGGCCATAGAGGAAGGATAGAAGAGAAGAAGCATCTATTAAATGCCTACTGTGTGTTCCTTGGTTGGAGAAAGGCTCTTTGTGAGGAGACAGCTTTTATTGAAAGGGAGAGAATGGATGGAGGGTGGGTAGTGAGTTTGTTCACGCGAAGGGTTTCAGGTAGAGTCTTGGTAATATGGCTATATTTTGTCTGGGGCAAGAAGTCTTTAAAAGGTCATAAGATCATAGCTTTAGAACTGGAAGGGACCTTAGAAGTCATTGACTCTAACCTTTCATTTTACAAATAAGGAAACTGAGGCACAGAGAGGTTAAGTGATCTGCCCAGAGTCATACAGCTGGAAAGTGTCTGAGCTAGGATTCTACCTGACTCCAGGGTCACTGCACCAAGCCGTGTCTGACCTCAAGGGTTAATGAAGAATGGAAAGGCAGTGTGATAAAGAGATTTGAATTTCAATTCAGAGGACCTGGGTTTGCCTCTAGGCTCTGTCACTTACTGGCTGGGTGTTCTTAGGGAAGCTATTCACTTCACTGGGGCTCACTTTCCGCTATGAGGTGAGAGGGTTAGATTTGACCACTAAGACCCTTTCCAATTCTAGGTCATGTGACCCTATGGAAATCAGTAGATTTTACTGAAAAACACAAGTGGGAGCTGAATACTAACTAGGCTGGAAGACAGGTAACTGAATGTTGGGCTCTTACGGACAGCTCGGAGTGGAGGCCAGGCCAGATGTCGGTGAATGCGAGCGGGCCCACTTGACAGCTGTTTTGAGGGCCAATGAGGGGTATTTTAGGATCAGATCCCATGCTCTGTAACTCACCAGAGTTCCCTCCCATAAGGGTAGGAATGGGGGGAGATCAGTGTGAAGGGAGTTCTATACTCTTTGTAAGCTCGTTGGGTTTATTTTAATTCTCTCTTCCCCCTACATTTCTGGTAAGAGCCTTTTAAAAAAGACTTCAGTTCTGGTTCAGGTTTACCAAGGAAGGAAGGAAGGGTCCATGCAGGCCAAAGGAGGTCTGGAGACAGTGGAAAGAACACAGAAAGAAAGAAGTCTCACCCTTTGGGGGCTGCTGACTGCTAAGGGAGAATGGTGGGATCACAGCAGAGCAGAATTAAAATAGGAACAAATGGGGTAACGGAATGCCTCAGGCAGGATTGATCACATCTTCCCCGCTGGCAGCTACGGTTTTCACACCCACCAGGCCTGGAATCTGTGCCAGCCCAAATCCACCTTGTACTAGAGTAACTGTATTTAACATCCAGACCAATTGAGAAAGCTATACACTGTGGTTTCCCATGTGTCCTTTGCCTTAGTTCTTAGTAAATTACCTGTAAGCCTTCAAGCAGCTTGCAAAGGTATCAAGCGAAGGAGCCGTGGGTGCTTCTGCTCCTCAAATAGCCCAGAGAAGGGAGTAGGGAGCAGTGGGTCTCTATGGAAATGGCGTGGTGACCGCCATACCAGCTTTGGAGTGGGGACGGAGGGAGCTGGCCATCGTAAAGGAAGAGGAAGGGAGGAAGGCAGTAAGCTTTATTAAGCACCTACTGAGTGCCAGGCACTTTACAGATATTGTCTCATTGGAGCTTTACAAGTACTCCATAAAGTAGATGCTGCTATCATCCTCATTTACAGCTGAGGCAGACAAGGGTTAGATGACTTGCCTAGAGTCATACAGCTAGTAAGCGTCTAAGGCTGAATTTGAACTCAAAGGAGGGAGCCAGAAGAGGTAGAATCAGGACTAGTTAAGGATATTGCCTCCGGTTCATGTTCCCCCATCCCCTGAACTTAGACGAGCCTCTGCATGATCCCAAGGGCAGCTTCCTCTGCATCCTCATGTGTACAGAGGACTTCTCATTCCACACCAATGGTCCCTGAGTTGATGGGTTCTTGCCCAGTTCTGCCCCTTCTTCTAGTTATAAACCAGTCCGCTTCCTCTCTTCCCTTTTGAGACACCCTCTATTCATTCTACTAATTTCTTTTTTCTCTGTTTTCTTTTATTTCTATATTAGCAAATATTTATTTTCTCTCCCTCTATCCTCCATTCTCATTTGACAAGAAAAACAAAACTCTTGGAACAAGCACGCAGAGTTAAACAAAACCAATTCCCACATTGGCTTGTCCAACAACATGTGTTTCATTCTGAGTCCTGAATCTCTCCTGTCTGTCAGGAGGTGAGCAGCAGGTTTTATCAGTGGACCAATGGTTGGGCATCATAGTCATCAAAGTTTTTAAGTCTTTCAGAGTTGTTTGTCTCTGCGGTGTTATCCATGTCGTTCTCCTGGCTCTGCTCCATTCACTCTGTATCAGTTCATACAAATCTTCTCAGGTTTCTCTGATATCATCCCTTTCATCATTTCTTACAGCTCTATAGGATTCTGTCACATTCACATACCATCATCTGTTTGGCTGCTCCTCCGTGGACAGCACCCCCTCAGTGTCCAGTTCTCTGACCCAACAAACAGAGCCACCATAACCATTTTTGTACATACAAGTCTTTCTCCTCTTCCTTGACCTCTCTGGGGTCTAGGTCTAGTGGAGGTCATCCCACTGTGTTTCTACAATCCATGCTTAGGATCACAAAATCGGACATGTAGACTTGGAAGGGACCTGAGAGGTCTTTTAGAAAAACCCCCTCATTTTACAATCTGAAGAAACTGAGGCTCTGGGAGATGACGTCAGCCCCCAGGCCCTCTGACTCCAAAGCCATTCCTATTCCCCCCTCACTCAGCTGCACCAAACACTCTCAATGGAATACAGGGTCAGGGTGGGCAGCTGTTTTCACAGGGGGCCAGTGGTGCTGGTCAGCACAAAGAGATTCAGAGTCAGAGAAACTGGGTGTAAACCCTGGCTCTGACACTTACTACTTATGTGATCTTAGGCAAGGTAAATTACCTCTCTGGGCCTCAGTTTCCCCACCTGTGAAATGAAGGGGTTGGACTCCATGGTGTCTGAGGGCTCTTCTGGCTCTGGGTCTAGGATCCTATGATCTTGAGCCTCTTAACATCTCTGGGCCTCATCTGTAAAATGAAAAGGTTGGACTCTGTAGTCTCTGTGGTCCTTTCCAGCTCCAGAGTCTATGAATGATCTTGGATAAGTCATTTAATTTCTTTAAGTAAAACAGGTGGTTGGACTTAATGACTTATGAGGTCCCTGCCTGCTGTAGATCTGAGATGGTGTATAGATTGCCCATGGTATGCCCCTTCCTCTTCTCTGTTTCTTTTCTCCCTTCTCCTCCTCCTCCTCCTCCTCCCCCCTTCCTTTTCAATCCCCCCTATCCCCTTCTCCATTCCTGCAGTCCCCTGCCCAGGCTTTGGGCCTATGTACAACCCCCTCACCCCCCCCCCAGCTAACTCTTGCTCAGGCTCCCGAGGGATCTCAAAGCCTCAGAGCTGGGCCCCAGCTGGGTGGTCTCCTCGGCATAGTCTTCCCAAACAGCAGGATTCATCCCCAAATCGGCTTGAATGAGGGGACAGCATCATATTTGTCTTAAAATGCAAGCCCCTTCTTCCTGTTCCACATGAAGAGAGGGAGGCTCAAAGGCCAGATCTGTTAACCAGTCAATATCTCAGGGCATCCTCCTGAGCTGAGATCTGGGGAAACACAGCAGCCTGTCTTCCCTTCCCCTCATCTCTTTCCAATCACCGTCACACACACACACACACACACACACACACACACACACACACACTCACACTCACTCTTAAAGAGACTGTTTCAGCCTGTGCCTGGATAATTCACCCCCTGTAAGTGTGAAGTTATTATGATATTGTTTCCTTTCTCAGCTTTCAATCTTCTTTGAGCTGAGAGATGGAAGGTGGAGCCATGAGGGGTGAGCTTGGCTCGCAAGAGAATTTCACAGCCCATCTGTCTGCTTTTCGCTCACCGGTTTCTGGGGCACGGGGATCCTCAAGTGGCCAGGCCTGCGATGATCTAGGGGAGGTCAGGCCACTGTGAAGTCTCCTGGGACCAAAGCAGATGTCCAGCTACTCCCCCGGCCAATCCTGAGGCTTGAAGCCATCCCATCAGGACTGGAACCTCATGGAGTTAGAGCTGGGAGACACCTTAGAGGCCATCCTGTCTTACTCCCTCATTTTACAGATGAGGAAACTGAGGCCCAGGGAGACTGAGTGATTTACCTCAAGGCCTTCCACTCTGAGGTTACCTTCTCTACTTTTCTCTGTTCATATCTTTTAGGCACCTTGTATGTTTTCTCCCTCATTAAAATGTAAGCGCCCAGAGGACAAGGACTGTTTCTGCCTTTCTTTGTATCTCTAGCACTTAACACAGACCCTGGCACTTAGTGTTTCATAAATGCTTGTTGATTGCCCCATGGTAGGGGCAGCCAGATGACAAAGTGCATAGAGCACCTGAGTTCAAATCCAGCCTCAGACATTTACTAGCTGTGTGACCCTGGGCAAGTCACTTCAACCCCATTGCCTCATTTAAAAAAAAAAAAGATCAGCCATGGTCAATGGGACTTGAACCCAGGTCTTTCTGATTCCAGACACGGTATTTTACTTAGTATACCGTGCTGTTTCTTTAGGAGAATTAGGCTCCACTGAGGGGAATTGGGGAATGAATGGGAATGAGGAGCCAGGACGTCAAGGATGGTCAAGCTTCCTTCCCCACAGAGTCCCATATTGTCCGGGATGGGGGTGCCTGGCCTAGGAGAGACGCCAGAGTCTGGCTGACAAAGAAGAGAGAGCAATGGGAAGGCCCCTGCAGTACACAGACAGGTTAATGACAGCCTTGGTGGACAATTGGATTTAGCTTCCTTTTACCTTGTTGCTTTGGGGACAGTGTCTCTCATCTGGGGGAGCTTGGCTGGGCCTGCTGTTCCTGCAGAGGAGGTCTGGCTCTGGAGTATTTGATTCAATTAGGAAAAAACAAAGGGAGAAACCAGGGCCTCAGATGCTCCTAAGTGATAAAGAGAAGGTGGGGAGGCATCGGAACATAGGAACGAGGAGGCAGGAAGGCAAGAAGGGGAAAGGAGCTCCGTGGGGGATGCCATCTTCGAGCTGGAGCAGAGATTTGGGCTCTCAACCCTGGATCTGCAAACCTCCTGTGAGGGTGGCATGGAATTCTCAAATCAAAATTAATTCTTATTCACTTCATTTAAAAAAATCAATATCACTACTTTAAGCAGGGCTTAAAATCAAACAGGATGAAAGGAAGAATCAGTCACAGAGCTGGAAAGGACCTCAGAGGACGTTGAGTCTAACCCCTTCATTTTACAGATGAGGAAACTGAGGCCTAGAGGGGCTCAGTGACTTGCCCAAGGTCACACAGGCAGTAAGTGACAAGGGGCAGGATTTCAAAGTCATATAGGATAATAGATTTAGAGCTGGATGAGAGCTTGGAGACTATCTGATCTGACATTCTCCCCTGTCCTCCATTTTACAAATGGATACACTGAGGTCCAAAGAGTGACTTGCCCCAAGTCAAACAGACAGTAAGTGACACAGGCAGGATTTGAACCCAGGCCCCTATTCATCAAGTATCTCTCAAGCCCTAAATCTAAGATCTAACCATCGACACCGAGGCTGAAAATCTCTTCCCCTCGAGCTCCCACCGGTCTCTGAATCTATGATCTTCTGGTTCCAGCACTTCCCAACCAGGGCCCCAGTTGGACCAAAAGGGGAAAAGAGAAGGTATAGATCGGAAGAAGGTGGGGGTGGGGAACCTGTGGCCTCGAGGAATGTGGTATAGACAGTGCCCTCAGATCACTTACATTTTATCAGAACAACTTGCCCTATACAGATGGAGTGTTAACTCCTCCTTCCTCCTCACCTCCGATTAGAATGTAAATTCCTCGAAGTCAGGCACTCTCACTTTATTTTTGTAAACCCGGTGCCTAGCCTGCAGTGCCTGGCACACAGTAGGTGCTGAATAAATTGTAGACTGATCGATTGAGCGATTGATTACTCCTAATCCAAGATCTACGGATCAGAAACACCCAGAGGATGAGAGAAAGGCCGGAAACTGTCCTGATCACTCCCTGGCTTTTTGATTTGCTGAAAAGATGAGCCTGTCCCAGCTGTCAAGCCCCTCTCTCCCCAGTCTGAGATTTCTCTCTTTGTCCCTCTCCCCTTCAGGCTCAGAGGAAGGAGTAGTTCTCTCCTCCCTGCTCAGGCTAATCTCGCCACCTTGATGCCACCCTCCGCTGTCTCTCTTGGGACACAGTCCGTCAATTATCCTCTCTCTCTTCTCAACGGACGTGACCTCCCTGCTGCAGCTGACAGTCTCACTCACCCCAACTGCGGTGCTCTCTGCTCCCTCCGCCTGGCCTTTTCCTGTTTCACCTCCTGTCTTTCGGCTAGCTCCTTCTCTCTGGCTGGTTTTTTTTTTTGGGGGGGGAGGTGGTATGATCGCAGCTAAAAGGGATCTCAGAGGCCATCTAACCCAATCCCCTCATTTTACAGATGGGGAAAATGAGGCCCATGAAGGTCAAATGATTTGCTCAAGGTCAAACAGGCAGCAAGCATCGGAGGTGGGGTTTGAACTCAGGTCCCCCAGCTCTAGAGACAATGCTCTCTCCGTAGATCTAGAAGGGACCTCAAAGACCGCCTAGTGCAATCCCCTCTTTTTTTTATAGATGAGGAAACTGAGGCTCAGCCGGGTCACCTAGGTTTTCAGAGGCAGAGCAGACATCAAGCCTTGTCTTCCTTATTCTTAAGCCCAGCTATCTAGGCACCGTGCCGAGATGCCCCTCACAGCTCTGAGTAATGCCCTCGCCTCTTCTCACAGCAGAGGATTATCCCGTCACATTCAGGTGCCGCACTTTGTATAGCCGTTCTCCAGGCGAGTGACGTCTGCTTCATTTCCAGGTTTTCGCCGCACCCTGTTTACCATTCATTATACGTTGTCTTCCCCTAGACTGTAAGCTCCTTGAGGGCAGGGACCATTTTTGCTCTTCTTTGACTCTCCCAGCACTAAGCACATTGTCAGGCACCTAGTACATGCTTAAAAAATGACAGGCTCATCTTATTTCATTGGTCACATCACTGCTCTGCTCATAAAACCTTCAGTAGTTCCCTACTGTCCACCAGGCAAAGTAGTCTTCACTCCTTAGCTTGACATTCAAAGCCTCTCTATGTGGCTTTAACCTATTCTTCCAGTCTGGCAATACTAGTTCGAGTTAAACTGGGCTACTAATGATTTCCACTAGGTGGTGCCATGGTGCACAGAGCCCTGGGCCTGGAGTCAGGAAAACTCATCTTCCTGAGTTCAAATCCAGCCTCAGACATTTAGTAGCTGTGTGACCCTGGGCAAGTCACTTCACCCTATTTTCCTCAGTTTCCTCCTCTGTCAAATGAGCTGGAGAAGAAAACGGCCAACAAGATGATTCTTAGCACACATCTCAGGCTTTCTAGCCTCTGTGTTTCTGCAGATCCCTAGATTGGCATTTAGAGAAGCCAGGTTCAAATCCCACATCTCCTGCTTATGACTGATGGAACCTTTCTGTGCCTCGGTTTCCTCATTTGTCAAATGAGAAGATTAGACTAGAAGCTCCCTTCCCATTCTCCACCTCTGCTCCTATCCTTAATCTCTGCTGGTTGGAATCCTACTTGTCCTCCATGGTTCACTTTAGGTTCCATCTCTTATCTATTTGTGGAGCCTCACATTAAGGGATTGCTAGGATTCTGGGCGTCAGCTCCCATTGGTTTTATTCCAGAAGAGGCTATACCATGCAGTGGCAAGAACACTGGATGGAGAATCGGGGATCCTGGGTTCAAATCCCCAACCTGCAGCTTACTACTGTGTGGCTTGGGACAGGTCGCTTACCTTTTCTGTTCCGCATCTATAAAATCAAAGAGCTGGATGAGGGGACCTCTCCCAAGATTCCTAGCTCTCAATCTATGCTGATAACTCCTGCTGGAAGAGAGCTCACCCTTTGACCTCTCATAGCCTTACTTTCCATCCTTCTTATACGCTTTTCCTACTTCACTTTGTCTTGTGTACCTGGCCTATCTCCCCTACCAGCCTGTCAGCCCCACATGGGCTTTATTCAGCTTTGCAGGCCGTGGAGACCCCAGCCCAGATCTCCGCATGCAGTGGGCCCTCGGTAGATATTGAGTGAATTATGTTTGTTAAACCTCTAGTCTGTCTGGTATTGCTAGTAAATTCTACAGGATTCATCAAACTGGAAATTCCTTTTCAAGCACAAAAGGGAAGGGGCTGAGAGATGCAGGAGGCCTTAGCATTTGGGCAGCACTGAAAAGTAAGCATTGGGAACCCCAGTCAAGCATAAATTAATAGCTTTCAAGTTGGAAGGGACCTTAGAGGTCACTTAGTCATTTTACAGTTGAGGAAACTGAGGCCTGGAAAGGTTAAGTGACATAGGAATTAAGTAGCAGAAGGAAGATAATAATAATAGCTAGCATTTATGTAACCCTTTAAAGTTTGCAGGGCACTTTATAAATATTATCTCATTTGACTCTCACGACCATTATCTCCATTATTATCCCCATTGCACACATGGGGAAACTGAGGCAGACCAAAGATAAGTGACTTGCCCAGGGTCACACAGCTACTAAGATTTGAACTCAGGTCTTCCTGACCCCACGTCCAGTGCTCTATCCCCTGTGCCATCCGCTGGGCTTGAGCACACTCCCCTGCTCTGCCCTCCCATGATCAGGCTTTCAGTATTTTTTCAGGGATGCTTTCTGGGTGCCCTCTTTCAGCATTTTTTTTTTTGCCTTTACTTAGCTTCTCCTGAGCTGATTCATATTTCAATAAATTCCAGCTGAAAAGTGATCAGATTTTGAGCGGGTGGCACGTCAGCACATTGAAATGTGATATATTTTGACTAATGCCGTTTTGAAATTTGAAAACTGCCGACAATTTTATTCAATCTCCATTTTTATACCAACTCATTATTTGGGGAGGGGGGAAAGGGGAGCAGGGGAACAGAGCTTGTTTCCAGGTTCCCGCAGCAGTCACGGGGATTCTTGGCCCATCCCCACCCCTGAGCCTCGCGGCCAAGTGGCCCTGACATTATCCTCTAGGCCTGAGCTCCCGGCCTGCTCCTCTCTCTTCCAACCTGATCCAGCAGCTTCTTACAACTATCCCCCTGTGGCTTCTAGTCCAATTTAATCTGACCTTCAGCCCCACCTCTGCCGAACAAACTTTAGCAAATCCCCAGGGTAGGCACTTAAGACACGTTTCTGAGACACGGAAGATGGTATTACACAGAATTTCCACTTCCTCCTGGGTTTGTCTCCTCCGTTGCCCTGACTGCCGCCTGAGCATTAAGCACTGAGAAGGAAAATATAAGAGCAAGGCTAAGGGAGGAAGAAAATTAGAAGTAAGGGAGGAAAGGCATGCTGAGACTGTAATTATAACAATTCCTCCCTGACCATCTTCACGGGGCCAAAGGGCTGGCCACATTTCTGGAAGACTATGTTAGTGGAGGGCAAGGTCCTGGGATTTTGGAAAGGTTCAAATGAATCACTCAGTCACCAAGCATTTATTAAGCACCCACTTGTGATAGATCACTCTGCCGGGCCATAGCAGAGAAGGACAAAAAAGCCCTAAATAATGCTGCCCTCAAGACACTTATACTCTATCGGGGAGATGACATGTATACATGGGCCCAGTGATGCATTACTGTAGAGTTTATTATCTGAGGACCAATTTAGCTAAACTCAGAGAGACTCATCGTGAAGCTGAACATGAGAGATGAATTTTTCAGCCACAGCACCTCTTGGAGGCTGTCTATCATGTCAGTCAGTCAGTCAATCAATCACCTAGCATTTTTTTTTACTTTTATTTTGTTAATTTTACTTATTTTTAACATTCATTTTTAAAAATTTTAAGTTCCTAATTCTCTCCCCCTCCCCCTAGCCCCTTCCCCATCCACTGAGAAGGTAAGCAACATGATGCCTGTTATACATGTGAAATCATACAAACCGTATTTCCATATTAGCCTCAATAAGCATTTATTAAGTGCCTACTATATGCCAGGCACCGTGTGAAGCACCGGGGATAAAAAGACAAATTGAAAGTCTCCGACTTGAATTTCAATGTACATCCTATCAGAGAGACAAAATATGTATAAGAAAATGTTCAAGACCCAGCCTCAAACATTTATTGCAATTCATAAGCTCTCAGTGCCCCTGGCAGCAATCTAAGAAGGGAGGGATCTGCATTGAAAGAGGGAGTTTCTTTATCAGGTAGTTCCCTACATCAATGAAATCACAGGCCTATCCCACTAGCATATATAAATATTGTGGGGGAGGAGAAGCAGCAATCGCTAGAGAGATCTTGAGTTGAGCTTTGAAGTGAGCTAGGGGTTCTATGAGACAGAAATGAGGAGGGAGGGCATTCCAGGCGTGGGGAACAGCCTGGGCAAAGATCCAGTGGCAGGAGATGGAATGCTGGGTGAGAAAGGCAGCAAGGAGGACACTTTACTTCCAAGTGGAAGACGGCAGGGCCTTGCAGTCTTGGATGGTAGAGGGTGTGCTCACGGGATGAAAGCCTGGGTTCTTGAAGTTTTGAAGTAGACAATAATAATCTGCTGTCTATAGAGCTTCCATATTTGTGATATCTGCAGTCATCCTCGAAACAGGCATGGTGGGATTATTTTCCCAAGTTTGCAGATGAGCATGGAGGTAATATGACATAGGGGACGGAGTGTGGGCCTTGGAGTGAAGAGGATCCGAGTTCAAATCTTACTTTTCTCACTTGCTAGCCAATTGACCCTGGCCAGGTCACGTTACCTGAGGGTAACTCCCTAGGACTTGAAGGGTGATGTAGAGAAAATAATAACTAGCATTTCTATAGTGCTCTAAAGTTTTGTAAATCTCTTTCCAAACATTTCATTTGATCCTCATAATGACTCTGGAAGATGCTATTGTTGTCCCTGTTTTATAGATGAAGAAACTGAGGCAGACAGAGGTTAAGAGGTTTGCCCAGGGTCATACAGCTACTGTTAAGGGTAGGACTCACACCCAGGCCTTCTACAATCAAGTCCGGTCTTCTATTAACTGCACTAGGCCACCTGTCAGAAAGAGAGCTATGCCCTGAAGTCTTGGGTGATGGTAGCAGGGATTTATCAAAGTCAAGGTGTCTGAGGCTGGATTTGAATTCAGGTCTTCCTGAGTTGCGACTTTCTCTCCATTTCTCCACTTAGATGCCTCAAGAGGAGAAGAATGTAGTGGTGAGGCAGGGATCAGGAAGAGATAGACTAGACCCCAACCCCTCCCCCCTCCAGAGGCCTGACCTCCTAATTGGGGAGAGTTCATTCAATTCTACAGGCATTTATTAAATGCCAACTATATGCACGGTACTGTGCTAAGTGCCAGGGAAACAAAAATAGAATTAAGACAGTCCCTGCCTTCAAGGAGCTTCCAATCTACACAGGCATAAAATGTGTCTATACATATATATGTACATATACATATATTATATCTACATGTACATATATCTATACATATATTATATATACTTTATACCTGCATATATTAATATATATTCCATAAAGATAACCAGCAATAGCAGATATGGTAATCTATTGAATACCACTAATAGTAAACACAACTCATATCTTGCATAGGACTTCAAGGTTTTATCAAAGCAAACACATTCCTCATAGCATCCCCCTGAGGTGGTTCAAGGATTCTTATCCTCATTTTACAGGAAAGAAAACTGTATCTCAGATTAGGTGAAGTGACTAGGTCAGGGTCACTTAGTTAGTAAGTATCAAAATATGTCATAGTACAGAGGAGGAGAATCACCAGAGGCCCTGGGACAGACTGGTGACCTAGAGCTAGTAAGGGATGAGGTTGGAGGGGCAGCTAGGTGGCGCGATGGATAGAGCACCAGCAGTGGAGTCAGGAGGACCTGAGTTCAAATCCGGCCTCAGACACATAACACTCACCAGCTGTGTGACCCTGGGCAAGTCACTTAACCCCAATTGCCTCATATTAAAAAAATTGAAAAAAAATAAGAGATGAGGTTGGAACTAGACCTTTAATAATGAATGAGCTGAAATCCAGCCTCAGACACTTAACTAGGTGTAAGATCCTGGGCAAGTCACTTAATACTTTGTAACAACAAAGTATAGTGGCTGTCCTGGCAGGGAGTTGAAAGTTTTCAAGGAGAGGTTAGATATACATTTATGGGGGATGTAGTGGGGATCCTTTCTGGAGGAACAGGTAGGAGTAGGTGACTGTTGAGGTTCCTTCTAATTCTAAAAGTCTATGATTCTATGGTAACTGAGTGACCTTGGGCAAGTCACTTCATCTCTCTGGAGATCAGTTTCCCCATCTGTAAAATGAAGGGATTGGACAGATAACCTCTAGGGGTCCCTTCCAGCCCTGATTAGGTTAATAATAATAGCCAACATTTACATAGTGCTTTGAGGTTTGCAAAAATGCTTTACATATATATATTATCTCATTGGATCCTAATCTATGATCCTAGCAGGTTGTTTTAGGCAAGGGATAGGATTTGTACCAAGGTGCAGGCTAGGATTGTGTATGCATGCTTTGTGGACCATTTTTCCTCCGGTGAAGGATCTTGTAAAATTGGAGAGAGAGAGTGGGGCCAGATTATAGAGGGTCTTAAATGCTAGGCGAGGGAGTCCCTGATCTCATCCTGAGGAGCTTTGGAAGGTTTAAGAGAGGGAGAAGTTTGACATGCTAGCGTTTAGGAAGGGCGAAGCTGCTGAAGGTGTGCGTTATTGGGGATTGGGAGGGAAGGGGAGCGAGCAAGAAGAGAGAAGACCAATCTGGAGGCTTTTGCGGTAGTCGTGAGGAAGCGGGTCTGGAATGAAAAAAAGCAAAGAAAGGATGGATGTGAGGCACATTGTGAAGGAATACGAGGCCGGCTTGGTGACTAGCTGGAGGACAGTCAAGAAGGGGAGGAAACAGGAGGGAGGCGTGAATAATGCGTGCAGTGGAGGGCTTTCGTTTAATGTTAAAGCAGTGGACAGTTGGGTCCAAGGGGAGCATGGTCTGTTTTGGCACCTTCTACCAGCTCCCTACTGACCCAAAAAGTGCAGGCAGCTCGTGAGATGCAGTACAAAATGTCAGCCTTAATGTCAGGAGACCTGGGTTCAGATCTTCACTCTGACCCTTTCTGGCTCTATCTATGTGACTTTGGGCAAGTTATTTATCTCCCTGGACCTCAGTTTCCTCATTTGCACATAAGTGGATTGGACTAGACAATAGCCAATGATAACACACACACACACATACACACATACACACAAATACACATGCATGCACACACAAGCGTGTGTACACACACACACACACACACAGAGTGCTGTAAGGTCTGTAAAGCCTTTTACATGTTCTTTCTTTTTTTTTTTACATGTTCTTTCATTTCATCCTCACAACAACCCTGTGGTAAGTACAATTGTTACCCACATTTCACAGACTGAGGAAACTGAGCCTATGAGAGATTCAGTGGCTTGTTCAGCTGTAGAAAAGGTCTGAGTCAGGATTCAAGCTAGGGCTCTGGCTGGGAGTGAGGCAAAGGTCACATTGCCAACACTTGTCTATGCCCAGGCTTCTGCTTGGCCCGATCACTTCATCAAGAAAGCATTTATTAAAAACCTACTATATACCTAATTTGTCAGTGACCTTCCTAAAATGTGGAGCCCACTACAGCAGCTAGGACCCAACCAGTGAAGAAGACAGCAAACCATGACTCCCCCTCCCAATGCCTCTGCGGTCTAGCCTGACTGGCCTTCCCTCTGTTCCTCGCACATGGCGCCAGCCCGTCCTTCATTAATTCTGACTCATCGAATTCCTCTGGTCCTTCAAGAGGCACCTCAGGCACCATCCTCTGTATGATCCCCTAAGTCCTAGTGCCCCCCCCAAACAACCTTGTATCAGTTCACTTTATATTCGTGCTACATATATTTTTATATTTACATCATGTCTCACGCATTAGATTGTAAACTCCTTGAAGGCAGGCACTGCTTTTTCTTTTTCTCCCCAGTATCTAGCACAGCTCCTGAGGACCCAGAGATGCCTGACAAATGCTTGTTCATCGTTTGAGTAATTGATTAGCATCTCCCTCCTTCTAATCTGATCTGGGTATTCCCCAAGGGGAAAATACTCCCTTGGCCTCCACTAAAATCCTCCTCTGTGCCTCAGATTGCAAGCCTTGGCACGTTCTACCGAGTTGGAGAAGCTTCAAGTAAGGACCTGGCAGGAGATCATATCTGTTGTCCGAGGACCAGCGGGGCTAAGTTTCAGAGGCTCATTACCAGCTAGGCTTTGGGGTGATTAATTTTTTAACTGTTGCTACTCTCAAAGATTGCCTATTAAGTAGTAAATGGGTTTTGATCTCTGTTGAGAGACGAGGGTCCCAAACAGATCCGTAAAATATTGATGCAACTGCAGTATGAGGGGTGTGTGTTCTTTTCATGTGTTAATGCCGGGGGAGAGGGGAGCAGCGCCTGCACTCAGTTCACATAATCAATTAATCTCAGTATTGGAAAGGGTCTCTAGTCCAATCCCTGCCTAAACTAGAATTTCCTCTGAGTCAGCTAGTTAGTGAAGTGGACGGTGTGCTGGATTTGGAGTCAGGAAAATCCGAGCGTGAATCCTGATCCAGACACTAGGTGTGTGACCCTGGCTTGTCACTTAACATCTCTCAGCCTCAGTTTCCTCATCGGTAAGATGAAAATAATAAGAGCACCTACCTCCCAGGGTTATTGTGAGAATCCACTGAGATAACATATACAGAAAGCACCTTGCAATCTATAAAATGCTATATAAATGCTAATTATTATAAATGTTACAACATACCCAGCAACGAGTTATCTAATAATGCTTGAGGACCTCCAGTAATGGCTAGCACTCTTCTTTCCTGAGTCTGCTCATTCTATTTTTGGGATAGGTCTAGTCATGGATTAGCATAGACCTAGAGTAGCCAGGGACCTCGGAGGCATCAGGCTCAGTCCCTTCATTATATAGAAGAATCCCAGAGAAGCTAAACGACATCACGGTAAGTGTTGTCTCCCTGGGGACAGTCTTGATTTTCTCTTTGTATCCCAAGTGTTTATCGTAGCACTTTGCACACTGTAAGGACTTAATACATTTTTTCCTTCTTTCCTTCCTTCATTGCCCAAAATCACACAACTAGTAAGCGGCCCAGCTGAGATTTGAACCCAAGTTCTCTGACTCCAAATCCACTGCTTTTTTCACCACAGTAGGCCTCTCTTCCTTGCTGCTTAGTTGTTTTTGGTCATGTTTGACTCTTTGTGACCCCATTTTGGGGGGTTTTCTTGGCAAAGATACCAGAGTGGTTTGCCATTTCCTTCTCCAGCTCATTTGACAAATGAGGAAACTGAGGCAAACAGGGTGAAGTGACTTGCCCAGGGTCACCCAGCTAGTAACTGTCTGAGAGAGGCTAGATTTGAGCTCAGGTCTTCCTGACTCCAAGCCAGGTGTTCTATCCACTGGGCCACCTAGCTGCCTTAAACCTTTTCTTTACATGGAACCAGTATCTGTCCCTCTGAAACTTCTGCCCTTGCTCCTGTCCAGCCTTCTGGAGCCAAGTGGAACAAGCCTAACTCCCCTTCCACCTGACAGCCCTTCAAATACCTCCTCCTGTAAAGGATCTTTACATGGCATGATCCCAAGGGCCTCCAACATCCATGCCAGTGCCTCTGCAGACCCTCTCCGGCTCACCACTGTCCTTCCTAAAATGGACCACCTGGGAACAGACAGGTGGCACAGTGGACAGAGCACTAGCCATGGAGTCAGAAGGACCTGAGTTCAAATCCAGCCTCAGACATGTGACACTTACTAGCTGTGTGACCCTGGACAAGTCACTTAACCCCATTGCCTAGCCCAAAATAAATAAATAAATGAATGAATAAATGAAGTGGACTGCCTAGATCTGAACCCAAAACTCCATGTCCTTCCTGAACCAAGAGCCAGGAAGGCAGCCCAGAGGCCATGCTCCAGACGTGCAGAGGACACGGCACTACCATTTCCCTGCTCCTGGACATCGGGGTTTGTTTTTTTTTTTAACACAGCTCAATGTGGCATTTTGCCTGCAACAGTATGCTATTGATTCATGGTGATCTTTCAGGCCCGGATCTTCTTCAAATGAATAGCTTCTAGCTATGCCTCTCCAGCCTTGGACTTCTTATTCAAGGATTAGTATTATCATCACCAGATGATTAATAATAATAGCTAACCATTAAAACCCGGGGCTTATCCTAATAGAGCTTGAGGTTTAGAAGGACAGATAAGAGACATACACAAAAACTTTACTGCCCAGTGAAATAGTGTGAGTGCACAAGAGAACTGGGAAAAGTGTTCTGAGAGTTCAGAGGAGGGGGTCAGGGAAGCCTTTGTGGGGAAAGAGGCGTCTGAGCTGGGGCCTTGAAGCATAGGAAGTATTTGAGTGGGCTAAGACGGGGAAGTGATCCTCCCAGGCAGAAGGCATGCAGGGTGCATTTAGGAAACAGGGAACAGTACGGTTTCGCTGGACATTATGTATAAGGACCTTGAATGTCAGGCTTAGGAGACTACACTTGATTTTGTACCCAGTGGGGAGCTATGGAAGAGTCTTGAGCTGGGGAGGGATGGGATCAGAACCATGACCTAAAGGTTCAGAGCTGGAAGACTGAGCACTTTTTAAAACATAATAGCCAAGCTCATGAAGATAAGGCAACCTGGCCCTGCCCCCAAGCCCTTCACCCCTCAACTAACATTTTGACTATTGTAGTTGCTTCCTAATTGTGTTCTAACTATTCCTGACAAATCTTTTCATGTGCAGGCTTTCTCTTCTCAGTCCCATCCTCCACAGAGCTGCCAGAATGATTTTTCCAAAACGCAACTCTGACAATGTCCCTTCTCTGCTCAAGAATCTTTAATGGCTCCCTATTCTCTCCAGGTTAAAACAGAAGATTTTCAGCTTGGTCCTTCGTTGTCTGACGGCTGTCTCCCCAGACTTCTTTTCTGTTAGTTCCCTTCACGTGCTCTGTGTTTCCGCCAGACAAACCTACCTGCTGCTTTCTCTCACGGGACATTCATTCCATGTCCTCTCTGTTCACACCCACGCCTGGAGTGTGTGCCCTCCTCCCCACTGCTTCTCAGAAGCCCCGGCTTCCTTCCTGCCTTCTTCTTGTCAGCCTCCTGGTTGTTGGTGGGGTCTTCAATGGTAATCTCCTCCTCAAACGATATCGTGCTTGCCTGTCAACTGTCCAGCCCACTCCCTGGCCCACCAGACAAGAGGAAGCTCCTTGAAGGCAGGGCCTGTTTGCCTCTGTCCCGTATCCCCAGTGCCTAGGACACAGTAGGTGCTCCATAAATAGTTGTTGCTTTGAGGTGAATTGAATCTGTCACCAACAACTCAGAGAGACAGCTGAGCTGAAAAAAGGCAGCTGGGTGATACAGTGGGTAGAGCACCAGGGCCTACAGTCAGGAGGACCTGAATTCCAATCCAGCCTCAGGCACTTACTAGATATGTGACCCTGGGCAAGTCACTTAACCACGATCTGCCTCAGTTTCCTCAACTGAAAAATGGAGATAATTATAGCACCTACGTCCCTGAGTTGTTGTGAAGATCAAAAGAGATAATATTTGTAAAGCACTTAGTACAGTGCCTGGAACATTGTAAGTGTTATATAAATGTTATTATGATTAATTAATTATGCAATGGAGGTAGATGCTATGACAGTCCTTACCCTTTGCCCCTAAGGTTCTCCTGGTCAGTGTCCCTGACCTTTCCCCTCCACCTTTGAGATGACCCCCGTAACTGACCCTGATGGGTCCCTGAAGTAGTAAGAAGGTGCTTTCTGGGTTTAAGTCTCAAACCCACCCCTTCTGGCATCATCAGATCAGTGGCCCATAGCTTTCAAACTGGAAGGGCCCTTAGAGCCAAGCCTAAATTCAACAAATATTTATCTTTTAAGCTTTTTATTGATGTCTTTTGTTTTTCTCTGTTGTTATATATTTCTTTCTCGAAAACAAATTTTATTGATAGCTCGTGTTTTTACATCACCTACATTTCCCAATATATCCCCCTAGAGAGCCATCCCTTATTACAAAGAATAAAAAAAGAGAGAAGGAAAAAACAGTTTCATAAAACTAGCAACACATCACCCAGTCAAACATAATCTCGGCAAGCCGTAGCCCCCAGCCTCACCCCCAAAATAAAGAAGGCCAGCAGGTGCTTTCTCCTGTTTCTTCTCTGGGGCCCAGCTCAGGCAGTACACTTTCACAGTATTCAGTTTGTTTATTTTATTGTTGTTTCCACATACATTATGGTTATTACGTATATTGTTTTGATTCAATTAGTGGATAGACAGCTAGCCTAGGCAAGTGACCCATCAGCCCATGCTCTATAGCAGACAACTCTAAGACTATCAGCTGCAGAGAAGATGTTGACCTGCCAATTGTCAGAGGGCATTCCCTTGTCTGGGGATTCAATTTAACAAACACTAAATAAAACAGACATTTGCATATATTAAAAATAACTAAATATAGTTAAATTATAGTTAATATAGTTAAAGGCTAGTTATTATTATTTATTTAACTTCTTGTTATTAAATTAACTTATTATTATTTATTTATTATAATATAATAATAATATTATAATATTATACTATTATTATTTAACTACAACAATAATTAGTGCTTTTAGGTTTGCCACGCATATGTTGTCTCATTTAACCCTCACAACAGTCCTGGGAGGTAGGTCCTATCATTATTCCTATTCTACAGATGAGGAAACTGAGGCTAAGTTAAGTGACTTGCCCAAGGTCACACAGCTGACAAGTATTGGAGGCCAGATTTGAACTCAGGTCTTCTTAATTATAAGTACATAGGAGAATAGAAAAAGAAGATTGTACGTGAAGCCACACGTCTGTATTCTGAACAGCTTGCTATTTTATTTAAGCAGATAATGTAAGTTGGCCCATAGCTTTCAAAGCTGGCCTGCTAATCTGGGCTCTTTTTAGACCCTCCTTCTGTCCTCTTCTTGGCATTTTTTAAAAGACGCCTCAAAGATCCTCTTTTCTTCCCTCTCATTTTCTTCTATCTTATTCCTATGCCCCACCTTCTCTCCCTCCGTTAGAAAAAGAAGAAAGAAGAAAAGAAGAAAGCCCTTTAAACAAATATATGTAGCCAAGCCGAGCACATTCCCACACTGCATCCAAAAACATATTTCTTCATTTGCGTCTTGAATCCATCACCTCCCTGTCAAGAGGTAGGTAGCAGGCTTCATCATCAGCTGCCTAGGATTGTAGCGTGCCATTATAACCCTGGGCCATGAATTATTTAGCCATTTCCCAGTGGCTTTCAGTTTTAGATTACCTAAATCTCTCTTTTTAACAAATTCTTTTTTTTATGAACAAAAATATAAAAATCTATTTTTTCTCCCTCCCACCACTCACTATTGGGGAAAAAAAGAAAAAGAAAGAAAAAGGAAAATGAAAATGAAATACTTCCAACAAATACAGATAGTCAAGAAAAACGAATTCCCACATTGGCCATGTCCAACGATGGCGGTCTGTATTCTGCAGTCTGCCTGGATCACCTCTCTGTCAGGAGGTGAGTAGCTCGGTTCCTCATGAAGCCCCTGAAATCCTGGTTGGTCATTGCACTGATGAAGTTCTTAAGTCTTTCCAAGTTGTTTGGTTTTATAATGTTGTTATTATTGTGTAAATTGTTCTGCTTCTGCTAACTTCATCCAGTTCTTTCCAGTTTTCTCTGGAACCAGCCTCTTAATCCTTTCTTACAACAAGAGAGTGTTCTATTACACTCATTTTGGGGGGGGGGGGCCTGGCAGTGGGGTTAAGTGACTTGCCCAGCGTCACACAGCTAGTAAGTGTCAAGTGTTTGGTCTGAGGCCAGATTTGAACTCACGTCCTCCTGACTCCAGGGCCGGTGCTCTATCCACTGCTCCACCTAGCTGCCCCGTGATCAGGTTTTTTTTAATGGTTATTATTCTTTGCATTGTGCATATGTCAACAAATATTTACCAGTGGGCATCTGCTATGTGTAGAACACTGTGCTAGGGGTTGTGGGAGATAAAAAATGTTGATGAGACGTGGGCCCTGCCTGCCTGCTGGGGCCCATGATCTACAAAGGGCACAGGACACCTAAACCAGCCAGTTTCTGATCTCCAAGGGCCAGCCCAGCTAAGTTTGCAGAGGTTATCACCAGGCACCTGGGGATCAATTCTATAGCCTTGGCAACACATGAAACAAAGAAAACCACAGAATGGACCCTTCTAGGTCTTCAGCGGGAGTAGCAGAGGGTCCAGAGGGGATACTCTGTTGGTAATGCTCAATTCATGTGACTCAGTAGGAAGAGATTTGGAGTCAGGGGTCCTGGGTTCCAGTCCTGGCTCTGCCATTTACTACCCATGTGATTTGGGGCACATGGCTTCCTCTCTCTTAGCCTCCTGTGTAAAAGGCAGAGCTTGGTCTAGATGACTTCTCAAGTGCTTTCAACTCTGGATCTCTGGTCCTAGCATGAAAGTCCTGCTCATGGAGGTCAGCAGCCCATTCTACTGTTGCTGGACAGCTCTGGTTGCTAGAAGGTCTCTCCTTGTACAGAGCAAATATCTCCTGTAATTCCAACCACAGTGGCTAATTCTGTCCTCTGAAGCAACACAGAAAAGAGTACAAAGGCATGGAAAGAAGGAAGGAAGGAAGGAAGGAAGGAAGGAAGGAAGGAAGGAAGGAAGGAAGGAAGGAAGGAAGGAAGGAAGGAAGGAAGGAAAGAAGGAAGGAATAATGAAGGAAGAAAGAAAGGAAGGAAGGAAAGAAGAAAGAAAAGAAAGAAGGAAGAAAGAAAGGAAAGAAGTAAGAAGGAAGGAAAGGAGCGAAGAAAAGAAAGAAGGGAGGAAAGAAGAAAGGAAGGAAAAAAGAAAGAAAAGGAGGGAAGGAAAGAAGAAAGAGAGGGAGGAAGAAAGGAAGGACAAAGCGTTTATTAAGTGCTTCCTATGTGCCAAAGACTGTGCTGCATGTTTGGGCTATAAATAGAAAACCAAGGCAGTCCGAGTTCCGGAGGAGCTCATATTCTAATTGGGGAAAGAACACATACAGGCGGGTTCAGCTGCAGGGAAGATGGAAAGTCCCAGAGGTGGGAAATGGGAGGTTGTGTGCAAGAAGCAGAAAGTAGGTCAGTTCAGTGAGATGGTGGCAATAGAGAAGGGAAGTCATGTGTTAGAAGCCCAGAAAGGCAGGCTGGAGCCAGGTGGCGAAGGGCTTTAAATGAGAAGCAGAGGCATTTGTAGTCGATCCTAGTGGTAAGAGGGAGCCACTGGAATTTCTTGAGCAGGGGAGTGACCTGCTCAGACCTTGGTTTTACCAAGAATACCCCACTGGCAGCTGGGGGAGGATAGCTGTAGAGCCTGAGAAGGCTGCAGTGTAATCAGGAGGGGAGATCCAGAGTGCCCTCCCAGGAAGCATGCAGTTTCTGGTTGGAACAGCTCTCCCTGGGGCTGGGTCCTTGTGTCTGGCCCCTGCCCACAGAACCCAGTGGATTCTTTCTTCTTCCTCCATCCTTCACAGAGAGAATCCCATCCTGCAGAAGCTGTGGCCCCAGACCCGCTCTTCTGATGAAAGCTGCCTAGATCATCTTTCTTCTGCTCTCCCAGCCTGCCTCTCTCTCTCCCTTGCTTTCTGCCAAAATACTCTTCAATCCCCCACTACCCCACCTCCGGGCATCTTCCACCCACCTGGCTCAGTCAAAGCTTCTTCCCTCTCTCCCTCCTTCCTCCTGGGCCTCATCTCTTTTTACACCATCCCCATTCAGAGATTCACAATTCACAATACATCTATTTTCTTGTTAAAGGTATAGCCAGCTCTGTCCAGGGCAGTCCCCAAGGATTTCCATTGACAAGGCTTCAATATCTTCAAGACCCCACATTTACATTTCAACCCAGAAACCTCAGGCAGCCCAGAGATTTACAGTTGCTCTAGGGGAAGGGACATCTTGCTACAGGGACTTAAAATGGAAAATTCTGTATGTGTTGTGAGCCTCTCCACCCCCTCGAGGACCCCAGGACTCCCCGGCCCACCTCCCACCCTCAGGAAAAAGCAGACTCCTTTTAATTCTGAGCCCTCCTTGGCCTGTTTAAGCCTCAGTTTGCTCCTCTGTGAAATGAGTGCGTGATGTGATGCTTTCTAAGGCTTCTCCCAGCTCTGACATTCTACTGATGGATGCCACCAGGAGCTCTCCATCACTTTTTGGGGGGGGTGCCCTGGGGTTTTTTATCAGGCAGAGATAGACAGCTCCCACCCCACCTACCCCCAAGGCATCTCCACCACAGTTCTGCTTCCTGTTAGATTCCCTCCTGGGAAACAGACAAGGGTACTGGCTCCAGAAATCCTGCTTTTACAAAGCATAGATCCCTTTGAGGAGGCCTCTCCCATGGGTACATTAACCCAGGCTTCTTTATCTGATGCACCAATTGGCTCTTGGAGCCCTGGAGGAGGGCGAGAGGGAGGAATGGTAGAGGCCAGGCAGCAGTGAATTAGGGGCGGGAAAAGATGAAGAATGCTGGGTCCCAATCAATACTCAACAGCATTTATAAAGTACCTGCTGCATACTTTATATTCTTGCTCTCCCTCTTTCCCCCCTTCTCTCTCTCTTTTTCTCTCTCCTCTCTCCACTCTCTCCCTCCTCTCCTCTCTCTCTCCCCTTCTCTCTCCTTTTCTCTTTCTTTTTCTCCTCTCTCCTCTCTCTTTCTCCTCTCTCTCTCCCTCTTCTCTCCCTCCTCTTCTCTCTCTCTCTCTCTCTCTCTCTCTCTCTCTCTCTCTCTCTCTCTCTCTCATACAAACACACAATATATCTAGATGAGGCAGAAATACACTAGAAGGAGGGAATCAGCAGAGCTTCATGTAGAAGGTGGCATTTGAAGAAAATGAAGAATGCAGACAGAGGTGAGGGGGAGTGATAATTGAGGCATTAGGAAAATCCTGTGCACAGAAGTGAAGGCAGGAGGTAGAGCCGTGAGTCTGACCGCCAAGAAGGCCCAGTGTGGGAAGGAGAGTTAAATATAACAAGGTTGGAGCCTTAAAGGAGGAGCAGAGGAGTTTCTATTTGATCCTAAGGGCAGTGAGGAGCTATTGAAGCATGTTGAGTAGGGGAGTAACACAGGTCGACAACCTGCACTTTAGGAAAATCACTTTGGCAGCCATGCAGAGGATGGATTGGAGTGGGAGAAAGCCTTGAGGCAAGGAGATCAGTTAGGATGCAATGGCTAGAGTCCAGTCCAGGGCCTGAACTAGGGTGTAACAGTGTGAACAGAGAAAAGAGAGGGAGGATGGGGAGATGGGAGCAGGTGTAGGGACACGAGGCAGGAGGGTGTGAAAGGGACACTGTAAAAGAAATCTTGTTGTCTCCCCTGTTTATATCATCTCTACATTTCCCTTCCCCCCCCATTATTGTTGTTTAGTCATTTCAGGTGTGTTGACTCTTTGTGACCCCATTGGGGTTTTCTCGGCAGAGATACTGGAGTGGTTTGCCATTTCCTTCTCCAGCTCATTTGACAGATGAGGAAACTGAGGCAAACAGGGTGAAGTGACTTGTCCAGGGTCACACAGTTAGTGTCTGAGGCTGGATTTGAACTTGGGTCTTCCTGACTCCAGGTCAGTGCTCTATCCACTGTGCCACCTTGCTGCCCCATAAAAAAAAAAATGTTGAGCAAAACTGACCATCATATTGAAAAAATCTGATAGTGGACCCCGTGGGAAAGGGGACTTATTTTCTTCTTAGAGCCGTGCTTGGAGAAGGACACTTTATAATGCACATCTCCTCTTCCTGAGTTCAAATCCCACCTCTGACACTTACTGTGTAACCCCAAACAAGTCACTTCACCCAATTTGCCTCAGTTTCCTCATCTGTAATGAGCTGGAGAAGGAAATGGCAAACCATCCAGTACCTCCACCAAAAACACCAAACCCAACCCAAACCAAACCCAAATGGGGTCACGAGGAGTCAAACTGAAAAATGACTCAACTGCAGAAATTTTAACACCAAAAAATTCCCTTCTCTGTGATCATTCCCGGCACTGATACAGGGGAGGCTCCGAGCCTCCTGTGGACAAAGCCTAGGGGCACAGAATTTTCAGACTTTGCCCAGACTGACTGAATGGTTCGTCCTGGCTATCCCTGCCCTGCCCCCTCCCTGGGTGATTATGGAATCAGAAGGGCAGAGGTCACATGCTTCTTCCCTTTCCACTGCTCCTCCAGGTCTCAGGCTCCTGCGGATACAGTCCAGTCACCAATGCCCTGGGGCAGACTCCAGCAAAAGAGTTAGTGCTCTTCAGTGTAAAAGAGAACTCCTTCTGGAGTCTGAAGATCTGAGCTCACATCCCATCTCTGGTGCTTACCACCTGTTCAACCCTGGCCAAACCCCTTCCCTTCTCTAGGCCTCAGTTTCCTCATCTATAAAAGAAGGTTCCATTGGATTGGGCATCATAGACCCAGAGGGCAGGGGATGGGTTACACTGGACTGGGCATCACAGACCCAGGGCAGGGGATGGGCTCCACTGGATTGGGCATCACAGACCCAGGGCAGGGGATGGGCTCCACTGGGCTGGGCATCATAGATCCAGGGCAGGGGATGGGTTCCATTGGATTGGGCATCATAGACCCAGGGCAGGGGATGGGTTCCATTGGCCCTGATGGGGGTCCACTCCAGCAGCTTAAGTAGCATAATTAGTAAAGTGTCTCTAGTGGGGAGTGCTTCACAGGCCGAGGAATGCTCTAAATGAAACCCGAAAGGTTATCGTACCAAGAGGCCACCGCTCTTCCAGCTAAGAGCTGTTCTCAGGGAGTGCTGGAGGAGCTTGGAGTGGATACATAATTCAGTGTGTCGGAAGGCGAGGGGGGAGTCAGAGGAGCAGCCAGAGCGAGGCCGCAGATGAGGAGGGGGCCGACATCACAGATGCTGGAAATAGCACAGCTGCTGGTGATACATGTGTTTACCCAGAAG
Source organism: Phascolarctos cinereus (assembly GCF_003287225.1). NCBI lineage: Eukaryota > Metazoa > Chordata > Mammalia > Diprotodontia > Phascolarctidae > Phascolarctos > Phascolarctos cinereus. Next base: position 30,468,235 of record NW_027555958.1, read on the forward strand.
AAGGGGCTCTCCTTCACCCGCCTCAGGAATCAGCAGAAGCCCGGAGAGACATTTCGGGATCCACTGTAGGAATCAAAGTGAGGGGAGGAGAAGAAGGGGGGAGCTACCCCACTTCTCCCCTAGCCATACCTGCCAGGAATAGAGCATGGCAGGAGGGAGGCACCTGAAATGAAGGAGGAAAGGGCCATCCGATCCGATCTGCGCTCCAGGCTGCCTTCAGGAAGGACAGATGCTTCCTGAGATGGCTGAGACCCCCTCTCCCCCCACCCCCAGCCACACGCCTGTCCTGCTTCCTGTGGTGCCGGCCTTGAGAAGGCGTGAGGGGATGCCCAGGCGGGGGAGTCTGAGATCTGAAATGAGCTTCACGGTATTAGAGGAATATTTGGGGTCCATTTGCTAGACATCCCAATAAAACCTCCCCTTCTATTATTTATTTGGTGTGTACTATGCCTAGGAGCTCTTCACCCCTCTTCTGCCCACAGCCAAGGAATAATAATAATCCCTGACATTTCCATAGCCTCTAAAAGTGTGGGGTTTTTTCGATTACATAGTCTCTTTAATTTTAATTTTTATTGACATCACCTTCATTTCTGAATATACACCCACCCCCTCCCCACCCAGTGAGTCCTCTCTTGTAACAAAGAATGAAAAAAGAAAGGCAGTGAAGGCCTGGGAGTCAGGTAGGGTTCAAATCCTACCACTGGCACCACTGGTTGTGTGACCTTGGGCAAGTCACTCAACTTCTCAGAGACCCAGGAAATACTCTAAGACCACCGTTCTGAAACTTTGCTTGTGTGTTATGGCCTCCTGTAGGTCTGCTGAGACCTACGACCTCTTCTCAGAATGGTCTGAAAAGCATAAAATCCATAGTTACCAAAGAATTCAGTGATACTGAAATGCAGTTAACAACATATGTTTGAAAAAGTTCATGGGCCCCCGAGATTAAGAATCCCTGTTCTGACTCGAACTGACAGCTGATGGCCCTGTGGACAGAGCTCAGGGACTGCAGGCAGGAAGACCTGAGTTCAAGTCCAGCCTAGCTATATGACCCTGGGCAAGTCACTGAGCTTCTGTTTCCTCAATTGTAAAATGGAAATAATCACAGAACTCCCCTCCCAAGGTGATTATGAGGATCAAGAGGTATTTGTAGAGCACTTAACACATTGCCTGGCACATAGTAGGTGCTTCATAAATGCCTATTCCCTGCCCCTTTGCTTGATAGAGGGAGTTCCTCATGAGGGAGCTCCCTACACTGATAAACTCAAAGTCTGGGTTAAAAAACAACAACAAAGAATAAAAAGGAATTAAAGAGAGAGAAGCAAAAGGCAGGTCAGCAAAACTGACCATCACCCCAACCAAGTCAGACAGTATGCAGTGTTACACACCCAGAGGCCCCCACCTCTGAAGTTTTCTCATCTCTTCTCTATTAGCCCTTTATAAGTTCACAAAGCACTTTACAGACAGCTAGGTGGCACAGTGGATACAGCATCGGCCCTGAAGTCAGGAGGACCTGAGTTCAAATCTGGCCTCAGACCAAACACTTGACACTTACTAGCTGTATGACCCTGGGCAAGTCACTTAACCCCAATTGCCAAAAAACAACAACAACAACAACAAAAACCAGTCTTTAACCTCATGATGACTTCGTGAGGTAGGAGCTACCGGTATTATTATTATCTCCATTTTACAGATGAGAAAACTGAGGCCCTGAGAGGTGCCTTGCGTAGGGTTTTACAGTTAATAAAAGTCAGAGGCGGGATTCAAACCAAAGCCTTCCTGACTCCAAACAGGAAGACAGAATTATCCACGCAGGGAGGTACTTACAAATCAACGGATCCTACCCACAGTTTAGGGGCCCAGAGAGCAGCAGCTACTTTCCAAAGGTCCCTCAGCAAGAGTCCGGCAGAGCCAGGTGACCAGACTCTTTGGTAACACCAGGGCTGACCCCTCACTAGGCTGCTTGGCATGAGGATGTCAACTTCAAGGGCTTCCCTTTGGAGGCAGGGAGGTGGGGTAGAGAGCAGAGAGAACGGAAAGGACAAAGCTGGAAAATGCTCCTTTGCTGCCCCCTGCCCTCACCCTCACCCTTGCCCTTGCCCTCACCCAGGCTCTGGGGGTTGGGTCAGCGCCAGAATGAGCAGAGACCTGCAGCTTTCCTAGGGAGGCTTCATCGAGGGCAGGGAGAAGTCGGGAGGGGATGGGGACCACTGAGGCTGGAGAGTGTCGAAGTAGAAGTACCAAGCGGCCCAGGCGCCAGCCGTTCTCTGTAGCTAGCTGGGAAGCACTGGACAGGCCTGATCCGATTAGCAGAGAGCATTTCACCACTGAGATCTATTCTATTAGCATCGATTGGCTTAGAAAAAAGCCTTCAGTTAACCCAGCGGGGCAGCCCCGTCCCAGCTGAGGGGGGAGGCCGGGGCTGAGAGAGGCCCACGGATGACCAAGGCAGCGACCTAGGCAGCCGGCTAACAGAGGCCTCAGGGCGTAAAAGCCGGCAGGTAACTGGAGGACAGAAAGGGGGACAGCCAGTGGAAACTCCGTTCTCCCCAGCCACCGGCCCTGACCCCACCTTGACTGTCTTTGTCCTTTCCCAATTTTTTTTATTGCTATCTTTTATTTTTACATCGCCTTTATTGCTAAATGCACCCCTTCTCCCTCCCCTCCCCACTGAGCCTATAGCAGAGAATCACCAACTAACACAACAGTCTGACAGCATATGCAGCTCTCCTCACCCGTAGGCCCCCACTTCTTCAACGAGTGGAGGTACATTTATTTCTCTTTCCTATGGCCTGCCTGTGTTTTGGTTGAATTCAATCCAATGGGCATTTATGAACCAAGTACTGTGCAAAGCCAAAAATAAAAGGAACAGAAGTGGTCCCTGCCTTGAAGGAAGTTACGTTCCCCTGGTATCACTTTCGGTAAAGCCTGGTCACAGTATTGGACAGGCTAATTCAGAATTTTTTCAGCACCTGCCAAGCCTCCAGTTAAATGTAAGCTCCTTGAGGGCAGGCAGGGACTATTTCATGTTGCCTGGCACTTAGTAGGTGGTTGTCGAATCTCGAAAAGGGTCAAGGTGGCTACTTTGGATGGGAACCAGAGTTCGGGCCCTCTGGAGAGGCCTCTGGTAAGGAAGTGGCTGTTGGGTGAAGGAAGGCGGGGAATCTAAGAGGTGGAGATGAGGAGGGCGTATGCGGTAGGCACGGGGACCAGCCTGAGCAAAGGCCCAGAGATATGGCGGTGATGGCGATGGAGCGTGGGTGGGCGCCAGCTACGGCCCGTACGTGGGTGGTGGTGATGCTGCTGGTGGGGGCACGGGGAGTAACCTGTGAGTCCCATGATGAGGTATCAGTGATAGGTTACCGATCAGCAAAGTTCCAGCCATTGAGTCAGAGGAAGGTGGAGATTGGCAGGAGGCCAGAAGGCTTGGGGCCACTGACAATTGGCTGTTCTCCTGGTAGAAAGAGGCTATTCCTGACTCACCGGCAGCAGCTGAGCTGTCTCAGCTCTGCTGGGGATGGGCCATACCGATTCATCTACATCCCCCAGGGCAGCATGGTGCAAAGACCAATGCATTTGAGTAAGACCCAGCTCAGCCACCCACTACCCACAAGGCCTTGGCTAAGTCCTTGCCATTCTCTGGGTCTCAGTTTCCACCCCTGTAAAACAAGTGTTAGAGTAGAGGACCAAAATTCTTGCCCCATTTCCCTTTGAGCACAGGCAGAAGTGGACTCCATTTTTCTCTGGCCGAGATGGATGATTGACTTACAATCCATGGAGTCCATCCAGACTGAGTTAGCAGCCTGCTCTCAGAGCCTCGGGCTGAGTGGAGTTCACAGCACAGGCTGAGCTAAGACAGATTAGCAAGGAAGATGCTATGATTGAAGACAGCGACCACAGAATCTAGGCTCATCCTCAGGCTGGGAGAGGGCCTTTGGGAAGGACAGGGGCTGGGAGGTCCAGAGGGAAAGCGGGCCAGCCACAGAATGCACAAAATTTCACCGTCAGGGGGGACATTGGGGCCAGCTTGACCAACTCATACCCCAAGAAGGCATGTCAACACACCGGACAAATGGTTATCCAGTCTGTGCTTGGAGACTTGCAGTGGTGGGGAGCTCACTACCTCCCCAGGCAGCATCCCAGTCCATGAACGTTTCTTAAGTGCTTATAATGTGCCAGGCACTGTGCTAATTACTAAGGCATGAGACAGTCCCTGCCTTCAGGGAGCTCACAATCTAATGAGGGAAGAGAACACCTAAAAATAAGGTGAAGAGGAAGGTTACCCAGAGCAGGGGCATAGAGGGAACCAATCTGAGGAGGTGAGAGTTTCTGAGTTGATTTCATCTTGCAAAATGATGAGTTTATGGAGGTGCTGAAGTCCAGCAGAGCAGCCTGGCTGGGAAATGATGAGAAGACTCCTTCAGTGGTGCAGGATCTGGGAGGAGAGGGAAGGAAGGAGGGGACCCGAGGGCAGTGGGGTGCTGAGGAGGGCTCTGGCGGTGCAGAGTTGATTTCATCTTGCAGCTCATGCAGGAATGATGGCAGATGCAAAGGCAGATGCTCGTCCCCCAAATGGAACAGCTTGAGGAGTGGGGGTGGAGAGGACTAGAATATGGCAGTCCTGGTGTGCCCAGATGTTAGGGGGGTTTTATTTGGGGGGTGGTAAATGAAACTTAATTTCCCAAAGTAGCTTATAGCCTTGGGGAGTTGCTGGGGGACACTGACTTGCCCAAGGTCACACAGCCAGGAGTGTCTTACCTGGGACGTGATCATCTCTCACTTCCCTATGCTTATCTCTCCTACCACCCTCATGTTTCTCCTCCATCCTCTCTCGTACCTGTCTCCTCCCCCGACCCGCCAGTCTTCTTTTCTCTTCCCTTCTGTGTCCCACCTGTTCAGTTGTTTTGGACACTTCATGAATTCAGGCCCTGGAGCTCTATTCACTGCTCCACCTAGCTGCCCCACGTCAGGAGGACTCCTCTTCCCGAGCTCAAATCCAACCTCAGACACTCACTAGCTGTGTGACCCTTGGGCAAGTCACTTCACCCTGTCTGCCTCAGTTTCCTCATCTGTGAAATAATCTGGAGAAAGAAATGGCAAACCACTCCAGTATTTTTGCCAAGAAAACTCCACATGGGGTCAGGAAGGGTCGGACACGACTGAACGGCCAAATCCCATCTCCTTTCTTTCCTCTGTCTCCTACTTCATGAGTTCCCCACTCCCTTCAGCAGCTGTGTGTCACCCCACCAAGCCACGTCTAGAGGCCTTGGGGAGGAGGAGGAAGCGGAAGGGATCTGGAAACAGGAACCACCCCCCATCCCCTCTGCCAAAGGCTCAGCCTTCTTCTTCCTCCTCAGCCACAGAATATCTGGTCCCTGCTTCACACTGGGTAATTACGAGGAAGCTTAGTACAGGCAGCTTTAAAAAAAAAAATCCGACACTTGGATTTTCAGCCAGAGCACCCGGACCTAGGGCAAGTTACTTCTGACTGGGCCTCAGTTTCCTCATCTGTAAAATGAGGGTCTCTAAGTTCCCTTCCAGCCTCTCCCCTATCTCAATCAACAAGCAGCCATTAATGAACGATTACGTACCAGGCCCTGTGCTAAGTGCTGGGGAGATAGAGACAAAACCATACGCTCTATGGGGAAAACACAGCTACAAATACGGGCAGGGGAGGAAGGTGGCGCCAGAGCCGAGCTCCCAAGGAAGCTGGGGATTCTGTGAGGCAGAGTGAGGAGGGAGGGCATGCTAGGCATGGGGGACAGCCTGGGCAAAGGTGCAGAGATGGGAAATGGACTGTTGTGCTCGAGGAAAAACAGAAGGACAGTTTGGCTGGACTAAAGCCTAGAGAAAGGGAAATCACGTATAGAAAGTCTGCAAAGGTATGTTGGATCCAGGCTGCCAAGGGCTCTGCGTGCCAAACACAGGAGTTTGGACGGAATCCTAGAGGTAATGGGAGCTACCAGAGATACAAGGATGATGGAGGGAGCTTTAGAGAGAAGCTGCTGAGTGAATTAGCTAAAGGCAGACAATTGGGTTTATGTGGAATCGTGAAGGCTCAGAGGTAATGACTGATTGGTCCACGAGGTCAGGCAATCAGTCATTTGTGCGTGCTCCCCCGGGACCCACCACTGTTCCAGGTACAAGAGGATGATGGAGCACAGGCCCCGACCTCCAAGATGTTCCAGCCTCCTCCGCTTGGCACTTGAGGCCTGTCACAATCCGGTTCCAGGAACCTTTCTAAACACAATACACATTACTCCCTGTGGTCCAGTCAGACTGGTCTTCTTGTCGCTTCTACATGATTTTCCATCTCCTAATCGCCAGGCCTTTGTACAGGCTGGGCCTCATGCCAGGAATGCTTTCCTTCCTTATCTTCCCTCTTAGAATTCCCAGCATCCTTCAGATCATAAGCTCAAGGGTCACCTCTTTTGCACAAGCTTTTCTGGCTCTCCTTCCACCAAATTGCCCTTTATTTACCCAGTATTTATTTTATTTACCTGTGTGCCCTGATAGAATGTAAGCTCCATGAGGGTAGGGCCAATGTCATTTCTGTCTTTGTATCCCTGGTGCATAGCACACAGTAGGTGCTTAATCAATACTTGTTGATTGATTGTGGCAGACGAGAGTCACACACAGAAAATGCTGAGAACAGTACAAGATGATGGAGAACCAAAGGCCAGAATGAGGAGCAGCCTGAGCAGTCCAGGCCCAGACTGGCCCTTGTCTGAAGGCTGCTCACACAGGACTGTTGGCCAGGGTGGCCTGCCCATCAGAGAGAGGGACTGGGAAGGCCCCGGGCCTGAGGCTGGGGAGGAGGGGGCAGGGCCTCTCTCTCTCTCTCTCTCTCTCTCTCTCTCTCTCTCTCTCTCTCTCTCTCTCTCTCTCTCTCTCTCTCTCTCTTTCAACCAGTTGATGAAAGACTCCCTGTTTAAAAGCCTTTCATGTGGCAAGCTCAAATGATGAAAAGCTTGGGTGTTGGGGGGAATGACAAAAGTGCTTCAGGCTTTGGGAGAGCAGCAGGTGCCTCCCGGAGAGAAAGAGTATTAACTGGGGATCTGCAGGGAAGAGACTGGGGAGCTTGACAAGATGGAAGCAGTGCTGGATTCTGACTCAAAGGGCCTGGATTCAAATCCTTCCTCTGCCAATTACTACCTTGATGACTTTGGGCCTCAGTTTCCTCCCCTGTGAAATAAGGAGTTTGGACAAGATGGCCTCTACCCTGGGCAGATCACTGAACCTCATTTTTCTCATCTAGAAAATGGGGATACCAGTCAGAGGACCTACCTCCCTGGGTTACCATGAGGGTCAAAGGAGATAATTGTAAAACACTTTGCAAACTTCAAAGTGCTATATAAATATTTGCTATTATCATATGTACATTCTGTTTTCCTCCAAGGGAAGAAAGCACCAACCTGCAGGAGGGTGCAGTGGGGGACTGTTTCCCTGTCTCTTTGTATCCCCTGCACGCTAGCACATTAACATGGTGTCAGACAGAGAAAGTGCTAAATAAGTGCTTACTCATTTCTTGCTAGCCAAGCCTGGGGCTCCAGGGCTGGGAAACAGAAGTAACCCTGCCTTCCTCTTCTTTGAGGGGCTTCCCCAAAGAACTGTATCCCGTTTGTCACCCAGCTTTACAGGAATCATCACCCCTATCTCTGTGCCCTTCAAGGTTTTGCAAAATGCTTTACATGAGGCCCATTTTACAGGTGAGGAAACTGAGCCTCAGGATGGCCTGGCTCATGTTAGAGGGAGGACCCAAACTGACATCTCCCTGATTCCAAGTCCAAGAAAATCACCTCTCTAGTCCAGCTCCCTTGTTTTTCAAAAGGAGGAAACTGAGTCCCACAGAGCTTTAACAGCAACTTCGGGCCACACTGATAATACAACACCAGACGCAAGATTCAAACCCAGGTCTTTCTGTGCCCCCTTTGCCACTTTTGTACCTTATGGAGTCTGGAGTCTATTGGCTCCGTGGGTGATGGGGGTGGCTGTGGCAGCTTCTCCAGGGGACCTGCTCTTTCCCCTAGGATCCTGCAGTCTAGGGAGAAGGCAGCAGGACCCGTCATCTTCGCCCAGTAGAATATAGATCTATCTCTATCTCTATCTCTATCTATATATCTCTATTTCTATCTCTAGATCTATTCTCTAGCTGTCTGTCTGTCTGCCTCTCTAGTTGCCAAGCTCTCTGCCTGTCTGTCCATCTATCTGTCTCTCCGTCTATCTATCTATCTGTCTGTCTGCTTATCTGTCTCTTTCTCCCTGTCTGTTTGCCTGTTTCTATCTGTCTGTCTCTATCTGTCCATCTGTATCTATCTGTCCACCTGTCTGCCTACCTGTCTCTGTCTGTCTCTGTCTGTCTGTCTGTCCATCTGTCTATCTATCTCTCCATCTTGGTACAAGGAGTGCCTCAGATAAGCCCACCATCTTGCCAAGCAGGGGGAGTCTGGGCAGGGACCCAGCAGAGATCAGGGCAGGAGGAGGTAAGAAAGGGGTGGGCAAGTTCTCGAGGGGGGTGGGAAGGATGCCCTTTGTTCGATGGGGGCAACAAAGAGAGGAGGCCCACACGGGATACGCCGCGGGAGGGAGGACTCTTTGCTTTGGGCAGTGGAGGGGGAAGCGTGAAAGCTCACCTCTCCAAGGTTAGTGATTTAAAGCAGGTAAAATGTTTGCACGCTAATCAGACGGGTCAACACAGCCACGGCTAGTATGTTTATTATCGGATTTAAAGCTGGCCGAGACCGGAGGCCTTCTGGGCCAACCCCTTCATTTTACGGGTGAGGAAACTGCAGCCTCACATGGAGAGAGAACTTCTCCAAGGTCACTTGTGGGTAAGAGGCAGAGTGGGAATTCGAACCCATCTCCTCTGACTCCAAATCCAGGGTTCTGTCCACTGCCTTTCCGTTGAAAGACACAGACATGCAAGCCCCTGTGGCTGCCGGTGCTGGCCCAGGGTAGCCCAGCCCCTCTGGAAACAAATCCAGTTGGACTGGGGGTCAGAAGATGTGGTTTTCCAGACTAGCTCTTCGATTTCCTGCCTGGGCAAGTCACTTTGGGCTGACTCTGGGCCTCAGTTTCTTCATCTGTAAAATGTACTTGATCTCTCAGGAGGCTTCTTGCTCTAATTCACGATCCCACGATCTCCTCTGGCCACGTGTCTTGTTGAAGGAGAGCCAGGTCGGGGTAGGACTCATACTCCTGATTTCGGTCATCTACAGTGGGAAGCAGCGTGGCACCGTGACTTTGGAGCCAGAGGATCTGGGTTTGAACCTGGGCCCTGCCACTGACCTCCCTGACCCTGGGCAAGGGTCCTCACCTCTCGAGGTGTGTTTCCTCCCCTGTAAAATGGGGGGGAGGACTAGATGACCTCTGAGTCCCTTCTGGCCCTGCGTCCACAATCCTCGATGGAGGAGCTGACGGATTGTAGACGTGGCGGACCTCAGAGGCCATCACGCAGCCAGGCCTCACACAGCCATCTACTCCATATTTTCCCTGATAGGACAAAACTACTTGCCCCTCTCCTCATTACCTTGATCCTTGGTTCCTGCCCTTCCTTCCACCTAGAACATCCCCACCTCTTCCCATTCTCTGTGTCCTTCAAGGCCTGTCTGTGCACTCTGAGGACAGAGGGATGGATGCTACAGATGATATGAGCTTGGTGTCCAGAAAGGGAGATGAGGGTGTGTGTGTGTGTGTGTGTGTGTGTGTGTGTGTGTGTGTGTGACAGACAGAGACTGAGACAGAGGCAGAAACAGAGGAGAGTGACAAAAAAGACAGAGATAGAGACAGAAAGAAGAGAGAGACAAAAAGAGAGAGAGAAGAGAGACAGATAGACAGAGATGAGAGACAGAGAGACACTTCCTCCACCAAAGGGCTGGAGGTGAGCCTGAGCTCTGGGAGGGAGGCTGGGCCAGCAGAGCATGAGTCCTGGCGGCTCCTAATAATAACTGGTGCTGATAGAGAACTACAAAGTCCGCCAGCTCTTTGCCTGCATCATCTCATTGGAGCATCACATCATTAGATGCTGTTCCACGCAGTGTAGTGAGGCTTGGATCTGGAGTCCCAGGACCTGGGTTCGAATCTCAGCTTGGCCACTCATTACTTGGGTGACTTGATTATTTCACTGTCCCAGACCTCGGATTCCTTCGCTGTAAAATGAAAGGGTGACACCAGATCCCATTTCTCTATCTATGATCCTTTGGCGTCTGTTTTGAGGAATATTAAGAGGAAACTGAGACTCAGAGGCAAGATGGCACCTGGGTCTTCCTGATTCCAAATCCCTGTTGATTCAGGAAAGCATTTATTAAATGACTCCTATGTGCCTGGCATTGTGCTGGATATGGACCTGAAGTTAGGAAGACCTGAGTTCAAATCCTACCTCGGAAACTTACCGTGTGACCCTGATCAAGTCACTTAACCTCTATTTGCCTCAATTTCTTCATCCATAAAATGGGGCTAAAGTCTAAGGGAGTCCCGATTCCTCTCTGGGGCTGGACTTTTATGTCCTTAGGGATACTGGGATGCTGAGCCAGCAGCTCAAGACTTGGCACCAGGACCAGTCAAGTTTTGGCTCCCCCGCCTTTTAGGGGGAAAATAAATAAACCTACCTGCACGGCAGAGGCCTGCCTCGGAAGACATTGTTTCTACCACAGGGGCGACTCAACATATTCACGGGTAAGTTCACAATCTGTACAAGAGAAATACAGAGTGATCTGGGGAGGGACATTCAACTGCGGAAATCAGGAATGGCTTCTTGGAAGAAGTGATCCTTAGCTGAGCCTGTTGGCAGGGACTGGAGGCTGGGAGAGGGAGAAACTGCCAGGCACGGGGCCACAGCCCATGCAAAGACACTGAGACCAGAGAAGGAGTGTTCTCTACAGGGAACAGTGGATAGGCCCATTTGGCTGGAAGATTGAGTGTAGGAAGGAAGAGTGATATGTAAATTCTCTTGGAAAGACAGGTTGGAGCCAACTTGTGAAAGGTTTTACATGCCAGGCACAGGCGTTCCTATCTTATTCTTTAAAGGCCACAGGGAGCCATTGACGCTACTTGAGCGGACCGGTGACCTGTCAAACCAGCCTTTAGGGGTGTAGGTTTGGATAAATAAGGGAAAGGTAAACCTGGGACCTTAGGGAATTATCCTGGACCCCAGATCACCAGCTATCTGACCCTGGGCAGGTCATTCACCCTTCCAAGTCTCAGTTCCCTCACTTGCAAAATGGGAGTGATTATCCTGGTCCATCTCAGGAGGTTAGTAGCTTTTAAAAAAAACCTTCCAAATTCTAAGGCTTGCAAAGCATTTTATAAAAGTTTTCATTGTTCACATTCGGGGTTTTCTTGGCAGAGATACTGGAGTGGTTTGCCATTTCCTTCTCCAGCTCATTTGACAGATGAGGAAACTGAAGCAAGGAGGGTGAAGTGACTTGCCCAAGGTCACACAGTAAGTGTCAGAGGCAGCATTTGAACTTCCATCTCTCTGTCCAGCTCTGCCACCTAGGACAGGTACTGTTGGGGCCTTTTTTGTCCTCAGTGCTTAGCACAAAGTCTGCTACATAGTAAACATTCGATAAACGCTTGTTAATTGATTGTTCTGTAAAAAAGTTTTATTGGGCAGATGGATGAATGACTGAAAGAATGAAAAAGCATGTATTGTGTTCACACTCACCAAGCTCTCTATTTAGCACCAGGCACATAAATATAAAATGGAAGCCAACCCCTGCCTTATGGGGGAAAACCGTAGTGACCAGGAAAGGAGGGCCTGTTTGGTCCAGAAAGTCACCGGGGTGATGGAAGCCACTGGAAGCGGGTTGACACACCCTACCCAAGAACAAAGGCAGAGCTGGGGTGGGGAGAGGAGGCTTTTGTGGAAAGAAGGGCTCCACCATTTCTGAGGTCCTTCCAGCCCAAACAGATTCTGAGTTTATTAGACTATGAACCGGAAGAGAGCAGAGACTCTCTTCTCTATTAAGAGGAAACTGAGACTCAGAGGCAAGATGGCTCCTGGGTCTTCCTGATTCCAAATCCCTGTTGATTCAGTAAAGCATTTTTTAATGACTCCTCTCTAATCTTTTCTCCCCCCAGTGCCTAGCACTGTGTTCTCCCTATGAGAAGTGCTTGCGTGTGCCGCTCAGTGAATTGATTTGAGTGTGTTTGTGGTGAAGGAGGTTTGAGCTCAGTGAACACTTCCTCATTCACAGTTGCCCCAGAGTGGATAGACTGCCTCAAGATGTAATTAGCTGCCTATTACTGGAGGTCTCCAAGCAAAGGCCATGGGGGACAAGTCATGGGGAAATCTTGCAAAGGGGACTGAGGTTTATTCCGTGCTTGGAATAGATGACCTTGAAACTCACTTTCAGTTGTGTCCCGGGAGACAGCAACGTGGGATTTGGTGTCAAGCGATATGGATTCAAATTCTGACTCTGCTTTGCGATTTGCCAAGCTCTCTGTGTGCGAGTGGGTGCCAATCCGGGCTGTGTGAGCTTGGGTACACCGCTGGCCCTCCCCGGGCCTCAGTTTCCTCAGTTGTAAAATGAGGGGTTTGGGTGAAGTGATCTCCAAGGCCCCTCCCAGCTCAAAAGGAATTGAGGGGGAGGGCAGGAGCAGCCCTTCCTGGTCCCCCACCCGCTAGATCTCTTTCCTCCTCCCGCCCCATCCGGTCCCCGTACTGACTGCCCACTGAAAGGCCGGCGCATCGGAGGGGTCTGGGGCCCAGGCGTGAGGTGGGTGCGCAGCTCCCCCAGCTTCCCAAAGCTGAAAGCTGGCCGCCTTAACCCGATTATGCACAAAGCCAATGATCTGCGATGATTTTTATGGGCTGGAAACGTTCTGTTGGCGGGAGCGGGGGATGGCGGGCGGGGGGAGGGGGACGGGAAGCAGCTGTCACTCTCCGGGAGCCCATAACTCCCAACAGCTGGGAGCTGTCACCTATTTACGAGCCCGTTTGCAGCAAACGAGGGGGGCGGCAGCGGGAGCAGAGAGGCCCGCAGCGGAGGGCAGGGCCTGGAGCCGGCCGAGCAGAGGAGGGAAGGAGGCAGGGAGGGCAGGAAGAAAGGAGAGAGGGAAGGAGGGCAGGATGGAGGGAAGGAGGGCAGGATGGAGGGAAGGAAGGAGGGAAGGCAGGAAGAAAGGAGAGAGGGAAGGAGGGAGGGAGGGAGGGCAGGATGGAGGGAAAGAAGGAGGGAAGGCAGGAAAAAAGGATGGATGGAAGGAGGGCAGGAAGAAAGGAGAGAGGGAAGGAGGGAAGGATGGAAGGAAGGATGGAGGGAAGGAGGGCAGGATGGAGAGGAGGGAAGGATGGAAGGATGGAGGGAGGGCAGGAAGAAAGGAGAGAGGAAAGGAGGGAAGGATGGAAGGAAGGATGGAGGGAAGGAGGGAAGGAAGGAAGGAAAGCAGGAAGAAATGATGGATGGAAGGAGGGCAGGATAGAGGGAAGGAGAGAAGGAGAAAAAGATGGAAGAAGGGAGGGGAGAGAGCACTAAGGCTTGACCTGTCCCCCACCCCTGCTCACATACACCTTCCAGGCTTTGGGGGTTTGAACCTCCCTAGGGAGGTCACCATGCTTGATGGGAGCCCCAGAGAGCCCAGGAAGAGAAAGGAAGGTGAGGGGTAGGGGTGGAGAGTGCCGCTCCTCACCCTCACTCGCTCAACACCTTCCACCCAAGGAGAGTGGGAGGGTGATTTTCAGAAGTAGGAGGGACACCAGGGAGAACCTCATGTGGGGGCTCCCCAGTATGTCTTAAGTACTCAGATCCCTAGCTCTGTGCCTTGGACATGGGGGGGAAGGGGGAGAGGGACCCGAAGGCTTTTTGAGAGTCTCTCCTTCCCCCCTTCCCCCAGTTTAGGCTATGGATAGTATCATCAGGCACCAGGGGTAAGCAAAGAGGCAGCCTTCCTGAGTGAACTCCTTGGAGAAGGAGGGAAGACAAGCAGAAACCCACGTTAACGGCGACTTTCCATAACGTCTCCATTCCACCCACCTAGGGAAACCTAGTCCTGATTCTGATCTCAACTGGCTGTGTTGCCCTGCGCACGCTTACCTTGCCTCAGAGAAGGTGCCGACTTGTACTGGGAGTGGGAGTTCACTATTTCTGTGAAGTTCCTTCCCATTCCCTTCTATAAATGCACATTTTTAAAATGTCATAAAACTTGGAGGGAGGCAGTGTGGGGTAGGTACAGAGAACTAGATTTGGAGTCGGGAAGACCTGTGCTCAAGGCAGTTAGTCATTCATTCATTCATTCATTCAACATTTATTAGGCACCAAAGAATTGCCAGAAGTGTGGTTGGCACTGCAGAGACAGACAAAAACTAGAGCCCCAGTGGAACTAGCACATACATATATAGGCATAGACCTGTTCCTTGGTAGAGAGACCTCCCAGGTGAGGAAACTCCCTTCACCAATGCAGGTTAACACCCACTCTGAGGACTAAGAGAGGACCGGTTTCACGGTCAGTATGTGTCTGACCCTGGACTTAACAAAGTTCTTCCTGGTTCCAAGGCCAGCTCTTCACCCCTCATATACAAAATAGACATACAGCAGACATAAATAAAGCGGTTTCAGTGGGAGAAGCCCAATTAGCATGAAGGATGGGGAATCTGCACCCTTTGGGAGGCAGAATTTGAGTTGAGCCTTGAAGGAGGCCCAAAAGTGGAGGTGGGGAGGGAGGGAGGGAGTTCCAGGCATTCGGGCAGTTCCATGAAGGAGACGGCACATCTTGGAGGGAGAATGGCCAGTTCATTTGGAATGCAGTGCCCATGGACAGTCTAAAGACCCTCTTGGTGTGCCAGGCAATTCTATAGGATTATGAAGTTACAGACGGCTCGGCTGCCTGTCTGCATTGGTGGAGGGGGTTTCCATACTGGAATTTCATCTACACCGGTGAAATCTCAGATCTGGACCTAAACTCCAATCATGGTATTTGTCTTATGATAAATCAAGATGAGCGGTAAATAGAGAGCTCCACACTGGAATCAGTCAGGGAAGAGTCAGGTCTTGCCACAGCCTGGCTCCAAGGACTCAATAAACCCAGGGGGTTTCTCATCAGTTTTCTCATCTATGAAATCGAGATGGATAGACTGTGTCCAGGCTGGCTCCCCAGGCTGCTGACAGAAAGGCTTTTGTAACCTCTGACCAGCCATCTAAAGTATGAGCTGTAGTCATTATTATTTGTGCTGGGGTGGGGGTAGAAGAGGGTGAGACAAAGGTTCTGAAATCCACCCCTTCCCCCTAAAGCTGCCTAACAAGGAAATTCTGTGGAGAGAAAGAACCCTCCTTCATTAAGAATGTAACAGGAGGAGATCTCCACTTACCATAACGGCTGATCCACCCTGGAAAGTAGCAGGTAATGACGAACATTTGTAATGAGGCCGGTCTAATAATGAGCGTAGGGCTATTATCAGACCACAGGCTGGACACATCCGAAAATAAATTATTTTAAGGATCCATTAACGAATGCCTAATTAATGCCCAATTAGAGAAAGAACTACAGAGGAAGTGCTCTGGACAGGGGCAAGTGCTCACCACAGCCAGGGCCGGCAAGAAGGCTGAGCATCAGGGGAAATGGAGCTGGGAGTAGGGACTGCTAACGGTCAGGGAGCATGGGGTGAGTGTAAGAAGGGAAAACAAAGGCGAGGATGAGGAGGGGAAAGTGGACCACGGGGAGCAGAGAGACAGCAGCTGTTTGTGAGGGTCAGCCACCATTTATCGCTGCTACCGGGAAGCGCCCCCCCAGCGGTAAGCTGGGGCTGGTGTTCCAGGAAAGTTCCCCTATGATATTTTCTGGCCCTTTGACATTCTTCTCCTGAGATAGGTGTGGCCAAAGTGAGGCCTCTGGCCTAGCCAGGGGACTGAGAGTCAGTGTGGAGGAAGAGGAGCTCCTCCCAGACTTGGGAGTCATTTGGACCAGCAGCTCCAGCTCTGAGGGCCTTGGCCTATTTATCACAAGGCCCCCCCCCCCCCCCCCGCTCTCCTCCAACCCCCCCTAATGTTGGTGTGGATGAGACTTCGTACGGCCTGCTTCTCCCTGTTTACAAAAAGGGACCCCCATGTGGAGGCCCTGGGTGGGGAGTGGGGGTAGAGGACCTTCAGAGCTGGTGCTCCTCCCCATCCCAGTAGCTAAGGGAGATGTTGGGGATGGGTTGGATTCCGTGATTACGAAGTTTCCTTCTACCTCTGAGGTTCTACATCTCTGTGACTCCCACAACAAGGCTGTAGGATAGAGAGCTGTACCCTTACGACATGGAGCCTTGGGCCTGGTGGAGACTTACCCATTCTACCTTGGGGTGGGCCCAGCTGGCCCATGCCCTGTATCTTCTCTTCTCCCACTCCCTCCAACCTAGCTGACCCCCAAATTCCCTTCTGGTTCAAATCTCTAAACGCTCCCCTCTCTCTCCACCCCACCTGGGGGCTCTGGGAAGGATGGGCCCACTGACTGACCTGAATGTGGGCAGGTGTATGCTAAGTAATTGAGCCAGTGCCAGGGTGGGAAGCAAAGGTGAAGGTTCTCAGCAGAGGGTGCTTGGGCCCTCCCCTTGCCCCGCCCCTGCCCACTCCAGAGCCCCCTGACCTGGCTCTCCTCTCTCCGCACAGGTCACTATGTGAAGCTGTTCCTGGTGCTTTGTGGTCTGGAGCTCCAGGCGGGCATCTGTTGCCCCGTGGACTGTGTGTGCTACCCTGCGCCCATGACCGTCAGCTGCCAGGCACACAATTTTGCCACCATCCCTGAGGGCATCCCTGAGGACAGTGAGCGCATCTTCCTGCAGAATAACCAGATCAGCTTCCTCCTCCCCGGCCACTTCAGCCCCTCCATGGTCACCCTCTGGATCTATTCCAACAACATCACCTCCATCGACCCCGACACCTTCAAAGGCTTTGTGCGCCTGGAGGAGCTGGACCTGGGAGACAACCGCCACCTGCGGACCTTGGCCCCCGAGACCTTCCAGGGCCTGGCCAAGCTCCACGCCCTCTACCTGTACAAGTGTGGGCTCAGCTCCCTGCCCGCGGGCATCTTCGGTGGCCTCCACAGCCTCCAGTACCTCTACCTGCAGGACAATCGCATCGAGTCTCTCCAGGACGACACTTTTGTGGATCTTGTCAACCTCAGTCATTTATTCCTCCACGGCAACAAACTCTGGAAACTCGCCCAGAACACCTTCCGGGGACTGGTCAACCTGGACCGCCTGCTCCTCCACGAGAACCGGCTGCGGCTGGTGCAGCACCGGGCCTTCCACGACCTCCAGAGACTCACCACCCTCTTCCTCTTCAACAACAGCCTCTCTGAACTTCAGGGGGACTGTCTCACCTCCCTGGGGGCCCTGGAGTTTCTCCGGCTCAACGGGAACCCCTGGGACTGCGGCTGCCGGGCCCGGTCACTGTGGGAGTGGCTGCGGAGGTTCCGGGGCTCCAGTTCCAGTGTGCTCTGTGCTTCTCCCGAGACGTTGCAGGGCCGGGATCTGAAGCTGCTCCAGGCCCAGGACTTCAGGAACTGTACAGGGGTTGAGTCTCTGAACCAGCTCAAATCCCACACCCTCACCACCACCGACCGGGCAGCTCGCAAGGAGCATCACCCCCCCCACAGTGGCCCCAAGGACAAGGGGTCCCAGCACAGCTTCCACGGCCACCAGCCTGGCTCCCGCCTGGGCTCCAAGAAGTCTGGAAAGAACTGCACGAACTACAGAAACCGGAACCAGATCTCCAAACCGGGGGCTGGTGGGGCCCGGAAACACGGCCACGAGGTCCAGGACTACGTGCCGGACTACCACCACAAGTTCAACTTTGACATGATGCCCACAGCACGCCCCAAAAAGAAGGGCAAATGCGCCCGGAGGACCCCCATCCTTTCACCCAGTGGGGTACAGCAGGCCTCCAGGGGCAACGCTCTCAGGGCCTCCCTCCTGGCGTGGATCCTGGTGCTGGCGGTTACCCTCCGCTGATAGCTGAGGAGGGCAGTTGGCACAGGGCACTGCCACCTATCTACAAAGGAACAGAATTTCTTTTTTCTTTTTTCTACATGGAGGATTTGCCGGTTCCAGGGAAAGGATGGCGGAGGCTTTGGCCAGTCTCTGTCCACGGCCCGGTGGATTATCAAGCCCAAAACTGTACAGCACCCACAGTGGAAGGGGATTAGAGGCATTACCAACCCAGCTGTCACAAACAGCCCTGTCCGAGCACCCACTGAAACTGCCAACCCAAGTGAGGAGATTTAAAAAAAAGATTTTTTTAAAGACACAAGCTAATCCTTCATTAGCAACAAATGAACAAACACACACACAGCTGTGTTCTCTACAAAATCCTGTTAATTTTAAGGGGGTTGGAAAGACCCTACACTTCTCGGATGGAGCAAGACGGCTCTGCGAGAATTGAGGATGACCACGGAAGTCCTGAGCGTGTCCACCCAGCGGATGGCCCTCACACGTACAATCCTTGGACCCCCGCGGCCTCGTGGGGTTCAGGCCTCTCACATTCCTGTGTCTCAGGAGACGCTGGCCTATAGCACTTCATTGCTGGGCTCCTGAGGGGCCACCTACCAAAGGAAAGGTTGTGAGAGGCTGGAATTTAGGACTTCCCTGGGAGAAACAAGGCCTTTGCAGAAGGTGGGGTTTCCTAACTGTTCACTTATATATATATACTCTCTCTCTTTCTATATATATAAATGCACAGGCCTTCCCCCTTCAGTTATCAAACTGTACATCTCATATCATGTTTATAAACTATAAGGAAATGATACCTGCTGAAACTAAGGATTGTATTGGTCAATTTTTAGTGGGGGAAAAAGTTCTATAATTTTTTTTTTTTGGTCTAGAAAAACTTGGTAGCCATATTTACAAAATCTGACCCTGGCTCAATCCAAGGTAAGGGGGTGATTGCAGAGGAACTGGAAGGTGGCAAGAATCACTTCAGGGGACCAATGTTCTTGGTGGCTTAGGGCACTTTTTATATGCAATGAATTCCCATCTACCTCCCCTCCCTGCCCCCAACACTCCCTGACACCTCCTGAAACAGCTTCTGTGCCCAAGAAAAGGAAAGAAAACCCAACAGCTTGTGGGCTTCCTAATGAACCAGGTCCCTGGGGAATGAACAGAGTGAGGAAGGGGAAAGGAAGAGGGTCGTTTTGTTTATAAGTGAAGCCGTTTTAAACAGTGTTAGTCCAACAGGTGTGGACAGTGTAGCTAGCCTAGAAGTCACCTACGAGGAGGGCAAGAGGACAGGAGCACAGAGGCTCATACCCAGTCGTTAAACCTAACCCAACCCAACCAATGACATTCCTTAAGACTTGGGGAGAGAACCCTAGTAGAGAAGGGGATTAGGCGGGGGGGGCAGATACATCACCATTAAGCATCACTGTGCTAAATGCTGGGGATACAAAGAAAGGCAAAGCCAGTCCCTGACCTCAAGGAGCTTACATTCTAATGGGGAAGATAACAGGCACATAATGTCCATGCAAGATACATACTGTGTAAGGCGGGGAGTAATCTCAGAGGGAAGGCATTAGCAGTAATGGGGACCTCAGATACTGGTCTAGACTCAAGAAGAAGAGGGGGCCTTCACTCTTACACTGCTTGAGAGTTATGTCTCCTGATTAATAGACTAAGGAGATTTTAAGATTAGAAATACTGAATGGAAAAAACCTGCTGTAGGTAAGAGGAATGAAGACAGGGAAGGGAAGAGAGGGTAGGATGAGGGTCCATTTCTATCCTTGATCCCAACACAGGCTGGAAGCACCCCCCCAACTTAGCACAACCCCACCTCATCCCCCCCAAACATGAGGGTTGCTGATATTTTTTCTGCATTTTGCACAAACAGCAAACACAAATTTCCCCTTCGGAGAGGGTGTAAAAGGAAAGAAACACTGAATCCAATTAGGGAGAGAAAAACAATAAAAAAAATTATCTTGGACAAGAAAGCTCTGTTTTTCATTTCCTAACCCAACATTCCTGAAGGAGTGACAGATCTCTGGGCTTGTGTGGGGCCTGCAGAGCCTGGGCATAGCGCTGAGAAAATGGCACGTTTGCTGGTGAATTAGAGACGTGTGGAGCAGGGCACGTTGACTCATAGGGACGGCAAGAGAAGGAGGGGGGAAAAAAAAGACAGAAAAGCCACTTGTTTTCCAGATCTTCCCTCGCACAGAACATGATTCACTCCCCACTCGCTGCCTGAGCTGGGTCGGCACTGCCTCTGCTGTCCCTCTGCTGAACAGGCTGCTCCTGGTTCCTCTTTGGCCTGGGCCCAGAAGCCTGGGACCAGCTGGCACTGTTGTTGAGGCTTATCCGCCCCAGGGGGTCCCCATGGCTGGAAGGGGACAGCCCGGTCCTGGGGCAGCAGGGGCTCTTTTTGGAGGCTTGAAATGCTATGCTTCTGCCATAGAAAAGCCCAATGTGGGAAACCTGGAGGGGAGGGATTCTCTCACCTATAGCGGTGGGACAAGGGAGTGCAGCTTCATGGATAGATGCTTCCAACTCTTCAGGCTAAAGAGAAAGTAAATGGTGCCCCAAGAGCAAGGAAGGAAGGAAGGAATAGTTTGCCTCAGATCTGGACAGTCAAATCCTGGCTACAGGACTTGAGACTTCCACTAAAGGGAGACCCAAAGAAGCCAAAACAAATAATCTACAGTCTGTAATTATCCCCCAGGGGTCCCCCTGTTCTAACCGGTGGCCATGCAACAGTCCCGGCCATCCCTTACAAACAGAGGATATTGTTACGTTCCTTATTTCATTTCCAACTTTGGACATCAAGGCTCTCGGTGGGAAAATGAAGGCTATAAGCACTTTATTAATTTTTTTTAAAACACCTGGTAAGTCCTGTAATATAAAAAGTGAAATGTCAGTACAAGAGATGCTAATGTTTTATAAATGACCCAGCCCCATCAGGCACAGCAGACTCTCATGGCCGAATGTTATTAGAGGTGAGGCAGTGGGGCCCAGAACCCAAGTTATATTTTTAGTAGCTTTTCCTCTAAGAGGTAGAGGAAATAAAGTCAACTCCTCTGTGCATTACATCACTTGTCAGTCAACAGCTTATATTCTGAGCAGTAAGAGGACCTGACTGCCAACAAACTCAAAGTAAAATGACAAACCGGTTGATAAGCGAGGGCCCCTTTGCCCCCCAGACTCAGGGATCCTTTTTCCTGGCTGCCGCCCCTTCAGCTCTTCATCCAAGCTTAAAGCTTGGGGTGTCTGGGTTTGCTTCTGGGTTCTGTGGCATCCCTGGACACTGCCCCTATTCTCTTGGGCGCTCCATCGTGAAAGACCCTGGCTGTGCTGTTCCAGCTTCTGTCTCCCTCCCCTGGAAGTTCTCTCCTGTTGTCTGAACCTTTCTCTCCTTCCCCCTTCCCTTAACAGCCCTCTTTTCTCAGCAGACAGTATGAAAGGGAGTTGGGTGGGCCTGGGGAAGCTCTTGGCTGCCATCGGCCACTCGGAGTTGCGTGACCCTCCCTCTCTTAGGCAGCCCCCTATCTCTGCCTGCCTGCTCCCTACTATGGCCCATTTCTACTTGGGTGAATTGCCCTGAGATGTGGGACTCCCCTCACCATGGTTCCAAACGCTGGCCCAGTAGCACACATGCTACATCCCTCCCCCTCCCCTGGCACTTGCCAGCATTTCACTATCAAAATTTCCATCTTCTGTTTAGGCAGAGCCTTCCATCTGTGCCAACAAATTGGGACTGTTCCCCAGAAATCCATCCGGGCCGGAGGCCCATTCCCAGACACCTGCTGCTTCTCAAAGTAGAGGACGTATTTGCTAATGACTCTCTCTTTGAAGCAGCCCTCTGCTTCACTTTGCTTCTCTATCTGTACCAGTTTCTCCCCAGTATGACCACCCGTCAAAGGCACCTGCCCATCTGCCAACCCTGCCCCCTCCAGCTCATGTGGGACTTCCTGATCATCAAAAATGAGATTAATAAGAGAGCCCATAGCCCTTCCCAGTAATCCCCTTGATTACCCTTCTGCTCTGGGCGGTTTACCACAGAGGAGCCAAGCACCCTAACAGTGCTGTGGGCTGATGCGGTGACGTGACTGAGCATCTCCACCAAGCTGAGCACAAGGCAGCACCTCCTCGTGGGAGATCCAAGAGTATGAGAGACAGGGGACCTGCAGTCTGGGTGGGGAGTCAAGATCTGAACAAATGGATAACAATCCAAGGTTGCTGACAAGTGCGACACAGGCATTCAGGAGGTGGGGGTGGCTGGCCAAGAAAGGATTCGAGGAGGAGGTGGGGCTTCAGCTGGACCCTGAAAGTGAGGTTGTGTCAAGGGTGAGAGAAAAGATACCAGCAAAGGCGTAGAGGGAGGAACATGTGTGTGGGGGGTGGGGAACAGGGCACAGATTCGCCTGGCTGGAAGGAAAAGAGTCAACCAACTGACTGCAGCTAGCAGAGATCTGGTTGGGAATGGTGGAGGGCATTGAAGGCTAGTCTGGCTCGCTTCTCAGCCCACCATCAGCCACACTTTGAGGCCACTGTCAAGAAAGCCTCCTAAGTAGGAGTTCTTAAAGCTGGGGTCCATCAACTTGGGGTTTTTTAACTCAATTTTATTTCCAGTTCTAATTCTCCGAGAAGGCAAGAAAAACAAAATCCATTACAAATATGTACAGACATGCCAAACAACTTTCATTAGCCGTGTTTTGGAGACGTTGTCTAGGAGAGGCTTGTTCTAGCAGGGGCTGGCCATAGCAGAGGCAGTGTGGCCATAGCACTGGACCCAGAGTCAGGAAGACCTGTGTTCAAATCCTGTCTCTGACACTAATAATCACAGCTAGCATTTCTATAGTGCTTTAAGGTTTGCAAAACATTATATATGTTGTTGATCTTCACAATGACTACCTTATGAAATGCATGAACCTGTTGGAAAATTTTTTTTGATAACTGTATCAAAATGGGTTTCCTTTGTAATCCCATGCATTTTATTTTATATTTATTTATATTTCATTTATATCATTCCCATAAGGGGTCCATCAGACTGCCAAAGGGTTCCATGACACAAAAACAAGGCTAGGAATTCCTGCTTTAAAGCCTTCTCTTCCTTTCTTTTTACTGAGACTCTTAGAGGGTGGAAGCTGCAGCTGCAGCTTCCAAGCCCTGTGGGGTGTCTCTGGAGAGGGGCAGGGGAATGGGGGGGGGTTGGGGGGGCGGGGCATTGATTTCAGAGGCGCACAGCTTTTCGATGTAAGACAAAACCTTGCGGTGGTCCCTCGGAGTATGTGCCATTTCCCTAAAATGAGGATGGAGGGTAGCCCTGACCTCCTTTTTGGTGCTTAGGTTTAATGAGGAACAAAAACTGAAGAAAAGAAAAAAAAGAGTGGACACCAATGTGGAAAGGGGCTTTTGACCCTGGCCAGGGAGAAGTGCTTGGTCTGGGCCCTCATCTCAGACCATCAGCAAGAAAACAACAGGGCTCCCCTTTGTCCTCCCCACTCCCCACGGGTGCAGCAGGGTTTGGAACCAGACGGATTTGTCTCTCGTCTCTAACTACGGCTTCTGGGCTGAAGTGGACCCGGTCATTCCCTATGTTTATCTCCTCCCTGTCTGGCTCTTCCCCAACTCCAACTCCAGCCCCATCTTCCTTCTCTTTGAAAAGTCAGCCTCTAACTAGCTGTTTAACCAATCAGCCATTACTCTATCCCATGTCACCAATTCCCTCCCATCAGTTCGTAATGGGCCAATTTTCCCTTTTACCTTCTGTCTGCTCAGAGAATATCTCAAGAACCTTTGATTGTGTGTTAAAATATCCTCTGCAATTCCTTGTTCAATATCTCTTTCTGCTCCTCTAATTGTCCCTTTTAACTCCCTACTCCTTCTGTATAAATCTTCCCATCCTCCTCCTTTTCAGGCTGTTAATAAATACAAGTTCTAGAAAATATATACATAAACATCTATTGTTGGCTAAATAACTCAAAGCAAATCTAAGCCACCATCCGTTTAGAGTTATTGCTCTGCACAGCACAGCCCAGAAGAAATCTTCAGTGCAGCCTAGTGCCCACCTGAACTCCCCGAGTCCTTGCCTGACTCTGGTGAAATAAGGAAAGTTAATGTTCCCAGAAAGGCCGCCTGGTGAAGGGGAACAAGGTTGCCCCAGGGGCACCTCTTACAGCAGAGTGGAGAAAGCACAGGAGATGCATGTACCATGGCCAGGAATCCAACCCAGCCAGGGGAGTATCTGTGGGAAGGGGCTCAAGATGAGGAGGGCCCTTGTTCTCCATCAGAAAAAATAACCCCCCACCTCCCCCCTCTTCCCCCTGACACCTAGGAGGCCAGTTTTCAGCCGTGTGGCCAGTGTGGGATCCTCAGCAGATCTAAGCACCAAAAATCAGGAGGGGCGGGGACCATCCTCCAACCCCATTTTAGGGAGATGAGCACATCTGTCAAGGGGCTTCTGCAAGGCATCACCACTGGAGAGCGGCACCTCTGAAATCAATGCCCCCCATGATCCCCCTCGCCCGCCTCCGGAGGCCCCCCACAGGCCTTAGCAGCTGCAGCTGCAGCTTCCGCCCTCTCAGAGCCTCAGTAAAGTGAGAGGGAGAGGGAGATGTATTAAACTCTTCAATCTCTGTAAGTGTCTTTTCCCATGAGGCAGACGCTAAGGAAGAAGGAAATGTGAATGCCCAAGTACAGCTACAGGAGTCGTCTAGAGGCAGCCAGCCCTGGGTCACCTCTCCAGCATTAGAGGATGGGGGGGTGTGTGTGTGTGTGCGTGTGTGTGTGTGTGTGTGTGTGTGTGTGTGTGTGTATGTGTGTATGTGTGTGTGCGCGCGTGCGTGTGTGTGTCTGTGTGTGTGTGTGTCTGTGTGTGTGTGCGTGTGTGTGTGTGTCTGTGTGTGTGTGTGCGCGTGTGTGTGTTGGGGGGGAGGGAAAGCTAGCTTCCTCTTTCAAAGAGATGTGGTAACACACACACGCACACACACACATACCCCTTAGCTACTCAGATCCACTAAAGCTCGAGGTGCTTAACCTTTTCTCAGTCATGGACCCACAGGCACACAGTCTGGTGAAGCCTCTGGACCCTCTCTCAGAATCATGTTTTTAAAATGCATTCACAACAACACACAGGGTTACAAAGGAAATTAATTATATTGAAATGGTTTAATTTTTTTCCTATTCAATTTCATGGACCCACCCCCCTGAAATCTACCTGCAGGCCTCTCAGAGGTACCTGGACCCCAAGTTAAGAATCATTGTACTAGAGTCAAGCAGAATCTAGAAAATTCCAGGTGCTAATCACCAAACAAGGCTTTTGGTTACATAAAAAAAAAAGACAAACAATTAAAGAGATCCATACACACAGTCAGCCAACGAGCATTAAGTGCTACTAAAGGCAGGAAAAACAGTCTCTGTCCTCAAGAGGCTTATAATCAAATGGAGGAGACAAGATGGAAATAAATAGGTACATACAAATACATATGGAATAAAGAAACAGACATATCAGTCAATGAAGGTGAGAGAGACAGAGAAAGGGAGAGACAGAGAGGAAGAGAGAAACAGAAGACTGAGGGACAGAGACAGAAAAGAGGAGGGAGACAGAAACAGAGAGGGAGAGAGACAAAGAGAGAGACAGAGAGAGACGGGGGACAGAGAGAGACAGAAAAAAGGAGAGAGGGGGACAGAGAAAGAGAGAGGACATAATAGAGAGAGGGACAGAAAGACAGAGACAGAAAGAGGGACACGGGAACAGAGAGAGAGAGGATGGAGGGAGGGAGAGAGAAAGAGAGAAATTAGTCCTCATCCTCACCCATCATGTGATACATATATAAGTCACCGAGGCAACATGTCTGCCAATCATTCTCTGAGCACCTCAGAGTGGATTGTGACACTGTATGTGTGTGTGTTCCAGAATGCTGTGCCTTGATCTCCAGACAGAGCAAAGGTGCCTCTCCAGAGAGGCTGCAGCCCTAGATGCAGAGGTGGGGTCCCACCTCCCGCTCCTGATAACCTTCCTGTTGGTTACAAGGGCAGCTCTGTAATGGGAGGGGGCTGGGAGGATGTCATTTCATCCATCCTACCCTTTTGCACCTGATCCCTGGGCCTCAGCACTGGAAGCTTCCTTCTGGGCACTGGCCCCAAAGGGAATTTACCCTAATCCTGGAATAAAGGAAAAGGAGACTGTGCCCTGTGGCCAGGGTGTCCAAAAGCCATTAATTCCACCCCCCCCCACCCCCAGCCAGCTGGCCTGCCTCTCTCTCCCAGGCCTACTGCATTGACATTCTCCCCCAGCGCTCAGGGTCACAGAGGTCTCCAAGGTGTTTTCTTTATTCCAGTGTCTGAGCCCCCAAGGCTCCAGGGTCCCTGACTCTCGTCTCTGCTGCCGCCCAGACTGTCTCATCTCTAGATGCTTCATCTGTGGTATTTCAAGCTCTCCTGGTGAGAGTCTCACTCTTTGCAAGTCTAAGGTACAGACTGTTCCCAGTTTCAGGGTCTAACCCCCTTTCCAGAAGCAGGCCCTCTTGGTCTGTTTGCCTCTAATTTCACGAGTACATGAGGAAAGGGGGTCATCCCCACCTGGCCAGCTCACACACACTTTAGACAACAGACAGGAATGCAGACAGACAGATGTCCGATCCAACTGGAAGGCTCAGCGGGGCTCTTGGCAATGAGCTTCCACCGTTTCCCCTCCCTCAGACCCCCAAGCCTACGGGCCTACAGCGTCTTTTCTCAGGAAAGACATGGCTCCCTGCCTGCCCCCTTCACCACAACACCTCGCCTGCAAATCGACTTTCGGGAGTCCCTCGGGAACGATGTAAACAGTGTGAAGCTTCAGTTGTGATCACCCCTGTTACTTCAGTGTCTCACTCTCTGGCCAGAAGATTTCTCAGGCCAGACAGCATGCCAGTCTGAGCCTCCCCAGGGCCTCCTGGACACCTCCAGGGCCTCTCTCCTCTGGAGAAGCTCCACCCTTGGCCTTCCTCTGTCTCTGGCCTCATTTCCTAGTCCTTGATCTAGCCAGCCTGAGACAAGACTTCTACCTAACACTGGCCACTCAGCTGCTTGTCTTCATGACCCCCACTATCTCCCCGGCCCTGAAGACAGTGATGTGCCCAGGGTCATGGAGCTACTTGAAGGCCTCCATGAGCAATGGGACAAGAAGAGTCATCAAACATTCGGGTCTGACTTGGCCATGGTGACTTTGGGCTATCATCAACCCAAGGTGCCAATTGCAAACCTCATCCATGTGACCAAGGTGGAAAATGTGGTCATGAGAAGCCCCCGAGCTCTTTCCTTCCTCCTCCCCCACTCCTAGAAATTCCAGAATTACTGCCCCATTCTTTACAGGCAGAATGGTCTTGTTTACAGGGGATATTAACCTGGCCTCGATAAACTTGTTTGTTTTTTGTTTTTTTTAACTTTTGATAATTCTGTTTCAATATTATGTCATTCTACACATTTAAAAACATTATTCCAAGTAATTCCAAGTCTTCATCAGATTGCCAAAGGGGTCCATCACACACAAAAAAGTTAAGAACTCATTTTTGTTATTCAGTCATTTTTCAGACTCTTTGTGACCCCATTTGGGGTTTTCTTGGTAGAGATACTGGAGTGGTTTGCCATTTCCTTCTCTAGCTCATTTGACAGAAGAGGAAACTGAGGCAAAGTGGGTGATGTGACTTGCCCAGGGTCACACAGCTAGTAAGTATCTGAGGCTGCATTTGAATTCAGGTCTTCCTGACTCTCTATCCACTTCACCAACTAGCTGCCCTAAGGACCCATGCTCTAGTTTGGAAAAAACAAAACAAAACAAAACAAAACACTGCCTTTAGAATTAGAAGCCCTGAGTCCCAGCCCCATCTCCATGTGACCTGGTGCAGGTCACTCCATCTCTCTCTAAGCCTCTGTTTCCTCATCTGTAAAAGTGGACATCATAACACCTAACCACTTCATTTAATTGTTGAAACAGCTCCAAGGAAAAACTGGCTTACAGCAGAGCTGCCCAACAAAGGAGCAGAGTGTCCCCTTCAGGGATGCTGCAGAGGGGACTCATTGCTCTGGGTAAGGGTTGGAAGACACGGTCTATAAAGTCCCTTCCAACTGTGAGAGATGCTGTGATTCCATCATTTATGGGAAAACGCTTTTGAAAGGTCTAAGTGATGCGCAGATGGGAGTGATTACGTAGTCAGGCCACATTACTGCTCCTCTCTTCCCAAAGCTTGATCAGTCTCTACTCCTGAGGCTGGGGCCCCGCCACGCTACCCCCTAGAGAGTATTCTTGCTCCCTCCAAACTAGACATGGGATGTAAAGATAGGAGGGACCTTGGAGGTCATTGAGTCCCAATCTCTCATTTTCTCAAATGAGCCAAGGCCCAAAAGAGATGAAATGACTTTTCCAAGGTCACACGGAATACATAGAGGGCTAAGGTTCAAATCCTACCTTGGTGGAATGGAACCCAGTGCACATCCCATAGTACCATGTTGTTACCAAAGAGACTTGAAATGTTGCTCTCGGGGGCTCAAAGAGCCTTCAAACGGTGGCGCTTTTCTCTAGTATTAGAGACGGGCCAGGCCTTAACCTCACAGCCAAGGCAAACGCCCATGACAAACCAGTAAATCAGACGATCGTTGCCTCTCCTAGCCTTCCAGCTCTGCAGCTCTTCTCCCCAGGGACAACAAAGCACGGAATAGACAAGCCGAACAGGGCAGTTTACTCCAGCTTCCTGGGTAACTCAGTAGGACTCTCATTTCCAAGAACTCCAAATCAAGTCACAGTTCTGAGAACAGCACCGTGGAAAAAAACCTCGGCCACCCTCAGTCTTCCCCACTGAAAGCCGCGGAGCCGCGACACTCTCCCGCCAATCCCTCTCCCATCTGATCTGGCCAAGGAGAGCCTGAAAGCAGCTTTCTACACAATGTAACCAACAGGGATGCCGCGAGCAGCATGCACACAGACACACAAAATGGCCTTGGGGGCATACGCGTCCTGAGAGGTTAGAGGAGAAATCGATGATCACCACTGATGCTATTTCTTCATCTCCTCCAAAAAAACGAGGGAGGGACGGGGACATAATTATCAACTGAGTCGCTTTTTACCTCATCTTCATTCTAAGCCAAAAGCCAGTTGGGTTCCATAAAGTGGTAGCTTGGAAGGCCCCCTAATTCAAGTCATAAGCTAGCTCCTCTGGCTCAGATATTCCCAGCCTCCTCTAAGCTCCAAAGTTTTATAAGCTGGTAGATGGAATTGACTGATTTCAGGGGAATAGTCCCAGCCCTTTCAATCAATCAATGAGCATTTGTTAAGCCCGGGATTCTTAACTTAGGGGCCATGGACCCCTAGCTGGTCATGAACTTAGATGGGGAAAAAAAATGACATCTCCATTTTCACTAACTTCTAACTGAAAATGAGCATTTATTCTGAGAAGGGGCCTGAGACACAAAAAGAGGATGGATTAAGCGCTTACTGTATGCCAGGAGCTCTGCTAAACTTTGGGAGCAAAACAGAGAGATGTGTGATTTCATCAATGAAGTGAAGTTTAGGGGAGGACACTCTCTGCCACAGTTCAGAAGCAGCACCTTAGTCTTTGAGCTGGCCAACGATCTGCTTAGGTTCACAAAGGCAGCTCCACTGCTAGGGTCTTTCAGCCCTAGCTGTATCTACTGAACCATGCTGCCAGCCACTGTGCTAAGCCCGATACAAAGAAAGGCAGAACCACAGCTTTTTCACACTTCTTTCTCTTACTTGCTTCCTCCATTATTTGCAGACAATTATCTGCAATAATTAGACAATTACCCTTAAAGACGATTATCCTTTTCCAACAGCAAACACTGATGTGCTTTTCTTGTGTCTTTTAATGAAGCTGATATTAAGAAGTCTCTATTTACATAAAGTGACATTATTCCCTTTCAGGAGGGTCTCAGTTAAACAACAAAGATTTTGCAAGTCTCACTTGGGGTTTAGGGTTTTTTTGGGGGGGAGGACAGATTTCCATCGCTTCCCTAAAACAGATGTAACTTCTTTAAAAGGGGAGCCACTGGGGAGGAAGGGAGTAATTGAGAGGTATGGCTCCCCAAACTCCTTAAACAAGGACTCTTCACCTTTCTGGGTGAAATGGTGTCATGGACCCCTTCTCAGAACAGTGTTTGTAATATATAAAATAAAATAAGTAGTATTACAAAGGAAACCCGTTATCTTGAAATATAGTGACATTGGTTTTCTTTGACCTTAGCTTTGCAAGAAAACCATTCTCCAATGCTGCAGCGATGATTGGCCTCTTACTGACCACAGCCTGAGCCTCAGCCCCCCACCCCCAAATCATCTTGGGGGATGGACTCCCTGAGGTTAGCACTGCCTCGAAGCCCTCGCCTGCCCTCCCCATCAACAGCCAGCCCAGGCTGGATGGTGGCAACACTCAGAGGTCGGGAGGTTCTAGGTGCTGATTCAGACAGGATCTGAGCTCTGCAGAAGTAAACCCATGATGATGATCCTATTACAAAGAAAAGGGGCGGGGGGGCGATAATTTTAGCTCCTGTAAGCATCCCCCTCTTTCTGGCTCGGACAGCTACCAGAGGATTGTCTGCACTTGATTCCTCCTGGGCAAAAAACAACAGCAAAATCTAGTTTCTTCAAAGTAAAAAGAAAAAATCAACTAAAGCCCATCCCCACTGTGTTTATAAAGAGCTATTTTCTTCCTGAGCTGTACAGCATGGCGGCTCTAATCTGAAATTTCTTTTTAATCATAGCAGGAGTCCCAATTAGCATGTTGGGTAATCTTTCAAGTAGAACTGGGAGATGCCCGGGCAGAGTGCGCAGAGGGAACGTGTACATGTGCCCAAGTGCGGGGACTTCAGTGTCTGCATCCTCTGCAACAAAAAGGGGGGAAGGAGAAGTCGGGAAGTGTGCACGCCAAGAGGATCTGCGGGTCCAGTGCCAGCGTTCTGCAGTTCAACGTGTTGGAGGCAGATGTGTGTGTGTGTGTGTGTGTGTGTGTGTGTGTGTGTGTGCATGAACACACGTGTACACAGAAATGTACATACGAGGGGGTGCTAGTATGTCCACAGCCTCTGCATCATGGCACCACGAACTAGGGTAACTTCCTCTGCAATATTCACATGGGCACAGAATTCCTAGAATTTCACCTGGACAAACTCATCAGTACTGAGGGCGCACATGTATGCACACACACATGCTCCCCTGAAAACCAGGTCTTTTTGTCGATGCCCTGCTCTCTGGCACAAAATGCCAAGGATGCCTGCTCCCCTCCAGGCGGGCAGTACCCCTGACTTGGACTCTTCTGCTACGCATCAGGGACAGTGCTGAGATGAAGGGGGACCTGCCAGCGACCTACTTTCCTTTGTTGTTTTTGGAACTGCTGATGTCAGTGAAGAATTCAGCAGAGAGGCATCGAGGGGGAAAAAGAATGGAGGGAACAGTAGGAGAGAAAGAAGAGGAAAAGGAGAGAGAAATTCTTGTGGAGGGCAGGGTACCTGTAAAAATTCTAGCTTCGTACTTTTATTGTACCCAAAGGACCAGCCTCACACTATGATCAACATAGACCCTGGTGGCTTCTAGCAAAATAAACCCGAGAAGAGATCCCCTGCAGTTTCCCATGGCTGTAAATAAATATATACACAAATGTGCAAAAAGCCTTTGTCCAACAACGAGCTCCTGGAGCCAGGCTGTGCTGCTCCATGGACACCTTCATCAGGGAGGGAGCTCGTGGGGCATTCCAGCAGGCATGCCCATGCACCCTGGGATACCCACCCCCTGCTTCACCAGCAGCTGTTAAGTGGCTGGGTTTGCATTTCTGCTCCTCCTCACAGCCCTCGGTTAGAATGCCGAGTGCAGCCGCCCTGACATTTGGGAGTTAGAGGCTCTCCACGCTCACCAGGACTAGAAGAAATTGGTCTTTAGGGATGCAGGAGTCAGTTTCCCTCTGCACACAGGTTTCTTGGTAACCCATTCAAGAGCTCTGCCAGCATCTCTCTCCCCTTCTGCCCTCCCAGGTAATCTTTCTGAAAGCTGCTGGCTTTGGGGTGGTGAGAGCATTTGCTCTCCAGGCCCTCGGTCCTTCCGTGGTGAAGGCCAGGGGCATGATTCCCAGAATGCTTTGGCCTCTGCTGGGGCCTGAAACCAGCCCACTTTCACTTAATTCGTTTCCCCTTTTGCAAACAGAGAACAGCATAAAATCATCAAGACGAATCCTGCCTCTGACACTTGCTGTCTCTGTGACCTTGGGCAAAGTCACTTCCGTCTGAGGGCCTGCATCCTCCTCCCTGAAGGAGGCAATCTGGGGCCCCTTCCAGATCTGGAGAAGCCCCTGGTCCCAGGGTGCGCAACAAAGACCCCTCTCGGGCAGAGAATCTTGCAGACCTCGCTGGCTAATTTCTGCCAATGTTGCTGTTTCAGTCTGAAGCACCCCAAGGAGTTAAATGGAATCCCAGAGGATGCACCTGAACCTTTCTGGGAGGAGTCGCTCTCCATAGATATCAGTCAACAGGCTCTAATGATAAAGTAATTTCATTAAAACCCAAAGCCATGAACCTCATGGTAAGGTACATTAAATGAATTTCCCCATTCAGGATTTTAACAGGCTGGGACTGGACAGAGGTGGAGGGGGAAGGATAAGAGTCTCCAGCCTTCACGTGTACCGAGGCTCCTGCAGAGGGACCTCCTGGCCCCCAAACAAGCCTGGCATATGACTGGAGTCATTCCCTCCTCCTCCTCCTCCTCGACAGCCTCATCTGTTTCTCGAGGAGGAGGCGAGAAACATTCAGAGAAGCCAAATTCCTCATATTCTGAAATTCAACAACAACAAAAAATAGAGGTTACCTGACACTTACTTGCTAAGGGGGGGTCTAATCCAGCAGCTGGAATCTTGGACAGGCAGCCAGGACTGCTGCCTCTCTTGGTTTAAAAGAGGGGTAAGGAGTCTTAGCACCCCACTCCTCCGTGGGGCTAGGGAGAGGCACAGGGCGATGGCTGTCTGGGTACACAGCATCCCAAGCTGCCTCTTGAATCTACATGGAGCTGATTTATTTACCTACTGTGAAAGAGACAACAATCATCATATTTACACTCTTCTGCTACAGCTGCCTGCGTTCCCCCCGCGGCACCGCCCCCCCCCCCTTGCTAAGTACTCTATTAAAAATGCTGCTTTTTTTTTTCCTCTTGGAAAAAAGACCTTCCCTTTCCTAGTGTCTCTCCTCTTGTCTTCGCTGATCTCAACCTTGTTTCCAAAATCGAAATTCATGGCCATGAAATATGCCATGCCTTGCCACTGTAAACATGGGGGTTATGGCTTCACTGCAGGCAAAGAAAAAACCAGACTCTATAGGCCCAAAATAAAAAAAAATGTTTGAATGTGCCTTTCTTGAAAGCCCAATGCCTCTAATAATCAGGGATCTTGTGACGAGGAGGCATGAAAGGTAAAATGGATGTTGTTTAAATGTGGCGTCATTTAAAGAGTACCCTGGTGTTTGAGTTCCTCATTACCATACAGGTACGCAAGCTGAGGCAATTAAGCTGGCAAGGACATAGCTCAGCTCGCTGGGGGATCGGAGAAGGGGTCGTGAGGTTTCATTCAGTTGCTGCCACTGAGGGGAACATTCACTATTTTCTTTTTAACTTTTGATGGCCCTGATCACTTCGATTCTACTAAAATAAAAAGGGATGGGGGGAAGGGGCACAGAGAAGAAGGCTTGAAAGGTTCTTATTAGACCTAATGGCTCACCTAGGACTTAGGGAGAACTCACTGCCAGCCTCCATAGATGTTTGGGGCTGAGCAGGAGAGCTGGGCCAGAACATTCAGTAGCAATATGCCCTGACTCCTGGTCTCCATGGCATCATGGGCTGCTGGGAGACAGATAGGCCCCACCAAATAGAACACATCGATCCTCAGTGCTCTGGGCTGCTTCCCACCAAGGATCTGTGTGAAAGCAGTCAACAGGGGTCCCTGAAAGAAGATTCCTTGTGTTGTCCTGGAAGCCCCCGGGCTCTCCTTCCAAGAGACATAGCAAGGCCTGGAGATGCAGGGAGGCAGAACAGTCCAGTGCCCTAAGGCCGGCTGAGCTAAGGGGCTAGACCACAGGCCCGGCTTGCTTTCTGCTATCTGTTCCATTGGTTTTGAGAACAAAGCTCTCAAACTTATTAACTAAAAACTTTTGCTCAGGCAACTCTACACTAAAAGATGTCAAATGTAGCACCGACTCTCTCATTAAAACATCTTCCAACCGGGAAAACCCACTGTCAGGGACAATGGGAACTTGGCCACTGCCAGTCTGGAATAAGAGACTAGAAGGGAGAGAAAACAACTGCAATCAGGTCAAAACATGAAATTTAAGGCCACAGACAGTGGCCAGGAGAACGTTTTTCGATGCTAGATGTCGCTTTTGTTTAAACTTTTTTTAATGGCAGTTTTAAAAAAATGTCCCTCCTGTTGTCTCTTCTGCACAGGAACACAGGCCCCATGCCTCCTGCTGGTGGCCCCAAGTCCCCTTG
The DNA here is from genome assembly GCF_003287225.1 of Phascolarctos cinereus. Classification (NCBI taxonomy): domain Eukaryota; kingdom Metazoa; phylum Chordata; class Mammalia; order Diprotodontia; family Phascolarctidae; genus Phascolarctos; species Phascolarctos cinereus. Next base: position 30,502,638 of record NW_027555958.1, read on the forward strand.
CATTAGGGTACAGATGTCATTAAGTAATAAACTCCAGTGGACCCAACTCAACTGTGCACTTGAGGAGCCTCAAAGAGGCATCTGGGGGCTGAAGTGATGGAGCCTTGGGCTGTGCAAATCGGCAAAACTGACTAAGAGTCCTGGGGAGCAGAGATCCCTGGCGCTCAATACTCGCTACAGGAACCCTGGCTCCTTGCTCCCCCAGCTAAGTCTGCCCCTCCTTGCGATGGCCCAGGGCGCAGAGACACATGGTTGTAGCTGCCCTGATTACAACTCCTGAGACAAACATCACATCACAGGAGGAGTCAAATGCTCCTCGGTTTGAGATGCAGTTGTGAGCAGGGGCTCCCCAAAGGGCTCGGGCCATAGCAGCCCAGGGGGCTCGGTGGGCAAAGCTGTGGATCCCCTCAATATCTGGCTGAGCCCTGGAGGCTGGTTCCCTTCTTCCAGACACTTATCAGGGTGTCCCATAGGCCTTATTCCCTCCTTGTTAAGACATTCTGGAACAGCCCATGACTTTGATGCCGAGAGGCCTCAATGGGAAAGTGTAGAGTCAAATGTTGAAACCAAAATTTTCCCATGATATATAGACCCTAGAGTTCTTTCTCATCTTCTGCTCTTATGGCAGGGGAGGGTCTAGTGGGAAGAGGAACGGATTTGATACCAGAAGACCTTGACTCAAAGCCTGGTCCTGCTACTTTCTACCTTTGTGGGCCTTAGCATCATCGTCTGTGACATCAGGGGTTCTTAACCTTTTCAGGTGAGGCCCCTTGGGCAGTCTAGTAGAACCTGCAGACCCCTCCTCAGAATTTTATTGTGGAGTTGTTTCAGTCATCTCCAACTCTCCATGACCCCACTTGGGGTTCTATTGGCAGAGATACTAGAGTGGTTTGCCATTTCCTTCTTCAGCTCATTTTACAGCTGAGGAAACTGAGACAAATCAGGTTAACTGACTTGATATGAGTCACACAGCTACTAAGTGTCTGAGACAGGATTTGAACTCAGGAAGATGAGTCTTCCTGATTCTAAATCAGTGCTCTATCCACTGTGCCACCTAGCTGCACCCTTCTCAGAATAATGTTTTTAAATGCATCAAATAAAATCCAAAGGAAACCAATTACATTTAAATGCAGTTATCAAAGAATATACATTTTTTAAAAGTTCCCAGACCCCATGTTAAGAACCTGAAAAAGAGAATCGCTGAAGTCCCCTCCTGCTCTGAAACCTAATCTGGATGACCTCAAGGGTGGTCCAGTCTAACCTTCCAACCAGTCTACAAAGCTCATCTAGAATAGTCTTCATCAACAGTCAACCATCTTGTGCTTGAATAGTTTTAGTGACAAGGAACTCATTGCTTTGCAAAGCAGCACAATCTCCCGTCAGATGACTCCAACTGTCAGGAAGTTTTTCTTTATTTCGAGCAGATGCCTATGTGTAACTTCTACTCTCAGGAGGAGAGACCCCAGAAATATCTACTTATTTTACAGAGGGGAAAGCTGAGGCCTAGAAAGGTGAAATGACTTGCCCAAAGTCACATTGGTGCTAACAACAGAACTGGGATTCAGATTCAGGTTCTGACTCCAAATCTGGTGGTCTTTCCAGGATATGATACTCCCTCCTAGAGTGGCCTAACAGAACAAGATGGCATCTATCCAGGGTCCCTAAAGCCCCCCTGCTGTAGTCAGTGTGATGCCACCAATAGCCACAACAGAATGAATAAATTCAGTTCCCAACATGAACAAAGATGTTGCTGACTTTATATCCTTTGCTCTCCAGGGGTGACAAAGCAGAGAAAGGGTAAGTGCTCATGAAAGAAGAGAGGGCAAACTCTTATTCTGCACCCAAACTGATTGGCCACCTTTTGCCTAAACTTATTCTACCCTCAGTTTTAAGGAAGCAAGGAAGGAGGGAAGGAGGGAGGGAGGGAGGGAGGGAGGAAGGGAGGAAGGAAGGAAGAAGTAAAGGAAGGAAAAGAGAGAGAAAGAGAAAGGAAGGAAAAGAGAAAGAGAAAGGAAGGAAAAAAGAAAGAAAGAGAAAAAGAGAGAAAGAAGAGAGAAAGAGAGGAAGGAAGGAAGGAAGAAGGAAAGAAGGAAGGAAAGAAAAAAGAAGGAAAGAAAGAAAAAGAGGGAGAGTAGGAGGGAAGGAAGGGAGAAGGAAGGAAAGAGGAAAGAAGTAAAGAAAGGAAGGAAAAGTGAGAGAAAGAGAAAGGAAGGAAAAAAGAGAGAGAGAAAGAGAAAAGAGAGAAAGAGAAAAAGGAAGGGAGAGAGGGAGGAAGGAAGGAAGGAAGGAAGGAAGGAAGGAAGGAAGGAAGGAAGGAAGGACGGACACAGTGGGTTCTCTAGAAATGTCAATTACCCCACTTCATAGGATGTGTGCAAACCGATCCAGCTGTTGAACGTCTCTGTGATAATGGACAGAAAACCTTCACCCAGAGACTGCCCCTGAAGTTACTGAAAAGAGCAGATCATGTTCCTGGCCCAGTTATTTTTCCAGAATCACTTCCTCTCTGCGCTTCCTAATTCTGGTTCACCCAGAAAAGGAAAAAGATGACAACGAAAACAATCCTGTATTTTAGCACAGTGCTTTATAGCTTTCAAAAGGTTTCCACACACAACAGCTCATCTGATCCTTCCGATAAGACAGGGGTTCCCTGGGGCTGATACATTTGTAAGTCAGGGCAGGGCAGAACAGGGTTTATTATTATCCCCATTTGACAGATAAGGAAGATGAGAGAAGGTCAAACACATTCCTGAAGTGCCAGTGTAGCAAGCCAGCATGGGAACCAGGACCAGAACCCACATAATTTTTAAAAATTAAATTTTATTTTAAAAAATTAACAAAAATTGACTTTCCCTTTTGCCCCACCTAATTATAGGGGAAAAAAGAAAAATTAAAGCTTTTCTAACAAATATGCATAATTAAGCAAAACAAATTCCCTATTTAGCCCAGTCCAAAAAATATATGTCCTATTCTTCAACCTGTCCGAGTCCAGCATCAAGAGATGGGGAGCATCCATCATTCTCCATCTGGAATCATAATTGGCCATTGCACTGATTGAAATTTTCAGGTCTTTCAAAGCTTTTATTTATTTATTTGTTTGTTTGTTTTCATTACTATATATGCTGTTCTGATTCTGCTCATTTCACTCTTCATCTGCTCATACAAATAATCCCAGGTTTCTCTGAAACTGTCCCTTTCATTATTTCTTACAGCACAATAGTATTACATCACATCCGTGTATCAATTTCTTTAGGCATGGGCATCCCCTTTAATTCACAATTTTTGCCACTGCAAAAAGAGTATGAATATTTTTTTGGTCCCTTTTCCTCTTTCTTCGCTCTCTTTGGGGTAATAGGATGGCTAGGTTAAAGGGTTAAAGGGTATACTCAGTTTAGTAGCTTTTGGGGCACAGTAGAACCCAGGTCTTCTGATCTTGAGAGAGAGATAGGTAGATATTAAACACTCACTATGTTATGTTTCAGGTACTGTGTGCTGGGAATAACAAATACAAGCAAACAAGACATCTTTGCCTTCAAGAAGCTTATATTCTAATAGGGAGGCGATGTGTATATGTGTTTGTGGAGAGAGACAGAGACAGAGAAGCAGAGAGACAGACAGTCAGAGAGACAGAGAGGATAGAGGCATTGTGGTAAGCAAACACTGGGAATACAAATTCAAGAAAACAAGACAATCCCTGCCCTCAGGAAGCTTACATTTCTAATGAGGAAGAACTACACCGGAAGGAAGGTGAAAAGTAGAGGTAGAAGGGGGAAGATACCTCCCCGTGCAGAAGCAGAGAAGTCCAGAGGGAAAGTTAAGCCAGGAGTGAAACAAGCTTGGTAGGGGCCCTTCCTGAAGTGGAAATCAGGGCCAGGGAGTTACCCTGTCAGGAGAGCAGCTCTGTCCACTATAACCACTCTGGCTTAGTCAGACTCTCTTCTCCTGGCCCAGTGTCTTAACGTTCTGTGAACTCCAGGGGCCACAGATGATGGAGTGGCCAGTGATTACCCCATGCCAAAACACCAGCTCAGTGAAGGAGGGAGGCTGGGGGAGAGGAGACGGAAAGGAGAAAGAAGAAAATCAAGAAAGGCCTATGACAAGAATGACCTACGCGATTCCTTATTCCATTGGTGGAAGACAAGCTGGAATCTTGACACCAGCTGCCACTGGGGACAAAGGAGAGCAGGGAGCACAGCCAGCCCGGGCAAAGGAGAGGGCACTGGTGCTCTTCCCTAGGCTCAGTGTCTTTCCCTTTGGCAAGGCCTTTTCCTAGGGTCCATGAGCTTGCCCTCAGCAATGATCAAGGCAGCTCTTACCCTCTGGTGCGCCTGTGGCCAAAACCGAACGTAGACATAGGCACTCCTCTGAGGTCATTATCTGCTAATGAATTAAGGTAACAGCTAAACCATGAAAGAAAGGGCACCAGGCTCGACTCTGCAACTCGGCTTGGAAGTAAATACTTCAGGGATTGCCTCACTCATTAGTAAAATACCAACAGTAGCACTGAAATACAAACTGGCAGCAGTCACAGCTCCTCAGAATAAACGAACAGGTCTGTCCTTCCTCATGAAAGACAGGCTGGCATTTGTCTTATACAAAAAACAAAACCAAAAACAACCTAAGCCATCATCAAACACAACCCCCCCAACCTTGCAATTAAAAACAAAAATGCAGGCTGTAGAAGCACTTAGAAATAACAGTAACAAAAGTCCACTTGGCCCAATAATCAGCCGCCTACTAGGGCCTGGCCAGCTTCGGTGGCAATGGGGATCAGACAAGCATCTTCCCGTCTTCCCTGAAGCTTGAGAAAGACTTTGCTGCAGAATCATCCCCTGAACTCAAAATGTCTGGATTTTTTTTTGGGGGGGGGGGAAGGGGTGAGGAGAGGAAACCACTGAACTCTTATATACATAAATGAAGAGTCTGTGTTAATAAGCCAAACTTGAGTTTGTTGTTTCTTTCTTTTTTTTTTTTTGGTGGTGTCGTCATTACGGTAATGAGAACTTTGAAGCCATCACAAAAAGGAAGATATGCTTTTTAAAAAAGCCGAACCAAGTTATTATAGCAACTGAGTCCTAAAAGGAATTTTCAAGTAAAAATATAGTATCATGTTAAGTTGTTATGGCAACTGACATTTTAAAGTAACTGGATTTGAGCAAGTTTCTTCTTCCACCCTCTCTGCAAATCTTTGCAGAAACTTCAGGCTAAAATTACGCTTTAATTTTAATTAGCCAAATAGGTCATAAATATAGCTCATCCCCAAATCCTTATGTATCCAACCCCGTGCTGTCTGCATGCAGCTGATCCACTAATGAGAAAATATATCTACAAAGGGCCCACTTACTATTAAAAAATCCCATCCAATATTTTTCTAATATAATTTATCAATTTAAACACATTGCATAATGTGATATTCTGTAGCATTCCATTAAGATGATAAATAGCAGCATGGAAAAACAAGAGATTAAATATATTGCGAGGCAATGTAAGTGTATTTAAATAAACCAGAACATTGTAGAGGGAGACATACTGTATGCAAGTGCGGGAACACTGTACATTCAGCTGTGTGTCCCTGAATGGAAGGGTATTAATAGGACAGAAGAAAGGGGGCAATAAGAAATGACAGTCAACTTCAGAGGAAATAAAATTTCTATTAGGCTTTGTTATAAGATTACATCAAAGCACTTCATATGTTTTAATCTGGGGAGAGAGAAAGCAGCTACTTGGGGTCTGTGCCTGGGGGCTGCCTCTGTGTACTGAGCCAGAGAGCTTGCATAATGAACAATTTTCATTCAATCAGGATCTCTGTACAGATAGCTCCCACTCAATGGTCCTGGGCACATGCCTGGGCTCCATAAAGTTCCTATTCTTTTAGCTCCCCCTACTGGACAAGCACCATTAATGCCAAGTCAACTCACAGTCCATTTCAATAGTTACAGACCTCACTTGAAACTCCAATCCCAAGGTCCTCAGAGGTATCCGGGCAGGACTGGACTCATTAATACCACTTACAACATTTCTCAAGAGGTCTTGGGGTAAGCACTCACCCCCAGATGCCTTTCTACTGTTTACTTAATTAAGAATATTTTTCACCGGGTATTTACTCTCTTGGATAAAGCTGAGGGAGGCTGATGTGGGGCCCTGACAGTCAGGGAAACGTGACTGGTTGGCAGAGAGGGGAGATCTTTTCTTTTTCTTTCTTTCTATTTTTTTTTTTAAATACCCAGTGCAGTTCCCACCAGCCTAAATCATCTGTCAAATTTCCCAGCTGTCAAACTCTAATAAAATAAAATTTAAAAAGCCACCTAAATGGGATGCATTTTCCTGCACAATGTAAAATTAAAAAGCTGAACAAATCATTTGTGGCTGTGAGGAAGGTGAGCTGGCTGCAGCCTAATCTTCTCTTGTGCAGTGAGGGCTGCTCCAGTCTCCACTGAAGCAGTCGGGGAGACAGGCTCTACCCAACTCCATCCAGACCTGGGACACGCTTACTGCTTCACAGAGGGAAGAGCAGAGGGAGGGGGGGTGGGTGGAAAAAAAAAAAAGAAAGAAAGAAAAGCATCAGACCCAGCGATATGAAACTATTTATGAAAACCTGGGTTGATCATTTGAATGTTTAAAATATGCACATGGTAATTCAAAACTAATTACCCCAAGCACATCTGAAACATTTATGCCACCGTCTCTGGATTCTGCCTATTGATTGTACAGTGCAGCTACACTCTGGCGTTTCTATAAACTGCTTCAGTGATTTTAACTTCCAGGCTAAATCAGGCGGCAGCAGGAGCTGCCTCCCGCCCCTGATTGGTGGAGGGACCCCTTCCCCTGACTTCCAGGAGTGGAGGCTGCTCGAGGCTTCTCTGGAGAGCCATCTGTCATGCTCACGGAGCCTCGATACTGCAGGATCATTGCTCACTTGCTGTTTATGTTTATCATTGCCATTATTTAATTTAGGTTAAGAGTGCACCTTTCTTCTCTTTCCCCCTGAAGCCCCCTGCCCTAGCACATGACCCCCACACACACACCTGGCAATTTTTCCAATGATCCATGAAAGAGGGCACATGTTCTGAAGTCCCCACATCCTCCCACTACCCCTATGCCTCCTGTGAGTGAACTGGGCACATCCTCTGGGAGGGAGAAAGGAGAACGGGGCACTGAGGAGTCAACAGAGCTTGTCATCCACTATCCTGAGAACCGGAGGGAAATAGGGCAACTTGAATACAGCAGCAGCCATTACCAAGCAGATATGCTATCTTAGCAGAGGGCGTGGAAACGAGAAAGGAAAAGCGAACCCTGCTTGGGCAATTCCAATTAGACCCAAGCAAGTCCTGAAGCAACCTCATTTCTTCCCTTATTCTGTGTTTCCAGAACAAAATGATGAATCTGCCTGCTTGGGGGAGGTGGGGAGCTCGAACCCACATGCCAGGAAAGCTAACCTGGCTGAGGAGAGGTGATGTCACTGCTCCAAATCACAAATTTGGCTTCCCAGTCTATCCACATAGATTAATCTCAGGCCCCAGAGCCGGAATTTAAAGAGCCACCAAGAGCCAGGAGCGGGGAATTTAGCATGGCAGTTATAAACATGCTTCGGGAAACTGGCAAGAGTTGGATGGCTTCTTGCTAGCCCTTTGAAGATGGTGGTGGCGAGCTCACAACATTTAGGGACACAGAACTAGGTTAGCTTGCCACAGCCCGCTGAAGTTTTGATAGAGTGATATTACTGGCTTTAACTAGAGCCATTAAGAGACTCTTCATTATCCCCACACCAGCGACAAAGTTATCACATGAGCCATAATGCAAGGGAGAATTTTCATTCCATCAACAAGAGAGGGAGCCAGTCTGTCTTTGTCCACAGAAAATGAGCGGCCCAGCATGAAGCTTGTGAGGAATTGAGTGGATGACATTCCAATAACATCCCCTGCAGGACTTCCTGGGCTGTTTAGTTGGCTAAGCAGAGCCGGCTTGCACCGGAGCAGCCCTCCCCCGTCTACCTGGCTTGCAACTATTTGCAACTGAAAGGTTATTAAAGACAAGGGACACAGGCTAAGATCCACATTCTAGAAAGCCACGGCATTTGGCCCCAAGGAGCTTGAGAGGGGCCATTTTCTGCCCCCTCCCCTCCCATCTCGCCAACCTAATTTCTTCCAGCGCCTCTACAGGGACTCTCCACTCGTACCGAGCGAGCAGATCCACTTGGCACTGCCTGAATGAAATGTGCTTGTTCTCACCGCCCCTCCCCACCTCCAAACCTATCCACTTCCCCAGCCTGGGATGCCATTCGTTCTCCCCTGTGCCAATGCATGCCACCTCAGCTCCTCCACGGCCCCATTCAAACAAACTCCTCCCAGACACCTTCCCCAGTGAGTGCCATCAAGAGTCTGTTCGCTCTTCCGTCAGCGACCCCATGGCATCTTACATACTGAAGCTGAGCCGTATTACTTTGTCTTTGTTAATGCATTTAAAAAAAAGATGATGTAACAATGTGAAGCCACGGTAAGTTTCTGGATTCCCCTTCCAAGCCCCTAGAACAGTTTTCTATCTGCTGAATGCGCTTAATGAGTGTTGTTGACACTGACCTAGGAGAGCTTTAGCTGGGGACAGAAGGGGACCCCTCCTAAGGTCAGAGAGTCGCAGCACTGCAGCCAATTCTGAAGCATCTCAGAGGCCACTGATTGTGATCGTTATAATAATAGCTAATGTTTATATGGCACTTACTACATGCTCAGCACTGAGCTAAGCACTTTTCAAGTATGAACATCTCTATTAACACCCCCATTTTACAGCCGAGGAAACTGAGGCAGGCAGAGAGGTGACTTGCCCAGGGTCACCCAGCTAGTGTCTGAAGCTGGATTTGAAAGCATCCACTTTGTCATGAGCTGTTACCATCTATCTAGTCATTCAGAATGCTACATATATTCTAATCTGAATGTCACTGGAATGTAATTAAAGACTGTAACATCTGGGAGGGACCTTAAGAGATTATCTAGTCCGATTCCTTCATGTTATGGGGATACCAAGAGACCTAGATTAGGAAAGAGACTTCCCCAAGGTCACACAGCTAGTCCAGAGGGATTCAAACCCAAGTTTTCTGCCGCCAGCTCTTGGCCTCTTTCTACCATCAGCCCATGACACTGGCTGTCCATGCTAGGCATCAGAGTCCTTTTGCCCACTGCCATGCATATCCTCTCGGAATCTCACTCAGAAGCTAAAATTTGGCAGGAGATCAAGTCAGATGTGGAGGATGGGGGGGGGAGGGTGGGGTTAGAGCATGTAATTGAAGTACTAAACCTACCAGCTCAATATTTAACCTAACTGGTAATTTGCTATGACAATTATGCCATGAACAGCACACTACTACGATTTGGAAATGTCTCCCTCTAATTAAGAGGGCTCTGCCTTTTTTTTTTTCTTCTCCCAGTCACCCGCATTTAATAACACACGCAATGTGAGCCTTGATTCTGGGAGCTTCGGGTTTCTATTAAGGGCATGTGCAGTGTGGCTGTGGCATGTACATCTGTCTGTGAAATGATGCTCTCCCAGTAAGCCTGCCTAAACACCTCCAATTCTCCATCAAATGGGGAAGCGAATAGAGCCATTCAGACCCTCTCACAACAGGAGATCCATTTGACTGACAGATGAAAACCTGCACGTGCATTCACTGTAAATAGTCAGGCTTCCTGACAGCGGCACACTTTTCAAACCAGGGAGGGTCTGGGCTGGGGGATGGTTTGTTATCTGGAAGGCAGGGGTGGGGAGCAAGGCTCGGGAGTCCTTTTAAACAAGACATACAATCCTGAATGAGAGAGAAAAATGGAAATGTATGTAAGGAAGGCTTCATCTTGGTTTAGTCGATGAAGAGGGGGATGAGGGTGGGGGTGGGGTAGGGAAGAGAATGACAAACAGCTGGTGGAGAGAATCAATTCTGATAGGAGATTATTAAAAATCATAGCTATAAAGAGGGAGGTTGCTATTTCCTAAATTGCTAGATTCAAGGGAAGTCGCCAGGCAAGACAAACCATTTTCTATTTAATTAGAGGCTCCTTTATGGGAAGCTTGAAGCCTGGTGAGAGGAGCCCATTAGAAGACATGAGCTCATTAATAAGGATGCACCTTGTAAAGCTATTCAAATTTTAAATAAACGGCAAAGGAGGATGGTGGGAGAAGATTATGGGAACACAAGAACAAGTTTGGGGTTACAAGCTCAAAAAAGAGCTGAAAGGATTGTTTGGTGGGTTTTTTTTTTTTAAGAGGCAAACACGTAAGCCTCCAGAATTTTAGGCCAACGGAAGTGACCTTTGTACTGCGGGCGACTGAAGATATAAATAAATGTTAACACGAACAGCGGTGTCAACTGGAGAGAGACGGGGAGAAGGGAGTCCAATTGTGATCTTCTGGGTTTTCTCTCTCTCTCTCTCTCTTTTAAAGTCTCTTGTTCTAGCTCAATCTCAGGGCAGGGCATTCATGAGCACAGAAAGTTGCTACTGCCTGCCGTGTGCTCTCTTACTAAAGTGAGCACCAGGCCCTGGGTTACCTAACCAATGAAAAGAAGTTGTACCACATACAAGTTAAGTATAGGTTAGGTGATCTGCATTTTACAAGCACCAAGAATGTTATCTGAGAAAGCTGTCATTTTTAATGACAGCACAAGCTCCAATTACCACATGGGTGATACCCTTGGGAGCTGGGAGAATTTTATAAGGATGGCTTACAAATATTAAAAAAGTTTACATGATCACTTTCGAACTGGATATAAATAATCTCACCTGGCCTGTAAGAAACAATCTCCTCACGCGGTATAATCCAGCCTTTAAAAAATCAAAAAGATTCCATTTTCTGAAAAATCATACATTCTGAGATTTATCAATAGGTGGTACATGTGGGATTAGAAAGGAAATTAAAAGCCCCCCCCCCAAAGTTGAAAAGGCTGTAAATGTGGCCTGCTGGTTTCAAGTCCCAATTACACCCACCAGTTCACTGGAAAGTGATGTAGCACACTCTCTTTATGTGAGAAGACCTCTGGTGTTCTCTGGGACAAAGTCCCTGTTGTATCGTACGTGACTCTATGGAGAGAATACTGTTCTGATTCATATCTTCCGCCCCAACATACCTGTTATTCTTGTAGCTGCATCTGTCAATCAACGATTAGTCAGCATCACACGGTGTCCACCAATATGGTGGACAATCTGCCTGGAGCTGCAGAGTTTACACAGATCTGCATAAACCCCAGAGCCTTTGACCTTAAGAAAGTGATGCTCAGAGTCTTGTATCCACCCCCTAACCTCCATGTTCCTCTGCAGACACTGATGACTTCTCTTTCCTTTGAGCTCCTATTATTCTTATGGTTTCTACCACATTCTTAAGGCATACCATTCAGGCTTACTTGTCTGTTGTTTTGATTCCCTAACCATTTCATGTGTCTTATTTGCCCACTCTGACTGTAAGCTTCTTGAGGGCAAATAGGATGTTTCATACCATAATGCTCTGAATACAGGTTGCCCACCCTAGCATCCCCCATATCTAGTAGACAGACAGACAGATAGATTGATAAATATAGATAGGTGCTTGGTCAGTTTCCCACTTGTAGACAGAGAGCTTGGGGGACTCTGCCTACAGTTGCAGAGGAAGCTTGTCGTGGAAGAATATTGGAGAGATCTGGGCTTGAATCCTGCTTCTCATGTTAGATGGCAGTCCTTAACTTAAGCCTCATTTTCCTCATCTGTGGAATGGGGAGAATGACTCTAAAACCTACCCCAGAGGATTGTTGTAAGGGCCAAATGAGCTTGGCAAACCTTAAAAAGTGCTATGTAAATGTAGATGAATGCCAATGGAAGGCAAGAGCATAGAGTGGAAAAATAGACAGGGAAGAAGAGGTGGAGGAGGTTAGAGTTCACAAAGTAGTTAAGATATCTGAAGTTTGCAAACGACCAAGGAGGTCCATTAGGAGTGGCATAGAAAGGGGGTAGAGTAGGGAAGAGAGCAAACAAAAGTGGCCCCATCTCGATCTGCTTTCCCCTGAGCCTCAGAAGCTCCGTGGTCGGGAGCCTGGGTCCCAACCCAAGCTGGGAGGTCACAGGATACAGGCCAAAAGCAGTGGAATGGAACAAGAAAAGAGATTTGTGTTTGTTACATTCTATTAGGGGTGGATGGTGGGAGGAAAGAGGAGAATCTCTGTAAATAGGTAAGGACAAATATGATGACTGGAGGAGGGACTGGATTAGGAAAGGTTTCCCATGGAAGATAAGGCAGAAACTATTGAAGGAGCACAGTCCAGCCATAGGGGATGGAAGGCCAACTTGGGGAGCAGCAGGGAGGCTGGCTTGTCTGGAATACGGAATGTAGAAAAAGAGAATACTGTGATGTGAACTTGGGAAAGACAGGCTGGAGTCAGGACGTGAAGGGCTGGAAATGCCAAGGGTTGGTATTTTCTCCAACAAGCAGTAGGAGGCCAATGAAGAGCCTTCTTGTACAGATGGGCGCTGTGGTCAGATTTGTACTTTAGGAAGACTGTTGTGGCAGCTGTGTGAAGGATGGATTAGGAGAGGTATGACAGGAAGCTGCACATCTAATTAGGAGGCTGTTGTAATAGTCCAAGCAAGAGGGGATGAAGGCCTGAACTAGGCTGCCATACTTGGGAGGCAGAATTGATAAGATGTGGTAAGTGACTGGATATCAGGGGTGAAGAAAGGGAAAACTCTTGGGTAATTCTAAGGTTGGAGAAGGGCCGGGGAGAGACGAGTGCTATTTCAGACATGTTTTTGGAACATTTCTCATATGTAATCTGGACGGGCTATTCTTGAGGTGGAGGTATCAGGGATGTGGTGGATATAGCCAGAAAAGAAATAAACTGAACAGTAAAGGCTAATGAGGGGCCTGACAAAGATGGTGGAGGAGGCAGTACGACTGAACTCCCATCCACAATGCCTCCACACAGATCTATAAAACACACCAGACCAAAGCCCGGAGATGGAGAAATCCAGAAGACGACACAGTTGTCTTTTGTCTGGCCTAGGTCAGCAGACACTAGGGCAAGCATGGGGTGCTGCACGAGTACAAGAGGAGGTCCCAGACTCATACTGGAGCACCCCTAGACCCACACCCAGGGCACTGCCATGGGGATGGGTGCCACGCGGCAGCTTCATCACCCATTACTCAATCCTGGGTCACAGATCCAGGCTAGAGCTAGAAGGGGACCTGTACATGGGCAGAAGATCAGAAGGCGGCAGTGACAGCATTTCATTTCCAGTATCTAGCCCAGCCTGCAATGGAATAACCAAAGCAAGAAACTCAGACCAAAGGGGAGCTGATGACTCTGCCACTTTGAATACAACAGAGCTTTCTAATTGGCAAATAAGGGTGGTGGTCCAGCAGAACTCTACACTTGTATAGACCCAAACCCTGTTCAAGAACCTGCAGAGATCAGACCAGGGGTCAGCAATCAGACCCCTTAGGGAACACTGAAAGCTTACAAGTCCCCAGCCCGTCCCTGAGACCCTTGAATAACACAACACTTCAATACCCCAAGAAAGCAGCAATAGGACCAGCCCAGGCTAGAAGTGCTGCAGAGCCTGACCCTAATACTGAATCTGAAGTCAGGAAACGGCAGAAATGGGCAAACAAAAAAAAGGGCCACGCTATAATGAACTATCACATGGTGGCAAGGCCGCTCAAGACACAAATGCAAAAGAGAATGACTCCAAAACATCTACAAGCAAAGCCTCAGAGAAAAACACAGCTTGGCACAAACTTAATTAGAATTCCTGGAAGAGATAAAAGCAAGAATTTTAAAATATTTTTATAAATGGAATGAGAGATCTTGAGGAAAAAACTGGAAAATAAATGAAATCTATGGAAGAAAGAACTGGAAAGGGAATTAACTGCTTGGCATGAGATATTCAAAACCTTGTCCAAGTAACAAACTCCCTGAAAATTTAAATGGACCTAACAGAAGTCAAGGACTCCAGGAGGCAACAAAAAATATTAAAATGAAGTCAAAAGGCTGGGAAAAAAAGGAAAAAAACTCTAAAGTCTCTCTTAGCAAAAACAAGTGACCTGGAAAACAGATTGAGGAGTGATAATTTAAGAATCACTGGACTGCCTCAAAGCTACGACCAAAAAAAGAGCCTAGACATCCTATTTCAAGAAATTTAAAAGAAAACTGCCCAGATCTCTTTAGAACAAGAGGGCAAAGTGGAAACAGAAAGAATCCACCATCCCCTCCTGCAAGAAACTCCAAAATGAAAAGTCCTAGGAACATCGTAGCCACAATCCAGAGCTTCTAGGTCAAATTAAAAATACTGCAAGTAGCCAAAAAGAAAGAATTCAAGACTCAGAGAGCTACAGTCTGGATCACCCATGAATCAGCAGCCATCACTATAACAGGGCAGGGAACTTGGAAGATGATGTTCCAAAATGCAACAGATATGGACTTAACAACCAAAAATAAGCAAAACTGAGTATAATCCTACTGGGTGGGGGGATGGACCTTTAATGAAATGGAGGACTTCCAAGTATTCCTGATGAAAAGACCAGAGCTGAATAGAAACTGAGAAGTTCAAACACAGACGTGAGGAGAAGCTTAAAAAGTGAACACGAATGAACAATGATTAAGGACCAAACAAGGATAAAGTGTCTTCCTTCCAATATGGGGAAATGACATGTGCATCCCCTTGGAACCCATTCAAAGAGAGAGTCCAATTAGACAAGGCTGGGAGTGGTTCTGCTATGTCTGGATGATCTTAAGAAAAGAATGTGGGGGCAGCGAGGTGGCGCAATGGATAGAGCACCAGCCCCGAAGTCAGGAGGACCTGAGTTCAAATCTGGCCTCAGACCAAACACTTGACACTTACTAGCTGTGTGACCCTGGGCAAATCATTTAACCCCAACTGCCTAAAAAAAAAGAAAAAAAGGAACGGGGAACAGGAATATACTACAAGGAAAGGGGAAATTATCTCACGTAATGGGTGTACACAAGTAAACATTTATACTAACAAGGAAAAGGGGGTGGGAAGAGTGGATGATACCTGAACCTCTATGAAAGCGCACACGCACGCGCATACACACACACACACACACACACACACACACACACACACACACACACGAGTTGGGCATAAAAATAAATTTCCCTCAGCAAGAAAATAAAAGGGAAAAGTGAGAAGAGGGGAAGGGAATTAGGGAGAGGGCAGATTAAGGGAGCAATCAGTTCTAAGCAAAATAAACTCTATGGACAAAAATATTTATAGCTCTTTTTGAGACAGCAAAGGATGGTCATCCAAGGGAGGGTTCACAAATTGAGGAATGGATGAACAAGTTGTAGCATGTAAATGTAACGAAACAGTAATGTGCTGAACATTTATCAGAGTAATGGCCAACCACAATTCCAGAGGCCCAGTCATGAAACATGCTACCCACCTCCTGACACAGAGGTGAAAGTCTCAGAATGCAGAATGAGACAAGGTTTTCGTTTTTGGATATGGCCACCTCGCTGCCCCCACATTCTTTTCTTAAGATCATCTAGACATAGCAGAACCACTCCCAGCCTTGTCTAATTGGACTCTCTCTTTGAATGGGTTCCAAGGGGATACACATGTCATTTCCCCATATTGGAAGGAAGACACTTTATCCTTGTTTGGTCCTTAATCATTGTTCATTCGTGTTCACTTTTTAAGCTTCTCCTCACGTCTGCGTTTGAACTTCTCAGTTTCTATTCAGCTCTGGTCTTTTCATCAGGAATACTTGGAAGTCCTCCATTTCATTAAAGGTCCATCCCCCCACCCAGTAGGATTATACTCAGTTTTGCTTATTTTTGGTTGTTAAGTCCATATCTGTTGCATTTTGGAACATCATCTTCCAAGTTCCCTGCCCTGTTATAGTGATGGCTGCTGATTCATGGGTGATCCAGACTGTAGCTCTCTGAGTCTTGAATTCTTTCTTTTTGGCTACTTGCAGTATTTTTAATTTGACCTAGAAGCTCTGGATTGTGGCTACGATGTTCCTAGGACTTTTCATTTTGGAGTACACATGATTGTAATAGGTTGTGTCTTTTTCTCATGATCTCACCTGGGGGTCAGGGGAAGGTAAGAAGGCAGGTCCTGGTGAATTAAAACAAATTTTTAAAAAGGAAGGGGACCTGACTTTTAGAAAAGTAAAATAAACTGCTCTGCCCTTGTGAACTTCTACAAACTTCTCCCAGCACATCTCACTTTATCCAGCTCAGTCCTATCCTGTCTTAATCACCTTCTGCTCATCCTTTCACTGGGCCTCCTGAAACCTTTGCTCTATTGTTAACACACTCTCTCAGGCCTGATTCCCACCTCTTACGATCTTTCTGTGTCCCAGAACTACCCAGAACCTGGCATTCCCTCTCCAGTGCTGGCAGGCTTTCCTCTCATGCCCTCCAATTCCCAGCCGCTTCCAGACCTTTCCTCTGCTACCACCATTCAGTCACTGTGGGGAATTCACGCCATCTGGTCACGTCACTGATACCGAAATCTTCGTGGCTTGTTTTCCAAACGTCCCATCAGCCAGCCTCCAGTACATTCTTCCAACTTCTTCAATGCCTTTAAGCACTTGGCTTAGTTGCTTCATCCCAAATAGTGCCATGATCCCTGGTGACTTCAAAATTCAGAACGAGGAGCTACACACCCCGAGATGGGTCAACTTATCCACTCCCACTTCCCACTACTCCTATTTCCACTCCACTATGATCCCCCAACACCATTATTCACACTCGCTCTGCCTCCAAGATCCTGAGATCCCTCTCCGATCATCACCTCTCTCCTTCCATCTTTCCCATCTTAGCTGGGGGGCAGAATGGATGGAGCACTGGGCCTGCGGTCAGGAAAACCTGAATTCAAATTCAGCCTCAGATACTAAGTGTGTGACTCTGGCCTAGTCATGTCACTCGTTTGTCTCAGTTACTTCAACTGTAAAATGGGGATAATAGTCCCTACCTCCCAGGGTTGTGAGGACCAGAGGAGATGACAACTGTAAAGTGCTTATCAGCACAGTGCCTGGCCCACAGTGATGTATGTTAGTGGTGAGGATGATGATGAATCTGCTAGTCTATTATCCCCCTCGTTCTTGATTCTCCCTTCCCTTCAGATTGGACCTCATGGATGAGGTATTGCACCAAAAACACCGCTGTCTATGAACCCCACGCGCCTCTGTGTGTCTGCTGTTCCTGATGCACCGATCCCTAACCCATGGTCATCGCTACCAACCACCTTCTCCATTCCACCAAGTGGTGCTGGGAAATCATGAAGCTTGCTGGGCTCACGACAAAATCATGCTCTCTAACTTAACTGGATTCTGTCTCATGCACAGAAGCCCTTCCATCTCTGAGTCCCTATCACATTCCCAACAGCAACCAGACCAATCCTTTTTCTTTCCTAAGCTCCCCAAATCCACCCCTGCTTCCTCTTCAAACAGAAGACCATGAGCCTCTCACTTTACTGAGAAGCTGTGAATGGGCTTCTCCCACCCCTCCAGAACCTGCTCTTCTTTTGTGCTCCTTTGCTCTGGCCTCAGGTAATGAGGTGAGAAGCCCGGGCCAAAGTTAACCCTTTCCTTCCCCTGTGCCCTTGATCCCCTCCCTTTCCATTTCTTCTGGGACCTTGTTCCTTCTTCTGTTGCAGAATGGAAAGACCTCGAGACGGAGATCAGAGGACCTGGTTTGCTGTTTACTCTTCACGCTGCGTTACCAAGTCACCTCCCATCTTTAGGCCTCAATTTTCTCAGCTCTAAAATGAGGAGGTTGAATCAGATTACTGTTAAGATCCTTTCCAGCTCTAATTCTTCAGTCCCACTGGTTCCTTCCCCTCCACCTGCAAATATGCTACGGTGGCTGACCCGTGTTTGGGGAAACACACACACACACACACACACACACACACACACACACACACACACACACACACACACAGACTTTCCCCTTAAGTTCTTACCCTCATTTTTTCAGCTTTCCATTAGTACCTAGGAAGAATACTTTACATTTGCTGTTCCCCTTTTTTTCCCCCACTGTCTCCTGAAAACACTGACATCTGGACTTCATTCTCACCCATCTACTAAAATCGTTGCAAGGTGACTCAACTGTCAAATACAATGGTCTTTTCTCAGTTCTCGTCTTCCTCACCCTTTAAACAGCCTTTGACACTGCTGACCACTCCCAAATAGGCTTTGATGCTGCTGACCACCCCCTCCTTGTTGTCATTCTTCTGCTCAGTTCTATAACTTGCTCTTACCTTATCTGACTCCGAATACTTGGTATCTTTTGCTAATTTGGCTTTTCTTCCTACACTCTAAGGGTGGGTTGTCTCCTATAACCCACAGTTCTATATTCATAGAATACATACTCTATATTCATAGAATCACAGTATCTAGTAAAGATTCCACAGTATCTAGTTCAACTCCCACACAAAAGAAGTCCCCACCATAACATGCCTAACAAATGGTCATCCATGAAACACTTCCAAGGAGGGGGAGGCTGCCATTTCTCAAGGCAGCCCATCCCACTTTGGGACATCTCTGAGTCTCAGGAACAGCTCTCCTGTCCGTCCCCTCCTCCCCATCTCTTCTCTAGCCTAAACACATCCAGATCCTTCAACAGAACCTCACATGACACAGCCTCAGAGACCTCCATCGTGCCGGTCCCTCTCCTGCTTATCAGCATCCTTCTTAAACCGTGGTGCCCAGAATGGGACCCAATCTTCCAGATGAGCTCTGGGGAGAGCAGAGTGCACTGAGCCCATCATCCCTTCCCGCCTTCCAGTGCAGCACAAGATCACAACATGTTGCTGGGCTGCCCGTGACGCTGATGTCTCCTGCGTCAGCCCCAATCTTTTTGGATTCTAATCCTCCTGTCTCTGTGTCACGGGCACATTGGATGAATGTGCTTTCTACAAGGTGTCATCAAAGTTACTGATGAGGACGCCAACCAGCACAGGGCCCAGCCGATCCCTGGGACGCCTCAAACCGTTAACAAGCAATCTTCCAGCGCCATCATCCAACCGCTGCTGAATCCAGTTAATTATATTATTATCTAGTCCAATGCTCTCAATCTTCTCTACAAGAATAAGAGGAGAGGGGCAGCTAGGTGGTGAAGTGAATAAAGCACTGGAGTCAGGAGGACCCGAGTTCAAATCTGGCCTCAGACACTTACTAACTGTGTGACCCTGGGCAAGTCACTTCACTCCAATTGCCTCCAAAAATAAACAAACAAAAAAGAATAAGATGAGGAACTTTTTCAAAAGCTTTGCTAAAAATTGGTAAACTGTATCTATGGTATTCTTCCCATCTACTAGTTTAGTAATTTGTTAAAAAAAAGAAAAACTAGGAAATGAGGTTCAGCTCATATCTCTTTTCTTGCTCAGCAATCGCTCCTTCAGTGATTCTCTCTTCTCTCGAAGCTTCCAATAACAGCACAGCAGAGCGGACAGACAGCTGGCCTCAAAGCTGGGAAGCCCTGGGTTCAAGTTCTGACTCCAATGTCAACACTGACTGGCTGTGTAGCCCCGGCCAAGTTGCTTGAGCTATCTGGGCTCTAGGCAGTTCTCCAAGTCACAGAGAAGATGGTGCCCTGTGCTGAACAAAGTTCCTCACCAGGAACTCCCAATACAAATGATATCACAGTTCTGGGCCCTCTTCCTACGTGGATAACCGCCCTCCTGTGTGCCAGGCCCTAATGACACAAGGACAAAGAATCTGACTCTACTCACAAGGGGTTTACATTCTGATCAGAGGGACAAGATGTTCACATGTAAATCAATACAGCATAAATAAAAAGCAAAAAAATACAAAGTAACTCCATACAAGGTAATTTGGAGAGGAGGGAGGAAATAGTTGTTGGGGGTGGGGAAGGTTGTGCCTGAGCTGCCTCTTAAAGGAAGAAAGGGGCTCTGTGAGGTGGAGCTAAGGAGGGAAGGCATTCCAGGTGGGGGGTGGGGTGGGACTGCCAGGGCAAAGGCATGAAGGCAGGAGATGGTGGGTTGTACGTGAGGAACAAAGAGAAGGCAGCCAGTCTGGCTGGACTGCAGAGTATAGAGGGGAATGATTTGGGGATAGGTCGAGTGGGGCTTTCAAAGTTAGATAGGGGATTCCACTTGATCCTAGAGACAACAGAGAACCACTCAGTTCCTGAGCTTCTTGACCAGCAGGTGAACATGGAAGATCAGCCTGGCAGCTGAGTGGAGGTGTGAGGGGAGAATGCAGACTCGAGGCGGTAAGAGGAGATGCCCTGACAGCTCCATTTTTATGTGCCACCAGCCCCTTTAACTCAGTACATGAAAAGCCCAACTTTACTGATGGCACCGCCAGGTTCTCAGCCACCCACGCATGACCTTGAAGTTACTAATAATCTCTTAATGGCCTCTTCTCAATCTGTCTTCTCTTCGACCTCTCTGCAGCCTTTGAGCCTAGCCATTACCCACTTCTTGAGACTCTTCTGTTTGTTAGGACGCTGCTGTCTCTTGCCAGATCAATCCTTTTCTGTTTCCTCTGCCGTACCTTCATCCCCCTCATGCCCGCTAATCCTGGGAGTCCCCCAAGGCTCTGTCCCAAACCCTTTTCTCTTCTCCCTCTATTCTGTTTTATTTGGTGAACTTGTCAGCTCCCGTGGTTTAAACGATCATCTCCATGCAGATAATAAATGCTGACTGGAGTTATTTCTGACTCTTCTTTTTCTCTAATTCCATACAGGACTCAATCTATTGCTACAGTGACTCTACCTTGGCAATAATCTCATGTCCATCTTCCCATCTCTGTTTCTACCACCACTGTCCCTGCCTGTCACTGCTCAGCTGGGGTATTTGTAAAAGTTTTCTAACCGGCACTCCTGCCTTAGCCTTCTCCCTGCTATAATCTATCCTTCACAGCAATGTCAAAATAACCTTCCAAATGCACAGGTCTGGTCACGTCACTGCCAGGCTCAAAAACTTTCAAGGACGTCTCATTACCTAGAGGATTAAATCAAAGTCCTCAGTCTGGCCCTCAAGGCACTCCAGTTGGTCTCCCACCAGCCTTTCCAGTTGTATGTATTTCATTCGACTTCCCTTTGAAAAAGTCCATATTCTAACCCAAATGGACTGTTTCCTGATTCTGCCTTGTTCTTGCACCAAGCCAGGAATGCCCTCACTCCTTTATGGCCCTTTGCTGAAAGCCTTCTCTTTCCTTAAGACATAGCATAGGTTGTGGGTCCATGGCGGATGCCTCAAGCAATCCTGCTCAAAATGACCCTTCTCACCTCACATTTCTTACAGCACTTTGTTCCTCTGATCTGTGCAGTATAGAGGGCTAGCTCTGGGGAGATAGAACCCTTTCCATTCAATGTAGTACACTGGAAGGAGCCCTGGCTTGGAGTCAGACAACCTGGTTTCAGATCCTGCTCAGACACTTCCATTTCTATGGCCTTGGACAAAGTTAGTTACTTAACCATCCTGGGTCTCAGTTTCATCATAAGTAACATAAGGAGACTGGACTCAATGATCTGAGATTCCTTACAACTCTTGATCTATGATTCTTTAATATTCTCCTCTGCAGTTATAACATTCTCCTTTTCAGTAAGTACATGAATATGTACTTAATACATGCTTGTTAAAGAAGTAAAATATTTACTTTTAGAAAAAAAATTAACAGGTTCCTCCCTCAAGTAGGTATCTATTTGTCTACATGAAAATCGAGTATAATTTTTTTTTTCAGGGTAGAGTACATCCATTTTTTTCCTTTTAAAGGGATCTCACGGCAGGGGCACGGCCTATACCTAGAACAATATAGCAAGGCTTTCTCATATCCTTCACATAACCTAACCAAGTTTTATGAACATCCTAATGAAAAAGTAGGAACAAATATTTGTCAAATGATTTGACTGTATACTTTCTGATAACTTACCAAGCTGCCATTCTAAGTACAGAACTGAATAACCAGAAGGAGGGAAGCAAGCATGGTACAGTCCAAAGAAGCCAAGTCTTAGAGTCAAGAGAGCTGAGGTCAAGGTTCGACTCACATAACTTAACTGTAGGCCGGTCCTGTAGCCGACCTAAGCCTCAGTATTCTCACCTGTGAAATAAGCACAAATCCGTATGACCGACCTCACAAGGTTCTAGAGAGGATCAGGTAAGACACTCCATAGAAAACGCTTATCAGATGAGTTATTCCAAGGTGACAGGACCAACTGACCGCCATAAGCTTTCATCAGAGATGACAGAAGCCATAGCAGGAGGGCATGCCGGACTAGGGCCTCAGCAGCCCCTGCCCGATACAGCACCTGACCATAGCCACGGCAGGAACCGATTGAACCCGGTTCCCGGGTAGCTGCCCAAGCAATAGCAGAAGAAAGAGCCGGGGCGGCACAACACCCGGGACCTCACAAGAGGCTTACGATTGGCTTCTCAGGGTCACAGGAAGGGATAGAATGGCCTCTAGATTCAGGACAGTGCAAGAAGGAGAAAGAGAAAGAGCTCAAGAAGGGGGTGATGCCAAAATCTAAGTTACACCACCAGGAAACTGGGCTAAAATGCAGGAATTCCTAAAGAAGGTGGGAAGGTCTTTGTCACCTCATCTAAGACCAAACAGAACCTGTTCATGCCATCCAAGAGAGGGGTTCCATGGGAGGGAACATAGAGACCCAAACCAGAAACTGAGGTTGGAGATACGAATCAACAGAAGAAAATGAGGAACACAATGAGGAAATACTGTAGACTGAGAGAAGCCCAAAAGGTGAACCAGAAGAGTGCCACTCTACAAGTTTAAGGAGGGTCTGGAGAAAAGAATGTCCTGACCACAAGGACTAGAAGAAAACCTGGAAGAAATGAAGAGAGACAAAACATAGCATGAAAACACAGCTAGGGAGTTAAGTATGGCAAGAAGAATTAATAGCTTAGAACAACAGGTGATAAAACCTTATCCCAGATTTGATCTCTCTGAAAACTAATATAGGCCAAAAAGAAAGTGACTGCCTATAGGAAGTGACAAGAAAAGACTGAAAATTACTGAAGCCTCCAACCAACTTCATGTGAAAACCAACATATTCAAATCCACAAACTTCCTGAAAGGCAAACTCTATCCACATGAGCATAATAATAGGAGCTCTGAAAGCTTTTCCTAACCTCAGACCTAAGCCCTGGATCATGGACAGTCAAACAGCCCCAGGATGGCACATGGCCAAATCTGAGTGATTTGGAGAGACATAAGGACAAAAAAAGAGTCCAATGGTAAGACAGACATATGTGCATTATCACAATACTCCAGTATATGAACAACTCTGTCAAAAGAGATTGAGAAATTGCCCTCTTCCTAGAATGGCTTGGAAGGACACCTCTTCAAACTGGCTTTTTTTTTCTTTGACATTACCAAAACCTTGCACCAGCTTACCTAATAAGTCAAGTGAAATGGATTGTCATGGACAAAGTCTTCTTCACAGGAGATCGATAATGACTAGAACCACCACCTTTAAACAGAATGCTCTTTCAGCAGAGTTCAGATCTTTTCCCAAATGTGTTTACAAAAGCCAGAAAATTATCAGCGGAGTAGCTCATGAGGCTAAGAGTTGGCAAACTTGGCAGAAAAGCAACCAAAAAAAAAAAAAAGAAAAAGATGACATTCTCCCACTAAGAGGAAAACACAGTAGAGGGAAAAGCTTTCTAACAAGTGAAAAGTAGGAAAGAGGGCTGGCCCGAATTGCTACCTGAGGAGCAACCTGTTTCATATTCTATAAATAAACCCAGAAGGCACATTGCCAAAGAAATGCAAGTCAATATAACCTTTCTATAGCGTGCTGCCAAATTTCACTTTCAGACAGTATATTAATTACGTAGTCAATAACCGAGGGTTTCATTAGTGTATTAAATACCACGATCGATAATATTTATTCTTTTCAAAGACAGGCCACTCAGAAAACAAGGCGAGGGATTTTTGACCCTGCGGTTCAAAAAGTCAGCACAACACACCAGAGACAAGCAGGGCTTTAATGGAAAGCATAAAACACTGGAAATACAGACAGAAATCGGATTATTACGCTTTTGGTTTTTTTTCCCCTACCACTCACAATGATACTGAAGGGAATTCAAGAACCATTTAAAATAAAGGCAAAATGATTAGATTTTTTCCCCTAATTGCTTAACACTGATGTCATGGTAGACGTGACAGAGACATTGATCTGTAAGTGAAAGATATGAGATAGAACAACAGGAACAGCCCTTTGAACAAGACTAAAGCCAAGAGAATTATACGGACTGTGGGCCAGAATCTATTTAGGAGATCCTTGGGGACTTTAAGCTCTTAAAAGCAAACTGGTGGAGCCAGTTTCTGATGTTTCTCCATTGGTGATTTGATTTCCAGTAGGGAAATCTGCTAAAAATCCTCCCTGGAGGAAGCCTCTCGCAAGAATACCTCCCCAAATCACAACACTGGTCACCGGGTGCAGCAACGGCCCCGGTCCAATGCTCAGGGACCCATCGCACAAACACCCGGGGAGCAGAGCCTTTCTCCTCCAGAAGGACATGGGGGGAGCAGTAAGTATGAAACAACTAGTTATAAGATGGAAAGACAGATCATCGCTTCTAAGCCACAATCTGTCAATCCAGAAAGGTGCTGAAGACTATAATTTTCTACTTGACGCTTTATAAGCAAGGTCAGAAGGAACAAGCTCTTCTACAGAAAAATCTGGAGGCCTTGGCAAGAGAAGCCCGTGCAACTCTGTCCCCACCTTCAGAGATGAAGGCAGTGAAAGAAGGAGTTAATGGTCCTGAGACAGAATGCCCTTTCAGTCCTTTCTCAGAAGTGGAATTCATTCGCCTAAAGCTTGTAGGCCCCGGAAACAAAGAGGACAGCGCAGGAAGCAACACAGCCTGTGCCATGGGCTCCAGAAAGAGCCTCCCCTACGCCATTTCCATAAATTAAAATCCAGTTCTCGGGGCTGCAGTGGGTCTGCAACACTGCCTCACTAGTTGGAGAGATGTGCAGCCACTGCCAAGCTGCGAGCTGCAGCCAACGGACACATAATTAATGTGATTAGAAGCACACAGAGCAAGCATGCTCTGCTGCCTGAAAAGCCCACTAGCATAATTACTGTTTTCTATACTAGCTCAGTGTCTGTACAAATTTCAAAGCCTGGTTGGTTTTAGACTGCTGTGTAAACGTCAATAAAATCCCCAAAGTGCCAGATCATCAGCATTCTTGGGCACAAAACATATTTTTTTTTCTTTTAAAGATGCATTTCAGGGCTGCAAACATCTCTCTGCCTCAGTCTAATCTTAGAGTTCGTAATAAGTTAACATCTCCCCCAAGTGAACATTTATTATGAAGGCTAATTAATTGCTTTCCAGTAAGTAGAAGAACCCTTTGAGTTCAAAGAAAGTAGGATTCACAGAGATCTAAATATACTATTTATTGAAACAAAGCAACAGAAACAGAGGGTTCCCCCTCCCCCTTCTTTATAATTCTCTCCTTATTTAAACACAGCTTCAACCAAAACTGAAGAAGTGAAACATACAAATGCAAGAAATATATACAGGTAGGAAACGTGTACAATCATCAATTCAAAACGTGATGTTAATTGAAGTGAAAACTCAAGCAATGCTTTGTAGTTGCCTAGATTTCCCGAGGGGACAGTGAGTCAATGCTTATCAGCCTTCCTCAGAAGAGACAATTTTGATTAATATCAGACCCATCTGACTCAGTCTATTAAACCCTGAAGGAAGGATACTCTTCAGATAGAAGAGATACGTCTTTGATTAATAATTCTACCGTCTTGCATTCCAGGCGTTACCAGCGCCGTGGCACCTCTAGGAGGAGGAAGCCTTTGAATTCTAGGAGTAAACCCTAGGGTCTTTCTCAGACGGCTCAGCAGCACTGCTTTTTCCAATTCCTTCCCCAGAAAGTTCCAGATGTATCACCAATTGGAGAAATGAAACCTCGGGTACACCATTTATCTGGCTGTCTGCAGATTTAGGGCTAATTACTTTGAACAGGACTCCAGCCTAAAGATAATGACATCTTAATAAAATCAACAAATGCCTGGAGCTAATGGCAGTGACAACTGGTATGACGCCGTCGAGACTGGCCCTCGAGGTCTGACACTTAAGGGTCACAAGATCTGCGCACACGCCTCTTTACCTACCAAGGGGTTCCAGGCTCATTCGACAAAGGAAATTGCTCAGTCCACCGTAAAGGGCAGCTCTGCCCTGTGCAGCTAAAGCTTAATTGTCACACAGGGTGGGAAGAGATCAGCTTCATGTCAGCTCTTGGGTTGTCCCGGGCAGTTTCAAACTTCTGCCCAACTGGCAGCGTTCTCTTCACATCTGCCGAACAGCGGCGTTCTTCCTGATGTGCATGATGAGCCTCTTGCCATATTCTCTGTAGTCCACAGGCTTCACGTCTACTACAGAGGCCTTGATTCGAGACTCGTCCTGGGAAAGAGAAGAGCAGTCGAGGAGGGTCTAAGAAGCTGCCGAGTCTGTTCCCCCCGCTTCCCCCCATTCCCCAACTAGGAATTCTTACGGTAGCAGCTGCTCCACTGAGGAATGACCTTGGGCAAAGGTCACACTGGGCCTAAGGGAAGCTCTCCATTGACACTTCTCCTGCCTCCACACCCTTTCCCTTTCTCAATTCTATAAGCCACTCCAATCAATGGGCAAAAGATCATCTTGTCTAAGTTTAGAGAACCACAGACTCCAATGCCTTCATTTTACAGATAAGGAAACAGGTCCACAGGCGTGCAGTGACTTGCCCAAGGTCACCCAGTAGTTGGACAAGGTCTCTGGCAGACCAAAAATTCTAGCAAACACGTGACCTCCCCCCCTCCCATAATTTTTGACCTGCACAAATGCAGATAAAATAAGCCCAGACTCATTTTGATAAGCAAAATGATTTCCCAGTGCCTGCTCTCCTCTTTCCCAGATGAATTTACTTACGTTGTAAGTCTCCAGTTTGACTCTAATCTTGAATGTGTAGGAACGAAAGTTGGCATTCTGGAAGACTTCCTCGAACGCCTGCTCATTCTGTAAAAGCAAACACGCAGACTGAGATAGTGGCAGGACCACATCATCTAAACACAACTCGCATGTTCAAAATCAGCTTAATTTCTGAAGCATCTTTCTTTTGACAAGATTTTCACTCCCAGGCTAATAGAAATTAGTTGTCAAAACTAATTAATCTACAGGTAAAATCCCATTATGACAAATTCCATACAAGACAAAATATTTTGGTTTTAAATTTTATTGAAATCAACACTTTTAGTAGTCACATTCCACACTCAGAGAGCTAGAGAGTAATCAATTCATCCATGACTTAAAGTACCTACAATAGACACTCTCTCCATCCTAAGTTTTCTTGACACTGCTTTGTTCCGGCTCTCCCCCTACCGGTCTGAATGATTCTCAGTGTCCTTCGCCGGATCTTCCTCCATGCCACATCCACTAAGCATGCCATCCACCCATGCTCTGTCCTCTACACTAGCTTGGCGACCTCGTCAGCTACCACTGGTTCAATGAGCATCTATCTGTACCCAGACGATTACCACATCTATATATCCAGCCCTAACCAACCCCTGGGCTCTAGTACTAAGTCACCAACTGACTTTTATCCATGTCAAAATGAGGATGTATCTCATACGCATCTGAACTCAACGTGTCACAAATAGAACCCATTCTATTCTTCTTCCCTTCAAAAGTTCCTCTCTTCCCAGCTTCCCTCTTCCTGTTGAGAGCACCATCACCTTCCCAGTCACTAAGCTCAAAGCCCAATGTAAGCCCTGACTCTTCACTGGCACTCACCCCACACAGCCAGTCTGTTGTCGGATCTTTCTGCCTTCGTACCACATCTCCTCTCCACTCACAGAGTCGCCACCCTAGGAGTGCGGCCCCATCTCTTCTTGCCCAAACTGCTGCACTAGCTTTGGCTCCCCAACAGATGGGCACCTACTCAGCTTCCAACTCTTTGCTACCACAAAATGAGCTGCTATAAACACGTTTGTACATCTGTAGTCTGCTTTGCTTAGTATTCTACCCTTCTCTTATTCCCCTTTTTCCTTTCCCCCCTCCATTTCCTCATTCAGTGAAATATATTTCTGTAACCAGCTGTGTATGTATATGCCCCTCCTTTGACCAGTATAGATGAGAATGAGGTCAAATGTCGCTTAACCCCCACACCCCTTCCACCTTGTTTGTATGGACATAATTTTTCCTAACTTTCCTCTCCTTTTCCCATGCAATACATTCCTCATCTTCTTTTAAGATCATTAAGATCTAACAGAAAGGATGCAGCCCCTCTACCTCACCAGACACCTCTATGACCCCCCATGATGAAAGGGTCTGGAGGGAACATGTGTATGTCTCCCCATATGAAAAAACCGCTTATCCTTGTTTGGTCCTGTGAGGTTGTTTGTTCCCAGTTACCCTTCTGGGTGTCTGTGTCTGCACCTCCAAGTTTCTGTGCAGCTCCGGTGTGTTCCTAAGGTGTGCTATTACATTAGAAGCATCTTAGCCGCTCGCTTCATCTCTTTCAGGAATTCTAGTTCAGTCTGTGCCCAAGTTGTGCTTTTCTCAAAGGCTTTGCCTGTGGATGTTTCAGAACAGTCTTCTTTTGGTTCGAGTCTGGAATGCATTTGTCACCATAATCTTTTTATGGCGAGACTTTTTTGTTGGCTCATTCTTCTGGCTTTCTTCCTCATTTCTGACTTCATCTTAGGGACAGGCTCTGTACACTTCTACAAGGAAACGTCTGGGCTGGTCCTGCTGCTACTTTCTTGGGACACTTATTGTTATGTCATTCCAAGATCCAAAGGACAGTTCAGGCTGGAAAATGGCAAGATTTCAGTGCTCCCAAAGCAGTCTGAGTCAGGAAGAAAGTCTGATGGCTGCCTCTCTGCTCCGAGCTCTGCAAGGGGGTCACTGAACAAGGTTTCTTCTGTTATATCTTTCAAGGCAGAATGTGTAATTCTGACATACAAATGAGGACACTTTGTTGAAAGAAAGCATTTAAGTTGGAATTTTGTTCTACTAAGTTAAAAAAAAATTAGTGGCAATAAACAGTAAGTGAAGTAGAATCTTCTACTCTACATTACTTGGTCAATTATGTGATGGTAAAGATGTGGTCTAACATGGAACATCACTTGTGAAAGTCTGCTTATTCCCTTTAACTCCCTCAGAAGAGAGTTATTATCGCACAGGTACAGTTTCATAAAAATTCTATATAAGATGTAAAGTGGGCATATGTGTTGGTAGTTATTAATGTTTTAATCCTTTAACCTTTTTTAGTTGTTGTTGTTTGTCCATTTTCAAGAGGACCAATGATATCACAAGGTGATGTCTTGACTCATCATGAATTAGATTTAAGTGAGGCAGAGCCGCACAAAATCATCAGCCTTACTCTCTCTTCCAGAGTCAATGAAGTCCAGTGGCAAGACAAAAGTCAGGACAACTGGTGATGGCCTGGAATTCAGTGAATGATCCGGTGCCTTCCATGTCAGACCAAGTTCCAAGTGTTCCACAGCAACTACCTCAGCCTCCTTCATGGCTAAGTGGAACCCATTCTTCCAGGGAAAGTCTTCACATGCTCAGAGTAGATACCCACCTAATTCACCAACAGATCTAAAGCCCATCAGTTACCCTCAACCTGGGTTAGCTGGTCAGCCAAGATGGTTTACCAGGGTGCGGTCACTGGCATGCTACAGCTTCTTGGAGCCACAAGTGGGAGCTGGGCAAATTATGTGGACTTTAAAGGTGGATGAGCAGCCCTGAAAAGGGCTCAACAAGCCCTCACACTAGAGATGCTAGCCCTCCTTGAACACCCCATACACCCCTTTTTTTAGTAGTAATAAGTTCTGAGAGTTTTTTCCAATCCTTTATCTTCCCCTTCACTATATATCTTAAGAATCAATCCCTAAATGCCCTCAAAATTGGTTCACCTCCAGCACATACCTCCTCCCTATATATTTGGTCCAGTCTACTTACTTTTCTCATCCTTGTTCTTTTTAGCTCTATTTCCACTTGTATGAGTACAATAAGTACCATCACAATGGAATCCAGTGGTGGTGGCTCAATTAACCTCGATTCTGAAAAGTTTACTACAAAAAAAAATCCCTGCAGATCTTTTCCCATCTTTTATCTATTATCTTTCTTCCAGTTTCATCCTTAAATGCCCTTGGGATGACTTTCTTGAGTCTCCTAACAATCTTTAAGCTGCTTTTCCCCTCCACTCTTTTATTTTTTACTTCATAAAGTAATGCTACTTATATTCTTCTACTCTCCTACTCTATAAAATTTTGCAAACGAATTTATATTTTAAACCAGTGTTGATCTAAGCTGCTGTCTCTATTTGGCATGTGTTTGCTGACAGGTGGTTTTTAGGCTCTTTTAGGCACTTTTTAATGAAATTGTTACAATCAGTATGGACATACTTTTCTACAAACATTTCCCTCTTTTAATCATCAGTAAACTGTTTAAATGCGTCAGGATGGGGTGCTTGCTACATGCTTTTATCTTTCCCTCATTCTTATTTTTCTAGTTTTGAGTTAATATTGATCCTTGCACTAACAAGTCTAACTATAAAGATAGCTGGTTTAGGAATGATAACTACATCGGTAGCAAGTCAATTCCTGTATATTAAAATATAATCAGCTTCTTTTTTTTTTTTAATATTTCATGCCCACCACGTCCAGTACCTTTCAATTCTTTTTTCAAAGAAAGTATTCCCAATGTATGGCTGCGAGGCTTTTGTGAAGGCTACAATACTTTGTTCTTTATCATTCCTTCTTCTTCAATTTTATATATTCTAATATATTTTTTGCCATCCTCACTTACGCCCACCTTTGAATTAAATCAAGTGTCAAAATAAATGTTGGTGTAATTTAGAGAGATTTATTGAACACTTCATAGAATTTCTCTACCTCTTCATCTTTTGAAGTATGTACCAGTGCAAAAACACCAATTATTTTCACGATAATCTTCTCACAAAAACTTATCACTAGCACTACTCTAGTTTAAGGCATTTATAGCCTCTTTCTTGGACTAATGTAGTAATAGCCTCCTTATTAATCTCTTTGGTTCAAGTCACTCCACTCTGCGATATATCATCCCTACAAGCTGCTAAACTGACATTCCTAAAGCACAAGTCTGCTCATGTTACTCAGTAGGCTTCTATAGCTCCCTACTGCCTCTAGGACAAAATGTAAGCTTCTCCTTGGCATCTTCACAAATCACCTCCAACCTAACTTTCCAAACTGATTTCACATTACTCTCCCTCACATATTCCACAGCCCAACTCATGGACCACATTTTTTTTTTCCTATCTCTGGGCTAACTTGTGCCTGGAACACCTTCCCTCACCTCTACCCCTTGGAATCCCTTAGCTAACTTAAAGCTTCAGCTCACGTGCCACCTCTGAATTCCCCTGGCTGTCACTGCTTATCCTCTGGAAATTCCTTTGTACGGATTCTGCCCTGTCTGTGCACGTGCTGCTCTTCCCAGAAGAATGGAGGCTCCCTGAAGGAAGGGATGTTGTGCTTCTGTCCCTGCATCCCCAGTGCTGAGCACAGTGGCCAGGATGCATCGGCTGTTTAATAAATGCTTCCTGAATCGAATATGCTTCTTGTACCATTGAATGTATAATAAAACCAACTCTGCCAACTCCTCATGGCTTTTCAAAGGGGAACGTGTGAGTTATCCTTTGTATCACTTTGTACAGACTCCTTTAATCGTCTGGTTTTCTTTACAGTGAGAAGGTGAAGCCCGAAATGCTTCTATTCCTCCAGTGGTACGTCCACTTGATGATCCTGGACAAGGACCTCAGATTCAGAGTGTTTATACTGATTTTCCTGTCCCCTCAAGAGCGGAAGGGGAGCCGCACAGGGCTGAGGGCCATGCTGCATTTTCATTGTTTCGCAGGTTGCCGTGGCAAAAGAACTCCTTATAAGGTGAGTGGCCTGCCCAGCTCTAAGCAAGCAGAAACACACCTGTCACTAGTGCCTTTTCAACATCGCAGAACCTGCCGGAACTTGGATCGGTGGAGAGAAAGGGCCAAATGTGATTCTGAGGCTGCCAACCTGAATGATCAGAGAGATGGTGGTACCTTCCATGGGTACAGGTCAAGTATGAAGGAATCATTCTTTGACTTGGAACTCTGCACTGGATTTCCCCTAATGGCAGCAAACTTCTCCCAGTTAATGCCTCATCTGATGTTAATTATTGGGAGGGGGAAAGGGGAAGGCAGGAGAGCACTCACTGGACAAGGTTCTCTATGTTACACCTTTCAAGAAATCTTGTACCTAACATGTATGCGGGGACACCTTGTTGGAAGAAAACCTTTAAGATGGAACTGTGTCATACTAAGCAAAACATTATTGTCAACAAACACCACACACTGCAGAATCTTGGAGAGGGCTGGGAGAGAAAGGAAAATAAATTCTGAATTCTGTTTCAGAGATGTTGACTGTGACACCTACAGGCTCTCCAGGTGGTTGGTACCCAGCAGGCAGCTGCTAATGGGGGACTAGAGCTTGTGAGATTTGAAGCAGATTTATAAATGAGGAGATATCTGCTTAGGAATGACAACTGAACTCATGGGAGCTGATGAGGTCACCAAGAGAAAAGAGAAATAGAAAGACCAGAACACAGCTTTTGGAGCACTCCTACAGTAAGGGAGCAGGACAGGAGCAGGGACCTAGCTAAAGGAAGCTGAGAAGGGCAGATTAAATAAGCAGAAGAGAATCAGTAGAAAAAGGATCAGAAAAGACCGAGTCTATATCTAGGAGGAGAGAATGAGCAAGTGGCAAAAGCTGCAGTAAACTCTAGAAGGATAAACCTGAGAAAGATTATTAGATTTCATCCTTAAAAGATCACTAGTAATCTTGGAAGGGGCAGTTTCAATCAAGTCTCCCCTACCCTTAAAACAAATTTCACTAGACCCTCCAGCTACTGTCCTCTATCTCTCCTACCTTCCTCAGCCAAACTCCACAAAAAAGCTTCTAACTCTTCCTTTCCACATTCACTCCTCACCTGATACAAAATGGCTCCAACCTTTATCACTGGCTTGAAACAGCTCTCACCAAAGTTACCAATGATTTCTTAATCAACAAATCCAATGGTCTTTTCTCGGGTGAATGATTCTCACCCTTTTACTGCATTTGACATCATCTAGAGTTCACACTGCCCTCGTGCCCCACCCCACCCCACATGTGGATTTCTACAACACAAAGCACTGAGGTCGCAACTGGGATAAGATAAACTTACATGGAACTCAGGCAGCAAAGTTGTGACTTCCTCCCGCTGTCTATGAGGAAAGGCAGTGAAAGCAGTTGGCCCGAAGAAACCAGGGCCCAAGTTTAGGAAGGCCTGAGTGGCAGCACCCATAGGCAAAAGATTCAAGAAACAACCTGACTGACTACATGATGGAAGGACAGAGCAGAAGTAAGAAGGATCTGGTGGCTGGAGGCCACAGTAAGGACACAAAACAGGGTTAGGAAGAGTAGATCACAAAGAGAAAGGAGCTTGTGACCTGAGAAAGGCATGTCAGAATCTTGGAAATTGTTGACCTTCTGGGAGGGGAAGGGAGAGGGATATACCGGGATATGTAGGTGATATAAAAACAAAGATACGTTCAATGATAAAAGGAAAGAGAGGTTAAAAAAAAGATAACTAGAAATGTATGGCAGCGCTGTAAGAATGGTGTGTGGAATGCCAACATTCAAAATGAGCTGAGACCGATAAGGAAGCTAAGGAAAACAAAGAGAGATTTTAAGCAGCTTAGAAGAAAAGAGGAAGACTGACCAAAGGCAAAGCAGGCTGCTTACGGTGACTAGAACAAGGATGAAAGAAAACCAGTGAAAGGCCCAGCTTCTCAATCCTTAATTTGTTTCTGTTTTCCCTGCTAATGACAATGAATATTCTTTGAACTCTTTCCATCTCCACTGGTGCAGTCATTGGGTGCACTGATCTCAGACTTAGCTTACTTCACTTTGCATCAGTTCCAGAAACCTTCACATTCTTTTCCATGTTCACATTTATTGTCTTTCAGAACAGTAATATTCAATTACATTCACACACCAGACCTTTTTAGACACAGTTTCCCAATCAATGGACACCCACTTTGTTTACAATTCTTTGCCAACACAGAAATTGTTGCTATAATCTTTTAGTGTTTATGAGGTCTTTCTTTTTTTATCAATGATCTTCTTGGAGTATATGTCTAACAGTGGATATGGACCTTTTTGTCACTTTCTTCTTATAATCCTAAACTGCTTTCCAGAATGGTTGGACCAATTTGCAATTCCACCAACAGAGCATTACTCTGTCCATCTTTCCACGATCCCTCTACCACTAACTATTCCCATCTTATCATCTTTGCCAATTTGTTGGGTATGAGTAAAACTTTAGAGCTGTTTTGCTTTGCATTTCTATTATTACTTATTTAGGAGTCTTCTTTCATATACTAGTTTGCAATTATTTTCTGAATACGTCTTTTTAAAATCTAAATTGGTTGATGAGTTCTCTGTCTATCCACATCATCTTTTTTTTTTTTTGACAATTCTCCTTTTTAGCTCTTCATCCCAACTGTTTCTTTGTGTCTTCAGAATTTCAGTATTGAGATCTTCCAATTCATCCTGGATAACTTCCTTTGTAGAATTTTAGGCCATGAGAGCCTGCCTATCCTTTCTTAAAACATTTTAAAATCTGCTCTTGTAAAATCTATGGAACATGTCAGACCATGCTCAGTTTTCCTCTCCTCCATCATAAATAAAATGGGAATGGTTACTTTCCCCTAAGGTTCCTATGTCTCTACCCCAGCAACTAGTTTTCTTTGCTGAGACTCTAACTCAGAAAAGAAGCTGCCCTGATTGGTAAGAACATCTCCTCCACCACATGAAAAAATGCTCCAAATCACTAATAAAATAAGAGTAATGAAAATCAAAACAACTCTGAGGTTTCACCTCACTTCCTGCAAATTAGCAAAACTGACCAAAAATGACAACAGTCAATGCTGGAGGAGTTGTGGAAAGACAAGCACACTAAATACATTGTTGGGGAAGCTGTGGGATAGTATGGTAATTTTGGAAAACAATTTGGAATAATGGAAATGAAGTGACTAACCGTACTCTTTGAACCAGATTTATACCTCAAGGAAGCCATTGGTAAGAAAAAAGTTCCCATATACTTCAAAATAGCAGCACTTTTTATGATAGCTAAGAATTGGAAACAAAAGCAGATACTCATCGATAGGTGAATGGCTCACCAAATTATGATCCATGAACATAATGGAATGACTGTGCTGTAAGAAATGAAGTCAAATTTGCCTCATCATATGAGGATCGTTAAATTACTTTGCTCTTATTACCCCTGCTTTTTACATAGTTATCTGAGGTCACAGGCTCTAATATTGGCTTTTCTTTCTCCTATGAATTTCTGGATGTCTCAAATGCTATCCTTTCTACACTGTAGCTACTTTGGTATTTAGCGCTGCAGATCTATACAGACAGTTGTCTACCTCATTCATTTCATGATTGGAATCTTCGGATACTTTATTCACATTTCTTTCTTAGTTCCCTTCTTAAAATGAGAGGAAGGTTTGTATAAAACAAGGGTGGAGAACCTTTGGCCCTACGTGGCCTTCTAGATCCTCAAATGCAGCCCTCTGACTGAATACAAACTTCACAGAACAAATTTCCTTAATAAATAGATTTGTTCTATAAAACTTGGACTCAATCAAAAGGCCACACCCAAGGATCTAGAAGGCCACAGTTTCCCCACCCCTAGTAGAAAGCACTGAAACTTTTAAAACAATATTGGGGAGCTGAAGGCATGGGAAGCACGAGGTGGCACCAAACAAGAATGGAGTCTAAGAATTACGGGAGTTGGAAGAACTACAGCCAATCCAAACCAAGGCAAGAGGTGGTCTCTCGACCAACCTTGTGGGGTACCACACTGGGTGCACTATTGGGTTTTGATTTTGGAACACACTCACACAAACACTCACTCACTTTCTTTCTCTGCCTCTGTCTCTCTCTCTTCCCCCCCCCCCCAGCTTGCCTGGTTGTAAAGGCCCTCACCATTACTTGTAAAATAGGCTGTCGTCTGGAGGTTGTAGCCAGCTAGACCAAAACAACAAGCGCTAGAAGAAGTATAAAATCCCTCTGCTTAGCTAAGTGGAAGTTACATTTGAAATCTTAAGTAGGATCACTTAAAATACTAGCGTAGTCCAACCATGCCAAAGGTAGCTGGATCTCTCTGGCAAGAGCTATTTGTATATTAATCTCAGGGGAACAGGAGTATAAAAAAGGTTTGTGCCTGTTGGTCTATTCTTTAAAAGTTATTTTGCAGGGAAAGGCTATGAATATGTAAACTGAACACAGTCAAATGTGCAAAAATTAAATCATTTTCTATCTCCTTCCAAGATTAAGGTAAGTGTCTGGCCCACACTGCAAGCATGGGATGGCTCCTATGGGGAGGGGTATCTATATGTCCTCATTCAGCAGCAGCGAAGGCAGTTAAATTTAATAAGCTAATAAAAAATCCTGAAAGGCCTGCATTGAGTCTTACAATCTGTTATGAAAACAGAGGGCCAAGCAGAACAGACAATGAGGATAACACCACACTTTAAAGCACATTTTAGTTGTTACTGGTAAACAGTTTTGACAGAATATTTTCAGAAAGCTAGCAGACAATTTTAGAGATGTATGGGGGATGGGACAAAATCGACAGAACTGAAAAGGAGGACAAGAAAGAGAATGTGCCAAATAAACAGCAGATAAACTAAGATCTCTAGAAAGGATCATGACCTACTTTAAGACTGTTTTAGGTGAAGGAAAAAAAATTCATTTATCAATGCTTTTCTTTGTATGGTTTAAAGAACAGCAAACTCTCTCTGATACAGTCTCTCAAGTTCAGCTGAGAGGGAATAATCATTAACAAACCTATACAGAAAGTGTATCACATTAGAATAAAATAGAACTTGGCAAATGGAACATCTAATCTATCTAAGGCCTAACTTCTGGTATATTCCACTTTAAGCATCAAATATACTTTGAAATCCAGATTTTCAATCAAAAACATATTAAAATTTGAGGCTGATTATTCACTATGTAAAAGAAATATTCATTTTACAAGATCTTAACAAAAGACCTGCTGCCTTGCTTCTCTGCCCACTTTGACCCTCGAAGGCCTACTCAAATGCCCTCTGCTCCAAACAGCAACCTTTGCTCCTCTGATCGGTAACGATCCCTTTCCCCTTTGGTCTTAACTTGGTTTACACCTCTCGGTTGTTTTGTTTTTGTTCGTTGTTGTTGTTGGGTGTTTTTTTTCGTGCCTCATTTTCCCTATTAAATTGCCACGGTTGATTTAATCTTCTATCTTTCATCTACCCCAAAGCACAGTCCAGTGCAAATAACAGGAGCTTAACAAACATTTGTTTAAATTGAATTTCCTTGAAAAAGCAAGTGCTATTTATGCACAGAAAATGTCATTTGAGGATATCTTAAATAACCCGAGAAATATTTAATGCTCATGGCTGGGCTGTGCCAATATAATAAAAATTAAAACATCATCAAAGTTAATTTACAGATTTCATGCTGTACCAAAGGGATACTTTACAGAGCTAGATAAAATAATAGCAAAATTCATGCGGAGGAACAAAAGATCTAGAATATCAAGGGAAACAATAATAATTTTAAAAAGGTAAGAGAGGGAAATAGCAGTCTTCAAACTGTATTATAAAGTAGCAATCACCCAAATCTTGTGGTAACAGTTTTTTAAAGAAGTAGATCAATGGAACAGGCTAGACAATGAAGAATCAGAAATAACTGAACTCAATAGCTCAGTGTTTGATAAAACTGAAAATATAAATGACCTAGGGGAGAACTCTCTTATTTCACAAGAATTTCTGGGAAAACAAGAGAGCAGTTTGGCAGAAATTAGGCTTAGACCAACATCTTACATTGTGTTCCATAATAAAATTCAAAACGGATGTGACCTGAATATTAAAGATCATACCATTAAAAAAATCAGAAGAGAAGCAGATAAATTATCTTTCAAAACTATTAGTCAATGACTTTTTAAGGAAGAGAAGGACAGAGGCAATTAAAAAAGATAAAGCAGATAATTCTGATTACATGAAACTGAACATTTTTGCATAAAACAAAGTAACACATCTGGTAGAAGAAAGGTCAAATCATCAAGCACTTATTAAGTGCCTACTATGTGCCAGGCACTGGGTTAAACACTGAAAGGACAGTCCCTGCTTTCCAGGAGCTCAGTCTGATAGGGGAGATAGCATGCAAATAGCTATGTACAAACTATGCTCAGGATAAACTGGAGATAATCAACAGAGGAGAGCACTGACATTAAGGGGATTGGGAAAGGCTTCTTAGAAAAGGCAGAATTTTAGCTCAGCTGTGAAAGGAGCCAAGGAAACCAGGAGGCAGAGAGGAGGAAGAAGAGAATTCCAGGAATAACTGGGGACAGCCAGTGGAAATGCACAGAGACAGAAGATAGGAATGTTTTGTGCAAGGAAAAGCAAAGAGGCCACTGTCACTAGAAGACTGGAAATGTAGGAAAGGGCCAGTTATGAAGGGCTTTGAACACCAAGCAGAAGATTTATAGTTTTTCTTAGATGTGACAGGGAAACACAGAAGTTTGTTGAATTGTGTGTGTGGGTAGAGATTCAAGGCAGGGAGAACAACCAGAAAGTTATTGCAATAGTCCAGGTGTAAGGATCTGTACTAGTGCAGTGGCAGTGTCAGAGGAGAGAAGAGAGCTGACACAAGAGGTATTTCAAAGATAAAAATCAAAAGGACTTAGCAAGATTCAATTTGGGGTGGAAGAGAGTCAGAAAAAAGCGAGGAGTCAGAGATGACACCTAGGTTGGATTCTTGGATGACTGGGAGGATAGTAGTGCCCTCAACAGTAATACGGAAATTCAGAAGAGGGGAGGAGGGTTTTGGGAAAAAGATGATGAGTTCAGTTTGGGGCATGTTGAGTTCAAGTTGTCTACATCTGGTTTGAGATATCCAACAGGCAGCTGAAGATTCAAGTTTGGAAGTCAGGAGAGAGCTTATGACTGGATAAAGTCAATTTCAGAATGATCTACATAGAGATAAACGGATCCATGGGAGCAGATAAGATCAGCAATGGAAATAATACAGAAGGTACAGGAAGGTGAGGAAAGGACAGAGCCCTAAGAATTAACCACTATTAAAAAAAAATTTTGTACAAATCCAGCTTCAGACACTTGACACTTACTAGCTGTGCGACCCTGGGCAAGTCACTTAATCCTGACTGCCTCACCAAAAAGCAAAAAAAAAAAATCTTTGTAACAAATATCTCTCATAAGGTATT
The DNA here is from genome assembly GCF_003287225.1 of Phascolarctos cinereus. Taxonomy (NCBI): domain Eukaryota; kingdom Metazoa; phylum Chordata; class Mammalia; order Diprotodontia; family Phascolarctidae; genus Phascolarctos; species Phascolarctos cinereus. The sequence continues at coordinate 30,541,952 of NW_027555958.1, forward strand.
GATATACAAGACATATAGACAACCAAGCCATTCTAAATCTGAGCAGTCAAAGGGTATAAACAATTCTCAAAAGAACTGCAAATTCCTAACATGTGAAAAAATATTACAACTCTCTATCAAGAGAAATACGAATCAAAACAACCCTGAAGTTTCCCTTCACACCCAGCAAATTGGCCAATGACAAAAGATGGAAAGAGCCAAAGCTGGAGGGGCTGCAGAAAGACAGGCACACTGGTGCACTGTTGGTAGAGCTGTGGATTGGCACAACTGTTCTAGAAAGCATGACGACTATGCCGCATCACACAGAGAGCATAACAAATTCAGAGAAACATGAATCGTCTTAGAATGCAGAGCCATAAAAACAATTCCACGATGACCACTGCCAGGTAAAAGGTGTTCCCCTTCTGCCATCCAATCAAGAATTGAATGTTGCTAAAACAGAAAGAGTAAGCTTGGCCCCACAGCAGAGATATAGAAGAAATCCCCCTACTCCTCTGCAGAGAGGACAGTCAGCAGTGTAGAACATTGCATAAAACAGCAGAATTTTTTGATATGTTGATCAGTTCTGCTATTTTCTCAACTTTCTCTTCAAAATAAAAATTCTTATAATAAGGGTTAGCTGTCTGGGAAGTGGAAGAATTCAAGAGAAATTTTATGCAATGTAAAAAACAAGATATCAGTGAAATCTACTATTAAAAACTGTGATTTGGTTTTCCATCCAGCTTTTCAGGGGTGTCAGTGGTGTAAAGCAAGGTATGCCCATCCATCAGATGATCTCAGAATCTATGTTGATTTGAGATATCCTGGCCTCAAAAGCAGACAACACGGGCACGTAAGCAACAAGAATCAATCTCCTACATCTACTGAGTGCTTTTTACCTATCATAGCATGTCTCACAGATGCCATACAATCTGATCTCTTCCAGGGCATCCATATCTATCAAAGTACAGGACAAGAAGCTTGGCATCAAAGAGAACTGGATTGGGAAACAAAACGCAAACAGGGGAAACAGTCTAAAGAGGTGGAAATCATCGCATAGAGAAGAATAGTGTCCACACAGAAGGCCTTTGGGAAATCTGCATCCTTTGAATCGGAAAGGTGACTGACCTTGTCTTTTAATTCCCCGAGATACGCAGCATTCTGTCCAAGGATAGCCTCTGCAGATTCCTGGAAACAAGTTACCCACTGATTCTCCTGGAAATCTGCAATATTGACCTGAAAAAACACAACTCCAAATTATTTCCCCTAGAGAAAATAAACAGAACTGTAATCATTGTATTAAGAAACTATTATTATACACCTATAATCATTCCATAATAAGTCTATTTTAAAACTAAAAACTGGATGAAAATGAGAACACAATGTGATATAGATAGGTGTGAAGACACACACTGTCACAATCCCTGACACAGAGAACTCAAGTTTCCCTCCACCCATCTGCCACTGCCCTTGAGCCTGGACGTTTTCATAAGCCTCTCCTTTACGACATGAGCTTTACGCCTTTGGTTTTTCATTTCAGAGGGATTGCGTGCTCCATGGGTCACACCAGCGGCTTCACCCAAGGTTCTCAGGCTTCCACTGGCAGAGGAGTGGGGGTGGGGGCCTCCAGAAGAACAGACAAGGCATAAAAGTGAGTTGAGGGGTTTAGTCTGGACTTAAAATCTCCTCATTGTAAGGCAGCCAGTGAATTTACATTCAAATCTAAGTGAGCAAATGAGCCGAGAACAAAGTGTTCCCAACTTGGACAGAGCACAGGAAGCTTGAATCAGAAACTGCATCACCACAAGTGTAAGCGAGGGTGGGTGGAAGGGCGGGACGGAGGAAGAGGCTGCAAATATCTCAGCCTCGAAAGTAAGATAGAGGAGAGCCAAGGATAAGATGGGAGAAAAGCCCCAGCCTTCAGAAGGCAGGAAAAGGGGATGCCCATCCTCCCGGCCATTGGTGAGGGAAGGTAACCACAGACATGCCATCCTCCCTCTCTGAGGCTCAGGTCTCTTATCTTTACATTCGATGATCTATTGGGCAAGTGACTCAAGGCATCCTTATCTTGGGGGTCTGTGGGGCTTGTAAGAAGGGTTCTGTTACTGACGTGACCTGACAGATGAAATATGGTAGAATCCTCTTGGTAAAATAACACACAGCCACAGAGAGCAAGGCAATGGATGACCTATCTATGTGGCTCCCCCCTGCAGCTTCCACAGTCCCTGGAATGGGAAAAAAGGCCAGAGACACCAGAGTGGCAATCGTGTTGGACACACAGATCCAGGGGACATGAGCGACTGTGCACAGGAATTTTGCCATTTAAAGCTTAACAAAAAAAGCTATTGTGAATGAACTGTCTACAAAATAATGCATTATCTCAGTTCTGCAAAAAGCACAGGGTACAAAACACAAAATGATAAACCTGACTATAGACAAAGTGTTTCTGCTAAGCTAAAATTCTGCATGGCAACTTAGGGTAGCTATAAACCCTTAATTTGTAAGAGGTTTTTAAAATGGAAAGAAGCTCAACTCTAGCAGGGGAAGAAGACGCCACCATTTCGACATCACTCAGAGACGTTTTCCTCTGAGGCAGGCTCCATTAAGGCCTGGGAAACAGAACATTACCTACAAGAAAATGAACTAAATATAGGGATCATCTGTACAAGTGCAATTACTGCTCTCCAGAAATGCCATTTCAAATTAATTTATCTTCCTAACTGTTAGCAGGCAAGTGCCACCAACGCTCTAATTGCACTGCAGGCCATACCTGTGGACTAGAATCAGGAAGAGTCGCCAAACTCAAATTTCTGGGAAGAAGGACTTTTAGTTGGAACAAAGTATGCCAGTGAGTTCATTAAAAGCCTCCTTTCTTCCCTCCTTGTTTCCAGGACCCTCAACAAACTGTTCCATGCTCACTCATCCCTAGGGCTTCTGGCCAGCATGGGGGATGGGCACATGTGTGCAGTCAGAAATAACAGATGCCACCCACCCAGTGGAGTCAGCGAGCCTGGGTTCACGCTCTCCCACTTATTAGCTACGGGACCGCAGGGAAAGATTGAGCTCTAAGAGCACTGCAACGGTGCTATCACACGTCTTAGTCCCTGCAGCACCCACTGTAGTTCCATACACAGGAGATGATGAATACATTTCTGAGTGACCTTCACCTCGGGACCTAAGGTTTTTCATCTGTAAAATTGCGCTACTCATAAAGTAATCCATCACATCACATCCAAGGGTTATCATAAACGGAATGCTCTGCACGTTATGCGGGCTCTCTCTCTGAGCCTCAGAATCTTACCGACAGGATCATCCGGTACTTAAAGCTGGGAAATTCACGATCACACTTCTCACAGCGGTAGAGTCCATTCTGCTGGTCTATCACTTTCTTATTGCAATCTTGAGAGGGACAGGCCTGGTACATACAGTTCTCCTTTCGAAGATACACCACAGTTGCCACACAACTGAAGTAATCCGCCTTTCAGAGGGACAGAAGGACAGGACACTGGTTCACCAAACCTACATTCCAGACTACAATCACAGGCAACTAGAGTGCTTTAGTGACAGACTATTATGTGGTATGTTGAACTATTCAAGGTCTTAAAGATCCCAGGGCTCACAGGGAAAGATTTCTTCTAGAGTGTTAGAGTCCAAGCATACCAGTGCAACAACAACAACCACCCCACTTTCTGTGTGTGGGGGTGGGGGTGTGGGGGTGTGTGTGGTTAAACCTGGTTCTAAAGAAAATAACTTCTTAATGCTAGAAATGCACCAAAGTCTCAATTGGGTTATGCTCAAAAGACAGAAAAAATGTGTTCTCTCTTTCCCTCTACCTGAAGACTAGGCAAGAGTCACGCTCTGCAGCTTTCTCTTTCAAAAGACAAAGATTTCTGTCCTTTGCATTCTTCTTTGGAGAGCGATGAATCACCAGTTAGCAGACCTATGAAATAGAGTGCTGCAGACTATAAAATCTAGTAAAGCTATGGCCAAGCAGCCTGCCAGCTGATTTGTTTGGGGGTGCAGGGGAGGACAATGAATCCCGGGGTCTAGAGTGATCTGTGTCTTTATTCAGCCGATGTAAAAGCCCACAGAAGCCAGCTTCCACTGCTAAGCCTCAGTCCTATGCGAGTTCTGAGATTCCCTCAAGTGCTCCCTCTCCAATTCCCAAGACAGTTCCCAAGGACAGCATGCACAGCATAAGAAGAGAACCGAGTCTGTAATTAGGAAAGACCAAGGTCTGAATTTCAGCCCCGCACGTCCAAACGGGATAACCTTGAGCAAGTCCTCTGATGTCTCAGAGCCTCAGTTTTCTCACTTACAAAATGGGATATAAAAGCAGGGATAACTACCTACTTCACAGGGTTGTTGTGAGAGAAAAGCACTTTATAAACCTTAAAATTTAATATAAATGTAATCTACTACTACTATCAGACAAGACTACAGCTCAGCCTTGAGGATCTCTAAGGTTCCTTCAAATTCACATTTTGGTGGTAGAGGATAAATCTAATAGAATATAAAATTAACAGGAAAGAAGGATGACATATTCTCTAAGTCCTAATAAAAGACTGGGAAATCAGTGCCATGCAAGTCAATGTGAACCCAAACACTACAAAAAGAGGCTCAGTGCCTATTTAACTGGGGGTGTGTCAGCCAATAGGGCCTTCCCACCACATCCCAAATTCAGAGAAATCTCTTAGAAGTGGGAGAACTATTTTGGACTGAATATTATATGTTGTTTCTTTGTTACAAAGGTAGGCTCAAAGGAAACATGTACGTACACAAAATAACTATTTAAAAACAAGAAGGCATCAATAAGATATATTTTTAAAAATATACTTCAATATAAATAAACGTTTAAAAACACAAAGAAATTTGGACAGCTTTGGGGCTGAGGTTAGGACTGGGACAACCCCATGAAAGCTCCAGCCTTCCTGGGGATGTCTGCTCCAGACCTAAGTTAGCTTCAGGCCCTAGAGTTATTTCGAGGACTCTCAGTACCCGCTGTACACACTCCACCCAGCCCTCTCCAATCCCTAGTCCCACACAACTCTCTTGATTTTCCAGTGTGGGCCAAGTCCAGAACACATCCTAAAAGACAAAGCCTGCTCCATACCAGGGGCACAAAGGGACTCATGGGGTGGCTGGTTCTTCACTCCTCTGCCTTGTGATCCAGCCTGCTGTGAGAGGCAAAGAGGAGCAGGGAAGCGGTTACTGGGTGACAACAGAGATCTGTCTAATGCTTGATTCTTAAAATCAACACACGTTGGTGAAGATGAAGGTGATGATAAAGATAGGAGAGGAAATGCAGGGAGTGTAGTGAGAAGACAAAGGAGAAGGGGCTGGATCTTGCCATCAACAGGCCTGGGCCAGATCTTCACAGGCCACAAAGCCTGGAAGAAAACAGAATTCGAAATATGCATGGAAAAGACCTCTGGAAAACCAAGCTCCATGCCAGAGGCAGCCCTTAGCAGGCAATGTGAATGGGCATTCTCCGGCTAATGTCTGAGAGTAACTGGCCAAAGTATAAACCTCAAAGACCCCCAGATATACAAAAACATCAGAACACACCTACCTGAGGAGTGAACACTTTAAGGTCCAAGATCAATCACGCTAAAGAACACCACAGAATTGAAGGAATTCCAATTCCTATTCTAGCCCTCTCTCATTCTAAGGTCACAACAAACAGGAGAGTCCTCGAAGTTAATACCTGGTGTCACTTGTTTGACATCTTAAATTATCGCTATGCTGAACCTTAATGGTGAAACAAACTCCCCGGATTCTGAAGTTAAAATAAAGAAAAGGGAGAGGAGAGGGGAGGAGAGGAGAAAGGAGGAGAAGGGAGGGGAGGGGAGGAGTGCTTGAATCTTCTAGTGCCGATGCCTGCTGCTCGCTTTTAGGACTGACGGCGCAGTAGGCTTACCTTGTCACCTTGTCCCAGGTTCTCAGACTTAACGTCATACAAAGTTTTCCAGTTGGCATTACTCCCTCCCGTTCCTCCACCCCTGGCATCAGAGATCGAAACAGCTTCTAAGGCCTGTCCTTCTGAGTCAAACCTGAAGAACCAAGAAAACTAGAATAAAGAAGCAGCCCTGAAAGTGAAAGCAATGCCAGCTTTTCCAAAACCTGATTCTTCCCTGAGGCCAGATACTGGATCTTTATTCTCCCTCCCCACAGATTTTTATAAGCAACAGACATTTGTGAATACAATCACTCAAACCACTTTTTTTGGGGGAAAAAGTTAGGTCCATTTTGATTGTATTTTGAAAGCTATCAACAGCAGTGGTAAATGACCTCAACACTCTTATCTCAATCGTTTTGATGCCACCCGGTGGTCAAGGAACACACTGCAAAGTGCTAAGTATCACTGAACCACTTCCCATGTATCCATCAACACTAGTTTAGGGGTCTAAGCCCTAAAAACAATAATACTCCAAAAAGGCAAAAAACTTTCAAATAAAGCAAAAAAAAATTTGAAGCTCTGGTAATAACAAATAATGACTCCCACTTAGATAAGCCCTTTAAGGCTTATAAAGTCCTTTCCTTAATACTAGCCTCCAGGGGCAACCAGGTGGCATAGTGGATAGAGTACCAGCTCTGGATTCAGGAGGATCTGAGTTCAAATCCGGCCTCAGACACATAACACTTCCTACCTGTGTGACTCTGGGCAAGTCACTTAACCCCAATTGCTTCACTAAAAAAAAAAAAATACTAGCCTCCACTGGGCTACTGATAGCCAGTTGACAAAGAAACAGCACCACCACTACCATGAATACTTCACGTGACAAAAATCCTTTTACATCAAGATTTTTTTTTAAAAGATGAGATGGAGAGTCATAATATTAGATAATTCCCAAATCGTTTACATTAAATTTTAAAATGAATTATACCCTTCCTTCCCATCACAGATTTAGCTGTTTTCTTAATGAGGCCTTTACCTTATTATAAAAATTAGTTTGTGTTCCCTAAGCTAAGTTCCTGAGAGGTGCTTAACCCCTCAGGACCTGCTACCCCACCTTCTGACAGAGGGCTGATGGACCCAAGGTGGAGAATGAGGCATGTCTGGACGTGGCTTACCTATGCCTCTTGTTCCCTAAATTCCAATCTGAATTGATACAAAAGAGACAGAAGCATTGCTTCAAGGAACCTGTCAAGGAAATGTCAACCTGAGATTAAAAATATGCTACAAATAATCGAGGAAGTGGATAATTGAGAGTTGACCCTCCCCAAAATTGCCCACTTACAGGAGGCTACCTTGGAGGCTGGCTGCCAGGCTGAGCTGCAGATAAATGCCTTCTTGTTCTATCAGGTAAGCTGCGAAATCCCTCACACAGGAGCATCAGTCCATAAATCTGTCTCAGCACCACCAGCAATACTAGTTTACTGTCTCAAAAGCTCCAAGGAGACATTTCCCACTATAGACAGCTCATCAGGAGTCAGCAGAGCAAGGAGAGAACAGCCCCTCTTACAATAAAAACTCCACGTTGTTCGAGCTGAGAACTAATATTCCTCCACTCCAGCCTAGACATTCAACTTCAGGCAACAGCAGAGTGTGTACAAAAGGGTCTCTAGCCAACCCCAAGAATCAATTTAATTCTAGGGGCTTTTTCTATGGACTCGGATCAAGCCCCTCATAAAATTAAGAGAAAACAATTTAGTGTGGCCATGCCAATTAGACTTGGTTCATGAGTTCCTAAAAATGAACTCACAGCCTATTGATATTCACTAGCCTAAGATGGAATATTAAGTATAAAGTGGGTGGTAAACTCTTTGTTAAGAAGTTAGGCATAAAGCTTGTTTCAAAAGCATGAAAATTTATGTACGAATGAATAAGGATTCTTAGCTTCATTTATAATCCCCGTTTTCTGGCCATTGTATATGTCAATGTTAACATCTGTGGATGATTTCCTAGTTTATAATAAAACATTTTCTTTAAATAAGCCTTGCCTAGGGGGGAAGGAGAGGTAGGCTGGAGAGCCCCTATCTCAGAATCACGCTCACCTGAGGGAGGGATGCTTAACCCCTCAGAACCTGCTACCCCACCAGAGGGCTGATTGTAGAATGAGGTATGTCTGTATGTGGCTTAACTATGCCTCTCGTTACAAGAACTATGTTTCTCTTCTTGCATTGAGGGACTTGGGAAGAGAGGAGCTACTGATAGGACTATCCAAAAAAGGAAAAGAAAAGGGGGTCACTGAAGCATTTTTTAAAATACAGAAGAGACCTGAAGTTCAGAAGGACACATAGCCAAGAAAGGACAGCCTTTCAAAGGAACGTGTAAACAACAAGCCTTATGCAACAGTCACATTTTCACATAAAAATTTTTTCTTACAGTTCCCCTTCCTATATCAAAATGTTCTTTTTTTTTGGTGGGGGGGGTGGAACATTCATCAAATTCTGAATTTTTTAAAAAATCATGTAAAAAGGTTATCTAAACCACACTCTTCATTTTATATTGGGGGGAACCCCTAAGGCTCATCAACAGAAAGTGACTTGTCTAAGGTCACACAGGTGGTTGGCACAGCAGTGTGGCATAGCAGACAATGGGCTGAACTCCAAGTCAGTAAAGGGCTGAGCTCAGAACCAGCCTCAAATACTTCCTGGGGGCCATGGGAGCACAGCCAATTTCCCTGCTTCTTTAACCCAGGTCAATCTGTCTGTTAAAAAAGAAAAGGTGGGGAAAGGGGGGCGGCGGCGATGAGAACAATACCTGCCTCCCATAGCTGCCTACAGGCTCAACCAAGACATATGAAAAAACCAAGCTCCACACATCTCAGAAGGCCACACAAGTGTCAGCCATCATCCTGGCGGCAGAACCATTCCCTCTACCTCTCTACTGGTGCTCCACAGTAAAGACTTAGAACCCACGAGATCTTATCTATGATCAGTGAAATGCTTTTTTATTTAAACCCTATGGAACAATCTGGAAGTCATGCACTTCTCTCCAACTACAGCCACATAATTTAAGCTAAGGCTAGTTAAAATGCTTTCTTTAACCAAACCAATTCTCACAAATCATGTTCAACTGAAGTGGTGTTCTCTTAATGCAGAATTCTAACTTTCTGAAAAAGAAGATATATTGTAGAGACCTTAGCAGACTTTCCTCCCCAGAGTGCCTTGGGAACGTCAATGGCCTGCTGACAAAGGCCTATTGTTCTCACAGCACTTTATCAACGGAGTCCAATGAAAAAACCGAAGAAGATGTACTCCAACACCAAATATTTCAAGAAGTCAGAAAGCACTCCCCCCTCCCCCACACCAACGAAAATCTTAAGAGACCCATAACACGGATCAAATCTCAGGAAGAAAAATGTTCTCTCCACTAAAGCTCCTCAAAGCAGAATTGCTAAAGTCTAACTGTGCCTGCTTTGGAAGGATCTGGGTCAGCTGGCAATGCTTTCACTTTAATTGCCTCCCTCCGTCTCTTTAAGGTTTGTCATGGGATTACAGGTTTGTCAGTTTAAGAAGCTGAAAGTCATCCTCTCAGAAGGCATAATGCCTCCCAGAAATAGAGAAACAAGCCCCCCCTGCCTAGCCGACAGGTCACAAGCCTGATACAAGAACCACAAGGAGAACCCAGTTCCCTACCAGGAGAAGAATAAGGGGCCCTTTTTGTTTATCCCCACAAAAACCTACCATCCACGGAGCTTAAAGGCTTCTGGAATATCAGGGTTCACAAGGATTGTGCTTGAAGATAGCACAGAGAGGCTCCGCCCACCAAAATCAGAGACTCGGGCTCCTTTGATAGCCAGCACAGGCTGCCGAGAACCATCGAATCTGTCGGCCTGCAACCAACAAAGTCACACACACAGTTAGTAGGGCTCCAGGGGGCACACTCAATACTTACACAAAAAGCCTTATTGCCCAGCCACACCTCAAGTGCTTTATGCACATTTCTCAGGCCACATGTAAGAACACCTGCTATGCCGAGACTCTCTGAGCATCATTAGAGGCTCAGGATCCCCCCAGGAACCACAAGGCAAAGCTTTAAAGAGCAATACATCTTCACAGAAAAGGATCAAACTGAGGATTTCTGATTCCTAAGACAATTCCCCCTTCTACACACAGACCCCAACGTCTACAAACCAAGAGCTTCGGGGACTTTTTTTTAATCACGTCCCATGTGATGCCTCGGTTGAGGCTCCTGAGCAGTGACTTACATCTTCTCCCCACAGAGTTGTTGTCACCGCCTTCCCTGACGTGTCCATCAAATGGATGTTCCTCTTCGAAACTTCTCTGTTGGAAGACTTCACGATGACTTTGCTGGCATCTTCATAGCTCTTACAGACTCCAATTATGTCTGAAATGGAGGCACAGTATTTGAGTGAGGGATGCTTACAGATCCCAGCTGGAAAATCTCATTCCCAAAGATGAAATCTACAGGACCTCAGCCTTGCATCCCCCTGCCTCCCTCACCCATTTTCAAAATTAAGCCAGTGACTGCCCAGTATCACAGCTTTTTTCTTTCTTTCTTTTTTTTTTTTTAAATCACATTCGCTTACCTACAAGTGAGTCTTTAGCCTTGCTCTCCAGGTCACCAATCACCGTGAAGTCGAACTGAACTGTAGGTAAGTGATGAGCATCTTCACAAAGCACAACAGAGGTCTCATTATTGAAGGTCATTTCGTAGTCATTCTTAACAGCCGTAAACTGCTTATTAGCAATCTTCAGGGTGCCTTTGGAGAAGTAATACACCTACAAAGAGATGTCAGGCCACAAGATCTCAAACCAGGGGTGTGGATAACTTGAACAATCATCAAGATTCCTATCTCCACCATTCAACTAATTTCTAGGTGAATGAGCAACTGTGACTCAATGCTTCTAGTTCCAAGACTATACCTTATTCACATCAATGAGGGGAAAGAACTTGTCTACTTGATCATTGAAAGCAGTAGCTCTGATCTCACCCTGCAAGAAAACATGAGAAGCAGTTAGTTCTATGCAGAGTCTTGACAGACCAATTGTCACAACAGCCATGGAATTCACTAGCAAGCTTGCAACAGGCAGCCAGGAAATACCCAAATGTATATAAAGTCAGTTCCAAGTAGCATAAAACTCCCTAACAATTACAGCTGTGGAAAAACGCAATGGGCAGTCCTAGAAGGTTATCCCCTCCGTCCAGAACTCTCCAAGTAAAAGGTGTCCAGAACTACTGATCGGTGTTTACAGAAATATGTTTTTAGATAGTGATAGACTAGTTGGATCACAAGGTGCTTCTAATATTGACATTCTGGGATCCTGCCCAATTTACAGTTTTTCAGTTATTCAACTACTTGATTCCATCTCCAAGCCTTACTAATTTTGGGTTAGGAACAACAAAGAATAAAACTCAGCTAAGTTTCATATTTCAACACACAAAAAAGAAACTGAGTTCTGAGCAGAAATAATTCAAACTGGCCCAATGTTCTCCATCCTTTGCTTCCATGTAAAACTATTAGGAAATTAGAGAATCACCAGTTTTGCTGCAAATAAAGCTTATTTACTTCTTGAATTAGGTATTGTGTAATATCTGCCAAACGTGTCATGACAACTCATTCTTAAATACATGACAACTAAAACGCCAGATCAATAAACTGACTTTCAAAGTTGCTAATACCTTAGTTTTTACTTTCACTGTCAGTTAAAATGCTGCTGCTAAGTCAAAAATGGAAATAAACGGCTGAAACGTCCCATGAAGATAAGATTGGAATCATAAAAATTCAGAGCTGAAAAGGACCTAAGCATTATCTATTCCACTCCCCTCAATTATTGCCTCAAAGAGCGAGGGGGAGAGCCTCAGGTATACACATGCTGTGAGCTCTGAGAGTGGGAGGTGACACTGCTTAATGATTGCTACATAGTCCCTACATGGTTCTGGTACAGCCAGGATTAGAACGCAGATCTCTGGACTCCTAGGCCAAAAAGAGCCATTGTTAGCTTGTCACAAGACCCAAGTTCTGGTCCTGTCTCTGAAAGGAGTCTTTGCTCCTGCCCCAAACTAGTCTAGAATTTCTTCTCACTCCACCAACACACTCAATCATTTTGTTTGGATAAACTATATGAGAGGCCATAGGCAGAAGCCACCCCCCTGAAGTCCTTTAACAAGATGGCTGTCTCGGGGACCAAGAGACCCTGTGTGCAGCCCCAAGCCCTGCAGCACTCCATTGATCTTACTAAGCAGATACCAGCATCCCAGCACTGCCACTTGGCTTGCCAAGAGCCAGACAATGCTTCTTGCTCCTTCTGCCCAAGGGACCATTCATGCATTCAGAAGTCTAGCTCCAACAACTCTAAATGCTCTCATTTAAGACTAAGATACAAAGTCTTATTTATGACTCCCAACCCCAGATAGTACCAGTACACCACAGTCTGAGTCAAAAGAACTATCGTGTTTCCTTTTGCCTATTCTGGCTTTCTACTGGACAGACAGGCAGAGAGATGAGTTCTCCGTTGTTCAAGGAGTCAACTGCTCCTGTTTCCCCAAGTGACAGACAACTTACACTTTCATCAACCATTTCTATAGAGAAAAGCTTTCCTTCCCCTCGAGAGTTGCTCCAGGTGCGGATCTGACTTTTATTAGTAACACGAGCACAAATAGTCCACCTGGGAAACAAATAAATATCAAATGGTCAGAGAACACTACTCAAAGAAAACATGCTATCTCCCCCACAACCCCACAATGGCCTCCCTGCCCCAGGCCATCGCTGCCCATTGGACAAGCATTTTGATCAAAAGAGAATATATAAGGCTGTCAGTTTACAGAAAAAGCAAAAGACAAAATAGACAAGATGATAAAATGTTAACTTATGCTCTCAAAGAAGCGATATATAATCCATCTTCCTCTCCAAAAATAAACTAAGGCAGCAACAGATTCTTAATGAAAGCCCCTAAAGCTAAAACACCCAGTGCCCATCAGTAAACACTTGTAGTTTATCAACTCTTTTTAGTTCTGTGAACTGTTACAAATGATGTCAAATTCATGTCCTGCTTCCAATGCATGGAAAAGTAAACACAAAGTTATGGTCTATGGAATCAGTCACACACATAACAATATGCCCAAAAGATCTCATGAGGATAGATCCAATTTTTAGATTTGGTTCTGCTCTTCTAAAGAGGATCTGGATGATGATGATGATGCTAAAATGTATATCGTGCTTTAAAGTTCACAAAGCACTTTACAAACATCTCATGTTATCTTGAGTGAAGAAGCTAAGTTGCAAAGAAGGCCTCTTACAATCCCTCATACACTTTCCTACCTCAAAGAGAGCTGTAAAAATAAAGTATTATCCACAAAACGGCCTTGAGAAGAAAGGTATTCTTTTTAAATTGCCCGGGTTAATCTGATTTAACAGATTAATCTAGATTAACAAGACTGCACTGCAGTCGGCAACATGCAGACAATTTTAACCAAGATCATCATCATTATCTGTTTTCAGAATGACAATCTCCTGCTGATGACGGGTATCCAGAAGCACAGCACTGTCAGTGGACACCAGTGTTCACTGCTGGTGCTGTATTGGTCTGAGGATAGGCTGTGCTTTCCAACCTTTACAGCTTACATCAAATCCAAATTTATTCATAATCAGATTTAGGTTTCCAGTGTGTAACACAAAATGATATTTTTTTCCCTTTCAAAGAGATTTCATTTAGGAATAGGGCATATATAGGGAGAGGGAGTTAAATAGGGAAGGGGCTTAAATTTTAGACCAATATGCTATTCTTTCAATTACAAGATGGTTTTTTTTAAAAGAATTAGTATTTAGGGGCAGCTAGGTGGCACAGTGGATAGAACACCGGCCCTGAAATCAGGAGGACCTGAGTTCAAATCCAGCCTCAGACCAAACACTTGACACTTACTAGCTGTGTGACCCTGGGCAAGTCACTTAACCCCAATTGCCAAAAATAAAAAAAATTAAAAAAAATAAAGAATTAGTATTTTTCAGTATAATAATCTCCATCATTTGTTTGCTTTTTGAAGTTTACACATCTTTTTTACAATCTTAGTGGCTTGGGGGATTTTTTTAAAAAGCTGACACAGATTATTCAAAAGATAACAAAATCTCAACAAACATCTGGTATCCCTACAGTTGGCGCACAAGTCAGAAACCATTTTTAATGATAAGGAAGGACATCTTGAACTTGGCAGGTCTCACAACTCACTTGGACTGGTATGGGTTGAGGCTGGCGATGGGCACGACTTTCAACTGGGATCCTCCGGGAGTGCTCAGATTAGTGCTTCCAACTTTACCAAATGTCTTTGAAACACCGTAGCTCTTAGTTGCCGTGGAACCTTTAAAATATACACAAACACTTGTATTTCACTTGTATAACATTTGTATTTATGGCCAGCTCCATGAGGAGAATTATATAAAACAATAGGAAATATATTCAGGCTACTTCTCATTTCTATCCATACAATAATGGCTGAGAGTTGCAGTGGGAGGCTTGGAAACGTAGTCTCCAGGAAAAGTACACAGTAGGGTCTGGAGAAGTAGCGTCATTAGGCTCTAATCCTTTCCAGTCCTATTCCTGAAACTTGATTTGGGAGTACGGGCCACAAGTAAGATCACAGAGAAGCAAATCCAACCTTTGTTTAATGAACACAACAGAATATTGGGGCAAAACAACAAGCAAAAGAAAAGGGTGCTTGTGGACCTGGGGAGACAGGGGCTGTCACTCAGATAAATGAGTAACTATCTGGCTACGTTGTCATTTTGTCACAAGAAAAATTCTAGGATCTTGTTGTCCTACAGATGCTAAGGAAGACTATGGCATCAAGTCAGTGGTGAGAACCAACCCTTGGGCACAGGACCCCTGGCTGAAGGACAGCTCTGACTCCGCCCAGCCTAGACCACATTCTATGCTCCCTGGAGAGAACACGGTGGTAATTAATGTTCCTTAGCAGCTCAGTCTCTTCTCTCACATATATTCAGTTTCTGTAAAGACTAGAGCTATAAATTAACAAAATATTCTCAGAAAAGAGGTTGGTTAAAAAAAAAAAAAGGAACCCTGTCCCTTGCTAAGCAAGTATCTATTGAGGGCTCGACACTGACCTGGATATTTGAGGTACAGAGTAAGGAAAGGACATGGAGCCTGACCTCAAAGAGTTTTTATTCTACCAGGATGGCTAAGTGTGGTACCAACAGCAGTAATTCTCAACAAGGCAAGCCCGTAACAGCCTCTTCGGGGAACATCTGCAGCCAGTTTGGCTTCTCCAAACACAAACCACACGTCCAGGCCTTCTCATTCTACTACCTAGCTAACGCAGGGTTAGGGTGCAGGTATTAATTTTAAGATTAACTGAAGACAGTCATGGGCATAAGTAGATTGCTGTATGTGACCAATGATAATGACCTGAACACAAGAAAAGGTATAAAAGGCATTTTATTGTGTACGTGTATGATGGGAACAAGAAATGGGCTGGTCACATATCAAGAATGAGAGGTAACAGATGGACAGCACAAGAGAGATACTGTCCCCAGAGACACCGAAAGAACAAGAAAACAGTATCAAGTTGGTTAAATACTTTACAGAAGACTGCAGGGAACACGGACAAGAATAACACAGGATGAGAAGCTATGAAGGGGTTAAGATGTGTCAGTGAAATGTGTCAGTGAAACACACTGATGAAATCTTCTATCCAAAGTATCAAAGATATTGGGAAGGTATGTCTGAGGGAAAAGCATGTGAAACAGTCTAAGTAAAATGGAAATGACTTCTGGCCCATCCTTGTTTTGACGCCCCCTGACACTGCAACCGTTCAGCAACACAAATATTTGGGAGTTGACTCTACAGTCAGACAATAATCACACAAGTAATGAGGAAAATGCAAAAGTGGTAAGAGGAGTTAACCAGTTAAAGTCCTGGAAGCTGACTTTGCAGGAGGGTAGGAACAGAGTTCCACAGAAGCATTCTGATCACCAAATGCACCTAATGTCAATGGCAATGTGTCATGCATATCCTGAAAATGTCAAGGTTTTAATTTTGCTCCTCTCAGAACACTGGCATTGAAAAACAGAAAACAACAATTCTTAAGAAAGATGTGGGGGTAGAGGCAGTGGAGACACAGTGATGAGAAAAAAAGTTACACCTAAAAATAGACCCAACCAAATTCTACAAATCACGGACTCTAATTTGGAGGTTCCTCAAGTAAAGGCCAAAAAAAAGCAAACAAAATAATTTGATTAAAGTCTCCCTGGATCTTCTATAGAGAAAATCAGAAGAAGAAAATATTGTTTTTCAATGAAAACTGAAAAATAGAGACTCTCTGACCAATATAAATGATATGGTTCTTCAAGCAAAAGATTAAAAACCCAAGAGAGACTAAAATGGAAAACAGAGAGAGAAACTAAATTTAATGAAACAGATGGTGGAGAACGAGCTAAAAGATAAGAATTTTAAAAGGTATGCAAATGAACAGAAAAGTAAGAGGATATAAAACCCAAGAATGTGTGAGAAACTCTAAGGTTTGTAAGGTCTGAACTACTAAGGGTACTATACATTAGTACACAGATATAACCAATACATCACTCGAAGGTCCTGATTGTTAACTTTTCTTTCTAGCGTGTACTTTACAATAAGAATTTGAATTACTTTTAAATCTTCCAAGGAAAGTGTTCTTTAGCCTCCTTTCACCCCAGACTCAATAGCAAGCACCCTGCAAAGGCTTCATGGTCACAAGGCACATCTAAAGCTCAGCCAGGGGCAGGACTCACCCAGTCCTGAACTCCCATTCTGCTGCTGGGGCCTGGGGGCTACTGCATTAGCTGCTGGCCCTGGAGCTGCTGCTGCTTGCTGCTGCTGCCCTTGTCCTAAGGATGGAAAAGGAAAAGGTAATTCAGTGCAGACAACTGGAGTTAAAAGTTACTTAAATCATCTTGAGTAAGTGAGAAATTTAAAAAGTCTTGGTTTCACAAAAGATGTTTCTGGGCCTGAAATCACACTGGGACATTCAAATGTGTGCAATGAATTTGCCAAGGCGGAAGGGGGTGGATGGAGATGCAACTTTAATACAAAAAGAAGCAGGATTGTCTCCATTGACCTTTCACCTTCTCACAATTGACAGCTGTCAGTTTTAATAAGGTTCTTCCCTAAAGCCTACTCCTTTCTCCTGCATGAACCTGCAGTAAAGTCACTGGGCTGAATCTGTGACATTACTGCTATTTCCATAGCAACAAATCGATGTCATCAACAGAAGTGCGTGCTCACTGCAGGTTTTCTGGGTGGTAGGAGAGAAACCTGAAAGCATCTCAATTGTCTCTGAAGTGCTCCAACTTCAAAGGGAATGGTTCCATTCAGGAAGGCTTCTCTCTCTCCCTTTCCCCCAAACAAAGCAACCTTATTTTGCAACAGACAGTTGATGGAAAATAAGAACTGAAAGAGTCGTCAGTAACCATGAAGTACAAGCGAACTGTCTCAGCAGGGAGAGCCGAGGACGGGGTTCAGAAGCAGGGGTGTCAAGGAAATAGCAAGATTACAAGGAGCAGGAGGTTAAAGGAATAAGGCTCTCAAAAAGAAAATAAGAAATTACTTTCTAACAATATAAAGGTACTTACTTCTCCTTCATCACTTAGACTAATTTTTATAAAGTAGAAAGTCAAAAGTAGAAAAACAGAATTTAAATAATCATTTTAAAAGTAACAATTTGATTTGGGGAATTTAACTGTGATTGAGCATTAAATATGGCAGTTAATCTAATCTAGCTTTTTTCAAGTCAAAAGCACAGTGAGGCTCAGAGCACTCCTTAGGGTACTATGGCAACTGCAATATGGAATGATGCTGGGGAAATGCTTGCTTTCTGCAGTAGGGCTCCCCGGGCTTGGGCCCCTTCCCCATCACTGGCTGCTCCAACTGGGGAAGTAAGGTCTTGATCCCATTTTCTGGGACTAGGTGGCACAGTAGATAGAGTTCCTAAACTGGAATCAGGGACAATCTAAGTTCCAATCTGGCCTCAGACATTTACTAGACGTGTGACCCTGGGCAAGTCACTTCACCCTGTTTGCCTCAGTTTCCTCATTTGTCAAATGAGCTGGAGAAGGAAATGGCGAACCACTCCAGGATCTTTGCCAAGAAAACTCCAAATGGGGTCACAAAGAGTAGGACACAACTGTAACGACTCAACAACACTCCAAAGAGAGACGTCACACACCAAGGCTCTCCCACCCTCCTCTGTTGCCACAGTCAATCAAGAGCAGGCTTGGGGGGCAGCTGGTGGTGCAGTGGATAGAGCTCTGGCCTCAGGAGTCAGAAGGACCTGCATTCAAATCCAGCCTCAGACACTTGACATTTATTAGCAATGTGAGCCTGGGCAAGTCACTTCACCCGGACTGCCTCACCAAAAAGCAAAAAAAAAAAAAAAAAGAGTAGGCCATCAAGATGAAATAATGGAAGAAAAAATGGACGAGGTTAAAAACAATGATCCTCGCCCCTAGCTGTTCTATTGCTGCTTTGTTTTGGGGGGAAAGGATGGTGCAGAACTGTGACTTCACTGGGTTGGGGAACCCCCTCTACCAAGGCAGATCACCAGCTCTTTGTCAGAGTTGACTGAGGCACAGGGAGGTTAAGAGCAGCACAACCGCCACAGATGTGTCAGAAGTAAGACCTGAGCCCAGGTCTTCCCCGATTCCAAGGACAGCACTCTATCTACCACATCCTTCAAGTTATTTCTCCCTCATTCTTAATGTTTACCCACTTGAGGGTCAACATACCCCACACTACATGGTCTTAGCCAAAGTAATTTCACAATAACGTATCTAACACATCATAACCAAACCCATTTTCACGTCACTTTACAGTGAAGAGTTCTTTCAGCAGACTATTTATATAACATTGCTCCCACAAACACCCAATGTCCCTACAAAATTGCTTTCAATGTTTCTGTAAAACTAGCCAATCACACATACAAGATGTGCAAACTAGACACTTACTTATATACTTAATTATATAATATTTTATACTGATCATCTTAACACTGTCTGTGTTTCCCTGTGTTTCCTTTCCTCCTCCCAGAAAACCATCCCTCATAATAAGGAATAAAAAAAGAAAAAATTCAGCAAAACTAACCGATTTATCAAAAAAAAACCAAAACCAAAAACCCAAAAACCCTGACACTGTATGCAGCATTACCTACCCACAGTTGTCCACCTCTGCAAAGCAGTAGGGTAGTCTCTTCTCCCATCTCTTCTTTGGGTCCATGCTGTGTCATAATTTCAGTTTTCCACGTATGTCTGTTGTTTTTCTGTTGCTGATCTGTCCACTTACATTGCTGGAGTCATTGTGTGCAACTGTTTTCATGCTTCTCTACATCCATCATAATTACTGTTTCTTACAACCTGGTAATACTGCATTATATTCATGTCCCCCAACTTGCAAAGCCAATCTCCAAAACGATGTTATTAAGAATGGCAATCTCATATTTAAAGATTCCGTTCATTCTTCTGCGCATCTCAACTCTACAAAGGTATTTGTAAAGCATGCTTGCATTTCTGTGATGGCATATCATGAAAAAACATCTATAACATGACGCAGTTCATAAGATATACCAAGTGAAAAATTTTTTTGGAAAAACATCTCATTTAAAAACTCTGGTGTCACACAATATGTTCACCTCTCTTGTGAACCGAGTGGAAATCCCTTGTCAGATGCAATCTTAATTTCCAGATTCTCTCAGGTAATAAACTAAATTGGCTAAACTGGTTTAGAAAACCAAAGCAGACCTATAGATACTCTGGCATTAAAGCATGCTCTCCCTGAGTCAAGCAATTTAAACACACACACACACACACACACACACACACACACACACACACACACAAGCTAGACTAGTGTTCCCCTAAAAAATGACCATCATAGTCTCAGCAACACGCCACATCCTTTTGGTCCTAGGGTCATACCTAGAAGCACCAATCATGACACTAGAAGGAGCCCTTCAAAATCACCTTGTACAAACCCCTCATTTCAGAGGGGGAAATTTCAGGGATGGAGACGTCACCTGCCCAAGATCATCGAGCGATGGCCAAACTGAGATACCATCACATCTCGCAGCCTGGTGCTCTTTAAATAGTATACAGGGTGTCCCAAAAGTCCTAGTGCAGTGTTAAGCTTTAATAGTGAAAAAAGACTAAGACTTTTGGGACACCTTGTACTAATGCTGGAGCGTGATGCCATCCTCAGGATCATGACACTGGGTTACAGGGAGGGCTTTCGATGACAACACCTTTAACCGAGAATTAATCTAAGTTAAAACCTACTTTGTGCCACTGGATATCAGGCAAAGGTATAACAAATAATCATTGTAGTTTTGTAGTATGTATAATATTTTCAAAATTCTACCAGGGAAGAAACTCATTCCAACACACACTTATCTGAATATACACAGAGGGGCATGCAAACAGAGGATTTAGCCTCAACTGTTTTAAAATTTACTGATAACTTAACACTAACAGAATCCAACTGGAAAAAAAAATCCATCTGATCAATTTTCTTTGTATTTCAGTAAGATCTAAACAATGAATCATATTCCCATCAACACAGCTAAGTACTACGTAAGACAGATTAATTACAAGCAGTAACAATTATATTTTATTTGCTCAAGATAATGTAGCAAGTTTGATTACATATAGACATGCAAATAGGCAGTGTTAAACATTGGAGCCTCAAAATCCAATAATCGTCAAACCCAATAATTGGCCAGTGTCTACAGTATATGAAACATGAATCTGTACCCTTGTGCATTAAAGCTTTATTACTGACATTTTGAAAACTCAATAAAAATTACTTTACTTAAACTGGAAAAATGACAGCATAATGGGATTAAACGAAAACACTTCAATCTACATTTCAGTATTCCTCTGTCCACTTCCTGGATTGAACTAAATTACAGAGATGCTCTAAAGTTTCCCCCACTCACTCATCCCACAGCCAATGTTTCTGCATTTTCAAAATACAAATAAAATCTCATTACTGTGGAACACCACTGCAAAGAAGTGTTCCCTGTAACAGCTGTTTTCAAATCCCAGTGGGTGGCCCAAAGTAACAACGCTTTATTGATCTAGTTTCAGAGAATCTTTACCACAGTAATCCTGAACAATAAGTGGCTTTTGGGGTTCCTATACATGTAAAAATGTCATTAGGAAGAAGAAAACACTGATTTAGGGTTCTCTGACACTGAAGCCAGGATGAGGAAAAGCTAAGTTTCAAGAGAGGTCTATCAAGAAATACCCACTCTTAACTCTTTCGCTCACCTCCCTCAAACATCCCAGTCATCACTAGGAAAAAAAAAAAAACCAAACCAACCCCAAAACAGAAAAAGCTACTCCAACATTCAAACCACCCAGTAAATAGCTAGCATTTGTATAGCACTTGAAGGTTTGCAAAGTGCTTTACAAATATTGTCTCATTTATTCCTCACAATACTAGAGAGAGGTGCTACGATCGCCCCCATTTTACAAATGAGAAATTCAGACACAGAGGTCATATGACTTTCACAGAGCTAGTATGGGAAGCCAGCTTTGACCTTAGATCTTTTTTCCCCCTGTAACATATGCTTTTTTAAACTTCAAGTTTATTTATCTTAGGAGTTAATTTTTTTTTTAAATTGAGTTCTCAATTCTCTCCCTCCCTTCTACTTCTCCCTTACCCACTGTAAAGGCAAGAAATGTCATATCAATTATACATGTGAAATAATGAAAAACATATTTCCATATTAGCCATGTTACAAAAAAAAAAGCAAGAAAAATAAAGTTTAAAAAGTATGCTTCAATCCACATTCAGACTCTATCAGTTCTTTCTCTGGAGGCAGAGAGCATTTTTCATTTTAAGTCCTTTGGAATGGTCTTGAGAACAGCTAAGTCATTCATAGTTGATCATCGTATGATATTGCTGCTACTGTATACGTGTTCTCCTGGCTCTGCTCACTTCACTTTGCATCAGTTCACATAAGTCTTTACAAGTTTTTCTGAAACCATCCTGCTCATCATTGCTTGCAGCACAATAGTTTTTCATCACAGTCCTATACCACAACTTGTTCAGCCATTCCCCAACTGATGCACATCCCCTCAATTTCCAATTCTTTGCCACCACAAAAAAGAACTCCTATAAGTATGTTTGTACATAAATGCCCTTTTTCTTTTATCTCTTTGGAATATAGACCTACTAGTGGTATTCTAGGTCACAGGGCATGTGGTTTTACAGCTTCTGGGGCACAGTTCCAAATTGTTTTCCAGAATGGCTGGATCAGTTCACAACTTCACCATCAGTGCATTAGTGTCAATTTCTCCCCAACCCCTCCAACATCTGTCATTTTCCTTTTTGCCATATTAGCCAATCTGATAAGTGTGAGGTGCTACTTCAGATGATTTAGAGCATTTTTTTACATGACTCTAGCTCTGATTACTTCATTTGAAAACTGCCTGCTACTATCTTTTGACTATTTACCAACTGGGGAATGACTTGTATTCTTATAAATTTGACTCAATTCTCTATATATTTAAGAAATAAGGCCTTTAGGAGCAGCTACGTGGCACAGTGTCTAAGATAGAGCACTGGCCCTGAAGTCAGGAGGACCTGAGTTCAAATCCGGCCTCAGACCAAACACTTGACACTTACTACCTGTGTGACCCTGGGCAAGTCACTTAACCGCAATTGCCTAAAAACACTTAAAAAAAAAAAGGAATGAGGCCTTTATCAGAGAAACTTGCCATAATTTTTTTTCCAGTTTCCTGCTTTCTTTCTAATCTTGGCTACATTGGTTTTGTTTGTGTAAAACTTTTTAAATTTAATGTAATTCAAATTATCCATTTTACTTACTGTGATCCTCTCTATCTCGTTTGGTCATAAATTCTTCCTTTACAAATAAAATTTTCTATTCTCCCCTAATTTGCTTATGATATCACCCTTTATGTCTAAATCATATACCCATTTTGACCTTATCTTGGTGTGAGATGTTGGTCTATATCTAGTTTCTGCGAAACTGCTTTCCAGTTTTCCCAGCAATTTTTGTTAAAGAGTGATTTCTTGTCCCAAATCTTAGATCTTTGAGTTTGTTAACCATCAGATCACTATGGTCATTTTCTACTGTGTACTGTGCACCTAATCTATGCCACTGACCCACCACTCTATTTCTTAGCCAGTACTAGACTGCTTTCATGATTCCCTTGATATTCTTAATGTTTTGTTCTTCCAGATGAATCTTGTTATTATTTTTTCTAGCTCTACAAAATAATTATTTCGAAGTTTGATTGGTAATGCATTAAGTAAATAAATCTAGGTAGGATCATCATTTTTATTATATTGGCTCAGCTAACCCAGGAACAAGGAATACCCCTCCAATGGTTTAGATCTGTCTTTACTTGTGTGAAAAGTGTTTTGTAATTGTATTCGTATAATTCATAGGTTCCCAAAGTGGGTGATACCACCCCCAGGGGGGCACTGGACCAATGGGGGAGGGGGGAAGCTCGCCAGCCTGCAGCAGTAGCCTTGGGTGCAATTGAGGGACCCTGAATAAAAACAGGAGGTGGTGGAAGCATAAGGAAAGAAGGGAAGATAAGAAAATTTTGAAAACCATTTGTACATGTTTCATCTGTTGTGTAACAGAGTTAAAGTCATAGTGATCCCATTGTTTTCCAAACAAACACACAAAATGCAAGTTATAAACCATTAGTGGTCAAGTCTGCCAATGGGTCTTAACAATCAAGTGTTAGCAGGCGGCAGGAATATGCGCATATGATGACTTGTTTACAATATGATACTATACAGTTCCCTTATGCAATATTGCATCATCAAAATTTCAGTGCAAGAAAAAAACTACAAATTTGCAGCAAATTATTAAATTTAAGATGCATCACTTAAAAAATACATATTTTATATTTTTTTAAATGATACAAATTTTTTAAAAAATTAAAGGATTAAAGCAAGCAGATTTCCAGGTGGGCACTGAGTAATCTTTTTTTTTTTAAAGGAGACAGCAGGCCAAAAAAGTTTGGGAACCTCTGACATAATTCCTGGATTTGTCTTGGCAGATAAACTCCCAAGTATTTCATATTGTCTGCAGTTGATCTCATATCCTCTTGACTCCAGGCCAAAGGCTCTATCCACTGTGCTACCCAGCTGATGAAAACAGAAAAGGAACCAAGAACATGGAGGAAAGGAATAGAAAAACCAGGATGATTTTTTTCTCTCACTTTCCCAAGTAGCTTCAGGGAACTTACTGTCTCTAAAGAAGCAGGGTTCAGCTTATCCTTGGACTAAGTGGTCAATCATAACCAATAACCAATGCAGGTATTTTAACAAGTTCCATAATCACAAAACAATTAGTGATCTTCCAAAGAATTCATTAGTCTAGAATTTCAAGAAAACTATTTCTAAGTTATATTTCTACATTTTCTAGATTGGTACCAAGTTACCACAGTCTCGAGTGGAGTGGGTGTAAAAAAAGTGTTGAAACCCCAACTAATACTTTATGTTAATACTCATTAATTCTTTTTTTTGTAAAAGCTTATATAAATTCAGTCTCAAAACACATTAAAATTCAAACACCATCACGGAACCGAATGACCTATGACTAGTACAAATCATATCTGAGGTAATTTTTTCAGTAATTTTATAAATAAATGCCACCACAAGCCTATTAATAGGACAAATGGGATTTTATTAGGGCATCTTTTAGTAACAGGGTCAATCCTTAATTGATGAAGCAAAAAAGCTAACTATGACTAGCGAGATTCTAATCTACTCATATGCAAGAGCCCTAAAGCAAGTTTCCATCTCACTTAATCCCTCTCAATAAATCAACCAACCAACCAACTCACATTTATTAAGCAGCTAATAGGGCATTATGCTAAGCACTAGAGACACGAGTGCAAAACTGAGACAGTCCCTGCCCTCAAGGAACATATGTGCTACCAAGGGAAAACATGCACATCATCACACACAATGCCGGACAGATGAAGGCGGCAAGATGGGAGACACCCTAGCCATCCCCCCAGGGCCCTCCATAACTTGTCTTCAATACTGTCTCCCTGGATAGAATGGCCCAGCTGCTATGGTCCGTGGGGTCACAAAGAGGCACACGTGACTGAACGACTGAACAACAACAATTATGTCCCAACCTTTTACTGGATCCCCTTCACGTCCTAGACGCTCTTGAGAAACAAGAGAGTCGCCATGCTCCAAAGGTGACAGAAAGAAGATGCCCCCACTGCTGACTCTCCCACTTCCCGAAATCTTTTACCTTTTTCAACACCCAACTTAAGTACTACATCTTGCAATACTCCAAGCTCCATGAAGCCTTCCCTAATCTTTCTTTCCCTAACAAAAGAATGTGTCTTCTTAAATTAATGTCCCTCACAGGGATCTGCGCTTTCCTAACACAGATCACATATTAAAGTTATTTGTGTACATCCCTTTCTCCTTATTAAATCACAAACCTTTTGTGGCCATGGACTAGGTTGTTTTTGTATCTTTGCATTCCAAATATCTTTCACATAATTAATGGATGCTCAATCAAACTGAATAATACCAGTGAGCTCCAGGGAAAATTACAACCATGTGTATTCAAAGGTTATTATTATATATATATTTTTGGAGGCAATCTGGGTTCAGTGACTTGCCCAGGGTCGGAGCTGGTAAGAGTCTGAGGCTGGATTTGAATCCAGGTCCTCCTGACTCCAGGGCCCATGCTCTATCCACTATGCCACCTGTCCTATGTTCAAATATTGTTAAATAAAAAAATAATATTATATAAATAAATAAATACTAAGCAAATAATCCAATTTTAATGGCCATAGTTTTTTCCAAGGGGAGACAAATTTTCTTTCTTTGAATGAACTCATTCTGAGTTGAAAAATCCTTTGGGAACTGGAAAAAATGAAATGCTTAGCTTTCTCTTCCAGTAAATGGGGGGAAAAAAAGAGAGAAAAATAACTGACCAGTTAGGTCTACAAGCTTAAGTTTCTCATGCTGAGCTATCAGAAACTAATTTTTGTTTTATTTTTAACAAGTATAAGTCAATAGCTAAAATTTAAAATACAGAAATGCTTATATTGCTAATGTTACATAAATATACTCAAGAAAATATACAGTAATTCTGATGTTAGATTTAACCATTTACATATATTGTTTTTGTAGTTATTGTCTTCCCAATGAAATACGGCAAAAATATCCTCCCAACAGCCATGATAAACCTGTTACACTGGAATTGTCCTACCCCCTAATGACTTCACAAGTGCAATATCCACTTCAATTGGCTTTAGTAAACAAAATAAAAAGAACTTAATTTTAAAATTTGTTCAACCTAGCAGCGAGCCCTGGGGCAAAACTGATCTGGCTATTGACTGGAGGTGATACTCAGCATTCTGCCCGCCCATCCCCACCTTGACCACTAGGCAGGACTAGAGCCTTGCCCTCTGCCCTACCTCCATGTGGTCTTTATGGTTACTCTACACTGGCTTCCAGGTTAAACCTCCCTCCCTGACTGTCTCACAGTTTTCACAGCTTGCCGGCATTCTCCTCACACTTGGGGACTTGGACTTAGATGCTAACATGTCCTCAAGTAGCTTCCCATTCATCCACCTCCCACATTCTCCTGATCTGCACCGCTACTCCACTGAAGTGACTCACCAAGATGGTGACACCCTTCAGCACGTGGCCCCCAACAAGTGCTCTAGCTCCACTTTCCATAATTCTGCTATTCCTCTGACCATAGCTCCCTATCATCCTATGGTTCCCTGGGGCCTCACTCCCTTTAGATCTGTTCTCTGCCCTCACCACACCCATCCAGGTTCATTCTCATTCATTCTCCTCCCTTCAATATCTGAGCCCAGTACTCACCCAGTTCAACTAGATACTGTCTCACACCCTTGCATTCCCTGTATTCTCACCATTTTGCTGCTCGTTCCTTTCCAAATCCCAGGCTTGGACTATTCCCGTCATCTGCCTTCTCAGCTGCTACACACAGGCTGCTGAATGCAGATGGAGGAAGTTGCACAACCATGATGACTAGGTCTACTAGAAATTTGTTAAGACATCTCAATTGGACCCTGGTTGCTGCATGCCAGGCCTTTACTCTTTCCTGATTGCCTCTACCCTACTTCCAAACCTTCTCTTCTTTCAGGCCATCCCTCTTAGCAGAGGACCAAATACCCTAATGGAAGAAACTGAGGCTGCTTGTCACCTGTTCCCTCTTCACCGTTCAAATGCCCCTGGCCTCGGCCTCCCACGCAACCCCATTAGACAAGGCAGTCCACCCCTCCACTTGGGTCCTTGCTCCCCTTCCTCTCTTCTCCCCCTGGGGGACTGCCCTGTTGATCCTCCTTTCTCTCCCCAATTTCCCTTCCTCGACCTTCCCTACTACTTTATAATGTACCCAGACTTTGCCATGCTTAAAAAAACTCCCCCTGATCCAACTCTCCACTTGCAGCTCTTCTCCCTATCAACAGGGAACTTGAACTCCTGGAAAAAGCTGTCCATCACAGTCGCCTCCAGTGCTGCAGCTTGACCCCTAGCACCCTGACTTCTGACCTCATCCCTCAACTGAAACTGCTCTCCAAGGTGACCACTGTTCTGTTAGCCAAATCTGAGGGCCTTCTGTCGGAGCTTCTCTCTCCTGACCTGGCTATAACACTTAACATTGCTGACCCCACTCCACCCTCACCTTCTAGGTACTCTACTCTCGGGGTTCTAATGACACTACTTTCTCCTAGTTCTCTTATCTGTTTAACTAATCCTCAAGTCTTCCGGGCAGGATCCATCGTCCTTTTCCCACACTCTATATGTGGGTGGGGGCAGTTAGGTGGTGCAGTGGATAGAGTGCTGGGCTTGGAGTCAAGAAGACCTGAGTTCAAATTTGTCTTACTAGCTTATGTGACCCTTAGCAAACCCTCTTTGCCTCAGTTTCCTCATCTGTCAAATGAGTTGGGAAAGGAAAATGCAAACCACTCCAGTATCTTTGCCAAGAAAACTTGAAATGGGGCCATAAAGCATCAGACATGACCGGAAAAAAAAAACTGAACATACATGGTTGTGCCCCAGTGTTCTTTCCAGAATCATCTTTTCTCCAAAGTCTTAACTCCATGATCTCATCAGTTCCCATTGATTCAACTATCACCTCTATGCAGGCCAACTTTGAGGTCTCTGTCTACTCCCCATCCCTCCTGAAGCCTTCTCCCACGTATCATTTCCTATCAAATATCTCCAACTAGATGTCCCACATTGTTGTTCAGTTGTTTCAGTCGTGTCCAATTTTTTGTGACTCCATTTGGGGTTTTCTTGGCACAGACTTGCTACTGGCTTCTCCAGCTCCTTTGACAGATGAAGAAACTGAGGCAAAGAGGGTTAAGTGACTTGCCCAGGGTCACATAGCTAGTAAGTGTTTGAATCTGGATTTGAATTCAGGGCTTCCTGACTCCAAACCTAGCACTTTACCTAGCTGCCTTAGATATCTCATAGGTACCTCCAATTCAGCATGTCCAAAACAAAACTCATGATCTTTCCCCTCAAAATTCTTTCACCTTCCTAACTTCCCTATTTCTGTAGAGGGCACCACCATTTTCCAGTCACCCAGATTTGTACCCTGATGGTCACTTTTTTTTAAACCATTTTTCTCTCTCCTCACATCCATCTCCCTCTTTCTACCCCCATGGCTACCATTCCACTTCAGGTCCTCCTCACCTCTCTCCTGAACGACTGCAATAGTCTCTGCATCTCAAGCCTCCTCCCAACTCCAATTCAACCTCCACACAGCTGACAAAATGCTATTCCTCAGGCTCAGGGCTGACCATGTCACACCCCTGCCCAAGAGGCCCCTGGGTCCCAAAGCCTCCAGAATGAAATGCAAACTTGTCTGTTGGGCTCTAAAGCTTTTCCAGCCTGGCCGCAGCCTCACCAGCTGAGCTCACTGCTCATCGCTCCCCATCATGTACTCCTCCACAGTCTAAACACACTGTCTTCTGGCTGCTCCATGCATGCTCCTTTGCCGTTCCATTCTCCATCTCCACCCCTTGCCCAGACTTTCTACACCCCACGCCTAGAACACCTCTCACCTCCATGTCCCAGGATCCCGAGCTCACTTCAAAGCACACATGCCATTCTCCCCAGCAGAACAGATCCTTGAGGGCAGGGCCTGTTTCACTTTCTCTTTTGTATCCCTAGCA
The DNA here is from genome assembly GCF_003287225.1 of Phascolarctos cinereus. NCBI lineage: Eukaryota > Metazoa > Chordata > Mammalia > Diprotodontia > Phascolarctidae > Phascolarctos > Phascolarctos cinereus. The sequence continues at coordinate 30,571,054 of NW_027555958.1, forward strand.
CCTAGCAGAGTGTTAGGCACACAGCAGGTATCTGATAAATATTGGTTAAACAGAACCATTGAAAATAACCAAAATCATTTATTTTTGGATATGACCAAAAAAAAAATCAGGTGGCCACCAAACCCTCTGGGCTCTGCTGGGAGTGTCCAACTCACACTGCCCAGAACTGCATCTCCCTAGCATGACTGAGCCATTTCTAAACCATACTGCCAGAGTTCTGGTCATCAGCCTCCACTCCCAGAACTTGGGACTCTGCCTCTGAGACCACCGTGGGCTCCAGGAGGAGAGCTTTCGCCTCACCTTGCCTTCTTGTACTTGGATCCCCACCACTAAGCCCAAGGCCTGGCATAGAGTAGGCACTCAGTAAATGCTTTGTCATTCAAAATGTCATAGATGTGCTAAAAAAGAAATTGCAGTCTCTGATTAAACACTGATGACTTATATCAAACAAATTTATATCAAGCTACAGAATACCTCTGTAGGAAAAAAAGTTATTATGTCTTCCTGACACTCACTGAAGTTTTGAATTAAATAAAATCCATCCTCTTGTAGCACTTGCTTCATCGGTAACATTTGCTCTAGCTCTGTCTTCACTGTTTCTCTTCCCTTGGGTCCCTGGCTCCCATCTGAGCATCTTCTGATGCCACAGCCTCCACATTAACTCTCAGGATTCCTACGCCCAGAGCCCCTCTTTCTAGCAGTATTTTCCCAAGTGCCACAATGTTATACTATATATAAAATTACTAAGAGGACTCTCCATGCATTTGAATAGAATTTGCACATATTTACATAGATGTGTCATCTATTTTCAAACTAAAATTGGGTACCCTGAAGGTAGCCATTCTTTCTTTTTTCCTTCTCTATTAATCTCTCAAGCCCTACTCTAATGACCCAGATTCCTTACATGGCATAAAGGCACAATGGGGAAAAGGTCCAAAGTATTTCTTAGCAACATTTAGGTAGACTAAATTAAAGTGCCTCTTAGCAAGAACTGAGAGACCCAGGGGCATCAGATCAAACAAAGTCTTTGTCAGGCCATCAATAGCCCCAGGTGTCAGGAGATACAACATTTTCCCTTAATAAGATATCACACCTTCATCTAACTTCCCTGGCCTTTCAAGAGTCAACAATTAAGACAAATAAAAACAGAAGCTCACGCTAATATACAACTGTGCTTATGTAATAACCATGGTCCTGACATGGTCCCTAGCCATTCAAAATAGTAGTGATCATTTTTTTTAAAGTCCAGCTAATCACTCTAACATAATGACAGACCCTTTCATGAGTTTAACTAAAAGGAAAAGGAGCATCCAGAAGATTCCCCAGAAGATTCAAAATCAAGAACTGTTCTATATAAAATATTAATGTATCAGATACACCTTTCCAAAAAAAATACAAAGGTCGGCTTGTTATCAGAGTTACTCAATATCTGAAGGCCAAATTTAACATTTAGCAGAAGATTTCATTAGAATAACAGTTTGAAGAATTTCTAAGAATGTTTAGCTAGGCAAGATAGCAGTTGCCTCTTAGCAACAGTAAGTGATACAGAGACAATTTCAACAGATGACTAACTATAGCTCACAAGAAATATGCTGTCACATTAGTCAAGAACCTGGGGAGAAAACAATCATTTATGTAAAATAAGCCATGCACTGACTTTCCAAATAACAATAATGCTTTAATTTGGGATTAGTCTCACTGCTGTTAATTTCCCTTACACAAAAAAGCTTAGTGTTTAATTTTTCAGTATTTAAAAAGAAGTGTAGATTTTGTTATTCATGACATATTTGTATAGCCTGTACTTTTTATCCCCAGAGACAAGAAGGCGGATGAAAAAACACAGCTGAATTTAAATCACGTCCAGCACTGAGTAGAATTTCCCCCCTTTTCTTAACCCAACAAGTAACAAGATTTCTTCAGAATGAGAAAATGATGAGAAAATAACTGTGACTGAGAGCCAAGAAACCTCCCATTTTTCACTCATCTATAACACATGACTGCGATCGACATGGCCGCCCCCACCATCCACTCCATCTGGTAATATGACCTATCCAGAGTCATGTCTTACCTTCATTATAGGGCACCGGGTTACCAAGCTTTCCTCCAACTTCATCAGCAGATTGCAAAACTTCTAAATCCATCAATATAACCACTTTCCTACAAGGGCAAACGAATACAAAGTCAGAATCAATAGAAGAAGAAGGATATGCAAACCTAAGACCTCAAGCTATCACGCAGGCTGCTTCATAAACACTTAATCTCTACTGACTATTCTGATAATGACTTTCTCAGCATTAGCAACTTTTGAAATGGTCAAATAACTTGGGAGATAAGTTATTTTAACAATTCGCACACTGAATATTTCCCTAATTTTTTCACTGCATACTTTGTTCCACGGGCACATTTTTCCCCCTCATAACGTAACCTTTCCTTCCACCTCTAAAACTATTCAAATGCACTGTGAGCACCAATTCAAAGGGGGCAAATGACACAAGACCAAAGAACTTCCAGCAGTAATGCCCAACCTGTGGTCCACTGACCCCTTAGGAGCTCCACTGTTATTACAAAGGGTCTATACACACACACATACACACACACACACACACACACACACAACACACACACACACACTCTCTCTTCCCCAAGCAGGATGATTCTGATCTTTATTTAGCACAAACAACATGCAGTGTGACTCATTATAATAAACATGCTTTCCATAGACCGAATGTGTCACACATACATACATTATTTTTCAAATGTATAGATCCTTTGGCTAATAAAAAAAAAATTCATTTCACATCATTGGTAAATGCATAGCAACCATGTTATCATTTATTTTTTCAATCAAATGGATACAAATAATAAAAACTACTAGCATTTAGAGGTCCATGAAACTTTTTGATGCTAAATAAAAAAGTCCTCATGAAAAAAAGGTAGGAACTACAGGAGTAGAGTATTAAACAGCTCTGGCACAAAGATTTCATTTTCAATAGTATCTCTGTATAACTAACTGACATGGCATTTAGATTTTCAGTGAACATTTGATTTACACCAATAGCTGTGAAAACGCAATAAGAGAAATAATAAAAGTAGGCATTCATAAATTGTTTTTAAGGCCATGAAGCATTTGAATCAATAACTCCATGAAATAAACGGTACAAGTATTATATCCCCATTTGACAGATGAGGTAAAGAGGTTAATGATTTACTCAACATCCCGAAACTATGAAATAAGGGGACATCCAACAGAACTTAGGTCTTCTGACTTTCAGTCCAAGGTTCTTTCTAACATACGATGCTGCCTTTCTCAAAACTTTTTAAGTGTTCAATGGCAAAATCAAACAAATGAAGATACAGTGGACCCTCCAAGAAAGTCCAAGTCTACTTCCCCAAAACTACAACTATTACTCTATATAAAAGAACCTTTAGTCAGTGAACCAAAATGTGACATTGCATTCTAGAACAGGAAGCCAAGGTTTCCCTCAGAAAAAGGAAAGCAAGGACAGGACTTCAAAAATGGCTGCACTCCAAAGCTTTAGGTAATTAAAACACTTTCTGAAATAAATTCTAGCATGTTTACCCATGTTCCTTGGTTAGAGGATTGAAAATTTTCAAAAATAAACAAAGGATTAGTCAACTAATTGGACCTTTGCTTCTCAGGAAACTAGGAGTAGAGGGTAAGGAGAACATTTCTCAAAAAGAACTAATAGAGATCTTCTCTCAGTTTGCCTCAATTTAGCATCCTGCTTTCAGTCCCAGAGCATGAAGTTTTTGTCACCTAAAACACAAGTGAACAGGTATGAAATCCAAGTTGATCACTAGTCATAGCTATCATTAATCTCGCCCCAAAATGCTGCAAGGTCTCTAGACTGCCTTGCTGCCTTTCAGTTGGCCTCTCCCAGTCAGTCTGTTTTTACTGGAGGAACACAGAACTCAGAGATGGAGCCTGGCCTCGGAGGTGGGAAGGCCTGGGGGGCTTCCCAAGTCCTACCTCCAACACATAGTAGTTATGTGTTCACAGGCAAGACTCCTCACCTTGAAAGGCCTTAGACTATCCTCTCCAACTGTAAGCCATCAATGAGATACCAAAATACCATCGGTGGAGAGTTCTCCCTAGAAAAATTTGTCAATTGCTGTGAATTAGAAGTAAAGAATCACAGACCTTGGAGAAATTAGAAGTCATGTCCCCCCTTCCTTTTGCAAGTAGAAGAGAAGCTGTGATAGACCAAGGTTAAAGGGTCAAGCCCACAGCCAGGAAGAACCAGCAAAGTGAACATCAGTACAATGTGAACTCTTGGAGAGGAGGGGCAGTTCCTGATCCCTAGCTCGCACTCTATAAAAGCTGACTGAATGGAACTCCAGGTTTGAAGAGATCTGGGACTCACGGGGAGGTTTCCCTCATGGTCTGGGCTCCAGAGACCTGAAGGTCTCCTGAACATCAGATGGTAGCATGAGATACTGTGGTGTGGTAGGGAAGACCACCCACTTGGTAATCAGAATCTTTGGGTTGAAGAGCTGGCTTGACCACCAACTGTCACTAAAACTTTAACAAATGCCCTCCTCTCTCTGCTCAAGCCTATAAATAAGGCCGATGATGCCTGTTTGGATGAATCCAAAGGGCAAACTAAATCAGAAGCCCGCACTGCACCATGGCCACAAATCACTGCGCAGACACAGGCGTGCTCCGTCATGGAAGACAAGTAGCGTGTGTACAGTTAACAAGAGGTGAAAATCACAAAAAATGGCATTAATTTTCCACCTAAAAACTTACTTTTCTCTCAAGTGAAAGTAAAAATGAGCAGTCACAGGCAAGTCTTAATCAGAAATAAGTTTTTAGTAATATGTGATAATTAATTCTGAAATATTCTGAAAGTACCACTTAGGCATGTTCTTCTATTCCTCACCCTCTTAATTCCCATGAAACCTAAGCTCAGAAGGAAAGATTATTAAGACACTGAATGTAGCTAAATGCAGCCCTCATTTATTTAAGATAAAATACCATTTACTACTCAATTCAAACATTAAAGCAGAACCTAATATGTTAGAGGCACTGGGAACAGAAAGACAAATACTAAACATTTCCTACCCTCAAAGAGCTAACATTCTAGAGCTGGGGTAGGGGATAACATGGACTCTTCAAAATACGGCACAAGAAATCTACCATAGGGCAGCTAGGTGGCGCAGTGGATAGAGTACCAACCTTGGATTCAGAAGAACTGGAGTTCAAATCTGGCCTCAGACATATAACACTTAGTAGCTGTGTGACCCTGGGCAAGTCACTTAACCCCATTGCCTAGTCGCCCCTCTCCCCACCAAAAAAAGACATCTACTGTAGGCAAAGAACCAAGATTCAATGGGGCAGCCAGACAGAGCTCTGGCCTTGGAGTCAGGAGGACCTGAGTTCAAATCCAGCCTCAGACATTTGACACTTACTAGCTGTGTGACCCTGGGCAAGTTACTTAACCTTGACTGCCTCACCAAAAAAGCAAAAAACAAAAAAACAAAAAAAACCCCTAGGATTCAAATTGTCCCCGTAACTTCCTACCTGTGTGGTCTTGGACAGATCACTTAACCTCGCTGGGTCCTAGTTACCTCATCTGTAAAACAAGGGAGCTAGAAGGTACTTCAGAGGCCTCCAAAGAAGGCATGGGAGGATCCCTGAAGGGCCACCCCTCAGGTACCTTCCAGGTCTTTAGCTATGGGCCTCTAAACACAAGTACAAACAAAAAAAATTTCAAGAGGGGAAATAATAACTGGGGGGGGGGATTCATAGAATTTAAGAGTAGGAAGTAGCTATCCAGTCTAACCCATACACAAAAAGATTCTCTACTATAAGATCTGACAAATGGTCATCTAAGAAGGAAGGCCCTGGTAAGGCAATGGTACTTGAAATGAGTCTTTACATTGAGGCCTATATGAAAATCTGGCTCTACTTCTTAAAACTCTAGGTCTTTCATTTAAAAGCTCCAGTGAGAAGTAAGTATACAAAAGGGAGTCAAAGTGATAAAGGGGTCCCCCCCTCTGCTACCAAAAAGGCACAGAAAACCAGCTGGGATGTGTCTTGGTTAGTGCTACTAGGTAACGAGCACGGGCAAGGCCTGAACCAGTGCTGTTACTATTACTTAGTAAGGCCTTGATTCCTGCTGCCTAAGCGCTGTCAATTTTACAGGCCTAGAACTAGGCACATGTGCTCATTTCTACAAATTAACATCCCCACTCGATGAGACAGGAAAGGAAAAAAAGATAAAAACCACTGACCTTCCAAATTTCAGGACATTAACAATGAAGCGGTTAACCCGGCAAATGCAATTGCTTGCCAAGCGCTCTTCCTCCACCAGGCCATTCAGCTGGGTTGCCAACATGAAAGCTGAAAAGTGAAAGAGATTTAATCTCCACAACACGTCGAGCTGGCCTCCTCACACTTCGGTCCAAAGAATACGAATGCCGATCATGTTTGGGGCAAAAGTCCTATACCAGTGCAACAGGGAGCAAGGGCAATAGAAACAGATGTTTTCTGGAATTAAGGCAAATCACAGATTCCCTTCCCCAATTTCCCTACTCTACAAAATGATTACAGCACAGTCATTTGCCAGTAGCAAAAATGCACTGCTACATTTGTATACTACTTTATCTCCACGTGCCCAAATTCACCTTTCCTCACCATTCCAGTTTCATGACAGAAAACCAAACCAAATCAAAAAACCCCTTAGGAGTCTCTCACATTGTGGAACATGTGCTTGCTAACTCTAGCAACAAATTCCCCAGACCAAGTCTTTCTCTCTTTTTAAGCTCCCAACACAGAAATAACATTCAAGAGAGGCAGGTACAGGACAACTAACCCATCACATTCACTTAAAGTCAATATCATCCTCAGGGAAATTAATCACACAGAAAACATACAGAGCCAGTTAGAGAAAATTAATTAAGCCAAGTGGCAGCTTTCCACTTGGACTGTTCTATTGTTAAAATGCTCTGCCAGCTGCAATTCTGTCGGAATTATACTGCCAACCTCCTGTACGCCTTAAAATAAGGCACTTGAATGTCATAAAATAGTGGGTTTCAAGGTGGGGGGGAGGGGGGCGGCACTTCTGTCACTTAAACACAATCAAATTCTGAATCCTCCACACCGTACTCACAGGATACGGTATTCACTCCATCACTCATGAGCATTCGATAACGGGGCGCAGAATTTCCCGTCGCAATTGGCCGGATGCTCTAGGATAGACAATTTGAGTTATTAGCCTGCCTGCTTACAGACTCTCCTGAGACACCTCAAGAGAGTGGCAGGAGAGTAAATCTGACATCAGTACAACACGGGACAAAAACGTTTGCCCACTCCCCTGGATACCTAAAAATAAGTGAAAAGAAACTGGAGTGAAGCATTTCTCCTTCACTCCCTGCCAAGATCTTTGTTCCTTCCCTTCCCCTAAATCAAACCCAATCCAGAACCAAATCAATAAGCGAGTGTTAGCTGAGGACGTGCTGCCAGGGGAGAACGGAAGTGAAGGAAAGCCTCAGGGCAACACACCTTGTGCCAAAGTCACACGTCAGCTCTGGCCAAAGCTGCAAAGGCCCAAAGCTGCCACAAACTCACCTCCCGCTACTGCCCCCGCCTCCCCATAAACATCGATTCGAGCACCTTATACAAATGTAGCTCTAATTTCATTTGCATTGATAAGTTAGAAAGATGCCGGGTTATGTATCTGGATACTTACAATGACTTGGAGTATGGGTTTTATAGTAGTATCTCCTTGTTGCATTATGAGCTGAGAAAGAGACAAAGATAATTCCAGTTATAAACTGAACTGATGCTGTGAAGGTTTTTCTGCATGAACATAAAAATTAGTAGTAGTTTGGGCCTCAGAGAATTTGGGAAGGGCTCGTTAAAAGGGAAGGGCACTCAATTCTCAGAAAAGCTTTGTGTTTAAAATCAACCTGGGTCTTGTCACCTTGGACAACACCCCTTCCCCCTACACATACACCCCCAGATTACCACATGAGGCTCAAATTAAGTTGAAGCAGCAAAAGACTCATTCTGCTTTCTCTCAAAACATGCAGAACATAGACGTACACCACAAAAGGTGGCTCTTTGTATTCAAAGACAATAACACTATTAACAATGTAGCTTTATGTCACCTCTCGCTTTTGAGATAGGTAATTAGCATTCCATGCCACAGTGGCTAGCTACATGCATAATCTCTTTTGCTATCATAGGAGCTCTGGCCTACAGATTGTGATCTGCATGTTTTGGCTCCAAATCATAACTAAGTGCTTCTGATTGACAATCAAGGTTGAAACTGGACAGATGGTAAGGATGAAATATAGGCATATTTACATTTCAAATTCACTAGGAAAGCTCTAAGAGAATTCCATGTGAATCTCATGTTAAAGTGATGAATCATCCCTACTTTACTTCAGAACATATCTAGTTCACTTAAAGCCAACTATACCTGCATGCCCAAGTGTCAAAAATGGCAGCCAGTCAACTATAATCATTTCTCAATTCTCACAATCAGTGTTTCAATCTGAATTGGAAGAGCGCACTTTTCTCTCAATATCCCTACCCCTTTCTACTGCCTCTCCTCCACAGCTCCAACCCTCTCCTGGTACACTATTCCAACATACACACACACACACACACACACACACACACACACACACACACACACACAGTCCCAACCCCTTTCAGACCCTCTCCACATATACAAGATTCCCATCCCAACACAATTACTACCCCCTCATGACTATACTACACTCGTATACACAAAACACCAATAGTTCCCAACCCTCAGGGTCAAAATCCTAGAAAGAAAGCAAGAACAAAACTGACCTCAGACTAGGCCTGCACAACCTGTGGCCCACCAAAGGATTTCAGGCGGCCCTTGAAAAATGTGGAGGAAAACATCTTTTGTATGTAGGGGAAATCCTTTGGCGGGTCGAAGGTTGTACAGGCCTGCCTTAAACAATGACCATGAATGCACAGCATCTCAAAGCAAAAAGGTGAATTTGACCTTGCCGACATCACAAACTTGTTAGGATGTCAACCAGTATTTGAATATGCCTCTGAAAGAATGTACTTTATTTAAAAACTCTTGGTTGTGGAAAGGGAACAGAGCAACAACTTGTAATTAAAAACATAACCAATCAATTAACAAGCACTTATTAGCACTGACAATGCTCTAGACACTGGGAGCTGGGGACACAAAGACAATTATGAAACAATCTCTGTCCTCAAGGATCTTCCATTCCAACTGAAAGAGACAACAAGAACATGGACAGCCATACAAACCAATCTGGGGGAAGCTCAGGGACAGGGTAAGGCTCCATGTGCGCGGTGCTTGAGCTGAGCCTCAAAGATAACGAGGGTTTCTAAAGAAAGCAGCGAATGTCAACAACAATCTGTGGCGAGACCGGAGCTCATGAAAGAGAAGCATGTGTTATAAGGCTGAGGCCGGGGTGCAAAAGGCTTCAAACACCAAAAAGAGATTACATTTTATCCTAGAGGTCTGTGGGAGCCCCGAGGTAATAGGTCTGTCTATAGAGGAGAATGAGACCTGCACTTAAACAAAACCACTTTGGTGGAGTGGAGTGGAGTGGAAAGACTTGAGGCAGGGAGACTAATACAGAAGCAAGACAAGAGTCTTGTTCGTGGCAGGGAGTGAGATGTAAGAAGGCTGGAAAGGCAGGTGGGCTGCTCTGAAGGCCAAACAGAGCATTTTGTATTTGATGCTGGAGCTCACAGGAAGCCACTGGAGTTTACTGAGTGACGGGCTGACATGATCACCTGTGCTTTAGGAAAATCACTTTAGTGGGTGAATGGAGGATGGATTGGGGAGAAAACAGAGGCCAACAGAACTACCAGCATGCCATTGCAGTAATAGAAGGGTGAAGTGAGGAGAGCCTGCACAAGAGTGGTGGCTCACGGCTGGATCAGCAATGAGGCCTATCTGGAGGTGTTGCAAAGATGCTGCAAAAGGTAAAATCAGCGACAGCTTAGATGGGGGCAAGCGAGGGGAGAGGGAGAGATAGTGAGGCACCCAGAGGTGATAGGAGCCTCGTACCTGTGTGAGCAGAAAAGTCACATTTGAAAGATGTTGTGGAGATAAAAACAAGAAAACCAAGCAACTCACTGAGCACACGTGAGGAGCTGCAAACTTGAGTGACTAGAACAGGTGGTGCCTTTGACAGAACGTGGATCAGGGCAGAGTGGAGCTAGCAGGGACCTCCTGAGCTTACAATGCAGTAAGATGGTGAGCCTCAGGAGTGGGGAGCCACCAGCTGGCCTAAGGAGGGGAAAACCAGCCCAAGTCAGAAATGGAACAGGTCAAAGCTCTCATGATGATCTGAGTGGGATCAGGCCCATGAGTAGCCCCTGCACGTCCAGCCTAGACAAGACAGAGAACTTTTTTCAAACTTAAAAAAAAAAAAAGGAGCAAAACCAGACACAGGGAAGTTCAGAAGAGGCATGGATTTGAGGGGGAAAACAAGTCCTCTTTTGGACATGTTGAATTTTAGATGCCTATTCAATATCCAGCTAAGGCACCACCAGCAGGCAACTGGTGACGTGGAACCAGACACCAGGAGAGAGACTTGGGCTAGATATACAGGATCTGGGAGTCATGGGACAGAGAGAATTAAACCCTTGGGAGCTGCTGAGGTCACAAAAGATTTCTCCTAATTTGAGGAACTCCAGGAACCAGAGGGACAAAAGCATGATGGAGAACATGCATTTGAAGATTAATGGGAACAGAAACGGACTAGAGTTACACAGAAAGCTACAGCTACTTACAGTAATAGACACAAGGAAATCACAAGCCTGGCTCTGAGGCATAATATGGTTATAATGAGGGACTTCAACCATGCAGACATCTTTCGAAAGTTCTCTTCGCCCAAAACAGAGCAACTAGAAATTACCTGACCTGTCTTAATAACTTCTTCCTTCAAAAAAGCAAAGGAATCAATGAAGAAAACTTGTTTCCAAGGTATAAATGACCATTCTGGCTTAGAACTTGTGACAGACAAGAAGTTAAATGGTCTAGTATGTCATATACCCTGGATTGTGGGAGAGCAGATTTCAAAGCATTCTGAGAAAGAACAGGATGCCCAGAAAGAGTCTACAAAGACCCCTTCTAGGTCTTTATCTGTGATCCATGAAAATCATCAACTATGATTACTTAAGAGCCAAAACAAGAAGTGATGGTGAAAAACCAGAGTGGCTTCATCAAAAACAGGTGCTACCAACTAACATTAAGTCCTTCTTTTAACCTATTTTTCCCTAAAACATCCGACAAAGTCTGTTATGCTCTTCTTGCAGAAAATGTGGAGAGATGTGGACTATGGATTCTCACACAATGGGGTGAATTGGAAACAGGTTGAATGGGTGGGCCCAAAGAGTAGTCATTAATGGCTCTATGTCAGGCACGCCAGTGGAGTGCCCCAGAGATCTGTGCTTAAGCCTGTGAACATCCTTATCAATCACAAGAAAAGGCACAGATGGGCACACTCATCAAATCTACACATGACATAAAGCTGGGAGGGCATGGATAAACATTCTGCTGAATCAAAGAAGGTGCAATTTAACAGGGATGAATGAAGTCTTACAGTTGAGTTTTAAAAGATCAACTTGACAAGTACAAGATGGGGGAAGAAGCAACAATAGACAGCAGGTCATCGGGAAAAAAAGTTAAACTGAATTGACTGTAAGCTCGATATGCATCAAGAGGGTGTTATGAAAGTTTTAAAAAAGCTGACACACCACCTTAGACTGAATCAAGAGAAGCACAACAGGGGGCAGCTAGGTGGCGCAGTGGATAGAGCTCCAGCCCTGAAATCAGGAAGACCCGAGTTTAAACTGTGCCTCTGACACTTAACACTAACTGTATGACCCTGGGCAAGTCACTTAACCCCAACTGCCTCACCAAAAAGAAAAAAAAGAGAGAGAAGCACATATTATTCAGCACTGGAGGGCTGATAATCTCACAGCACTCTGCCTAGTGCAGACCATATCTGGAAAATGAAGCATTTTGGAGCTACATTTTTGTTAGGATCTTAATGAATTTAAGAGCATCCATCCAGAAGAAAACAACCAGAATGGTGAACTCAGTCAATAAGCATTTATTAAAGGCTTAAGGTGTGGCAGGCACTGTGCTAAGTGCTGAGGATGTGAAGGCAAAAAACAGCCCCTGACCTGAGGGAGCTTACATTCTGACAGGGGAGACAACATGTAAATAACCAGACATATACAGAGGAGGGGGCATAGGACGGAAGGGGATAAGCATTTATATAGCACTTACTATATACCAGGCACTGTGCTAAGTGCCTTACAAATTATTAGCACAGTAGGCAGAATCTGAGAGAAAGCACTAGCAGGAAAGGCTCGCAGACGTTGAAATTTGAGTCTTTAAGGGAATCCAGGGAAACCAGAGCATTTCAGACAGGGGAAAGCCTATACAAAGGCACAAAGAGGGGGGAGGGAGCATCGTGTTTGGGGGAAAACCAAGTAAGACGGTGTAGCTTGATGGGGAAGGGGGTGGGGGTGGGGACAGAGTGGACAGCTAAGCATAAGACTGCAAAAGCGGGAAGAGGCCGGAGCAGAAGTAACTTCAAATGCCCAGCGATCCGGGATCCCCCGGAGCACCGGAGCGCCCCGCTCAGACTCGGCCTCTGGAAAAGCCTCTTGAGCCCCAGGATCATGCCCAGAATCACGCCCAGAAACCTGGGCTGCAGCAGACTCAGGACGGGGCCCGTGCAGCTCCAAACGCCCGCTTGGGCATGTCGTGACAAGCACGCCCGGGCAGCGCTCGGCCCCTTGGTCAAAGACGCGAGCCGGGGCAGCGAGGACGAGGGAGAGAGTCACCGGAGCCCGGCCCGGGCGGCTGTTCTGGGGTGCTGGGCTCCCCCGAAAAGCGCCACAACCACTTGTTGGGAGGTTCTGGCTGGTCCCCGACGTCCCGTCCGACTCGCCCTCCCCCCCGGACGCCTCAGAGCGCCCTCCCAACGACCCCGAGGCCCCTTCTTTTAGAATCACCCCAGCAGCGCTCGGGGATCCCCCCAACTCCGACCCCACCCCCATCCTGCGGCCCGCGCCTCCTCAGGGTCCCGCCAACGCAACGACGGCCCCTCCGACCCCGGCTCCTCCCCCTGCCGCCGGTCCCGCGCCCCCCCCACCTCAATGGCCCCCTCGCTCAGGCGTCCGCTCATGGCCTCCCGCTGTGCTGGCCGCCCCGCTTCCGGCGGCTCCGCTCTCTCAGGTCCCGGGTGTTCGAGCGCCGTCCGCCGAGACGGGAGAGTCCGGGGTTGGGGGGGGGGGTGTCTCTCCCGCGCGCTCAAACTTGATTGGCCCGGCCCGACCGTGGCGCGCGTCGCTCTCGCACTCCGGACGCGGGCGGCGTGGGGGCGGGCTCAGAGCGCCGAGCTGCCATCCCCATTGGCCAAGGCTCCCCGAGCGCGGGGAGGACGTGAAGCCTCGCCCACCGGCGTCCGGCCGGCGTGCGCAGCGTCCGGGGTGGGGGTGCGGAGAGCGCGGCCGGCGCGGGGCTCGAGCCAGCGGAGCCAGGCCCACGCGGGGAGGAGCCACGAGCGACGGGGAGGCCGGCCCGGAGGTCTGCCGCGGTCCCCGCACCCATGCACCCGGCCTGTCGAGGTGAGAGCAGGTTAGGGCCGGACGGCGAGGTAGCAGATGGAGCCAGCCCGGGGCGGAATCTCTTCTAGCCTCAGTTTTCCTGGCTGTAAAATGAAAGGAAGGAAGCATTTATTGAGTGCCTACTATATGCCTCCTGGGGGCTACGCGCTTTGCAGTCATGCTCTCCTTGGGTCCTCACAACCACCTTGGGAGGCAGGTGCTGTTATAATCCCCGCTTTACAGCTGGGGAAACTGAGGCAGGCGGCGGTTCAGGGACTTGCCCTGGGTCACACAGCTAGTAAATGTCAGAGGCTGGATTTGAATTCATGTCTTTACAGCTCCAGGCCCAGAGCTCTGCCCCCTTCCCATTCTAGCTGCAGTGGGGGTGAAGATACCTTTTTGAACTTAATTCTCTTTGGGGGAGAATCAGATGAACCCAGGGTGTGATGCGTTTTAACCTTAAAGGGCCACTATTAATATTACTAGCCCTGGGTCCTAGAGGTGTTAACTTGGATTTCAGGGGCAGCCTTAGTGGGAAGGGAATCACTAAGGCAGTCACTCCACAAATATCTATTAAGTTGAGAGCTAGGTGCCCTCCAGGTGCTGGAAATGGATGATAAACGTTTATTAAGCGCCTACTGTGTGTCAGGCACTGTGCCAAACGCTGGGGATACAAAAAGAAACCAAAGAGCAGCCCCTGCCCTCAAGGAGCTTACAGTCTAATAGGGGAGACAGCATCCATACAACTATGTCCAAACGTGCTACATACAGGATGAATAGGAAATAATTAAAAGAGAGAAGGCGCTGGAATGAAGAGGGTTGGGGGAAGCTTTTGGTTGGGACTTAAAGGAAGCCTGGGAGGTTAGTAGTCAGAGCAGAGGAGGAAGAGCATTCTAGGCGAGGGGGACAGCCAGAGTCAATGCCTATGGAACAGCCAGGAGGCCAATGTCACCAGATCTAAGAGTGTATGTTGTGAGGTAAGGTGTAAGGTGACTGGGAAGGACAGGGTAGGAAGGATTCTGAATGCCAAACAGCATTTTGTATCTGTTCCTAGAGGTCATAGGAAGCCAGTGGAATTTACTGAGTGTGTGTGTTGGGGGGGGGGGACACATGGTCAGACCTGTGTTTTAGGAAGATTGCTTTAGTGTCTGAATGAGGGATGGACTGGAGTGGGGAGAGACTTCAGGCAGCAAACCCCCTGGCAGTGACAAAAAGGCCTTGGCCTCATGAGCAGTTACTGTTTATAGAAGTGCGTACAAAGTAAATGCAGGAGAGTTGGGGAGAGGCGTCATCTAGGTGGAGGCCCTTTGGCTGAACCCTGAAGGAACCTAGGGATTAGAAGAGGTAGAGATAAGGGAATGCGTTGCAGGTATGGGGGGGAGGGGGGCAGCCTATGAAAGGTGATAGACTTGGGGAGGGGCAGTCTCTTGGAAAGAGAAGTTAGAGCCACCTTCCTTTGAGGGTGGAGTGATTGTGGTCTTAGGGATTTCATCCAAACATGGGCCCAGAATCACTGATTTAGTCATTTAGCTGCTTAGTAGAAGAGCTCATATTAGAACCAAACAATTGGAGTAAAGCAAAGGTCTACTTTAGGGATACTTCAGTTGTTCAAAGATGATGATTTCATTAATGTGGTTATTCTCCTCCACTTATGGAGACAGCAGACCCTTAGTGACTTAGTAGGTAGATAGTCTGAGAATTACTACAACTGAAAAATTCAGCCTCCTTTTGCCATCCTGGTGATGAACCTGTCGAAACATAACTCAGTTGGCCTCAATTTGGGAGCTGAAAAGTTCTCCAGCAACCATCTAGTGTGACCTGTACGTGAAAGGAATCCCCTCTTCAGCCAAGGGGTTTCACCTTCAGTGGGTCCTGGCCCCCTTGGGCAGCAGCCCGTCTGGTGAGGCCTATGGAGCCCTTCTCAGAATCCTGGCTTTAAATGCATAAATAAAGTACGTGGGATTACAAAGGAAACCAGTTGTGCTGCAATGCAGCCATCCAAATATTTTTAAAACATATTCACAGACCGTGAGTTAAGTACCTCCACTCCACAGCATACCTCAAAAGCCATCCTTGCTGCCAGGTTGAAGCCATGCATTGAGAAGGAACCTAGTACTCCTGAAAGCAACCCAGTCTCTGGGCTCTGACTGCTGGGAAATTTGTTTGTACCCTGAGCCCAAGTTAGTCTTTTGCTACGTCTACCCCTTGTACATAGCTCCCCTGAAGGCCCCTTTTGCAAGAAGTTCGTAGTGCCTGGCCAGTAGCAGGCACTTAATAGCTAGGTTGTGATTGGTGTGAACAATTAGTCCTGCAGAATGGTCACATGTATTGGCACTGTTCAGAGATATAATTGTGTTAACTATGTTCGTTGTTCCAACCCAGTAGAAATATGCAGTGCACATTTAAATAATGGGACCGCTTCATAGGG
The DNA here is from genome assembly GCF_003287225.1 of Phascolarctos cinereus. NCBI lineage: Eukaryota > Metazoa > Chordata > Mammalia > Diprotodontia > Phascolarctidae > Phascolarctos > Phascolarctos cinereus. The sequence goes on from NW_027555958.1 coordinate 30,587,103, forward strand.
TTCCCTGTTCAGACTAATCAGGACCAACCTGTATGTTAGTTGACTGGCTGAGTAAAACACTCCCTTCTCACAATGACCTTACAATCCAATGGAGAGATAAGTACATCTAAATAGATATATAGCACGAATAAAAATTAATAAATATATATGTGTAAAAATTAGATGCAAGGTAGTTTAGGAGGGAGGGTTATTAGCATTTGGGAGAACCAGAAGACACTTCGAGTAGGAAGCAGTGCCTGAGCTATATCTTAAAGGAGGAGAAAGGTTCTAGGAGGCAGAGATGAGGAAGGAACAGTCAGGGTTAGGGGGATTTCCCCCCCTTGGATTCAGTCAAAGGGTCACACTTGAGGACCTAGAGGGCCACATGTAGCCTCGAGGCCACAGGTTCCCCACCCCTGAACTAGGCCATACAAGAATCAAAGGAACTGGAGAGACTTAGCCTGGAAAAGAGCAGACTGCAGAGGGATGTGGTGGCTGTCTTCACACATCTGTAAGGGCTGTCATGTGGAAGACTAGAATGGGAATGCTTGTCCCCAGAAGGCAGAATTAAACCATGTAAGTTGCAGAGATACACATTTAGACTTAATAAAAGAACAGACAGCTAGTTGGTGCAATGGATAGAGTGCCTGAAGTCAGGAAGACCTAAGCCCAAAACTGGCCTCAGACACTGACTAGCTGTGTGACCCTGGGCAAGTCACTTCACCCTGTTTGCCTCAGTTTCCTCATCAGTCAAATGAGCTAGAGGAGGAAATGGTGAACCACTCCAGTATCTTTGCCAAGAAGACCCCAAATGGGGCCGTGAGCAGTCAGATACCACTGAACAGCAAAAAGAAAAGCCTCATGACAGAGCCAGGCCAAAGTGGATGGAAGTCTGCAGGCAGGGCTGCTTGACCACTGGCTGCCTTGTGCAGGGGATTGCTGTTCAGGCTTGTGTTAGGTCCGCTGGCGTTTGAGGGACTTTTCCCTTCTGCGGTTTTGTGATTCCGTGGACAGCAGGGGTGAGTTGTGGCTCTTCATTTCAGCCAGACTCTCCTCTTTGCAATTGCCTTTGACCTGGCATACTGTCACTGCCCTCTGTGCCTTTCTCCTTCCCACTAACTCCCCCAGCGGCCAGTGCCCCCTCGAAATACTTTGTGTATTTGTCTTCAGGAAGCTGCCTGCATTTTCTAACCTCCCACTCCCTGTAGACTTTAAGCTCTCAGAGCAAAGATCGTTCTGCTTTTTTCTCTGGATCCCCAATCAACAACGTTCATTAAGCACCTACTCTGTGCCTGACCCTGTGCACTCAGGCACATAGTAGGTGACCTCATGCCAGGAAGCCTCGCGCGAGGCACCCACGCTGGTATCCTGTCACAGTGTGGCTGTAAGTCAGGCTTCTCGGGCATCGAGCGTGGCGGGGCCAGCAGTCAGCAGAGGCCCAGCCTCGTTCGGCTCAGAGAGCTGCTGAGTGACACACGTTCCCCACAACAGCTCAGGATGGTGTTGTCGTGATAGTGACTGACATCCTGGTGCTTTAAAGTGCTTAGAGCCCTGCTACCTCACGACAGCTGATGAAGCAGGGTGCTACAGGGAGTGTTGTGCCCATTTTCAGATGAGGAAACTGAGGCTTCAGGACTTGAAGTGACTTGTCCATGGCCACATGCTTAGTGTCAGAGGCAGGATTGGAACTTGGGTCTTCCTGGATTCAGCTACCTTCTCTTTTGCCAGGCTGCCTTACAGCTACAGAGGGGTAGGGAAGCTGCATACCGAAGTCATGTGTCCTTGGGGTATTGAGGAAGGGTATCAGTAAGTTAGCTGGCTCAGTGAATCGAGTAGTGGGCCTGGAGTCAGGAAGAGCTAAGTTCAGATCCAGCCTCAGACACTCACTATTTGCTTTATAACCCTGGGCAAGTTACTTAACCTCTGTTTGCCTTAATCCACTGGAGGAGAAAATGGCAAACCACTCCAGTGTCTTTGCCAAGAAAACTCCATGGGCAGTGTGGACGTGCCACAGTCGCCAGGGCACAAGGGGTCAGACACGACTGAGCAGCAACATTCTGACGTGGTCGTTTCCTCCTCACTTTACAGTTCTGCGGTAGCATGGACCTGCCTGTGGAGGAGTGGCAGTCCCACGTGCGCAGGCGGTGGCTGCAGCTCCAGCCGTCTGTCCGCGCAGCATTCTCTACCGGCGCCCTGCAGGAGGTCATTCTGCTTTGCTCTTCTCTACTCCAGTAAGTCACTGGCAGCCCTAGAAGAGAGTGATCGGCCCCCAGGCCTGCATCATCCTTTGCACGAAGGCTTCCTTTCAGGCTCTTGGACATGACAGTCCATGACCCCATTCTCATAGTTAGCTCGATCCCCACTCAGACAACATTCAGAGCCTTTGTCTCAACTTCCCCCGGTTATCCTTAAAGGTCAGGCGTGGGACTGAACAATATCCGAGGTCAACTAGCCCAAGTCCCTCACTCTGTATCAAAGGGAGCCTTATCTTTCATCTGTCCCAGCTCTTCTCAGACTTCTTGTTCTCAAAACCCCTTTGTACTCTTAAAAAATTGAAGACCCCTCCCCAAAAAAAGGGCAGTGTCTTAATATTAGTATGAAAAGAGCTGTGACGTTGCAGCCCTCCTGAAGCCCGGAGCAGGCTGTCAGGACTTGGCCATCTTGAAATCAGTATTCCAGCCTCTGCGTTTTACAGATGAAGAGACTGAGGTCAAGGAATGCAAAGTGGCATACCTACGGCCACATAACTAATAGGCTTCAGAGGTGGGTTAAGCCTGGGTCTTCCAGACCCAAGTCCCATAGCGCGTCCCCCACCCTGCCTCTCGGGCCACCTGTCAGCTAGGGCTCCACCGTGGCAGCCAGGCTATGGGTCCTGCTTGGACCAGAAGCTGTCCTGCTTCCAGTGTGGCAGGGTTGAAGCTGGCCATGGCGGGGTGGGGGGTGACTGGTGGGGGACACAGTGGGATCTCCCACTAGGACCGTTGAAGGTCATTGGAGCACTGGGGGGAAGAGAAGTCAAGGAAGAAGGAGGCTTGCTCTCCATTCCGTGCTCTGCCTTGCTGATTTTGGTGCTGAGGGCAAGCAGGGGTGCTTAGGTACTTTACAGCTATGTAGGAAAGCTGGGTTAATGGCTTAATTTCTTCTCTTTCACTCCCCTTACTCACCCCTGCTGTCATGTCCTCTTCCCCCATACCTGGAGTTCTCATAAAGGGAACCTCAGAGGCCTGTGACTCTGAGGGTCATTAGACTCTGCACACGTGTGTTTGCAAAGTCCACGATTTTCCAATGAGCCATAGCCCTAGGGATCCTGAGCTTTGCTAATCACTCAGCAAGGAGCAAGGGGGTGGCTGACCTGGCATCAGCCCCTGTGGCAGGAGGGGGTGGGAGCCGCTCAGAAGAGCCCCCATTGTGGCCTGTGCCCTTTGGGAAGTTAGATTCCAGCAGAAGAAGCAAACTGAACATCATGCAACCGTTCTTGAACAATAAAGTGTTTTAATTAGCAATAACAGATTCTAACCAACTACTCAATCCAATGTTCCATCTCCTGTCTCCTTTGCATAGGCTGTCCTACACACCCGGCCAATGCCCTCCTTCCCTCTGCATCATAGATTGACTTCAGGTGCTCCCTTCTGCCACAGGCCTTTCCTCATCCCCTCAGCTGGGGGGCTCTCAGAAATCGCTTTGTATTGGTTTAATAGCAGCTTTTCTGTGTAGATATTGTTCTTCTGCCCTACCCCGCAGAAGACCCTTTCAGTTTCTGTCTTTGTTTGCCCAGTGCCTGACACATAGCAGGGGCTTAATAAATGCTGATTGAAAGGAATAATGATCGTAGTGGAAGGAAGCCCTCAGTGTGACCCAGTCCGCTAGAAGTATGTCTTCCCTCCCTCGGCTTTCCAGCTTCCCTGCTTGACCTCTCCTTGGCGTTACCACATCCCGACTTCAGACGATCTCGGGGTTGTAAGAGCCCTTACTGTCCCTCCTCTACCGTCCTTGATAAGCGGTCATCCGGCCTCCACATGACGACCCTGGATGGGTTAGAAGGTGACCAGTCCAAAGGAGAGGATGCTACCTAGAGGCCGCCTGGACACGTTCTAACTCTTCTCTGTATTTCTCTAGTCACTGCAGAGATTCAGCTCCTCTGCTTGCTTCCATTCCCATGTGTCAGCAGAGACGTAATCTCTCCTGTATGTTTCATGCCTCCCCTCCACGCCCACGTCACAACCTAACCCAGGGCCTCGTCACTTCTGGCCTGACTTATTGCACTAGCCTTCTGTCTCCCCTCCACACAGCTGCCAGGGTGAGCTCTGACCATGCCCCTCCCCACTTGTAAACTAGTGGCTCCCTCTTGCTTCTAGGTTCAAATACAAAGTCCTTTGGCTAAGCAGATTGAAAGCTCTTTACATCCTGGCCCCTTCCTGCCCTCCTAGTCTTCTTACACTTTTGTGTCGCCCACACACTCTAAATCCAGCATTTACTAACCTTCAAAACTCGATCCAGCTGCCCCGTCTGCAGAAGCCTTTCCTGGTCCACACAGGTTCTAGAGCTGTCCTCGCCAAGGCTACCATCCGTCTGCTCCATGTGTATGTGGAGTGGGCCTCATTATTGACCCGTTGTCTCACACATTCGAATGCAAGCGCTCGAAGGCAGGCATGGTTCTTGCCTTCCTCTGTGTTCCCATCCATTGGTGCAGTGTCTGGCACACAGTACGCACTTCATCAGCATGTGGCTGATTGGTTCCTGTTGAGCCATTCCTTCCCGGGGCCCTGCTGCATGGCCCCGGCAGGAAACATTCCCTGAGTGAGGGATGTCGTGTGTTTTCTTTCTCTCTGCTCGGTGCCCTGGCTGGCCAGTGGACTGCTGAGCGTTCATTGGCTTCTGAAGAGGTCGGTGCACCGCCTGGCCAGCAGGCTTCTGCAGCCCCTCCGGCATCGTGTGCTGCCACAGACGCTCTTTCCCACCTCAGATCTCTCGTGTCCAGATGTTCTCACAGCTGGGCATTTATGGGAAGCAGACTGATGTCGTCACTTTCTGCCATTGCATCTGTGAGTGATGAGTGTTCATAGAGCTAGAGGGTCTTAGATTTAGACCCTGAAAGCCCTGAGAGGCCGTCTTGTCCACCTCCCTTGTTTCACAGATGAAGAAGCCGAGGCCCAGAGCGGTAAGTGGAGGCACTCACCCTGGTCCCATGGGCAGGAAACCATAGAGCCCCACCACGGCCCTCCCGGGCCCCTTTGCTCCCTATCCAGTGCCCCCTCCCCAGGACCAGGTCTCCTACAAACAAAGGTTTGTGCTGGCCTGTAGCCATGTGAGCCTTCTCTCCTTTTTGCAGACCTGAAGACGAGGCTTTTTTACAAAGACTGGCTGAAGGTTACTCAGTGGAGAAGGATCCAAACGCTTACCTTTTTTATAAAGAAGAGGGGAACAAGGCATTCCAGAAAAAGGCGTACAAGGCGGCTGCCATGCTGTACTCACAGGTGAGGGGCAGGGCAGGGCAGGTCCAGCAGGAGGTGCCACAGACATGTGATGGACAGCTCTGCCTTCTGCAGGCATACAGCTGCACCAGTGAATGTTGTCTCTTACACTTGGTCTGTGATTAGAGGTTTGGGTGGAAGAGAGGACCCTTGGCAGAACTGTCCTGGGCCATGTTTAGGAAACAAAGGGAACCTTGTACTGTGGGCCCTACATTCCATTAAGAAGCCCCTGTGTTCTTAAACATCTAGCTGGAGTACGTGGTCCCAGCTACAGGCCGTGTGGGCCTCCCACCAAGCCTTGTCTGTCCGTGTCTGTCAGCCCCAGGGGATCATAGGCCATTTTTATATGGAGGACTTACTTTAGCCCTTCAGTGCTCTTCCATGCCCTGGGGGTACGAGCACAGATTGAAACCCGTATGACTTAGTTGATGGCCTTTGGAGTTGCCATGGCAGGAAACCTTCTCACCCTGGCCCACCTGGCGAGGAGCTGCTCTGAGCTTAGCGAGGCTGGTGCTCAAACAGCAGATGTCCCTGGGCCCCTGCCGGAGCTTGCCCTTCACTGGCAAAGCCGTTGAGACTCCAGGGTCACCTCCATGCTTCAACACAGAGATGCTGGATGCCCATGGAGCTTATAAAAGGACTGACTGGTGAAAAATTCCAGTTTGCTGGTCCTGCACAGGTCCTCTGAGTGAACAGATGGAACATAGACAGCTATGCGGTGCTCTAGACAGCTAGGACCCACAATGTTTCCTGAGTGGCTAATGATCAGATCCACTCGGACATCCTGGCCCTGGAAAATGTGCCTCACCTTCCGTGCCTCTTGCCTCTGGCCAGTGTACCCTACCAGGACTCCCAAGACAAGAGAAACACACCTCACCTCCTGTCTAAGTGAGGGAAGAGTATAAGGTCTAGGAGATTCCAGATTGTAAGAGGATCTTCTGGCTTTGGAGTTAGTGGATAGAGTGTAAGCTTGAGATGTGGACCAGAAAGTGGAAGCCCTCCATGCGCCAAAGTGAACAGCACCCTGAGAAGCTCTCTCCCCGTCCCTTTAGCAGCAGGGAAGGACGGTGCACCAGAATTGTGGAGAGGGGCTGACTGTCCCTGTCTCCGTCCTGACTGAGCTGCAGGCCTGCTGACTTTGCTTTAAGCCACCCATGTCTGTCATAGCTACACAGCTTCTTTTGGGAGTGGCTCCCATGGCCCCTCTAAGAGCCGGGGATTCTGATTGGCTGTTTGTACTGACAGATCTTCCTGCTTGCTCAGAGCATTATTTTCACTACTGCCCCAGCAGATGGGCCCTCCATGGAACCATACCAACCTCACAGTTTTTGATGACTAGCCCTCTTGCCCACTGTTTCTTCAAGGGGTGCATATGTGTTGGGGTCTTTTTTTTTTAATTTGATAATTTATTTTTCCCCAATTATGTGTAAAAACAATTTTTAATGTTCATTTTTAAAACTTTGAATTTCAAATTCTCTGCCTTCCTCTCTCCCAACCCCCCTCATTAAGAAAGCAAGCGATTCGATATAGGTTATACATGTGCAGTCATACAAAACATTACCATATTAGTCATGTTGTAAAAGAAAACATAAACCAAAAAAACCCTCTAGAAAAATAAAGAAAGTAACAAAAATATGCTTTGATCTGGATTCAGACCACATGTGCTGTTTTTGTGGGACTTACCTTGAGGGTCCTCTTGTCTGTTTCTGTATGGAGGTAAAGAGACCCAGAAGTGAATCCTGAATGGGCCAGGCTCCCTGGTGGTGCAATCTCTAATGCTGAGAGTCTGCTTCCTGGCCAGTCACTGGGCACGTATGTGGAGACATCACCATGAATTGAAACGAACCCGATTCCACGGGCGCCGGGGAGGATGACCGGCTTCAAGGGGTCGGCCCACTAATAATGGCAGATGTTAACATAGCATTTGAAGCTTCCCAAAGTACTTCACGATTTTGTCATCCTTCCCAACAGTGCTATGAGATTGATACTATAGTGTCATTTACCCCCATTTTACAGATGAGAAAATGGGCTTAGAAAATGTAAGTGACTTACCCATGGTCACACGGCAGAGTCAAGAGTCAAACCCAGGTCTCTCCTGCCTCCTAGTCTGGCTATCTGTCCGCTCTCCCTTTCGCTTTATAAATATGCTGCCTAAATATGTGACATGTATGTACAAAGGGAGACAAAATAAAAGGAAACATTAAATGGAGACATAAACAGCCTTCCCAACCTTCCAAAAGCTAGTGAGCTGATCATGGTGTTGGTACCTTGCATGTGTTTACGCTGCTTTGATTTTCCGTCACTCCACAAGCATTTATTGATCACTTCCTAAATGCCGACACGGTGCTAAGTGCTGCAGATGCAAAGAAAAAGCAAAAACATCCCCTGCCCTCAAGGGGCTTACACTCTAAAGCTGTGCTTGTACCCTCTTACATCGGTGGATCCCACAGCAAGGCTCTTCAACTAGGCAGGGCTGCTGTTGTTATCCCCACCTCAGAATGATTTTGCCCAGGTGTACACATTGACAAGTAGTAGTGGGCCTGGAACTCCAGTCTTGATCCCCTGATAAAGTTCCTTCCGTTCACTGGCATCTCCTTATCACTCCTGCAGGGAACCTCCCATGCCAGACCCAACACTCAGGAAATGTCGTTGTGTTTTGCCAATCGCTCTGCAGCCTTCTTCTATCAGGCTCAGTATGAGGTGAGTACCAAGATGCCTACTGTGGTTGGCAGAGAAGGGCTTTTATCACCCTGGAGTCAAAAAGAGCTTCAGTAAACTCTGCTCTCCAAGGACAAGAGTGCCAGGAAAGCCCCTGAAGGAATGGGGGCCCCCCCGAGTCTCTCTCCAGGAGGGTTCATCCTGAGCAGCCTGCGGTTTTCAGCAAGAAGGCATCTGTCATGTGGCCTCTGGGGTTTTGGGAAGAGGGGCTGCTGTGGAACCCAAGTCGTGCGGGAAGACTTGGAAGGGGACAGAGAGTCTGCTGCAGGATTCTTCTTGGAGGGTGACTGGTCCCTCTGCGTTACCTTCTGTGGGCAGGACAGGGAGGGTGTTCTTCTGACCTCCTTGCGTGGGTGCGTGGTGCTCCATTTGGCTGGGGCCATGGGAGCTCTGCTTTCAGAGCCCACAGCCCCGGCTCTGCCCACCACCCTTCCTGGCCTGGAAAGAAGAGAAGTAGGTGGAACCTTTGTGAGACTCTGGAGATTTGGTTGTAGCTTCAGTGGCGCTGATCTTTCTGCCTTTCTTTGTCTGAGATTTCCTCAACTCCTTCATCAAACAAGGATTTCCCATCAAAGGGAAGCAGCTCTCTTTTAGTCTTGGGTTCCCATGGGACCAGGCCTAGACAAAATCAAACATGGCTTCTGGTATCTGAGCAGCAGCACAGTGTAGTGGGGGCCTGGAGGGAGGGGGCCACTGGATTTGAATGTGGGAGACCGTGATGCAGATACTGCCTGCAGCAATGGTGGGGCACTGTGGGCGAGTCAGATCACCTCTGCCTCCCTGTCACCCCATGTAAATGGGATTGTTGACACCTGGCCTACCTCCCAGAAGGGATCACTAGGAGGAAAGCATCATGTGAGGGGGCGAGCTCCTGGAGACCTTTAGCATGACATGAGAAGCCTCTGGTGCATCCCGAGCCTTCTCTGAGGCATCTGCTAAGGCATGATGCCGTGGATAGAGTGTGGGACTCGGGTCAGGAAGACGTTGCTTCGAAGCAATCAATCAATCAATCAACAAACATTAATTAAGAGCCTACTACATGCCAGGCACTGTGCTTAGCATTAGGGATATAAAAAGAGGCAAAAGATAGTCCCTGCCCTCAAGGAACTTACAGTCTAATGGGGAAGACAACACGAAAACAGTATACAAAAAGCTGTACAAAGCAATCTCTATTCAGGATAAATAGGAAATAATGAACAGAGGGAGGGCACTGGAATTAAAAGGAATTGGGGAAGGCTTCCTGTAGGAGGTAGGATTTTAGTTGGAACTTAAAGGAATCCAGAGAGGTCAGTAGTTGGAGCAGAAAAGGAAGAGCATTACAGGCATGGGAGACAGCCAGAAACAATGCCCAGAGCTAAGAGATGGAGGGTCCTCTTCATGGAACAACCAAGAGGCCAGTGTCCCTGGATTGAGGGGTGTGGCCCCCAGCCAACTGACCTCACCTCTCTGGGCCTCAGTTGATTGAGGACCTTCAGATGACCGCCCATCTCCCTTCCAACTTTAAATCTCTAGTCCTCTGTATTTGCTGCAGTTCTAATAATCTGGCAGCCCCATATAGCTTCCAGCTGGGCTGTACAGGAGCTGCCCTCGGCACATGGCTGGTCTGGGCACTCAGAGCCAGGCCCTGGAGGATGGAGTAGCCTTGATGTTAGCAACCCTCTGTCATAGTCTTGGCTATAGGAACCTGCTTGGCAGGTACTGGGGGCCTCGTTATAGGGGGTCCAGGGTTATGTAGATACCTTGAGTCTTTTTGACCTGATGGGTTCTGGACATTCACTCGAAGTGGCCAAGAGGTTGTCCAACCTGAATGGCAGTTCAGGGGAGCTCCCTTCCCTGTAACAGATAATTTCTCCAAAGTTTTGCCAATGTACTTTTGGAGGTGATTGGAGCTTCTCCTAAAGCCAACAGAATGGGCAATTTGGAAAGACAGGCGGATGTAGTAGGTTGTGACAGCTATTTTGTAGGTTAGCTCTGCTTAGCTGTCTTTCTTTGTTACAAATGTGGGTTCAGTGGGGGAGCAGCCAGGCTTAGAGGGGAAGCAAGCAACTTTAAGAAATAAAAAATAAGCTCATACAGGATTGTCACACATGGGTTTCATTTTTTTTTTTAAATCTGCTTTGGGCAGAAATTAACTCTTGTGGTTGAGAGAATCAATCAACAATCATTTACTAAACACCTACCATTCCCCACCCTCATCCTATACTAGAGTCACAAAAATGAAATTGTCCCTGCTCTCAGGGAGCTTATGTTCTACTGGAAGGATACAGCCTGTTCATAGATCAGTAAACAGAGGGTATATTCAAACCCAACACAGATCAGTCCTGGTGGGGCAGAGCAGGCTAACAAGGGCAGGGCAGGGGGAGGGTGGAAGAGGCAGGGAAGGCCTCTGAGGGGTGGTGGACCTTGGGCCACCGGGAGGGAGGAGGGATTCTCAGACATGAGGACAGAGAGCTTCCTGGGCCTGCGAGGGAGCCAGATTCAGAGTGTCCTGTACAGGGAACAGTACTGGCTAGAACAGCCAGCGCCCAAGGGGGAATCGAGTAATCCTCCTGGAGAGAGGGGCTGGAGCCGGACTGTGCCCAGCAGAGGAGTTTGGTATTTGTTCTTGAGGTGACAGGACGCCCATGCAGCTTCTTAAGCAGGGCTTCTCCACACTTGTTGCAAGGACCGTTTGTTTGCTGTAAGACGGACCCCTCGTGTGATGTATGTTTATCCAAAGGTCACATTATATCGTCCTGGCAGGTTCTGTAATGCAGGGAGAACCAAAGCATTTGTAGAGGTGCAGGAGGCCCCCCAGAGAGCAGGAGTCATATTCCCATTTCCTCTCTAATTTTAGATTTGTCTTGAAGACATTGGGAGAGCCCAAATGCACGGGTACCCAGAAAGATTACAGCCCAAGCTGATGCTGCGCAAGGCCAAGTGCCTCGTGGCCCTGGGCAGGCGACAGGAGGCAGCCCTGGCCATCCGTGACCTGGAGCAGAACGTGGCAGCTCGGGAGGCTGGCACCGGCACTCCCCATCTCCAGGACCTGCAGAGGAGGCTCCGCCATCTGAAAACAAGGGGGCAGGAGGACAAGGGCCCTGCGGAGGCTCATCCCACGGGTCCAGCACCCGCCTCAAAGGAGGTCCATCTGAAGGCCGAGAACGAGCGGATTCCCGGCGCAGCATCCTCTGTGAGTTTGTGCAGCGACCCTTCCAGAGGCCGCCATCTGATCGCCACTGAGGATATCCTTCCTGGTGAGCTCCTAGTGAAAGAGGAGGCTTTTGTGAGCGTCCTCAATCCTGGAGAGACTCTGTGGCAGCGGCTGGGCCCAGAAGCCGGGCGAGACAGCGGAGCTGCCCCTGGGGACCTCCGCTGTCACCGCTGTTTGAAACCCACCATGGCCACAGTTCCCTGCCAGGGATGCAGCTACGCCAAGTACTGCAGCCGGCAGTGTATGCAGCTGGCCTGGGAGCGCTATCACAGGACAGAGTGTTCCCTGGGCGGGACGCTTCTCACCCTGGGAGTCTTTTGCCACGTGGCACTAAGGACAGTCCTCCTAGCTGGCTTTGAGCTCGTTGACAAACTCGTAAAGACACTTCAGGGAGCTGTGAATTCTGAAGCGGTTTCTGTACCCGAAGGCCAGCCTCCGATGGAGAAACTGGATGCCCAGCTCGGCCTGGGGAAAGGGGACCAGAATCGGGGGCTGTCTGGGATGCCAATTCCCGGCTGTGACAGGGATGGCAGTTATCAAAGTTCTTACCACGCCGTCTTCCACCTCTTGCCCCACACAGAAAGGCACAGCCCAGAGCGCAAGTTTCTCTGTGGCCTGAGCGTCGTGGCCTTGTGCAAGAAGCTGGGAGAAGCCTATTGGCCTTCCCCACTGTGGGGTCAGGGGCCCTCCAAGCAGGAGGCAGCCTTGACAATGGAGCAGTCACCCCGGCCCAGCACCTGGGCGGTGGCCATGCTGAGGCACGTGCTGCAGCTGCACTGTAATGCCCAGGGAGTGACTGCCCTCCAGGAGGCCGGTAAGTGGGTATAAACAGGACATTCCAGAGGGCTTTTTTTTTCCATCTTGGTCTTTATCTATAATGCAGTGAGTGACAAGAAAGTCAGCTTAAAGGAGCATCCCAGAAAGAGTTAGCCAAGCATTCTGGAAGAGCTCAGTTCAAGGAAGGAAGGAAGAGAAGAAGGGAAGGAAGTGAGGAAGGGAGGAGGGAAGGAGAGAGAAAGGAAGGGAGGAAAGAAAGGGAAGGAGGGAGAGGAAGGAAGGGAAGGAAAGTGGAAAGAAGGGAGAGAGAAGGAAAGGAAGGAAAAATGGGAAGAAGGAAGAAAAGGAGGGAGAGAGGGAGGGAGGGCGGGAGGAAGGGAAAAAGAGAGAAAGGAAGAAAGATAGATGGGAGGGGAGGAGGACGGAAGGAGCATTTAGCATCTAGCAGCTCTAGACCTTTTTCCTTCTACTGACTCTGACCTTAGCAGAGGGCCTTTCTACCTTCTATAAAAGTGAGAAAAGAATGTCTTTCCTTCCCACCTGCCTCCCAGGGTGTTTGTGAGGCTTACATGGGCTATCCGTCAATCACCAAGAATTGCTTAAGCATATACAGTGTGCTGAGTCCTGGGCATCCAGAGTAGTGAAGTAGCCCTGCCCTCTGAGAGCTTCTGCTCTGCACTGGATCCAGCCTAGCTAGTACCATGTGCATATCAGTCCTACAAATAGCAACTCAGGTTGGGTGGAGCTCGAGAAGGGCTTCAGGCTGCCGCCTGATCCTGGTTTTTTTTTTTTTTTTTGGCTGGGCTATGGGGTTAAGTGACTTGCCCGGGGTCACACAGCTAGGTAAGTGTTATGTGTCTGAGTCCAGATTTGAACTCAGGTCCTCCTGAATTCAGGGCTGGTGCTCTATCCACTGCGCCACGTAGCTGCCCACTTGATCCGGGTCTTAAAGGAAATTAGAGACATTGTAAAAATCCTTTGAAAGGGATCAGAGGGGTCTGCAAAGTAATGCAGCAATACTGCACTGTTAGAAGGTAAATGATGTCTCCTTTGCTGGTGTCCAGGGGAAGTAAACTTTTTGCCAGAATTAGAGTAGAGCTGACATGGTTTAGCAGGTAGAACACTAAGATCTGGGTTCAAATGTGCCTAGATATGTGACCATAAGCAAGTTGGTCTGCCTCTGTCAGCCTCAGTTTCCTCATCTGTAAAATGGTTTTAACCTGGCAGAATGGGCTTTGGTGGTGCACCAGAGGCTGCACCTCACCTCCCAGCCAGACAAGCATCCAGAACTAAGGCGCTCAGTAGCTTTGGCTTTTCCATCCTGGGCTGCCCCCACCCCACCCCCACCTGGCCTCCCGTTGTCTCTTCTCAGTCCTTTCTTGCCTTCCTGGGCCATCCCGGCTTTCTAAGCAGCATCCACCCAGTAGACTTTCAGAGGTTTGGGGGGTTTTTTTCCTTGGGTATATTCACTTGCATTTTCTAATTAAATCTAATTTGGTTTTAATCTGCCCATATTTCTAATCTTGGTTTTATCCCTTTTTATTATTTCGCTGGCACTCCAACACCTCCCGGTTTAGGGTTCTCATTGAATTTCATTAGCAGCTGTGTCATTAGGAACGCAGGAGGAGGATTAAAGTGTTAAATAAGAGAGAGACTTAGACAAAGAACCTCACAGGCATTTGTTGTTCTACTTGCAAAAGTCCTGCCCGTGACATTTCTGAAGCAGTGTTGTCGTCTCAGGGGCAGAGCCAGTCCCTTTGCTTGGGGCGAAGCTAAGCCCGCTGTGTCTTCCGTCGTGTGTCAGGAGGCGGTAGGCTGAGAGCGAGGGTCTCTACGGCCCTCTGGCTTTGCTGCCGCCAACCAGCAGAGTGACCTTGGGAAGGTCACGTCTTTGGGCACCTCTCTTGAAGGCTCCTACAAGCTTTCCAGGCTTTTGTGATTCCAAGAAGCCACCCCAGCTCAATGGGATTTCCCCAAGGGTTCCCATCACTCCCCTTTCCTTCCCATGACCAAGGAGGCGATCTGTAGCTTGAATCCTCACTTTGAGGACTGTGTCTTGGCACTGTTTTTGCCTTCGATGTCTGCCTTCTAAGGCCTGTATAACTCTATCTGTACCAATTGAATCTTTTCTTACAGGCAGTAGAGGGCTTGCTTGTCGGGAGGATGCCAGTGATGACAAGCAGCACTTGATGTACCACTTTCAAGTTTGTCAAGGCCTCTACATAGCCAATATCAGCTCATCCAGTTTTCCCAACAACCCTGGGAGACAGATGTAGCCAGTGGTATTAGCCCCATTTTACAGATGACAAAGCTGAGTCAGGCTTCATGACTCGCCTCTGGTCTCACAGCTATAGAAATGCCCAAGGCAGGATGTGACCCCACATATCAAGCTGCCTCTCTGACCTGCCTGAGAGGTAGAACCTGAGGGGATCCCAGAGGCCATCTGGGCCTATCCACTGATTTTGCAGATGAGAAAACTGAGTCCCAAAAGAGGGAAGTGACAGGTAACAATTAATAGGGCCAGAGTTCAAACCCAGGTCTTCTGATTCCAAAGCCAGCATTCATTCCACAGTACCAAGGAAACCTCCCACTCATCCTTTCCCTCACCTCCCACAGCCAAAAGTTACCAGGTTTTGTTGATTCTCCATCCACACTATTGCTCCCACCCATCTGCCCCGTCTCACAACCTGAACCTCCTGAACTCTTGAAATCACTTCTCAACCAGTCCCTCTGAATCCTGTCTCTTCCCACATCCCACGTAGCCTTATCACCATCTTGACCCCTCTCTGATAATTATATGATTATGATACACTCATAGTCATGATTATGATTTATGCCCTGATAATTCTATAATAAAATTATATAATTAAATATATTCTCTGATAATGTCATTTCTTTCTTTAGAAACTTTCCATGGCTCTCCATTGTTGGTGAAAGTATAAATTCCTGACCCTGACATTTAAAGCCCTTCAAGGGTTTGTTTTGGTCTTTATCTCCAGCTCTTCTTTACTTATTCCAGCCAAACCCAAGGACTGACCTTCTCCGTTCTCTTCCTGCCCTGTTCCCCATCTCAGTGCCTTGGCTTATTCCATTTCCTGTGCTTAGAATGACCCCCTGTCCCTGCCTATCCTCTAGGCCCAGCCTGGGGGCCCTCTTTGCTTGACAAAAATCTGTTTTCTCTCTCCCCTCCCCTTCCTCCTATCTCTCTAAAGGCTTTCCTGATCCCCTCAGGTGAGAATCATCTCTCCTACATCTTTCCACTGCTCTTCTCTTAGACTCTTAGATAGCTCTTCCTTAATCATAGTTCTCTGAACATGCTATGGCTCTGCCCACCTCTTTCCCTCCTCCTACCCTGCCCTCTTCCTCTCTCTCTCCCCCTCTTCTCCTTCTCCTCCTCCTTCCTCTCTTCTGTGTGTGTGTGTGTGTGTGTGTGTGTGTGTGTGTGTGTGTGTCTCTCTCTCTCTCTCTCTCTCTCTCTCTCTCTCTCTCTCTCTCTCGCTCTCTCGGCTTCTACAGGGTCCACTGTCTTTGGAAAAGTGAAGAAATCACTCTTTTCTCAATTTCTTTTTTATATTAAGTCCCCATTTTCATGTAGCTTTCTTAAAGGGAGGTGGTTCCTGTGTTCCATCAGCTTTCCACAAGCATTTCTACCTTTTCCCATCCATACTACAATAGCCCCCTCTGATGCAGCCTCTTATGCTTTACAAAATGCTTCCCTCACAGACAAGTAGGTAAATATCCTTATGCCCATTTTACAGAGAGATGAAGTGACTCAGAGTGTGACCCAAGTGGGTCACAGCCAGGAAGTTCCCCCTGGCCTCCTGACTGTTGGCACATCATGTCCTGCCCTTCTGTGCTCTGATGGAAGGCGGGGGGGGGGGAATCAGCCAAAAGCAGGATGATTTCTAAATCACGTTTTTTGGAACCCAATCAGAGACACACCCAACTGACACTCATTTCTGTTCCTGAGCCCACTCCTGTTGGGGAGAATCCACAAATAATTTGCAAAGCTGATATCTCTGACTGGAGTGTGATTTTTTTAGGGAAAATTTTTAGCAACTTTTCCTGTGGATTGTCAGCTATCACTGGCTGAGAAGTGGGCTAGTCCACTTGGAATCCTTCAGAGGCTGTTCCCCCAGACAGGGCACTGGCCCTGCCTGCCTCTGAGCATTTTCTCAGCTCATTAGCACCTCCAGAGAAGAGGACAGGAGGCAAAACTCCCATCAGTCAAGTTGATGCTTATTCGACACCCCAGGGGACAAAATTAGTGGGACGTTTCCAATAAAATGCATTATTTGGAGTCTCTAGGAATTACACTCAGCTGTGTCTTTCCACTCCCCCCCACTAGGGGAATGGGCCATGGAGGGAAGCTGTGGGCCCTGCCCTCTCTCTGACTTATGTGAGACAGGCTTCATTCAGAACCAGTCACTGGGGATAGAAATCTTTCCCACGTGCATTCTCCTCTGGCTGACTGGAGGTCAGCTTCATGCACATCCATTAATGGACTGTCAGGTAATACAGCAGTGCCCTCCGGGCTGTTTGCCTTCCAATGATCCTGGCCCTCAGCTGGATTCTGATAATTGAGGTTACTTGCTAACTGACCTCTGATAAGTGAGACGTAACTATGAAGTAACTGCTGAAAACATCTGCCTGCCTCTGCTCTGTCTGACCCCAGACGGCTATGACCTTTTTAAGTTCTTATGTCCATTAGCGTTTTTCCTCTCTTAGCTGGCACGTCTTGCTGTTCCAGCATGCCTGCCTAAGCAACTGTTCCCTTCCCACTAATTTGCTGCTTTTATGTGCACTGACCTGGGAAAACAATTTAGACAGACTTGTTAGAATCCTGTCTAAAATACGAGTAGTTTTGGAATGGGGACCTGAAGACAGTTCCAGGAGTAGGGATGGACAAGATTAGGTGGTCACCTAGAATGTAAGGGATGCTTTTAACTATTGCTTTTTGTAAATAAACATTTTTAATGCCAGCAAATTCCGTTCTTTGTGGCATGACAGACTTTATTTTATGACGTCTAGTAGTCTGGATTTCAGCAAAAACTAAAAGCATCTTCCCGTGGACAGCATAAGGGACACAGATTTCAAACCTCGATTCCGGCCTCCGAATAATGTAGTGCAGCTCTGGGAAGGGCTCTCCTGCGAGGAAAGAGCAGGAGCTCCCTGATCAGCGTTTTGCGACATCTGTTGTGGCAGTTCATGGGCCTGTGTCCTTGTTGGCTGTGTTCTGGATAGCCATTTTGCCAGAAAAGTGACCTTCAGATAAGCAAAGAAGTGGTTTAAACATCAAAGCGTCTCAACTAGTATGAGGGCTGAGATTTCCTTCAGGGAGAACCGATGTTAAACTGATTTTCCAGCAGGATGCTGGGCAGACACACGGAAGCTGGTAGCTTTTGAAACGGATTGGATGAGTAAACCCAGTCACCTTGCTGCTGCTCACTTAGAGGGAGACAGATGTCTCGAGGATGTGCTGTGCAGATCTATACTTAGCCTTCTACTGTTCAACATTTTTATCTCTGATGAAGGTGTGGAGAGCATGCTTGTCAGAATTGTAGACTGCACGAAGTAGGAGAGGCGATCAAACATGTTGAATGACAGAATCAGGATCCTGCCCCATTGTGACAGACTAGAATGATAAGCCAGGTCTAATTAGATGAAATGTATAGGAGTCAGCCTAAACCCCAACTTGGTTTCAAAGAACCAATTTCCCAGGGACAGGATGGCTAGACAGGAAGGCAGGGATAGACGACAGCTTGTGTGAAGATCTCAGGATCTTAATTGACTGCAAGCACGACCTGAGCTTGATGTGAAGGGAGGCAGTATCTAGGTCAGAGGGGACAGGAGTGTTGCTGTGCTCTGCCCAGGGCAGACCATCTCTGGAGTGTTGGGTTCTGTTCTCTGAATGCCGTCGTGAGCTAGAGAGAGCCCAGGAGGGGTCAGCTAGGAAGGTGTGGGAACTCAAAACCATGGCGTATGAGGACCTAACGAAAGAACCAGCACTGTAAGCCTGGAGGGGAGAAAGTTAGGAGTTTGTTTCAGATCTTCAGGTATTTGAAGGGCTGTCATGAGAAATAACCTTGTTCCCCTTGGCTCAAGTGGGCTGGGACCAGGAGCAGTGGGTGGACATTAGAGGCAGAGTTGGACCTTTGGAAGGAAAGCGTTCCTAACAATTAGCACTGTCTGAAAGGAGAACAGGGAGTTTGGGAGATGGCAGGCTCCTTGACTTCTGGATGTCCATATTGGTAATGGTCTAGAAGGGTTTTGGGGCTGGGGCTGGGTCCTTTCTGAGGTCCCTTATCACTCTGAGCTTCTGCAAAGGACTCGGGATCCTTTCATGTGTTTAACCCATACATGTGAAAAATGTGCTTCAACAGCGGCTAGGGCACTTGTTACGTTAACTAGCCAAATGTCTGATAAATCAAAGCGTTTGCCTTCCAGTGACTTGGAACATGTCTGGGAAATAATCCTGACGGTCGCTCTGGTCTCTGTACCCTCATGAATATCCTCATACCACCAGGCAGGAAGCTTCCCTGCCGATAATTCCTTTTTGATTATTATTTAAGGTATTTTAATCTTTGGGCTCCTCTTCGTGATAATGAGAAAGAATGATTAGGCTTCCAAGATTCCAGGGGACTTTTGCTTTAAACGTGTTCATTCCCTTTGCCTCCCAGGGACAAGAGAATGCTGTGAGTCATGTTCCCTCCTATTTATACTGAATCCACTTATAAAGACATGAGTCAGATGGGCTAAAGGCCCAGTTTCCTCTCTCCATCTTCTGAGAAATGGGTAGCTGGGCTAGAACTGGTGTCCTGATGTGGCTGTCACTTTCAGAATCTGAAGGGGACCTTGTAACAGAGCGCAGGCAGGCCCGCCTCGCCACTGGCTTCTTCCCTGTCATCAGCCTGCTGAACCACTCATGCAGCCCCAACACCAGCCTGGCCTTCAGGGGCTCCGTGGGCACCGTCCAGGCATCACGGCTTATTGCACAAGGGCAAGAGATCCTCCATTGTTATGGTGAGCCACCCCCCTACCGCTTTTCCTGAGAAGAAGGAGCCTGCAGGAAGCCCTCTCCCTTCTTCACTTCTAAGAGGACAGCAAACCTGATGCATCCAGGAAGAAGGGTCCGAGCTCTAAATAGAGAGGTCTCCTTCACTGACCCCCTTGTCACCCAGCTGCCCTACACCCTGCACACCCACATCCCCCGCATGGTCCTTACTAAATGCCTTCTTTTCTGAAGGTGGTCTGGACAGATGTCCCCTTGGTTCCTGCTTTCTAGTCACCCTGGAGCCTGTATTCTCCTGCATCCATCCCCCCTGTGTTTGGCTGTGGGGGCTCACAAAGGGAGAGGGTTGTCCCGGACCCTCTGCTGGGCCAGGGCGAGCGTGCTCTGGCCTTTCCTTTTCACATGCCCCTCGGTTGTGTCTCATGGCAGGACCTCATGAGTGCCGCATGGACGTTGCCACAAGGCAGCAGAAGCTGAGATCTCAGTATTTCTTTGACTGCTGCTGCCAGGCTTGCCGGGATGAGGAGGTGCGTCGGGCCAGCACAACACCAAAGCGAGGCGGGTTCCGTTGCCCCACCTGCAAGGCGGCTCTGCAGGTACCTTCCCTCCTCATTGGGTCTCTGCCTATCATACTGCTCTCTGCCCCAGGCCATGGCTGAAATTCTTCGGAGACAAGCGTTCCCTGGCTTTCAAGGCGACCCCCACCCCCACCCAGATTCTCTCACTAGTAATAACAATAAATAGCTGCTACACAGTGCATTAAGGTTTACAGAGTCCTTCACATACATTCTCATTAACCCTCATAACAAACCATGAGAGGCTGTCCCATGGGTACAGTCATGGCTTGTTCACAGATGAGGAGAGGGAAGCTCAGAGAGAGGCTTGTCCATGGTCATACAGCTAATGGCTGTCAGAGGTGGGACAGTTACTCAGGACTGTCCTGCCTCCAGATCTAGCATTCATTCCACAACCCTGCCCAAGGGCACAACAGAAGGTTTTCTCCTCTCTTGGGTTCATTGGGCATGTTGGTAGGTGCCTTAGTGAAGCAAGGCACTGATTGGTAAAGTACAATGAGAAAGGCAGTGGATTTAGAGTCAGAGGACCTGGGTTCTAATCCTGGCTCTGTTACTACTGCTTCATCCCCAACCCGTGAGAGGATTGGGCCGGATGGCCTGTGAAGGCCCTTCCGTCTCTAAGCCCTATCATCTTATGGAGACAGAAGCCCACCCCATATTCACCCCACTTACTTAAAAGTGGCATTGCTTTCTCATGACATTCAGGCTGTCTCCTACCCATTTTGAAAAACAAGAAAGTGTCATGCAGAGTTTAGGAACTGAGAAGAAAAGGGCCTGTGGCAATTGAAAGGAATAGCTGCTCTGGGCTACAGTAATCAGGTTGAAAAGGCCATCTCTCAGCAGTGTCCACCTCGGACAGTCCTGGGAGGACCAGGGACCTTGGAGCATCGGCCTCCTTTGTGAGTCGCAGCTTTAGATTTGGAAGGAACTTCAGAGACTGTCCCATCCAGCTTGCTCATTTTACAAACAAGGAAACCTAAGACACAGAGGAGTTGAGAAACCTGCCCAAGTCTGTGTTGGTTGTAAGTGGTTAAAACATAATCCACACGCAGGCTCTCTCTCTCCATGTCCACCCCAGGGTTTCCCTCATTCAGCTCCTTCCTCAACAAGAATCCACAGCATCTCCAGCTAGAGTCCCTTAGAATCTGGTCTTTCCCTTCCGAGACAGCCTTTTAAGGAGATGAAGAGAATTTTAGACAAGTTGTATATGATAGAGCTCTGGAGAAAACTGAATGGGAATAGAAAGGAATATACCTTTTTCTCAGCTGTACGTGGCACCTTCGAAAAAATTGACTAATATTAAGGCATTAAAAAAAAATCTCACAAACAAATGTAGAAAAGTAGAAATATTAAATATATTCTTTTCAGACCATAATGCAATACAAATTATATTCAACAAAAGGCCTTGGAAGCAGAGACTAACAATTAATGGAAACTAAATAATCTAATCCTAAAGAAGGAGTGGATCAAAGAACAGATCACAGAAAGCACCTTCCAAGACAGCCTCTTTCATGCTGAAGCGGCACTCTCACCAAACTCAGCCAGGCTTTGGGTGTGGCATGAAGATGTGGTGTTCCCTATCCCCTGCAGGGCCAAGAACCTCAAAGGCATCCTGTGATGCCTGTGGAGTGTAAGCCCCTCGAGAGTAGAGACCTTCCTTTGGTATCTTTGTGTCCCTCCCTCCTAGGCCGGTACCTAAATGCCGGCTGAATTGGGTAGAATGGCCAGCAGCTTCTCTCCCCCCTCCCTCATTGGGCTGCTGCAGTAGCACAGAAGTAAGGGTCAGTGAAGCTGTTTTCCCAGGGGGATGATGCTCTGTGCTGCAGCCGTGGATCCTGTACGGCCGTGGCGAGCAGACCTCACCTAGTGGGCCGATTACAAGACCTTCAGCAGCGGGTAGAGGTGGCCCTGGAGCTGCTCAGAGGTGACAAAACAGGTGAGAGTCCCTTCCCTCCCCTTTGCCCCCCTGCAAAATCAGTGCTGTTCAGGGGCTCAGTAAATATTTACTGAGTCTAATGGGATTATCCCGATGTCAGCCACAAGGTGGCTGTGTCATCCACAGAGACCAGAACTGCCTTTATCGATTGGAAGCCCTTGGAAGGGCTAGATAATGTGCCAAGTTGGCATCCCTCCCAGTAACGAAAGAGCTATCTCTGCCATGTGTGGGCCCATGCGTCGTTCCCTTTTGTTTGGATCCCAAGGCCTCACTGACTCAGCTTCCCAGAAGTGTGATTGTGTCCCCGACAGGGTTGGATGCTTCCAGAGGGCAGTGGGGCATGGGCATTTTTTCAGGGGCTGAGTTCTAGAGACCCTGCTGTGTGGCATGGCATAGAAAGGCTTTGTAGGGGTGGAGTTCAGACTCTGGACTCTGGAATGGAACCACAAAGCACTGTGGGAGCAGAGGCATGTTCCCTGCATGTGGCTGATGGGTCCCAATAGGGAGCGTGGTGCTTGGTTGAGGAAGTGGGAGACTTCTCACTCGCTCAGCCAGCCGCTGGAGAGCCTGGGTCCTAAGCTTCTGCTGCCCTATTTTTGTTTGCATTGATAGCACGAGCTGTCCAGCTTTTGTTGGGGTGCCGGGAGGAGGCTGAGAACTTCTTAACCTCGGAGCACATGTTGATGGGAGAGATTGAGGACCACCTGGCCCAGGCATATGCCAGCCTTGGTAGGGCATTTCCCCCAGAAAAAGGGGGTGGATCACTTTGTTTTGTCTTGGCTTAACCGTCTGCTGATTGAGCCTCAGTGAGTGTCTTCCCGAAACTCAGACCTTCTCCCCCTTTAGCTCACCCTCACCCACCCTCCCTCGGAGAAGTCGTGGCTGTAATAGAGTGAGTGTGCTTCTCTTCCTGGAATCAGGTTGTGTTTCCTGACAGGGGACTGGCCCAAATCTGCAGCCCACTTGCGAAACAGTCTTCAGGTGGTGGAGGCCCAGCACGGACCAGCCAGTGTGGAGATAGGCCATGAGCTGTTCAAGTTGGCCCAAGTCCTTTTCAATGGGTAAGGCTCTTCAGGCATCATCCCGGCCCTCTGCCCAAGCACACACCTGGGCATGCCCTTAGCCAGACTCACTTTGTTCCTTTTCCCCATCCTGGGAGCTTCACTGAGTTCTTTAAGGTATTTTGAAATTCTGAGTAGCTTTCTTATTTCCTCTTCAGGGGAAAATTGAAGTGTCTCTCTTTCTGACATAAGGAGAACATTTGTGTGCCATACTGAGACCATACTGAGAGAGATGACCATGCACTCTGAGATCCAAATTATGCTCATTCCCACCTACTGCTTCCTCCAGTCCAACCCTGTGGGCATTTATTAAATGCCTGCTCTGTGCAAGGCACCAGGGACACAGAGACAGAATGGAAAACAGCCCCCGCCTTCCCTCCTTTCATTTCTCAGCAGCCTTGGCCTCAGGTGTCTTCTGGCTCCCTCTTCCCTGTGCCCACCTTCTCACCCTTTTCCTAAAGGTGGTGTTGATTATACCTTCCGCTTCCTTTTCTCACTGTCTTCTTTGGGAAACCCTGATTTTAGCATTTCTGAACAGGCCCCCCCCCCAAAAAAAAGTTAGTGTTGGTAAGTCTTTAAGGGAGGCTGCTAAGCTGCTTTTGAGAGGCAATAGATCTTGAAGATCTGGATTCAAATCCAGCCTCAGACAGGGGCTGTTGTGTGACCCGGTTCAGTCACTAATTCCCCTGAGCCTCTGACAGCTAAGACTGATTCAGAGACGGGCTTCAGCCAGCATGGGTAGAAGGAGCTCATAACCCGGGGACGTCGGAGGGCGTCAACTTCTTAGTGAGTGGGGAGGGAGTGTGGACAGAGTCCATCTTCTGCCGACATGAAAGAGGAATAGTAAAAGCTTGAGTTTGCAGTTGGTCAGCAGCATTTATGAAGCTCCTACTGTTTGCCTGCTAAACACTGAGGATGCAAAAAAAGACAAAGATTGTTCCTGCCCTCGAGGAACTCACAGTCTGCTGGAGAAGCCAGCATTCCACTGAATGGGCTGCGTACAGAGTAAGGGCATAGCAACGCTTATGTCAACAAACATTTCTTAAGCAGGAGGTGAGATGTTGGGCAGACTTGTTCATCCTAAAAGAGGGTCCGAGATAGAAACTGTGGGTCAGCATGCCTGAAGGTAGATGTCCCAGGCTCTGTGTGGCTCCTCACAGGCAGGCCTGGCCTCCTCCGAGTTCTCTACCACACTCCTGACCATATGCATCAGCCTCTGCCCCAAACTAGAAGCTGCGTGGAGGTGGTGACCGGTCATGGTTGTCCCAGAGCCAGTTATGCAAGGCCGTGCTCGGGCACATGATGGAGTAGGTGACCTCTGCTTGCCTCTTTTGGTCCAGGTTTGCAGTCACCGAAGCCTTGAATGTGATAGAGAAGGCAGAGGAGGTTCTGTCCATACACTGTGGCCCTGAGAGTGAGCAGGTGCAAGAATTGCAGCAGATGAAAGCCTGCTTACTGGAGTTACCAGGCCTCCCTACAGGGCCCACAGCATAGGGACGGGCCCACGGCGCCTGCACGTGGCTGATGTACAGGCAGCCTGGTCTATTGCAAGAGAGTCCCTGGGCACCTTTACACCTCCAGGAAATGTAAACAAACGTGCCTTCAAACTGCTGGGGAGCTGCTGCTGGTGAAGAATGAGGCCCTTAAAACAGTGGGGAAATGTGGCCAAAAAACCAGAAAGCCAGTGGGTATCTGTCAGCTGGAAAATGGCAGAATGAATTGTATATGTGACTGTAAACGGTAAGAAATGACAGCCGGGAGGAATTCCTAGCCGCTTGGGAAGGCTTCTGTGGAGGGATGCCAAGCGAAGTCAGCAAACCAAGGGAGCAGTTTGCCCCTGGACCCATAGTGTAAAAGAAAACCTCATTGAATGACAGCAGCTGCCAAGGATGAGAGGCATGTGGACCTCCCTCCCCTTGGCAGAGAGGTGGGGAACCACAGGTACAGAACGGGGCGTGCATTGTTAGAGGAGCCGATAGATTGGTTTGTGTACTTTGGCGCACTTACCTGTTACAAGTTGGGGTAGGTCCAGTAGTGGGAAGTGACTGAGATTTTTAAAAAGCATCAGACCTTTAAGAAGAAAATAAATGGCTTCAGGGAAATTCCACTGCTGGTATGTGATGTGGGGCAGGGGCAGGGGAGCAGTGACTCCAGAATTACTCCAGTGAGAGATGAGCTTTCAAAGGTTGCCATCATTCTGAGTACCGTTCTGTGAAAGAAGAAAATGTCCCAAACTAAAAACTGACCCCCTCAAAGGACTGAAGACAGAAGTCTAGAGACACTCTGTTCCTTCGAAAGGAGCTAGGCTTTCCCTAGGAATCAGAGTCTGAGCCTCTAGACTCATGGCCAGGGTCCAACCCACTAAATTGTTAAAAGTTGGCTTCAGTGGAACCCGCCTGCTGTTTCCAGTGGTCACATGATGCTGCGTATGCCCTAGAGGGGATTTAACTATTGGTGATTGTGTCATTGAGAGCAAAACCATTATTACAAGAAGATAGGGAGTTGCTGTGGTTTCTTCCCTCTAACAAGTACCTAGGGCTTCACATAGAGGGTCTCATTGCACTGGGGGTCATTTTATTCAGGGGATGGGCTGTTTGGCAACCCCCAAATTTGTCTGGAGCCATTTTTCCAGTTCTGTTGAGTTTCTGTTCTGCTCCCTAACTACCTATTGAACAAACTAACAAAACAAAACATGCCGTCATGATTTGATCATACTTGTGCCTCTTTTGTAAATTTCCCAGCTTGGAAGCAACATTGAAAAGGGCACCTCCATCATTCCTAGAAAGGCAGACCACCCCAAGCCCAGGCTCACTGTATGAGTATCCGGCGTGGAAGGAATCACAAGGGTCGACTGCAGTTTCAGACCCAGAATACCCAGAGTGAGGTTGATGACTGGTTCCCCACCTACATATATGAGGATGGGGCCACTCCCAGCCCACCCAGAAAGCTAGTAAACAACTCAAGAGTTGGAAAATTCTGCTTGTGGGAGAGCCATTGGTGACTAGAAAAGGCCAGTTACCCACCATTTTGAGGTGGACAGTTCGGCCACGGCCAAGTAGACCTGGGGCTCCGTTGTCGGGGAATAAGAGCATACTTGGACCAGGGGTTCTTGACCTTGGGGTGCAAACTACCCCAAGGGGTCGTCTGAGGATAGATGTCAGGGGAGCCTGGGAACTTGGATGGAAAAAAAAAATGACCTCTTTCTTTTCACAGCTGTAACTGAAATTAAGCTTTTTCTTCCCTAATGAATGGAAGCAATAAAGGTTGTTCTGGGAAGGGATCTGTAGATGTCCTCAGAGACTGCCACAGGGGGCCCTGGGCCCACAGAGGGGAAGAAGCCCTGCCAGAGGCCCTGGAAGTGGTACGACGAGTTTGTGAAAAGCGGAATATCTGTGTTCCCAGCTCTTCTGCCACTTGTGGCAAGTTTGTTATGTGCCAGAGGCACATTTGAGATGCTCGGGACCGTCTTTCGGCCAATTCTGCCTCCTTGGTCAGGACTGGTCTTCCATGGGTCCCAAAGAGAACACAGGCAGTTCTCTCTTGGTTACTTGACGGTAGAAATGTGTTCCTGAAAGACTGTTTGGAAATGGACTCCTGTCTTACATGTGGATTTCACAAGCTTTTCAACTTTTGAACAAACTCTTGGGCATCTCTTTTGTAAGTGAAGAATTCTTTCAGAGAAACAAATCTCTCCCCTTATGTATCTGGCTCTTCTTTCCCCAGCCGTGCTCTTCCTCCTGACTTCTCTGTATCTGTGATGTCATTCTATTTGTACAAAACCATGAGGTTATCTTTGGCCCTATTAGTAACCTAATTAATAACCCACCTCCCCAACACAGGGTCCCTGAACCCAACCCCATCGCTGCCTCCTACATGAAGACCACAGAGCTTTCTTTGCAAGCTCTGATTATCATGCAGTATTGTGCATGGTATTGATTGGTGTGGTAATATTCACTTAAAGATTATAAGGGGTCTGGGGTGGTATCTTAGCTAAGCTTTGTGTATGTTTGCATGTAATCAATGTTTAATAAATACTGAAGGAATCTGGACCTGAGCCAGAGGCAGGCAAATGTACTGTGTGACAGATTCACCTGGGTGGATAATAGAGATGGGGAGGAAGGGACCATCCTACACTGGAGCTGAAGCTCTGTCATATGACCCTTGGGCCGCTGTCCAGCTCAGGGATCCTGTGTATAATATAATAAAATGGCCTGGACCCAGATTCTAAAACCCCAAGTTGGAGTCCCAGCTCTGCTCCGTGCTAGCTACAAAGGAGAGGGTAGTGTATAGTAAGCAAAACATGAAGTTAGGAAGTACTGGATTCAAATCCTGCCTTAGATGCTTATTAGCCTAAGTAGTCCTGGGCAAATCACCTCTCCAAGTCTCAGTTGCCCCATCTGTGAAAAGGGAATAATGATAGCACCTACCTTATAGGGTAGCTGGAAAGTTCCAGTAAGAGAAGGTATATAGAAAGTGGGGCAGGAAGGTGGCACAGTAGATAGAGCGCTGAGCCTGGGGTCAGGAAGACCTGTGTGCAAATCTAGCCTCGGATACCTACTAGCTGTGTGACTCTGGGCAAGCCGCTTAACACTCTGCCTCCATTTCTCATCTGTCAAATGAGCTGAAGAAGAAAATGCCAATATCTTTGCCAGGAAAACTCCAGATGAGGTCACGGAGTCAGACACTGCTGAACGACAATAATAGAAGGCATTTTGAAACAGCTGCTATGTAAATGGCAGCTGTTATGATCATGTGGCCTTGGACACGTCACTTAATCTTGGGGAACCTGTTTCTTCGCTGTAAAATGGGGATAATAACATTCAAGCCCTTCTCCCATACAAAATTAGAATAAAGGTCAGGTAAGGTTGGTTTGTGCAGTCTGGGCCTGTGATGTCTTTGGGGTGGAGAGCTCTTACTGAGGAAACTCTCCTGGTGCAGATCAGCTGGCTGCTGAGCTGTCTTTTTTTTTCTCTCTCTCTCTTTTTTCTTTTTAGGCAATTGATGTTAAGTGACTTGCCCAGGGTCTCACAGCTAGTAAGTGTCAAGTGTTTGGTTTGAGGCCAGATTTGAACTGAGGTCCTCCTGACTTCAGGGTGAGCTGTCTTTTTAAAGAGTGGTGGAGAGGCCAAAGACTGGCCCAAGGTCACACAGCCAGTATGTGCTAGAGGCAAGACCATGCAGAGATTCCTAACTGCAAAGTGCCATGAGTACCTGTGAATACTTATCACAGAATTTCAGAAGTAGAAGGGACAGCAGCACTTTAGCCCAGTCCGTACCTCAAAGGAAGGCCAATTAGGACAAACCCTTCTCTTTTCTTCTCCCTTCCCCCTCCCCTCCCTGGTCATTCCCTCGTCATCAATGGTCACTCAGCCTTTAGTTGAAGATTCCCTGGTAAGGAAGGGAGAAGAGGGGACAGTTTTTCATTTTCCTTTGTATTTCCAGTGCCTAATTTAGTGCCTTGCACATAGTAGGCACTTAATAAATGCTTGTTGGATTGAATTGGATTGGGGAAACCCACCACCTGTCAAGGCAACTCCTCTGTTAGCATCAGGCTTAAATTTTCCTCTTTGCTGCTTCTGTCCTTTTTTCCCCCTAGTCTGGCCGGAGGGCCAAAGAGAACAAGTGTGACCCTTCTGCCAGGTGACAGCTCTTTAAATATTTCAAGGTGCCTTTAAGATGGCTGCAGACCATCCAGCAGCAGGGAGGCTGATCCCCAGGTTATTGTGAAATTGAGCAACTGCTAGCTAATACAGGGCTTACTGGGACCCAGCCTGAAAAGCCAGAAGCCCAGCAGGAACCATCGACCCCACAGCCCAGGACAGAGGCAAAGCAATCAGTTTTCAGAGGCTCACATGACCACCTTTATTGCAGAGCGTGTGTGGGGAAGTTGCGGGTCAGCCCACGGACATCACATGCACCAGTTGGCCTGGGTTATCCTCTGCCCTGGGCCACTCAGGGGCCCCTGGGGTCCAAGATTTTGCCGATGAAGAGAAGGGCCCCAGTGTCCGTGTCCCGGAGAACGAAGATGAAAGGCTTGTTTAGGTGGTAGTCCAGAGAGAAGGTGAGGCGAGCAGGTTGGGGGCTGGGGGCCATTCCTGTTCCATCCTCGTTCCATTCAAAGGCTGCCCTGTGTTCCACCTGAGTGAGCTTGAGAGGTTTGCCTGTGATCTTGCTGAAATCTGGGGCGTCAAACAAAGACTGCAGCTCTGAAGGGAGGAGAGATTGCCATGAGAATACCAGGGAAGGCTTTGGCCTAGGGCTTGAAGAGACCTTGGGGTCATCCCCAGCCCTGCTCCTTTTACAGAAAACCGCGGCCCAGAAAAATTAAGGGGCTTGCTTACGGTCACGTAGATAGCAAGAAGGGAGCGTCACACAATGCAGCAGATCCTGGATTGGTAGCGACCTTCCTCTGCCTCCTAAAACCTGCGCAGCCAGTCAGCCCCTCCAGGCCTCAGTTTCTCATTTGTAAAATGAGGGGGTATGCTAGATGACCTCAAGGTACCTTCCAACCATAAAGCTCAGATTCCAAATCTGAATCCTTTTTATTGCACCAGACTGAACCTCAGGTGTCCACGAGGGACCTTAGAGATTAGAAGCTCAGAGATTTAGAGCAGGAACGTGCCTGAGAATTTGCCTTGTCTAAGTCTTTCACTTTACAGATGAGGAAACAGGCCCAGGGAAGGCCAAACGTGGCCCAAATCACATGAAACTACTACTAATACAACAATAATCATGGCCATTTATCAAGTACTTCAAGGTTGACCAAATGTGTCATAGGCCTTATTTCATTTATGCTTGGCAACAATCCCACGAGGCAGGTGCTGTTGTTACCCACCCCTCCTTCACAGATGAAGACACTGAGGCTCAGAGAGGGTTAGTGACTTAAAAAGCAGAGGAAAGAAAGAAAAGAGGGGGAAGGAAGAAAAAAAAACCAAACAGGTCCTCTGACTCCAAATCTGTTCCCTTTGTACTACACAAAGGAGGATGAGCAGGTTCAGCTCCTGACAGTCAGCTGGCCTTCATTTAGCATTGAGTATGTTCTAAGAACTGTGTCAGGTACTGGAGATACATAGGGGTGGGGGTGGGGGTGGGGGTGGAAGGAGGTGAGTGAGCTGAGCTGACAAGGTCCACCCGCACAGGCAGCATGGGGCCTTGCCCTTTGTGCCAACCTGTAGTGCCTAAGTCATCCAGGACTTCAGGAGAGTGGGTGGTGAGGACTCCAGCCTCATAAGTCCTTGCAGCTGCTCAGATCAGGGAACCATCTCTATCCCGCATCCCTGATGATCGGCTCCCTGCACACGATGTTGTGGAAAAAAAGCACTGAACTTGGGGCCCCAAGACCGAGGTGGAAGTCTCAGCTGGGATACTAGTTGGGCAGTCCGGGGCAAGCCACTCAACCTCCCCGAAGTCTCATTTTCCATGTGTGTCCAGTGGGGATAATATATATATATATATATATATTTGTGCCCCTTCACTGGACCTCACTTTCCTTCTCTGTAAAATGGGTATGATAAGGCTTCCACTATCTCCCTCTCTAAGTTGTTTTGAGGTCTCCAGTGAGATAATGCATGTTAAAGCTCTTTGCAAACTTTAAAGAAAAACCCACTGTTCAGAGGGAAGGGCTTTGTAAAACCACAGGCATTCTGGAAATGCTCCGCAGTTCCCTCACGCCTGCTGGATCAAATACAGACGCCCCTGCTTGGCATCTGAGCCCATTTACAATGGGTATACACACACAGGCATGCCCATGTATATGTAGGTGTAGGTACATGATATACTCTCATACACGTGTGTACATGTATACAGACAGACAGATAGATAGATCCGTTTACACAGTCTACATTTTAGCCAAAGTGCTCTGCTCACTGTAGAGGAAACAGGTTCAAATCCGTCTCTGTCCCTCGCTTACCTTGTGTGATCTTGGGCAAGTCACCTAACCTGTGGGGGCCTTGGTTTCTTCCTCTGTCAAATGCCAGAGTTGAACCAAATGACGTCTAAGGTCCCTCCACCCCTAAAATCTGCTATGCCCCATTGCTCGTGCCACCTGAGGCAGGGTCAACTGCTCGCCCACTTACTCAGCTGTTTCACAGTTTCGGTGATTTCGCCATCATGGGTCAGCTTGATCTTGGGCACGGTCAGCACAGCCTGGATGGTCTTTAGCTCCCTGTCAATATCATGGACAAACTCGGAGGTGAGACTCTCCTCGATCAGGGTCAAGTTCTGGGTCACTCTCACGGGCAGGAAGAAAATTATTGACATGCTCCCACTCAAGGGCAGCTGGGCTATCTGAGAAGGCAGAAAGGAAGCATTCCTAGGTTAACAGGGATGGGAGTCCTATCCACATATGTGTGAGCACATATACATACTCCCACCTACACACAGCCGCCATATCTTCTGGTAGAGCTTATGAGGGGGGATTCATCCCTTCCTCACCAGCCTCACCCCCACTCCTAATAAGACAATTATCCCAAGTTCTCCATGGGAGATAGCATGATACAGGCAATCAATCAATATTTATTAATCACCTACTACAGACCAGGCAATGTGTTAAGTGCTGGGGATACAAAGAAAGACAAAAGACTGGTCCCGCCCTCAAGGAGTTCCCAATCTGATGGGAAAGATAACACACAAGCAACTATGCACAAACATGATATAGACAGGAGAAATTGGAGGCAGTCAACAGGGGGACCGAACCTGGAGGGAGAGTCAGAGGACCTGGGTTTGAATCCCAGTTCTGCTGCTATGTGACCTTAGGCAAGTAACTCATCCTCTCTGGGCCTTGGCTACTACCTCTCTGTCAGATGAGGAGGTAGGACTCCATAACCTCTGAGGCCCCTTCTAGCTCTGAAATCTACTCTCTTGCCAAGAGCCTACGAGTCCTTCTGCACGGGCTCCTGGTAACTACTTTCTCCTGCTGTTGCTGCCACAAACAAACCTCTTGTTTTTCAATAGGGGAACAGGAAATGAAATATTCAACTGCTTTCTTACTACAGCCTGAAACCAAGGGTGCTTGAAAGGAATTCTCGGCTAAGACAACAACGGACAGGTGGAACTGAAATTGAATTCTGAGTCTCTCCTTTCCCCCCAAGGCCAACCAGCCTCTAGGGTCAAATGCCAACTCCCCTGTTTAGCATTTAAAGCCCTTCCCAACCTGGTGTGGCCAGTGTTTCCAGGATGCTCACGGAGCATTCACCCCCCACTGAAGCATTCAGTTCAAGTGTTCTTGTTGCTCCACATCCATTCCCTTCCATCTCCCACCCCTCCCTATACTTTTGCCCAGGCTGTCCCCCAGCCTGGCATTCTCTCCTCCTTTCCTGGACTTTTCAAGGTTTAGTTCAAGTCTCAACTCCCACAGTCTGGAATTGAATTTACTTTTATCTATCTCTTGTATTAACTTTTTTTTTCTTGTATGCATTGCATTCCCCAGTTACAAAGTAAACTCCTTAAGGGCAAGCACTGTCTGGTATCCCCAGAACCCAGCTTGGTGCCCAGCATATAGTTGGCACTTAATAAATGCATATTGACTTGAAAACAGAGTAGGGCACTCTGCTAAGTACTTCGGGAAAAGAGCAGAGCAATCCCAGACCTAGGTCCCTGGGTAAAGAAGAGACTTACAAGGAATCACACCTGCACATGGCTGGTACCTCCAACACATACACAAGGAACACATCATAAAATGTCATTCATTCAGATTTCTCTGAATCAGAATTAGGGATAATTAATTTACTGAAGGCTACTTTTCTGATATCTAGGTAGGACAGCATTAGTGAGCTGCCATAAGGGACAGAAGGCAGTGTGCTGTCATGGGAAAAGAAATCGCAGGGAGAGCAGAGAGCTCAGGGCCAATCCACGAAGCTTTGGGTTCGTCGCCTAGCTTCTCTGGATAAGGAAGGGAGTTGAACCAGATGGAGCGCCCTCTGAGGTCCCTCTCCAGGACGTGGGGCTGCCCTGTGTCCCTTCTCTTGACCTCCCCCTTCCTTCCATTTCTTTCTCTTTGGGAGCTGAGGGTGTTTCTGGTTGGGGGGAAAAGAAGAAGGTCCATTTGGCTCCATCTTTTTCTCTCTGTTGGCTGATCCTGATGAGAGGGAATGACGGTACCTTCTCTTCCCCCTCTCTAGCCCCTCAACTCTGTCTGTCCTAGTAACACTGAAGTCTTCCCTCTGTCATCTCCAACTTATCTTGTCCATACTTTGTTTGTACATAGGTGTTTGCATATTGTCTTCCAGGGGAGACTGTCTTTTGCCTTTCTTTGGTCCTCAAGGGCTTACCACCTTGCCAGGCATATAGTAGGTACTTAATGAATGCTTCCTGCACTAAATCTGTGGTGGAAGAACTCTTAACATTTCAGGTGATGAGATGGTCTCTTCCACTCTCTGAATCTCATTCATATCATCTGTAAAATGGGGATAACAGCACACTGCTCCCTATGTGACCTTCCCCTCCCCAACCCAACCCCACTGCCATCCAGACCTTGCAGTTGAGGTCAGAGTCGAAGCCGTAGCGAAGGGTGGCCTTGGGGTCTGACATCATGGGGACCCTGATGGTCCTGTCTTCATCCAACTGGAAATCCTGAAGTGAAGTCTTTCTGGAGTCAAACTTTGTCACCCACTGCCCTGGAAGGAGACATCAGACAGTGGTCTTTCAGCAGAGCGAGAACAGCAGGGACCAGGAATGTCAAACAAAACGAAGCAATGAGTTCATAGTAGGCCTTAAGAAAACTAGGTGCTGAGTTCAAATCCAGCCTCAGACGTAACACTCACTAGTTGTGTGACTCTGGGCAAGTCACTTAACCCCAATGGCCTCACCAGAAAAAGGAAAGAAAGAAAACTAGGTGGTTGGAAATTATCCAGGTTAAAGAAAACCTTTGAGAATGAGCATAGGATGGTAACCAGAATCCTAGATATATCATGTAACCTAGAGTATGGGGTCCAAAGCACGGTGTACAAGACATTAGAAACACTTTTTTTTAAAAGTAGTATTAGAAAGAAAGAAGCTAATTTGACATTTTTATATAGATAAGGGCCAGTGTGGAGAGATCATCTAACTCAATCCCTTCATTTTCAAGATGAGGCAGTTACAGCCAGAAGAGATTAAGCAATTTGCCCCTAGTCAGACGAGTAGGAAGTATCAGAAACAGCATGTGATCCCAGGGCCTCCCCCCACCCCCCACTCCCAAGGCCAAAGCCCTCCCTCTGTACCACACTGCCTTCCTCTAAAGTAATGCATTTTTGTAGCAGTCTGGGAGGAGGGGAGACTAGTAGGAAAGACTTTGGTTTCTCTTTTTTTTTTTAGAAGGAGAAGGGCACAGAACTCTTTTATAAAACTAGCCTACAGACACAATCTTTTCAAATAGCAAGGTTTTAGACCTAGAAGGGGTCTAACACCCGCAGTCGGGTAGTGGATAGACCTCTGGACCAGAAGAATGAAGGATGTAGGCCTGAGACACTCACTGGACAAGTCACCCTCTCTGCTTCAGTTTAGGAGTAGGATAACAGCCCCTCCCCCACAGGGTGGGGATCGAGTGAGGTCATGTAAGTGGAACACTGTAAACCTGGCAGTCATATAGAAGTATGAACTTCCTTCAGTTTTCATTTGTTTTTAAAACTAGACCAGTGATTTTATTGCACTGGGGAGGTCTTGGAGAAATTTTCCAGCCACTGTGGACCAGCATCTGTTCTGTAGTGTAGGGTCTTAGACATTTGCCTGGAGCCCATAGGGCTTATGTGACCTGCCCAGGGCCACACAGCCAGGAGGAGTCAGAGGCTGGAAATCAAAGATCAGGCTACCAGGAGTCATTATAATAATAAAAGGGAGGAAGGCAAACGGGGGTCGGGGCAAGACCCTTTTATCAAATTAGTGAAAGGATACTGCTATTTACTGTAATAGAATTTGAGAGCTATAAGAGATTAGAGATCATTTGCCCCTGATATATCTGACTGTGTGATGCTGGGCACAGTTATTTAACCTCTCAGTGCTGCGGGCTGTTCTCCAAGACTAGAAATTGCAGAGAAGCTGCCAAACTGCATTGGTAAGAGGGATATTCCTCACCTTAGAGTTCTTTATGCTAGCTAATAATATAGCTCTTTACATATGTTATCTTCATAACCAGAGGTGTGCTATTATTATCCCCAATTTACAGATGAGGAAACTGAGACTACACTTACTAGCTGGGTGACCCTCGGCAAGTCACTTAAACCCAATTGCCAAAAAAAAAAAGAGGAAACTAAGACTTAGAAGAAATTAAGTGACTTGCCTGGGGTCACCCAGCTAGTGTCTGAATCCAGATTTGAACCCAGGTCTTCTCATCCCCAGGTCCAGAGCTCTATCCACTGCACCACCAGCTGCCTATATAAATAAAATCACAGATCCAGTCCCTACCTTCAAATAGAAGCTAAAATCCCAGCTCCTGCTAGAAGCCCTTCTCAGGCCTCTTTCCTCTTAATGCCTTCCCTCTCAGACTACCCCAAAGCTGTTTGCCCCATGTCTCCTTGTTTGGAGGCAGGGACTGTCTTTTGCCTCTCTTTGAAACCCCACTACTTAGCATACTGTCTGGAACATCATAGTCTTGTTATTGAATCATTTTCAATCCTGTCCAGCTCTTCATGTCTCCATTTGAGGTTTTCTTGGCAGAGATCCGGGAGTGGTTTGCCATTTCCTTCTCCAGCTCATCTGACAGATGAGGAAACTGAGGTAAACAGGGTTACATGACCTTCCCAGGGTCACACAACTAGTAAGTGTCTGAGGCTGAAGTTGAACTTCCCGACTCTAGTATCTGTACTCTATCCACTGTGCCACCTAGCTGCCCATGGAACATAGTAGGCGCTTAATAAATGCTTGTTGGCTTACATTGACTGTTTTTGTTATTGATATTACAGAGGAGGGAAGTGAAGCCCAGGGAGGGGAAGTTGGTCAGTCAATATGTATTTATTAAGCACCTACTGTGTGCCAGGTAGTATATTAAATGCTGGACATACAAAGAAAGGCAAAAGACAGTCCCTCCCCTGGAGGAGCTCAAGGTCAAATGGGGGAGACAACGTGCAAATAGCTATGGATGAACACAACACATACAGAATAAATAGGAAATAATGAATGAAGGGGAAGGCGTTAGAACAAAGAGATTAAGATTCTGGTACAAGTTGGGAGGGAAGCGTCTTGCCCTCAGCCAAATAACTAGTCTGAAGGAATGCCAGGGCGATAACCTTAAGGACCAATTTCATGCTGCTTTGAAGTGCTAATCCTCCAACTGCTTCTCCCACTCACAGCTCCCCTGCTGTAGAATCTGGAACTAATATGCGTTTCTGGAAGTCGGTGCTTGACACAAGGGCGCCATCCAGCTGCTTTCAGAGGCTCCCAGAACAAGCCACCCTCCTCCTCACTGGCAGAAGGAAACCGTCCCAGAATGCCCATCGTAGCCAGCCACATGGCATCCTGTCCCACTTCACGGGCTGGCCCTGGCTTCCTCACCCCTCACCCTCACCCTCACCTGCAAAAATAAGACTCACCCAGAGGCTTTAGCTCATGCAGGGCATCTTCTGCCCAGTGCTGTGGGGACGTGCCTGAAGGGGTTTCCTGTGCCCACTACCACTGGTTGGCTCTCTGAAATGTATATAAGTGGGTAGGAGGCTGCTTGTTCCTGGGGCAGCCCCAAAGACTTAGCATAGTGGATAAAGAGCTGGACCATCAGTGGGGGAAGGACCCACAGGAAAAAAGTGTGAAGGGGTGCATGTGGAGGAGTTAAGGACACCTGAGTTCAAATCCTTTCTGACACATCCTGGCTGGACAATGCTGGGCAAGTCACCTAACCACTCAGTGCTCCAGGCAATTCTGTAAGACTGTAAGGTACATAGGGGCAGCTAGGTGGTGCACCAGGATAGAGCACCGGCCCTGGAATCAGGAGGGACTGAGTTCAAATGTGACGTCAGACATTTAATAGCTGTGTGACCCTGGGCAAGTCACTTAACTCTGTCTTAAAAAAATAAAAAATTCTGTAAATTGCAAAGAATTGTGTTGGTAGTGGGGAGTCCTTAAACAGGACTGAAATCACAGGTTAGTATCTTCCTGGTACCAGCAGAGAGAAGTCCCTTCTCTCAAGGAGCTCACAGTCTAATAGTGAGTTCTCTAAAGCCGGGACTATTCTGTTTTCCTCTTCATATCCCCAGTGGGCTTGCCACTTTTCCATAGTAGGCATTTCATGCTTTTTTTATTCATCCATTTCCCCTTTCTGAGCTCCCCTTCACAAATTCCAGTCCAGTCAATCTGGCCTCCTGACTACTTCCCTATACACAACAGTTTTATCTCTGCCCTCCATGTCTTTGTATTCTCCATGCCTGACTCAGCTCACTTCCGTCTCTCAGAATCCTAGAATTCCTTCAAATTTCTGGTCGTGTCATCTCCTCCGAAAGATCTTTCCTGATTCCTAATTCCTCCCATTGCCTCTGCCTCCCACCAAATCGCTCTGTTTTGGACGCATTTGACATATTTAGAAGTGGATGCTTCTCCCAATAGATTGTAAGCTCCTTGAGGGCAGAAACGACTTCATTTGTTGTTGTTGTTCTTGTTCCTGATACTTTAGCGCCTAGTACAGTGCCTGACACACAGTAAGCATTTGGTAAATGCCTTTGGAGTGAATGAAGAGTTTCTCCCTTGTTCACACTGCGAAGTTCTATTTCTCCAACAATTTGAGCTTCTTGGACTTGGCTCAGCTCCGTGTCCAGCGGGATAAGTCATGCAGGTATTATTATTATTCCCCTTTTGTAGATGAGGAAACTGAGGTGCTTTGCCCAGGATCCCACAACTACTAGGACACGTACCAAGGAGAGGCAGCATATAATGTGATGAAAAGAGTGTCAGACTTAGAGTCGGAGGGCCTGGGTTTGAATCCTAACTTTGCTACTTTGGATGACCTCTCCAGCTCTGATGAGGAATCAGGAATCTAGGCAGCAGTATGCTGGTAAATGTTTAACAACCAGCTTTTTAGGGGACTCACAACATACTTTTCATTTTAATCTGCATAATTTACATTTTCTCTATCACTTTCTTCAGTCTAATCATCAGTAAAACAATGAACCACTTGCAGTGTTTGCCAATTTCTGAGGTATAAGTGATCACACTGAAAATTTAACAGTCAGCTCTTGTGCCTCTTTGAGCTGGCTCCAGCACACCACTGATTCTAGGTCTGCTCTTTTGCTGCTGTGCTCCTGGAAGCTTGGCTTTCCTGCAAAGGGTTATGGGTAAAATAGATATTACTTTCCTGAAGGACCATAGGAAAACTTGCTGTGTCTAACGAGAACAAATAGAAATGTTTACTTTGCTTATGGAACTTATTATATAGTCATTCATATTTTTCCTTTTTTCTTTAAAACTTCAGAAACTTTCCAACAGATACTGTGCCCTAGAGACTCCATTTTGAATTTTTTTGTTGTCATTGTTCAGTCATTTTTCAGTCATGTCTGTCTCTGTGTGACCCTATTTTGGAGTTTTCTTGTCAAAGTTACTAGAGTGGCTTGTCATTTTCTTCTTCAGATCCTTTTACAGATGAGGAAACTGAGGCAAACAGGGTTAAGTGACTTGCCCAGGGTCACAGAGCTAGTAAGTGTCTGAGGCTGGGTTTAAACTCAGGTCTTCCTTATTGTAGGCCTGGTGCTCTATTTGCTGAATATTCCCATTAATTCCCTAAATTTTTATGATTTTATTATCTTATGTTAAGACCTCCATTTTGTTTTTTAATCTTCAAAGAATACCAGACTGTTAACCCTTGCCCAACTTGGGGAGAAGCATCTCCTTAACCCTCGTCTGCATGCTGGACACTCTCCCTTCCAACCTTATGTGATAAAACTTCCCCTTGATTAAGCTGAGAATGGCCTGCTCCAGCGTCACTCTTCAACACTGGGCAGGCCCCTTGGTTTCTCTGTACTCAGTTTCCTCAACTGTAAACAGAGGCAGCCGATGGGGTCCCCTAAGCCCTAGGTCCGTCTGTTGGCTGACAGCAAGCATCACTGGGTTCTCACCTTTGAAGTGAGCCACGGAAAAGAGGAGGATGCTAATGTCACTGGGCAGATCCCTCGAAGACCTGGCGATCTTCCCTTTCGTCTGAGCCTGAACCCAGTTGTTCATCTCCTGGAGATCGATCCGGTTGTTGCCTGTCAGAATTCGGGGCTTCGTCCCATAAGATTTTTCCAGGAGCGTGAAAAACCCAGATTTTATCCGCAGCTCTGGGGAGCAAAGACATAGTTAGTGTAGGAGAACAAGGTCTAGTTCTTTGACCTTAGCATACCACAGGTCCAGGCTGTGGGTCACCATATGTGGGCTTGGCCTGACTACCCAGAGCACTTCCTCAACCTCTTCTTATAGCATGCACAGCTCTGACTTTCCATCCTCAGCATCCAGTATGGTGCCTGGTACACAGTAGGCACTTAATAAATGTCTATCAAAAATTATAAAGGCCGAGCATGGCTCGAAAGAAGTGGTATGAGAAGACACCTCCAGCCCATCCCTTGGCAGAACTGGGAAATCTACAAGAGCAGTACATTGCACATATTTTCAGACTTTTTGAAGTATAAACCAGCCATGTTGATTTTTTTCCTCTTCTCTTTTGTCCTTTTATTTCTTTTTAAAAAAATTTTTTATTCATTTTGAACCTAAATCTAAAAAGACAAAAAAGAGAACATTTCTATGTATATGACACAACACAAAGACTCCAGATAAAACCATAGAATTCTATTTCAGACTGTTTACTTTTTTGGAAAACCTATGTACTAAATACTATACATTATTTTCAAAGCTACCCTGCTTTTCTGTGTTTCCTTCTAAGTTTTCTTTTGTTCTCTGCTTTGCACTTTTTTTTCCTCCCTCTCTCCCCTCCCCATCCTGCCCTAGAGAAGGCTACAATTAAATACACTTTTTTCTCTTCAAAGAATACTGTTTATTATATAGGGTGTGACTCTCTGGGAGAAGGAGAGGGAAGAGCAAAGGGGAAAACTATAGTGATAGGCAAAAAAAGGCAACAGTAAAAACTTATTAAAATAAACAAATGCTTGTTGATCAATTGATTTCTAAAAGAGTTTTTGGAGGGGATTTTCCTGCGACAGACCCTTCTCACTTCTTCCCATTCCCTCCACCTCTCAACACTCAGCTTCATCTAACACCCTCCTTAGCTCACCATGCTGAGCCCACCGTGGCTGGTGCTTTAGGCCGCCCAGGCCTCCCTCCCCCGCCCCCCATCAGCAGAAACCACGCTCACTGTCCCCTACTTAATGCCCAGTAAGACCAGAGTGCCAGGTCCAGTCGCAGAGGACACACGCAGGACCCGAGGACCAATGAACATTCTCTTTCTGCCACTGAGGATAAAGACTTACTTTTTTCTAAGACAATCCGGGAGGCGCTTTTTAGATTCTTCTGAGAAGCCGTGACAGAGGCCAGGAGTTCCTTGTAAGTGCTGTGTATGTCTGGGTTAGTAATAAGGTCATAGTAGAGGGCACGGTGAATGGTGGACTCTGTCCTCTGCTCAGCACCTGCCATGTGGTGATCACAGATGATGGAATCAGAAACTTGGATTGGGAAGGGACCTTTACGGACAGATCATCACATCCAATCCCCTCATTGGACAGAGGAGAAATCCCAGGTCCAGGGAAGTTAAGTGACTTGCCCAAGGTAACATGGCTTATAAGCTACCTAGTCAAGATTTGAACCCAGGGCTTCTGACTCTAAATCCAGTCTTTTCACTTTATTGAAGGATGTGGGGTTCAATCAGTGAGCCTAGAGGAAGAGAAGGATCTTGGTTGCAAGACAGGGGTTTTGTTGTTTATTTGGTTTTCAATGGTGTCCAAATCTCCATGACCCCATTTTGGGGTTTTCTTGGCAAAGATACTAGAGTGATTTGTCATTTCCTTCTTCAGCTCATTTTACAAAATGGGGAAAATGAGGTAAATGGGGTTAAGTGACTTGTCCAAGGTCACACAACTAGTAAGTGTCTGAAGCCAGATTTGAACTCCAGAAGATGAGTCTTGACCCCAGGCCTATGCACTCTAACTGTTCCACCTAGCTGGGATACTAAGCAATTATTCCCCATGTCAAAAGGATCAAAATGGATATATATCACACTAGGAAAGTTCTAGCTGGACATAAGGAAGACTTTTTAAAAATTTCAGTGAAATGAAGCATAGGTAACTAAGGAAAGGTATGGGGTACCCGTCCACAGAGACTTTCAATAAGAAAATGAAGTCATTGGCCCTGCATGTAAGGACACAAGCAAGGGGAGCAAAGGGAAGAGGGACAGGTCGCCTGGACAATCAGTTTCCCAAGATATCCCTCAGTCTGCAGGTAGTGGCTGATCATAGCCTCTACCTAGTGAGAGGATTATGTCAGCATAGCCCTCCCCCTCTACATACAAGTCTACAGGCCTACCTCCCTACCCCTAGACAGTGGCACTCCAGGCATTGTCTGACCAAAGTCTAACCTAACATTGGCCTCTGTGCAAGCTGAGGGCTAGGTCACAAATGGAGGGGACCTCAGAGGCCATCTATTCCCAGCTCTAATTTTACACATGAGGAAACTGAGACTCAGAGACTAGGGGACTGCCTGTGGTCACATAGACAGTAAGTATTAGGGGGAGAATTTGATTCCAAATCTAGCACTCTCTCCACTCCTCTCTCCTCTTAGACTCGAAGGGAACAAGTCCTAGACCAGGATTTCCTTGCTGTTTTTCTGTCCTGGACCCCTTTTTATTTTATTTTTTATTTTTGGCTAGGCAATGGGGTTAAGTGACTTGCCCAGAGTCACACAGCTAGTAAGTGTTATGTGTCTGAGGTCACATTTGAACTCAGGTCCTCCTGAATCCAGGGCCTGTGCTCTATCCACTGTACCACCTAGCTGCTCCTTTTTATTTTATTAATTTATTTTTTTTAACTTTTTTTTTCCTGGACCCCTTTATCAATTTGGTGCAGCCTGTGGCCTCTGTTCCATAAATGCACAAGATAAAAGGAAACCGATCATATTGAAAATAGTTCTCCAAATATTGATAAAACAAGTTCATGAAACCCAGGTTAGGAACCCCTTGGCCTAGAAGGATGCTCGGAGAACTCACCCAGGGAGAGAGCAGACAGAGCCGTGGCCACACTCAGCGGAGACAGAAGCACGTTGGCCGTGGGGCTTTCGCTGGACTTCTGGCGGTAAAGGTCATAGCCGAAGTTAGAGACAGCCGCTGCCAACTTATTCACGGGGACTTTGAAGAAGGGGTCTTCCTCTTCTACTGCCGTGGCCCCAGTGGCATCAGGCCCTGGCAGAGGCTCCTAGGAAAAGCACAAGAGCTACAGAATTAAATGAAGGGGACAAAGATCCCTGAGCTCAGGCAATACACAAGCTATTTCTCCTAGGTTTGGGGAAGTAATTTTGATTTAACTTTTTAATTACAGTCAATCTAGCCTAATGTTAAAAAAAAAAAGTTCCTTAAGTAACCACCAGCACATGGATGGGGAGAGGCCACCCGGCAGCAGGCTTATTAGCAATTAATCAATCAGCCAGAATTTATTAAGTGCCGACTATATGCCTAGCACTGTGCTAGGCCCTGATGAAATGAAACTGACCCTGCCCTTTGAGGAACCTACTTATTAAATAATCAGCCAGGTGAACATTAAACTAGAGTTTGGTCAGACAAGGCCCCGAGTGCCAATTGTCTCTGCCTGAAGGGACTGAGGGGTCTACACAGATACAAGTAGCATGCAGAATGAATACAAAGTAAATACCAGATAATTAGCTACAAAGTAGTTAGGGAGGCAGAGTGCAGGAGTTGGGGGAGTTAGTGTTTGCAGAGAAGCCAACCTGAGATTCAAGATGTGTGACAGAGAGATGGTGCACAAAGTATCCATGTTTGGGTATGGAGAGTAGAGTCCTGCATACAAATGGGAGGGAAAGAAGGAGAGGAAAGGGGGAAAGGGAGTGAGAGAAAGAGGAGGGAAAGAGACAGACAGAAAGAGGGAGGGGGGAGAAGGGGGAGAGAGAGGAGGGAGAGATGGAGAGAGAGACAGAGACACAGAGAGAGAGAGAGAGAGAGAGAGAGAGGAAGGGAGAGAGGAGGGAGAAAGAGGAGAGAGAGAGAGAGAAGGAGGGAGGAGGGAGAAAGAGGAGAGAGAAGGAGGGAGGAGGGAGGAGGGAGGAGGGAGAAAGAGGAGAGAGAGAGAGAGAGAAGGAGGGAGGAGGGAGAAAGAGGAGAGAGAGAGAGAGAGAAGGAGGGAGGGGAGGAGAGAGGGAGGGAGAGAGAAAGGAAAGAAAAGTCGTTTGAATGATTACTAGGAGCCAAGCTCTGTGGCAAGTGCTTAGAATTCAAATACAACAAGGAGAAAGTTCCTGACCTGGAGGAGCTAGGGACTCTAGAAACTATTGAATCTAAATCTCCAGTTTTTGGTTTTGTTTTGCTTTGCTTTGTTTTGTTTTGTTTTGCTTTGCTTTGCTTTTTGGTGAGGCAATTGGGGTTAAGTGACTTGCCCAGGGTCACACAGCTAGTAAGTGTCAAGTGTCTAAGACCAGATTTGAAACTCAGGTCCTCCTGACTCCAAGGCTGGCACTCTATCCACTATGCCACCTAGCTGCCCCTTCCCCAGTTTTACAAAGGGAAAAAAACTGAGGTCAGGATGGGGAGGAGCCTGGTCCAGGGACATAGAAGTACTAGGAGAGAGTCAGAATTCACACCCAGGTCCCCCTTCCAAAGCCAGTGTTCTTTCCACTCCACGACATTCAGGAAGGACTCAGGGACAAAACGTTTCTCTTGCCTCTTCGCAAAGGTGTGGTGGACTCTAGGTATGGAGCGAAGCATCTGTTTTTCAGATATGGCTAATGGGTCAATGTGTTTGGTTCTACTTATTTGTTACAAAGGGCATTCTTTTGGGAAGGGAGAGGAGCATCAGGCAGAGAGTGACGTTCAAAAAAAAACAAAGAAAAGAACACATAGAAAGCATTTTAAAAGAATAAAAAGATTCTTCCACGCTCTTTGCAGGGACAAGTCCGCAGCAGCCAGGGGTTAGCTCAGGCCACCTCGTGGGCAGGACAGCCCTGGCATGAGCAGGAGCTTTGCTTTCCAATGTCCTTTCAGAGAAAAACAAAGGAGGAGGAAGGCAAAGGAAAGGGACGCTCACGTAGGGCTTTATGATTTCTGAAATACTCCGAGGTGGGTGCTAGCACAGGTATCGTTATCCCCACTTTGCAGATGGAGAAGTGCAATGATTTACCCACAATCACCCAGTAAGAGCAAGACGTAAACCCTTTCGGGGTCTCCCAGTGTCCCAGGACTTTCCTCAAGGTCTGAGACTGCTGAGGTTTACTCACCCTCCCCTACCCCAGAACTCATCCATACCCCATACTTTACTCACCTCAGCCCCTGCTGTGTTCTGGGAGCTGCTGGAGCCCATGAAGGCTACAGCCCACAGGAATGCCATCAGGGTCTTCATCATACTACCTGTAGGGGAAAGGAAAAGTGGAGAGGTGCCAACTTCAGGAATTCGCAGCAGCCATAGGGCAGAGTGAGGTGTGGGATCGGGCCTAAGACACAGTCTCAGCCCCAGACAGCAACTAGAACTTGGGAATGACTGGATCAATTAGTCAATCAGGAAGTCTTTATTAAGCTCTTATTATGTAAGTTCTTATTACATACCAGGGGCAGCTTGGTAGCATAGTGGATAGAGCGATGGCCCTGGAATCAGGAGGACATGAGTTCAAATTCAGCCTCAGACCCTTACTAGTGTGTGATCCCGGGCAAGTCGTTTAACCCTGTTTGCCTCAGTTTCCTTATTTGTAAAATGAGCTAGAGAAGGAAATGACAAACTGCTTCAGTGTCTTTGCCAAGAAAGCCCCAGGTGGGGTCATGAAGAGTCAGAAATGACTGAACAACAAATTCTTATTATTATTGTATCATGCCACTTCCTGTATACCACAGTGTAATGGCTCGCGTAGTCCTCTGTTCCTGCTTTCATTGTCTGTTTGGCTCCTGCAGGTTCACAGAGACATGACAGA
Source organism: Phascolarctos cinereus (assembly GCF_003287225.1). NCBI lineage: Eukaryota > Metazoa > Chordata > Mammalia > Diprotodontia > Phascolarctidae > Phascolarctos > Phascolarctos cinereus. The sequence goes on from NW_027555958.1 coordinate 30,631,824, forward strand.
ATCATCTCTGAGGCTGTCTAAAGTCTAGCTTGAGGGAATCGGCAAATCGTTTTCCTGTCAAGGAATTGGCTTTGAGAGGGGACTTATAACTGAGACTTTAGAGATTCTAGTACAGCCCTCCTCTTGTTATACCTAAGGGGAAATGGGCAGTGATTACCTAAGGTCACACACATCAGAAGTAGCAGAGCCAAGATTTGAACCCAGATCACAGAATCATAAAGTGGAAACCAGCAGGAAGCTTACAGATTGTCCAGGCCAATAGTTCTCAAACAGACCTCTTTACAGTCTTAAATTTTATTGAGGGCCCCCAGTGAACTTTATGTGAGTTATCTTTATCAACATTTACCGTATTAGAAATTTAAATGTCTTAAACCTACCCACCCCCAAAAAGGGTCTCTGGGACCCACTTTCACCCATCTACCCCCCAGGGTACACAGACCACATTTGAGAACCACTGGACTAGTACAACACTTTCATTTTATAGATAAGGAAAAAGAGAGTTAAGTGACTTGCCCAAGATAACACAGGCTACTGTGGTGGGACAAAGATTCAAACCCGGGTTCTCCGGCTCCACACCACTTCAATGTCGCCTAGTGGTTAGAGCATGAGATTGGACCCAGGGATTCTTGAGTTCCCACACCCTGGTCTCTTTTCTCAGCAGAGACAAATGAGTCATAGATCACAGACTAGAAAGGACCTCACAGGCCATCAAATTCAACATTTCACAAATGAAGAAACTGAGGCCCAGGGAAGTTAAGAGACTTACCTAAGGTCACACCGCTGGTAAATGTCAGAGGCAGGATTTGAACCTCTGACCTCTGACCCTGGAGCCATTGTTCTTTCCACCGTATTCCTTCTACTCCAAACCTATGTTAGCTACCAGGATTTATTAGGGCTCCTGTCCTGCTGCCTCCTTGGCACTTTCTCCAGGCTATTTAGCACTATGCAGGTCAAGAAAGGAAAGACAGGGGTGGGGAACCTATGGCCTTGAGGTCCCAAGTGGCTTTTTGACTGAGTCCAAGTTTTACAGAACAAATCCTTTTATAGGGGATTTGTTCTGTGAAGTTTGGATTCAGTCAAAGGGCCGCACTTGAGGACCTAGAGGGCTACATGTGGCCTCCAGGCCGCAGGTTCCCTACCCCTGGATTAGACCTTGTGGTTTGAGCTAAAAAGCCAAAGATACCAGATAAAGGTTTAACAATATGGATTGCTAGTGACAAGGGTTACATTGACTGTTTCAAATGCCCCCAAAGAGATCAAAGAAAGAAGGAAAGGACCCATTCTTATATACAAAACTATTTATAAAAGCACTTAGTGTTGCTGCAAAGAACTGGAAGTGAAAGAACAGAGTGGGATGCCCCTCAACTGAGGAATGGCCCAACTGACTGTGGTAGAGGAAGGTCATGAAATATTATTGTGCCATAAGAAACAACAAAAGGAATGGATTCAGAGAAACCTAGGAAGACTTCCATGAACTGATTCAGAGTGAAATGAGCAGAACCAGAAGGACAATGTATACAATAACTACAACTTAAAAAAATAATCTGGAAAGATTTAAGAAGATGAGTTCTTAAATTACATAATTACATTATATAAGTCAAAGTCAAGTCTCTTAACTTCCCTGGACTTCAATGTCTTTATCTGTTAAAATGACGGAGTTGGACTAGGTGGGCCTCTTAGGTCCTTTCCAGTTTTAGACCAACGCAATAACCAGCTACTACATATCAGAGGACCAATGACAAAACACGATACTAACCCCTTGACAGTGAAATCGGGGACTCAAGGGGGTAAATTTATACACGCACATGCATACACACACACACACACACATACACATACATTTTGGGAAATGGCCAATGTGTGGGTCTGTTTTGCTGAACTATGCTTATGTTTCACAAGAGGTTTAAAAAAATTGGGAGTGGGCAAATGCAGATTGAAAAAGAATGATCAATAGCTAGACCAAAAAACAGAAAGAGAAAAAAGAAAGAAAATAGGGTCATGGTATCATTTTTTTTAAGGCAATTGGGGTTAAGTGACTTGCCCAGGGACACACAGCTAGTGAGTGTCAAGTGTTTGTTCTGAGGCTGGATTTGAACTCAGGTCCTGACTTCAGGGCCGGTACTCTATCCACTGCACCACCTAGCTGCCCCCATGGTGGCATTTTTTAACACTGATAGAATTTATTTTTTTTTTAATTCACAGACAAGAACAGAAGGAGATTCAGAAGACACAGACAGGCAGGAAAGTGTTGATACTACTCTACCTCTTGAATTTATTATGTTCTTTTACAAATGTAAGATGTATATAATTGATATGTGGTTTTGCATGTAATTTTCTTTTGCTGTTCTATGCATATGGAAATGCTTGTCTTTGATTATATTTTTAAGTACTCAACAACAATTTTGTTTTAAAAAAATTGCCTCTTTCAATTTAATAAGCATTTATTAAGTTCCAGGGATTTTTTGGGGGGTGGGGTGGAGAACTTGATGTATGATTTCATTGTTATAAGGTATTCCCAGTGAAGATGGTCCCTTTAATGATGCAGGTGAACACCAACTTGGTCACTTATAGTCTTAGAGAGATACCTGGGGTACTGTGAGGGTAAGTAATTGGCGCAAGGTCACAGGCAGGACCTGAACCCATGTCTTCTTGACACAGAGACCATTCATTATGTCATGATGCTAATGACAAAAAGACAAAATGAAAACATTTCCACTCCACAAGGACTTTATATTCATATTCCAAGTGAAGATGGTGAGGAGAGAAAGTATTCTCCGAATGAGAACAGCTTATGCAAATGCTTGGAGGTGGGAAATGTATTGCCCTATGCAAGGAATGAGTCCACTTGGCTGGAATGGAGAGCATATGAAGGTAAGTAACAAGAAATGAGTCTAGAAAGGCAGGTTGGAGCCAAAATGAGAAAGACTTTCAATGCCTACCCTACAGGCTCAAATTCAATCACTTGAAGCTTCTTGAGAAGGACAGTGACATAATCACGCCTGTGCCTTTAAAAAAAAAACAACTAGGCTCCTGTCTATATCCCAAAGAGATTAAAAAAAAAAAAAAGGAAGGAGATCTAAACATACAAAAATAGTTATAGCAGCTATTTTTGTGGTGACAAAGAATTGGAAACTGAAGAGATGCCCATCAATTGGGAGATGGTTGAACAAGTCGTAGTATATGATTGTGATGGAATACTATTGTGCTCTAAGAAATGACAAAGGGAATGGTTTCAGAAAAACCTAGGAAGACTTGTATGAACTGATGCAAAGTGAAGTGAGCAGAGCCAGAAGAACATTGTAAATAGTAATAGCAGTATTGTAACAATGATCAATAGTGAAAGACTTAGCTACTCTAATCAATACAATGATACAAGACAATTCCAGAGGACTCATGAAGAAAAATGCTATCTATATCCAAAGAGAGAAGTGATGAACTCTGAGTGAAGATTAAAGCATACCTTTTTTTACTTACTTTATTTTTCTTGCTTTTTTTTTGCAATATGCTAGTATGGAAATACGTTTTGCATGACTTCAGATGTATAAGTGATATCATATTGCTTGACTTCTCAATGAGTGGGGGAGGGGCTGGAGGGAAGGAGAGAACTGGGAACTCAAAATTTTTTAAAAATGAATCTTAAAATAAAGTATAATTACTTTTTAAAAATAGCTTGGATCTGATTAATGTGAATAATTAATCCCCCGAAATGGTCTCATGTATTCAAATTTGCATTATTTGAAGTTTAAATTGTTTAAAACATGGTAATTGGTTCCAGCCTAATGGAAATATGCAGTGTGAATTCAAATACTGTGACTACTTCAGGAGATTTATTATTCATATAATTTAGAGCCTAGGTGTATAACTTTGGCAGCTATGTGGAGGGTAGATAGATTTCCTTGGCTTCCAGCTGCCTGCTCCACCCAAGGAGGGAAAGTGGTGGTGGAAACAACCAATTAAGAGATTAGTGAAGTAGTCCAGGCTGGAGATGATGAAGGCCTAAGTCAGGGCAGTCTCATGCCTGGAGAAAAGGGGATGGATGTGAAAAGTGGAATAGACAAGACATGACAACTGTGGGCTGTGGGCAGTGAATGGAGAGGAGAGAATGGACAATGACTGTGAGGTTGTGAACTTGGGTGACTGAAAGGATCATGGTATCCTCTAAAAAAAAGTAGGGAAGTTAAGAAGAGGGGTAAGGTTTGGGGAAAAGATATGCTGTATTTTGGATATGTTGAATTTTAGATCATTGGATCACATTCCAGATCTTAAAGTCCAAACCCTTTCATTTGTGGATGAGGAAACTGAATTCCAGAGAGGATGACTGGCTTGCCCAGGGTTGAACAGATGGTAAGTGATTGGAGTGAGATTCAAACCCAGGGCTCCTTGACGCAGAGGCAGCTGGGTGTGATAGTAGATAGAGTGCTGGACCTGGAGTCTGGAAGACTGAAGTTCAAATCTGGCCTCAGATACTTACTAGCTTAGCTCTGAGACCCCAGGCAAGTCACTTAATCTCTGTCTACAGCAGGTTCTTCAACTATAAAATGAAGATCACAATAGCACCTACCTCCCAAGGTTGTGAGAATCAAATGAGGTAATATTTGTAAACATTTAGCACAGTGCCTGGCACATAGTAGGTCTTAATAAACCTTTGTTTCTTTCCTCCACATCCAGCACTCTAATCATTACACCACACTGCTTCATCTCCCAATGGAGACATCTAACAGGCATTTGGTAACACAAGACTGGAGCTCAGGAGAGAGATTTCCAGATTTCTTTCCATTAAGATTGGGTCATTCCTCCAAAGAGGCCACTGCTTTTCTGCCAGATGCTGGGCACTGGGGCTCTACGCTTCTGTGCAGACTCTTGCCTTCTTTAAGAGGGGACCAGAAGAAGACGAGCGAGAGGCTGACCTAGCGAGAGTAAGTCTCTCAAGAGCAGCTTTTCGCTGTGCAAGATAAAAAATCCTAACATTCCCCAGGCTGCCCACTCCACCCATGGAGGAACCCCACCCAGAGGCTGACAGGACCTCCTAGCCAGTTCTCAGTTGGGAATTCATGCCAACAGAGGCTGTGGTCCAGGGAAGCGCCCAACTGAACAATTTAGTATTGGGAAATGCAGCTTCAGGGACTCCAAGCCTGCCCCGTCACCAAGAGGAGAGCAGAAGACCTTCTGCTCTGTCCCTGGAACAAGGCTTGGAACCTGGTGCCTGAGACAGGAAGAAAGCTGAATAGTTAAGGGACTAAATCATTCCCCCCATGCTGAAAAACAGTCCCAAAGCATCCAAGGGCGGTATTCTCCCTGGCTAGACCCATCCAAGACATTTATCCATCTGTCTATTAGAGCTAGAACTGGAAAGGACTGAAGTTTTCACCTAGTCCAAATGCCTCCTCTTACAGATGAGGAAACTGAGGCCCAGAAAAGTGAATAGACATGCCTAAGGTCACATAGGTGGTAAAAGATTGAAACCCATGACCTTTGATCCCACATCCTGTAGTTTTCCCATTGATGTCAACGGCACAGACCCTCTCCATCCCAGCATTGATTACACCCCGTCACTGGAGGTCTCTGAGCAAAGGCTGGAGGGCCACGTGTCAGGCTAATGTGGTAGGACGGATTCCTGTTCAAGTGATGGCTAGACTTCTTGCCTGCTGAGGTCACTTCTAATTCTGACATCTTTGGTCCTGTGACTGAATAGACAGTCTTTGAGGGGCCCTGAAGCTGAGAAATTCATCTGGATGATGGCTTTCTGCGCATTTAGCCAAGCTTATCCTCAGACAAAAATGCATCATCTACCATTTTGAAACTTCTTCAACCTAGTAGAACTATCTAGGTGACCTTGGGCAGGTCACTTCACTTTTCTTGGCCTCAGTTTCCTCATATGTAAAATGAAGATGTTGGACTAGAGGACCACCAAGTTTGCAAGAATCTAGGATCATTTCCACACGATGAGAGAAAAACTTAGAGTAGATGAACCTAAATAAGTAATTTAGTTGATTCTAACCCTCACTCCATGTTGGAGAGGCTGATGAGGAAGAGGTATAGAGGAAATCTATTCAAACCCCCATCCCCAAGGACTGTGAAATAGAGATGTTGGTGAGTATATGGTGGTGGAGGGATGGGGAGCTGTTCTGAGGCGAATTCTTCCCTCACCAGAACACATCTTCTCACGGTCAGACAAAGGTCACCCAGCTTGGCAAGACCTAGAGGAGGTTATCTCCCTCTGCACATATGTGGGTAAAAAATGGCACCATACCATCCAAAGGGTAACGGCTGAGCCAGGCACCCGGGCAATCTGGGAGCCCTGGGGGGATGGGGTTGGGGGGAGCAGGCCTCAGTGTTGTCCAGCTCACTTGTGAGATCGGGCCGGGCCCAGCCCAGCCAAGGTCAAGGGCCCACCCTGAAGCCACATCCTCCAAACCCAGACAAGGCAGCTGGTATTTAACGAACCTCCCGGCAAGCTGGGAAGACAAGTAGGAGCCGGCACATGTGTTTCTAATTAAATCCTGTTGTACGGAAAACACTTCTCTTCCTCCTCCTCCCAGACCCACAAACCCCTGAGCCCCATATGGAGGCTGAAACAGAGGAAGGGCCTGACCCCTTGCCTGTGCAAGGAAAGGAGTCTTCCTCTCCGCAGGGGCCCTGGGAGAGGTCAGCCCCTGCTGGACCATACCCCATCCAAAACAGAGTCAAAGATTAATTATGGCACCCCAGGCAAGCATCAGGAAACATGTCTGGGACAAGCTGTGTAGAAGAGGCTTCCAGGTCCACTTTTGAAGGATGAAAGCCAGGGCTTAAGCGGGAGACCTCAGACTCATAGTGGGAGAACACGGATGCGGTTGGCTCAGGGAGGAGCCAACCTGAGCTGCTGCCACCAACAGGAGCAAATATGCCTTAGTCTCATCACAGGGCCCTGCAGCTAGACATGGAAGGACCTTCAAAATCAACTAATCCAACTTCCTCATTTTACAAAGAAAGAAAATGCCTCTCAGAGAGAAGCCCAAGGTCATTGTTTGGTCGTGTCCAAGTCTTCACAACCCCAGTTGGAGTTTTCATGGCAAAGATACTGGAGTGGTTTGCCATGGCCTTCTCCAGCTTATTTGACAGATGAGGAAACTGAGGCAGATAGGATTAAGTGACTTGCCCAGGGTCACATAGCTAATAAATGTCTGAGGCCAGATTTGAACTCAGAAGGATTTCCTGACTCTAGGCTTTGAGCTCTATCCACTGTGCCACCTAGCTGTCCTGAAGCCTAAGGTCACACAAGTGATAAGTGTCTGAGGCAAAATTTGAACCCAGGTCAGCTGACTCTTTTCTCTGTAGTACATATAGCTTCTCATTTTAACTATTTATTTCTAATTAGAGAGGCAATGTGGGTAGTGGATAAAGAGCCAGCCTGGAAAAGCAGGAAGAGCTGGGTTCAGGTCCTGCCTCTGATACATGCTGGCCATCTGTCCCAGGAAACTCTCTAAAACTACATATTGTACAAAAGGTACAGTTCTACACTGGTAGAAGGAGGATCCTCATTAACGATCACAATACTAACGAAGTTATCGGTCTAGTCGGGAAGAAACTGTTAATTAGATGCTAAGCTCAAACTGATGAGTCCAGAGCACTCAGCTCCCCTCTCAGTCTCTGCTCCCCAGGTTAAAGCCCCAGTTGTCCCCACCCTAGTTACTGTTCTGACCCAGACATTAAGTTCTTCATTCCTCACACCTTTGAGAACCCAGGCAGCTGGTCAGCACTCTCAAAGTCTCCTTCCACTTCAGGCTCAAGGTACCAGAATAGGTCAAGCCAGGCACATGACCAAAAGAGGCAGCCTGGGCCTCTCCTGCTCTCTGGGTGGGTCCCCAGGGCTGATTCTCTCATCTTCCCCCAGGGGCCAGGCTCAATCTGTGGGTGGGGCCAAACACCCTCACACCAGGGTAGGTGCTCCCCCACCGTGCTGCCCTGAGGGAGCTATGGCTTTGGGCAAGGGACCCACCCTCCCTTCCATCCTTGGCTGGAGAGCTAAAGCAGTACGGGGGAGAGCCAGGCAGAGGGGTTTCTGGGAAGCCAGTAGATTTTCTTTGGCACTGAACCTAATCTTCACTGCGGCTTCCCCCGGGGGAGCAGAAGGGGTGCGGCAGTCTCTGGGCCCTTGGCTCACCAGATCCCACATCAGACATCCCAGGCTTGGCCAAGAGGCAGCGCTTTGGAGGAGGCCGGTGCCCCCGCTGGGACATCGTGCTCCAGCACATCTGGAAATCGTTTGGCTGGTAGAGCGAAGCAGCAAAGGGAGACTGAGGATGGCCGGGGGCCTGAGCCCCAGCTGCACCCTCCCCCACCCATTCCCCCACGGCAGAGTTCAGCTGGATGCTGCTTGCAGAGTTCTGGGAAGTTGTCTTTGAAATCAGCACCAGCTGATTTTGAAAAGGAAGAAGAGAAAGCTGGACATTGTCAGCGCTGGATGGGGGAGGGAGGCCCTAGGGTGCCAGGAAGGGCTTTCTCTCCTGCTGCTCTCCACGTGGGAGCCCTTCCCCAGCCCGTCTTCCCCTAAAGGAGGTGGGAAAGGCCTTTGATTTGCTCCAAGTGCGAAGACCAGATGAGCTAATCTCTGCAAAGCCCTTCAATGTGGATGTTAGCTCCCATCATCAGCATCGTCTCTATGCCCACATGCCTCTACCTACCTCTTTGCCCCCGCTGAGACTCCCATTCTCTTGGGAAGCATCCCAAGCCTTCTCTTATGTTTGGGTGTGTAAATTCTGCAAAACCCAAGGCCTTCTCCTTCTGGCCCCACATTCCAACCCCTCTCCCCTAAGCGCCATGGCCAGAAAGCATTCGTTCCGTTCTTGCAAAGGTCCAAGCCCTGGACACTTCCCCTCTTCCGTGAGGGTCCCCTTACCCCAGCCTATCCCCCAAGCCTTTCCTGCATGTCTTAGGAGAGCCTCCCATCATACAAACCCCCTCCCTGCCCATGCAGGCTCCTCTCATCAGCCCTCGAGCCCAGGGCGTCCTTGGCTCTGTCCTAGCCAGGGTGGGAGCTCTCTTACCTGGGAATCCTGCTTGTCTTGCTCTCAACTTTGGTCAGACCAAGCCTGCACACAGTGAGGGGTTCGTTCTAAAAAGTACATTAGCCTTCTTTTTTTTTTTTTTCCCCAGCCTCCCAGTCCAACAGCCAGCCGGCTTCAGATTACAGTTATGCCTTTCTTAAAGCAACCCTCTCTCATTTTGGATGCCGCTATTGCAACATAGCCTGGGGTGAACTTTAACTGGACCCACCCCTCACCCCAGCCCAGTACCCCCTCACACAGTCTCCTTCCAGACCAGTCCCTTATTAATAGGAAAAGTAACACTCTTTCTTCCCTGAAGGCTGACTTCCAGTGACCTCAGAGCCATGAAGGTGCCAAGCCAAGGCACCAGGTGGGAGACAGAGGCCGAGAGAATGCCTTCCTACAAGAGGATTCAATTCTGGGAGTCAGCATAGATAGAGCACAGTATGGGAGCTAGAGACCTGAGTTCTAGTCTTGGCTCTGCTGCTAATTCACTTTCCCTAAGACTCGGTTCCCTCTTCTGAAAAATGAGTAGACTGGAAGAGATGATTTGTCATTCAAAAGAAAGAGCACAGGCAGGGAGTCAGAGGACCTCGGTTCAGAGGCTAGCCCTGATTCTTAGTGACCTTGGGCAAATCCCTAAGCCTTCTTAATTAGTGATTTCTTTCTCTTAATTATTTCCCATTTATCTTGTGTATAATTTGCTTTGTATATATTTGCATGTTGTCCCTCCCTTTAAATTATAAGCTCTTGGAGGACAGGCAATGTCTTTTGTCCACTTTTATATCCTCAGCACTTAGCACAGTGCCCAGCACACAGTAGGCACTTCATAAATGTTTATTGAACTTTGTCCTCTCTGGGGCTCAGCTTCCTCCTCTGTAAAAAGAGGGGGTTGGACTAGATGATCTCTCAGGTCTACTCTATAGTGGAGCATGGAAGAAACCACCTGTCAGATCTAGGGACAGGGGAAGACATTTGGTCATGACCAAATAAGAGATAGAGAGGTTCATATGAGGTAAAATGGATAGTTTTGATTATATAAAAATAAAAAGGTTGTGTATAAACAAAAGCAATGCACCTAAAATTAGAAGAAAAGCAAGTAACAGGTGAAAATATTTTCAAGTTTCTCTGATAAAGATCTCATTTCTAAAAATACACAGGGAACTGAGGTTCTTTTCAGCTCCAAATCTTTGACCCTATGACACAAGGTCCCTCATAGCTGATGAGTTCTAGGGGCAAAAAAAAAAAAAAAAGACAGGCAAGAAAAGTAATTCAGTTGTACAGGTGCAATAATATGCCAACAGGCCACACTCTAGGAGAGAAAGGCAATGAGGGAAAAAAGGTCCTAGGTTTGAAGTCAGAGGACCAAGGTTCAAATGCTTCCTGTGTGACCATGGCGAGTTACTTCATCTCCCTAGACCTCAGTTTCCTCATGTGGAAAATGAGGGGGGTGGAATTGATGGTGTCTGAGGTCTTTTCTAGCTCCAGGGCTATATTCTCAAATAGAGCAGTTGCTTATCTGCCTTCAGAGAAGGAGTTTCCTTGTTGGGCATTTTCTACACCAATGAAATCACTGGTCTAGTTCAAAATAAAAATCTGCAATAAAGCAGAGTGTTTATCAAGGGCCTGTTCTGTGCTTGGTTCCATGCTAGGCAGGGATAAAAAGGAAAGAGAAAATAGTCTCTGCCCTTTGGGGGCTTACAATCTAATAGTGGAATTAGGAAACAATCGAGCAATATTGAACAGAGTATCTCACCAAGTGTAGTGGTCACACTAAATTTAATAGGAATTCATAGGTTGGAGAGGACAATATAGGCAAGAGTGTCAAGGGAAGATTTCTTGGATAAGGTGTCACTTAAGCTGTCCTGGAATAAAAATAAATAGCTCCCATCCGTAGTACTTAGCATGTGACATACAGTAAGCCCTTAATAAATGCTTTCCCATCATTCATTCACTACCTAGCGCTTTAGGATTTATGCTTTCCTGACAACAACACAAACGTGTTCAGTGCCCTGGCACTGCACATATGATTATGCCTATTGTACAGATGGGAAAACTGAGACTTAGAGAGACACAAAGTTACTTGTCCACAAAAAGTGACCTTACAGTGACAAGAACATTGGCTTTAGAGTCCAATGACCTGGATCTAAGTCTTATCTCTATGTGACCTTGGACACATCACTTTTACTCCCTGTGCCCCATTCCCATCCTCTGTAAAGGGAAAGGATCATACTAAATGATCTCTAAGCTCCCATCCAGCTCTGATGTTCTATAGTTTTAGGAGATGAATCTTTATTACAGAGGCCAGCACATGGGTCAACCCAACCAACATAGGGAAACCTCTAGAGAGATAACATTGAGCTCTCCCCTCCAACACCCCCTGCGCAGACCTAGAAAAGTCCCTATTTGCTTCACCCTCTGCATGGCATGACATTTCTGGGACCTTAAAAGTCATTTTCCTAAAGACTTCTTGAAAGCAGCAATGAGAAAAGCCCAGAAGATGTGAGTTCAAATCCAAATTCTGCCATTAATTCACAGATGGACAGACTCTAGCCTCTCTCCTCCCCTTCTTTATGACCCTTCTCTCATTCCTCCTTCTGCTTCCTCCCTCTTCCTTTCTCTTTCATCTTGGACATTTTGTCTGTGACCACACCAGAAACACCTTCGAGACCCATCAATGGGGAAGGGGGTTGGTGTATGCAGGTAAATATTTAACCACTGGTTCTCTGAAAAAAAAAAGTTTGTAGGACACATTGTTATTCTATTTGTTTATATTTCTATGTATCATATATTATATATCATAATATATTCTCTATATAATTATAATATAATATATTCTTTATATACCTATAATATTCTGCACATACTTATAACATGCAGTATATATAATTACAATATATGTTACATACAATAGCATATATTACATATATTCTATTTTTCTCTTCATCGATAACATTTTCTCCATCACTTTCTCAAGTCTAGACAGCCAACAAAACAATTCATCAAGCCCTAGTTTGTAGTATTTGCTGACTTCTGAGGTGTAAATGCTCACCCCGAAAATTGAACAGCCAGGCAGTTTCAGCTGGCTCCAGCAAATCCCTGAAGCCCAGCTGGAGAAGGAAGAAGGCAGAGACGCACAGCAGGGTGCCGAGTAGAGATTCTTGGCTGGGGGGAGGGGGCAGCAAGCAGCTGTTTAGGAGAAGAGGAGCAATCCTGACCTTGAATCCTTTAATGCTCCACTTAATGAGCCACTCAGGCTGTAATAGTACCTGGTACTAGTATGATAGCATGCTCTTTAAAAGAAAAAACAAAACAAAACCTAGATCTATGATTTCTCTGGGTAGCTAGGTGGCATAGCGGAGTATAGAGCATTGGACCTGAAGTCAGGAAGACTCAAATTACTGAGTTGAAATCTGCCTCATATACTTACTAGTTGTGTGACCCTGGGGAAGTCACTTGGCCCTGTTTGCCTCAGTTTCCTCTTCTGTCAAAGGAGCTGGGGGAGGAAATGACAAACCAGTATCTCTGCCAAGAAAACCCCAAAATGGGGTCATGAAGAGTCAGATACCATTGAAAGGACAGAACAACAACAATAACTTCACTGGCATTTTCCACATGAGAAAACTCCCTCTACCAATCTAGATCACTGCTGTAATACAGTCTTAAAGTTTCCCAGGGTAATTAGAGATCAAAGGATTCTAGATCTAGAGCTGAATCTGGACCTTTGAGGCTACCAAATCCAACCCCTTCAGTTTACAGGTGGGGAAACTGAGGCAAACAGGATTAATTGACTTGTATATGAGGCAGAATTTGAACCTAGGTCCCCCAGCTCTAAATCCCAATTCCTGATTTTTCTATACCATTGCTGCCTCTCCTAGTATCCTGGAACTCTGGTGATATTGGGAGGAATGGATGACAGTGCTCCTCAGTCAACTGACTCTGGGAGCATTCCTTTATTTTTTTTTTCTTTCTTGGCAATCAGAGTTTAATGACTTATGTAGGGTCACACAGCTAGCAAGTGTCTGAGGTCAGATTTGAACTCAGGTCCTCCTGACTCCAGGGCCAGTGCTCTATCCACTGTCCCACCTGGCTGCCCTGCTAGTTAACATTTTATCAATAACTTGTGAAGCTGCCGTATTTATCACATGTGCCTATGACGTAAAGCTGAGAGGAGTAACTAATATGCTAGGTGAAAAAAAAATCAGGATTCAAAAATATTTGAACAGGCTGGAGGAGAAATGTCAACCAAATGTACAACCGAAAGCCCCATGTGACCCACAATGCTCCTAAGGGCTGCTGGAATCAGATTGAGATCTAATTGGGACATACTTAACAAAACAAAGGAAAATGTAATAAATCATAGATAATGTTAATATGTGGTTTTCTAAGTCAATGAGTGGCCCACGGGGTTCATCATCTACTGGTTAGTGGCCAGTTTCTTTTTTGGGTTTTTTTTTTGCTTTTGGGCTAGGCAATGGAGGTAAGTGCCTTGCTTATGGTTATACAGCTAGTAAATATCAAGTGTCTGAGGCTGGATTTGAACTCAGGTCCTCCTGACTCCAGCGTCAGTGCTCTATCCACTACACCACCTAGCTGCCCCCAAGTGGCCAGCTGCTATTGACTCTGACAGCACTGGGCCAAATGGAAAGAGACCTGGAGCTGGAGGTGGAGGAAGTGGGTCCCAATCTCAGTTTGGCCAAATCCCACCTGTGTGACCTTGGCAAAGTCACACACCTCTCCACATCTCCGTTTTCCCAATTGTAAAACGAGAGCCTTGGATCAGGGCACCTCTAAGGTCCATTCCAGCTCTATGACCCTATGAAGATGAAATTTTACAGGAAAAATGCAAGCCTTACATTTGGCTTTAAAACATCAACTTAGAAAGGACAAGAAGGGAGATGAAAGGCTATTCATCTGAAAAACATCTGGGGACTTTAATAGACTGCAAGGCACCTGGTAGTGCAGTGGATAGAGCGATGGACTTAGAGCCAACAAGACTCAAGTTCAAATCTGGCTCTAGATACTTACTGGTCACTTCTCTGCCTGCCTCAGTTTGGTCATCTGTTAAAAGGGTATAATAAGAACACCTACCTTGCAGGATTGTTGTGAGGATAAAATGAGATATTTGTAAAGGTCTTTCAGATCTCAAAGAGCTATATAAATATTAGCTATCATTATTATTATGTCATAATGAACCATTAAGCCGTCTTAAGAGAGGCACAGATTTCAGGAATAAGGAAGTGATACACACTCTGTATTCTGCCTTGGACAGAACAAAACACTGCGTAATTCTCATGGTCAAGCTTGGCCCTAAAGGAAGAAGTGAGTGAATGAAACCCCCTCCCTTCTTTGTTTTTTTTAAACTTTTAGGCAATTGGGGTTAAGTGACTTGCCCAGGGTCACACAGCTAGTAAGTGTCAAGTGTTTGGTCTGAGGCCGGATTTGAACTCAGGTCCTCCTGACTTCAGGACCAGTGCTCAACTCCCTCCCTTCTTTAAAGAGGTGGGGGACTACGGATGTGGAATGATGCATATGCGGGAAGAGTCAGTTGATGTGTTGACTCATTCGTTGAATGGCTTTTTTCTTTCTTACTTTTAAAATCTTCATTCTCAAGGGTGGCTCTGTGGGGAGTGGAAGGGTACATTTGGAAAGGAAGGCGATAGAAAACCAATATGAAAAAATTCTTTAAAGAAAGCTGTTGACCTCTGGTGGAAGTTCATAGGGGACACACAAATAAGCTGGGTGATTTTGTTGCTCCCTGTCTTGTTAAAGTTAGTAGACACATTTTGTTTTTTAAAGAAATTGGTCATTACAATTGTCCGGGGTTTGGTTCTTTCAATTTCTGTTATTATGGTCGTTGTATATGCACATGCATGTGCATACATATGCTTGTCCTGGATCCTCTCACTGTACTTGGCATCGGCTCAGAAATCATGGATTGAAGGTGGCTGAGTAGAAAGAGAGCTGGGATCGAAGTCAGAAAGACCTGGGTTCAAGTTCTGCTTGTAACCCATGCTGCCTGTGTGAGCTGAGGCAAGTCACAAAGACCATTAGACCATTGAAGGGGCTTTTAAATCATCTAGCACAATGCCCTCTTTTACAGATAAGGAAACTGAGGCCTGGGCAGGGAAAGTGACTTGCCTGGTCACAAGCTAGTAAGCAGCAAAGGAGGATAGACAGCATGCCATGGGAGATTGAAGGAAGTCAAGCCAAGTCAATAAGCTTTCATGTGCTTCTAAGCCAGGAGATAAAAAGAAAAGCAAACAGTCCCCGCCCTCAGCGAACTTACAGTCTAATGGTAAATGAGGTAGACGAGGCTAGAGGGAGGAGGGGGAGACAGTAGCAGGTCTTAAAGACCAAATGGGCACATTGAGACCTGTTAAAGGCCTTAGCTTAAAAAGGCTAAAAGGTCTCCCACTGGGTCCTGGGCCATCTCTGGTTGTCCTGATCCATATCTGGCCACTGGACCCAGTTGGCTGGAGGAGAAAGTGAGGCTGGTGACTTTGCACAGCCCTGCCTCACTTAAATCCAATTCCCTGATGTCTTTGTCCTCTTTGAGAACAAAGAACAGTCACTCACTTGCTGGAGTCCTTCAAGTTACTCACCCACTCTCCTTTGAAGCAGCTTCCAGCCCTGAATAACTGAGTCTGTATGCATGTCTGCCTCGAGTTTGCCTCTACTCTCTCAAACTGACTCTCTAAATGCTGGTTAGGGTGCCTGCTTCCTCATGGGCGAGTGGTGTTGTGCTAGACATTATGGCTAATGAGGGAGAGGGAGAGGAGAAAAATCAAGAAATCCTCTCCTCCCCACCCCCTTCACTCCACAACTACTCCAACCTTACGTTCTTATGAACTTATGTTCTCCTCCAGGGCGTAGCAATTTAAAGACACAATCAAATTTTTTAAAATGAGGTTGCTCCCTTCTGACTCATCAGAGAAAGGTATTCACACTTTGCTAAAGGAGTGTGCGGTGTTAACACATTTAAACCTCATCATCTGTGAAGCCAGATGTGACTACAACAACAGGGGTGGGTGGGGCAGGAAAACAATGATTAAATCAAGTCTCTGCTTCCACTTACATAGGTATAAAATCTCCTGTCATTTCTGTTGTCATCACATGTTTACATTGTTGTCCTAACTATAGACTCTTTTTTTCACACTTAATAGTATTTTCTTTTTTTTCCAATTACATGTAAAGATAATTTTCAACGTTCATTTTTGTAAGATTTTGAGTTCGAAATTTTTCTCCATTCCCTCTCTTCTCTCCTCTCCTCCCCTAAATGGCATGCAATCTGATATAGGCTATACATGTACAATCATGTTAAACATATTTCCACATTAGACATGTGAAAGAAGAGTCAGAACAAAAGGGAAAAACCACAAGAAAGAAAAAACAAAAAAGTGAAAATAGTCTGCTTCAGATCTGCATTCAGACTCCAAAGTTCTTTCTCTGGATGTGGATAGCATTTCCCATCATGAGTCTTTTGGAGATGTCTTAGATCATTGTATTGCTGAGAAGAGCTAAGTCTATCATACTTGATAATGCACGATGTTACTGTTACTGTGTACAATGTTCTCCTGGTTCTGCTCGCTTCACTCAGCATCACTAACTATAGTTAGCACGTAGGATCTATCAGAGAAAGCTGCCCCTTACTATTACCATGGTCCAGCTGTCCTACCTAATCCAGGCACAGAACTGGGGAGATAGTGTTACCCTCTTTCCTTGTCAGACAGGGAGACAGCAGGGACTAAAAGCCCCCTATATATACATATATATATATATATATATATTGTAAAAAAGAGAGAGACAAAATTCTTATCTTCAGGGCTCTTAAATTAAGCAACTGATTCTCATATTGGACAATGCACTTATGAAGTTAATATTAGCCCTCCCTTTTCCTGCCTATCTATCCCCAGAGATCTCCTTTCTATACCAGCAACATCCACTCAAGCCCTGAAGGATCTCCATTTCCCAAAGCTTATGGGATTTCTCCTTCTTTAGAACTTCTATGGTGAGTCACAGAGTCACATGATGCCAGCACTACAAGGGACCATAAAGGCAATGTAGGCCTAATACTTCAGAAGAGTAAACTGAGGCCTACTGAGAAGGAGCTGTGTGGTAACATTGGTGATCTCTTTATGCATGTTTCCTCTTAGTTTGTAAGTTCCTTTAAGTCAGTCAGTCAATAAACATTTATTAAGCCAGGCATTGTGCTAAGCACGCAGGATACAAAGAAGGACAAAAAACAACCAGGGTTGATCTTGGTCATTCTCAGTACAAAGGCTTCAGTTTCAGGGATTTTTTGTTCTTTCCGTCTTCATTGTCCTAGAAAAAGCTGTCGTACCTACTTCATTCCCCTTGCCCTCTTGCAAAACCCTATGTAGCATCTCCCCACTCCAATCCATCCTTCCTCACAGATCTACAAATCCAGCCCCAGTCTCTCACTGAGCTTCAGTCCCAATATCATCAGTTACCTATTGGATATTTCAAGGTGGACGCCCCATGAGCATATCAAAATCAATGTGTCCAAAACAGAATCCTCTGTCTTTCTTCACAGACCACCTTTTCTCTTCTTCCAAACTTCTGTTTTTTGGTAGAGGGCACCACCATTCTTTCAGTCTTCCATGTTCATATCTTTGGTGTTGTCCCCAGCTCCTCACTCTTCCTCACCTCACATTTCCATTCAGTTGCCAAACATTCCGTTTTCCACCTCCATGACATCTCTGGCTTCTGACTCCTTTCCGTAGTCACATAATTATCAGCTTAGTTTTTACCCTCAACACCTCTCACCTGGACTATGGTCATTCTGGCTTACTAATTAGGTAGGC
The DNA here is from genome assembly GCF_003287225.1 of Phascolarctos cinereus. Classification (NCBI taxonomy): domain Eukaryota; kingdom Metazoa; phylum Chordata; class Mammalia; order Diprotodontia; family Phascolarctidae; genus Phascolarctos; species Phascolarctos cinereus. The sequence goes on from NW_027555958.1 coordinate 30,649,678, forward strand.
ACCGCTAAGGCCAGACCGCAAGGGTTCTTGGCCCTGTCTGTCTTTTACCTGCCCTCTTGGGTTGCCTTGGGTCCATTGCTCTGAGGTTGCCTGTCTCTTCAAAAGGAGGAGACATCTCAGATTCCTCCATCCCACCATAGATTCCTGGAGAACAATTCAGAATTTGGTTCTAAGGTATCTAATTCTAGTCTAACCCCAATCCAAGCACAGAGGACAGAGGAGTGGAGGAGGAAGTGAGTGTCAAGCCTGTGCCAACATGAATCAAGTATAGAACAAGCAGTTTTATTCCCACCCAGAAAGGGAAATGCTAAACAATAAAGAAGAAAGGGCAGCTAGGTGGCAAAGTGAATAGAGTGGCAGGCCAGAGTCAGGAAGACCTGGGTTCAAATCTGGCCTCAGATAACTTACTGGCTATGTGAGCCTGGGTAAGTCACTTAACCCTGTTTGCCTCAATTTCCTGATCTCTAAAATGAGCTGGAGAAGGAAATAGCAAACCACTCCAGGATCTTTGGAAAAAAAAAAAGACTCACTCATGAAAAACTGGACATGGCTGAAAACAATGAAACAACAACAAATCGGTAAAGAATCATAGAGTGATCCCAGCCAGTTGAAAGGCCAGCCTCCATTCGCTTCCATTCACTAGTTTATCCGTCACCTTCGCTGAATATCGCCCAATCAGTAGCAAGCAGGCGCTTTCTTTCCCCGGTTTATCGCTTTGTAAATTGCAGCCACTGCTCCAGGAATCAATACTCCACTATGAGGCTCTACTCCCGGTTCTTCTCCAGGTTCTTCTGGCTTCTAGCTCAGAGAGAGAAGACGGAAGCTGCCGACAGCAAAGGAGCTGGCTTTCTCCATCATGTCCCTATCCTAGCTTGCTACACTCGAGATTTGGGGGAACTTCCCCTTGGGTGAGATCCAGGAGCCTTTCTCTTGGATAAGCTGAGATATCTTGCTACCAATGGAACAGATCCTTCTCTCTGTATTGTCTAGCATAAATTCTCCTATGTACCCTTTCTCTGATTTCTGTTTTGTTATCCATTTGGATAAATGGTTTCTTTGCTATTTATGATGTGTGCTCATTGTGGAATTGGGATTTGGTGGAAAGGGGGTCAAGCCTTGGATATAACGCTTGGGGTCCTCCTTTCCCCCTTCCCTCAATTAATGAAGAGCGATCAGAAATTTAATATGAACCTGAAAAACCACATTCCTTAGACTAATAATATAGAAGGGAGCAGATAGACATGATTTTAACCTTAGGAGAGCAGAGTGGTTCTCAATCCCCTGCTTCCCCTCCTGGCAAGAACTAAAGCCTCCCCTGGGGAGCTCCTGGGCTTCTGAGATACTCCCAGCAGCAGCCAGCACTTGCCCTCCCAGAGGCCTCGGGCCCAGACCATCCCTGCTTTGGCGCCACTTGCATGACCATAAGCCAGCTCTTGGTTAAGGGTGAGCCTCAGGATTAGAGGCTCAGTAATTACCCCCCTCTTTCCAAAGATGGTGAAGGAGGGCACTATTCTGGGCAGACCTTGGTTTCTACAGTAGTGCTGGAGGCAGCAGGCCCTTTGTGGTGGCCTGATAAACAGCGGCTTTTCAGTTTTCTGCAAAGGTCAGAGCCCCCGGAATCACAGGCCAACATCCCTTGAGAATATAAGCTATGAGAGGTCTTCAGAGCCAGCCAGAGGGAGTTGCCCCAGACTAAATGCTTCCTATTACTGTCACCACCACCCCACCCCTGGTGTTACTGGTTTAAAGGCCAGTCAGCGAGAAGTGAGACTGAAAAATGGAGGTAACATCATTGTCGGTCAACAAGCATTTATTGAAGGCCTACTGTGTGTTAGACACTGTGCACTCTAGGCATACAAAGAAAAGCAAACACAAGTTTCCTGCCTTCCAGAGGCTTTCATTCTCACAGTCTAAAGCATATGTATATAACTTGTGCATATGAAGTATGCACAGAGACCGTGGAAGGTAATGTCAGAAAACAGACCAGCCTCTGAGGCAACCAGGGAGAGGCCTCCTGCAGAAGGTGAGGTATGAGCTGAGTCCTGAAGGAAGCCAAGGAGCAGAAAGGAGGCATAGGACACAGCCAGCGCAAAGGCAGAGTTGGGAGATGTGCAAGGAGCAGTAAGTGTATCAATATCGCTGCATCTCTGAGTAAATGTAAATTGAGTAGATCAAGTAAGTGTAAAAAGACTGGAAAGAAAGGACAGGGCTTTAAATGCTAGAGTTTTATATTGGATCTGGAGGTAACAGGAAGCCACAAGTTTACTGAATAAAGGGTATAGCATGGTCAGACACGTGCTCTAGAAAAAATCACTTTGGCAGCTGAGTGGGTGATGGATTGGAGAGGGAAAGAGGCTTGAGACAGGGAGATTAACCAGCAGGCTATTGCAAAAGTCCAGGCAGGAGGTAACAAGGGCCTGTTCAAGGCTGCATGGGTTGAATGAAGGGGACATATGCAAGAGATGCTGTGAAGATTAAAAAAAAAAAAGGCAAAATCTGACAACAGACTGGATATGTAGATTTCATGAAAGCCTGATTGTGATCCTGGGCAACTGGGAGGATTGTGGTGCCTTCAACAGACATAGGAAAGATGGGGAAAGGGGAGGGTTTTGGGGGAAAGATGACGTTCTGTTTCAGAGATGTTGTTTGACACCTATGGGGTATCCAGGCGGAGATGCCCAAGAGACAGTTGGTGAGAGCACCGATGCTCAGGAGAGACGTTAGGGCTGGGTCTGAGAATCATCTGCAAAGAGATAACAGAAGGACCCCTGGGAGTTAACAGGACAAATGAATGAGATCAGATAGAAGGAGAAGAGAAGAAAGCTCCCAGTTCATGGGCATCCCTTGGGAGTGGGACATTCTGTTCTGCTGCTCCTCAGGACACAGAATCTCAGAGTGAGAAGGGTCCTTTGAGGCCGTCTTGTTCAACCACCATCTCCATAAGAGCAGTGTGTGCATGGGAAGAACATTAACTATGAAGTCGTTCCAATCCCATCTCTGATACTCAGATGCTCTTGCGATTTTAAGCACCATTTCCTGATCTAAAAGTTTGAGGTTAGACTAAGTGGTCTTTGAGCTCCCTTAGAACTAAGGTCCTAATGAAGAGTCTCCTCACCATTGGAAAAGATACCCATACAAAGTTATTTTTTAAAAACCCCACCATCTCCTCTTCAGCATCCCAGACAAGCGGCATCCAGCTTCTGATTGAAGACCTCTAGCAAGGAGTTCGTTACTTCCTGCAGCAGCCCATCCTTCTTTTAGACAGGTCTAATTGTTAGGAAGTCTCTCCCTACATCCAGCCAACATCTGCTTTTCTGCAATTTCCACCCACTGTTCCTGCGTCTGCCCTCTGGGACCGAGCAGAACGGGTCTAATCCCTCTTTCAAATGGCAGTCCTCCAAACACTTGAAGACAGTTATCATATGTTCACTCTGTCTCCTCTTCTCCAACCTAAACATGTTTGCCTCTTTCCCTTTTCTAAAGCTATCTGTGTTGTATGGTTTTTATTTATTTCATTAAACATTTCCCATTTACATTTTTTGAAATCAGTTTTTATTGATATCTTTACACCATCATAGTTTTCCCAAGTAGCCTCTCCCTTCCCCTCCCAGAGAGCCACCCCATAGACAATTTTTTTAAAAAGAAAAAAAAAGCGAGCAGAATTGATCAATATAATGAAAAAAAAAACTGAAAACCTGTGCAATATGTGAGACCTGTGGACCTCCCACCTCCATCAAGGGGTAGGTGGAGGCCACCTTCTCATACCTCTTTTTATTTATTTGAGGCAATTGGGGTTAAGTGACTTGCCCACAGTCACACAGCTAGTAAGTGTTATGTGTCTGAGGCCAGATTTGAACGCAGGTCCTCCTGACTCTAGGACCAGTGCTCTATCCACTGCACCACATAGCTGCCTCCTTCATACCTCTTCAACTGAGTCTTACCTGACCTTTATAATTGGGTTACATTTACTTTTGCTTTTCTGGTATACAGTTGTTCTATCCATTTACATTGTTGCAGTCACTGTGTATGTTCTTTTCCTGTCTCTGCTTCCTTCACTCTGCTTAATTCCTATTCATCTTTCCATGCTTCTCTGTATTCATCCTGGGAGCCACCTCCAGTCATCCTGATTGGTATCTGGCCACTGGACCCAGATGGCTCCAGAGAAGAAAGTGAGGCTGGTGACCTTGCACAGCCCTGCCTCACTTAAATCCAACTCACTTGCAAGTCATGGCATTACCTTCCCGATGTCATGATCCTCTTCGAGAATGAAGGATAAACAACAACAACAGTATTCATCCCACACATCATTCCATTACATTCACGTACCGCAATTTGTTTACTCATTTCCCAATTGATGGGCATCTACTTTATTTCCATTTCTTAGCTATCACAGAAAAGTGCCACTATAAATACGTTAAAGTGTATGAGGACTGGGACATCTAGGTGGTGCAATGGATAGAGCACTGGCCCTGCAGTCAGGTGGACCTGAGTTCAGATTTGGCCTCAGACACTTGACACTTACTAGCTGTGTGACCCTGGGCAAGTCATTTAACCCCATTGCTTAGCAAAAAACTAACCAAAAAATGTATATGAGGACTTTCTTCTTACTGATGGCTTCCTTGAAGTATAAACATAACGATAGACAGAGTCCCCAATTGAAAAGGTATGCACATTTTAATAACTTCATTTGCAAAATTCCAAATTGCTTTCCAAAGTGGTTATACCATTTCACAGCTCCACCAGCTATGTGCTAGAGTGCCCATCTTTCCGCAACTCCTTCAACAATCGCTGTTGCCATTTGTTGTCATTTTTACCAATTTGCAGGGCATGAGGTGAAATGTGAGGGTTGTTTTGATTTGCATTTCTATTATGAGTGATTTGGAGCATTCTTTCATGTGATTTTGAATACTTTGCAATTCTTTTTTGGAACTGTTCATATCCTTTGATCATTTGTCTATTGAGGAATGAGTATTAGTCATATATGTACATATATACATATACATATATAACTCATATATATATATATAAATTGTTGAAATAGCTTGGATACTAAACATTTATCAGAGAAATTTGATATGAAGATTTTTTTTTCCATTTGACCACTGTTTTTCCCTAGGTACATTAATTTAATTTCATCTGTGCAGAAGCTTTTCAGTTTCAAGGAATCAAAGCTATCTATTTTATCTTTTGTAATTGCTTCTGTCTCTTGTTTGGTTAAGAATTCATCTTCCACCTGTAGTTGTGAGAGATATATGATCTATTTCTCTTCTATTTTGTATAGTATGATTTTTGTTAGTAAGGTCACGTATCCATTTAGAATGTATTATGGAATATAGCATAAGTGATGGTCTAAGCCTAATTTCTGTCAGACTCCTTTCCTATTTTCGCAGCTGTTTTTATCAAATAAGTAGTTTTTCCCTACTCAACTTATGCTTCCACTTTATCAAATATTGGATTATTGAGTTCTATGTTTCTGATTCTCCTTTGTCTAGTCTGTTACACTGATCTATCTATTTTTAATTGCCACCTAATGGTTTTGATAACTGCTGCTTTATGATATAATTGATATCTGGAAGTGCTACTTCCCCTTCATCCCTACTTCTTTTCATCATTTTCCTTGATATTATAGATCTTTTGTCTTTCCAAATTAATTTTGTTATTATTTTATCAAGTTCTATAAAGTATCCCCTTGTTAATTGGATTGGTATAACATTAAAAGTGCAAATTAATTTTGCTCGGATTATCATTTTTATTACATTAGCATCGCCTGCCCATGAGCATTGAATATTCCTTTGGCTTTTTAAGTTGTTCTTTATTTCTTTAAGGAGAGTTTTGTAATTTGGAAAGGTTTTAATATGATTAATTATGTTGATTATTTGCTTCCTTGGTATTAATCCTACTTGATTAAAATGAATGTATTCTTGAATAAATCACTGTAGTCTGACAGGATTTTGTTCAAAATTTTTGAGTCAATGTTCATTAATGATATTAGCCTATAGTTTCCTTTCTGTATACAAATCTTTTGTGTGCTTTGGTGGGTCAATCTCCAGATATTTTATGCATTTTGTAGTTATTTGGAATGGGACTTCCCTTGTATTTTTTTATTATTATACAGAAATGCTGTTGAATTTTGAGGATTTATTTTGTAGCTTGCAACTTTGTTAAAGTTATTGTCTTAACATCTTTCCTGATTCCATAGGATTTTCCAAGTAAACCACTGTATCCTCAGTAAATGGGGGTAGGCTTATCTATCTTTATTCCTTTAATTCCTTCCTCTTGCCTTAGTGCTATTGCTTGGTACTATTATCTTAGTGCTAGAGCCTTTTCAGAACTATATCAAATAGTGGGGAAAGTGAGCATTCTTGCTTCACTCTTATATAGCCTGAATGTCAAATGTATGTTTACCCTAAAAGACTATTTTACAGAGAACTTGCACAAGGCAAGTGCTCACACAGAGGTCAGAAGAAGCTGTACAAAGACACTTCCTAGGTCTCTCTGAAGAACTTTAGTACTGATTGTAAGATACGAGAAACAATGGCATAGGACCAACATGCCCACATCAAAGAAGGTGCTGTGCTCTGTGAGCAAAGCAGAATCACAGTGGCAGCTAGATGGTGCAGTGGGTACAGCACTGGCCCTAGAGTCAGGAGAACCTGAGCTTTCAAAAGTGGCCTCAGACAGATGATACTCAATAGCTGCGCGACCCTGGGCAAGTCACTTAACCCCATCACCAAAAACAAAAAACAAACAAAAAAAGCAGAATCATGGTAGCACATAGGAAACATGAGATGCACAAATCCACAGACATCTGTATTCCAAATGTTCAAATGGACTATTTGTGTCTGACCTGTGGTAGAGCCTTCTGAGTTCCTATTGAACTGATCAGCCACAGTTGAACACACTGTACCTTGACCCCCAACATCATGACGTCATTGGTCTTCTTCTAAGTACAAAGGGTGAACAACATTAGTTTTGGTCTTAGATAGATGCTTTTTATGAAATTAAGAAAAGGTTCCTTTGTGCCAATACTTTGTAAGGTTTTTTAGCATAAAAGAGTACTGTATTTTGTCAAAGGCTTTTTCTGCATCTGTTGAGATGATCATCTGATTTTGGATGCCTTGGTTTGGTATGATTAATTATGTTGATTATTTTCCTAATATTGAACCATCCTTGTTTCTCTAATATTAATCCCTCTTGATCATAATTAATTACTTTCTAGACAAACATCTGTAATCTGTATGATGAGATTTTGTTTAAAATTTTTGAGTCATTGTTCATTTAATGATATTGGCCTATAGTTTTCTTTCCGTCTTTCATCTTTCCCTAGTTTAGGTATTTGAACTATATTTTTCTCATAAAAGGATTCTGGTAGGGCACTTTCCTTCTTAATTTTTGAGAATAATTTGTGAAGTATGGGTACTGTCTTCTAAAAAGTTTGATAGAGTTCTTCTGTGAATCCATCAGGACTAAGAGTTTTTTCTCTTTTTTAGCTCCTTTATAGCTGGATTTATTTCCTTTTCTGAATTTGAATTATTTAAGATGTCTAACTGGTTTTCTGATACTTCGTGAATTTTCTATTTTTGAAGGTATTTCTCTATTTTTTTATGTGTGTTCTTTATTTTGTTAGTATATAACTATGCATAATATGTTCCAATTATTCTTATTCCACCCGGTTTTGCTGTGATTTTTACCTTGCTCATTTGCTTTTTTATTTAGTTGATTTTCTATTCTCTTCTTTTTCATCACATTAGGTAAGGGTTTACCTATTTTATTGTCTTTTCAAAGAACCAACTTTCAGTTTTATTTGTCATTTCTATAGTTGTTTGTTTCCAATTTATCTATCTCCCCTTTCATTTTTCTTATGCCTATTTTAGGTTTGTTTATTTGTTGATTGTCTAATTTTTAAAGTGCATATTCAATTCATTAATCCTCTCTTTTTCTATTTTGTTCATGTATGTTTGTAAAAATATGATTTTTCCCCATGAGGACTGCTTTAGCTTGCATTTCAGAAATCTTGTTATATTTTTTATCACTATCATTTTCCTTTACATAGTTATTAATTGTGATGGGGTTTTTTTTTGGGGGGGCACTAAGTAACTTGCCCAGAGTCACACAGCTAGTGAGCATTATGTGTCTGAGGCCAGATTTGAACTCAGGTCCTCCTGACTCCAGGGCTGGTGCTCTATCTACTCATAGTTACTAATTGTTAAAAGATTTATTCTTTGACCCACTCATTATTTAGTATTTCATTGTTAAATTTTCATGTCGGGTTGTATCTTTTGTTTGTGGTCCCCTGAACCAAATACTATTTTTATGGTGTTATGGTCTATAAAGGACGTGTTAAGTAGTTCTGTCTTTTTACATTTGTTTGCAATATCTCTTGCCTGGTAATTTTTGTAAAAGTTTCATGTGGTGCTGAGAACTACTTATATTCTTTTGTTGTCCCATTTAGAAGATGCTATAAATCTTTTAACTCTAGTTTCTCCAAAAATTTGTGCAGCTCCATATTTTTCCTCTTGTTTATCTTTTCTGCTACACTTGTCCAAAACTGAAAGAGAGCCATTGAAGTCTCCTATTGTGTTACTGTCTATATCTTTTTGTAGCTCAGATGTTTCCCTTGTGGATGCTAAGGAGCATATAAGAAGTTTCCTAAATATATAAGTTTGTTGTCTGTGGCTCCTTTCTATATCATATAGTTTGCTTGTTTATCCCTTTTTATTTTTTGGATATTTGTTTTTGTTTCGTCAGGTAGCATGATTGCAACTCCTACTTTTTGGATTCATTTGAAGTATAGCAAAAAAAAATTGTTTCCACCTCCCCAGTTTGATTTTGTGAATGTCTTTGTTTCTTGTAACCAACAGGTTGTAGGGTTTTCTTATCCAATCTCTCACTCTTCTCAATTTTATTGGGTTCAATTAAAGTTATGAGAGTTAGGTTTATATTTTCCTCCATCTGTGTCTAATATTGCTTTTTTTTTTCCAAATTATTCTTTTTCCCCTCCCACTCTAAAGAGACTACTATGTCCTTTAATTACTCTGCCTTAATCTTTTTAAAGGCGGCCTTGTTCTCACTGGTTCTTTTTCCCTTACCACTGACCCCCTCCTCTCATTTGTTAACCTCTCTCCTTTTGGGGCTTTACTTACTAGTTCCTTTCTTCTCCTACTTTTATTTGGTTTTACAATTCTTCCCCCCTTTTTTTCTCTCTGTCAAGTAGATTTCTTCTTCCTCTCCTCCCCTTCAACTAGTCTTGTGTATTAATTTTTATTTCATTTTTTGTACCCATTTCCAAAAAGAAGTTTTCTCACTTTCTTCATCCATCCTCTCTTTCTATCTACTCTATATTCATTCTTTGATTCATGACCCCTATAATTATCTGGTAGTGACCCTCCCCCCATTCTTGATTATGTAGCCCACCACTGATCTGTATCTTCCCCCCAGTCACCTTTTTCCCCCATTTGCCTCAAAATCTCCTTCCTGGGTCCGTGTTCTCTCATTTTCCCAGGTTCCAGTTGCCCTCAGGAGTTCCAACTCCCCCCTTCCCAAGATAGGGCAAATAGACTTTTTAAACATCAAATCTCTCAGGAAATACTGAGTGCAAGGTCCCCATCTCCCTTTACAGATCACCCCTCTTCACCCTAGGAGCAAGCATTCATCAGTGCACCCTCCTCCCACCTCCAAAGTAAGGCCTTTTTTCTTTCTCCCATCTCCTCCCACCCTGTCCATTTTAATCTTTACTCATTATATAGCTGTCCTGTTGCCTTTCACTCCTACCCTCTATCCTCCATCACCCAGCCACTTCCCAAGGCTCTCCAGCCCAGTGACATCAGACCAGCCTAGCCAATTCATTCTTTATTATTCAGAAGACATAAAAATCACTAGAAAAACTTTACAAAACAAGCCTCCAATCGCCCCCCCTGCCCACGACAAGCAGCGCTCGGAGGAGAGAAGGAGAACCAATCTGGTGACTTTGGGATCCTTGGGGATGGTTGGAGGCGAGCTGAGGCAAGTTTAAGTGGGGTCAGGCCTGGGTTGCTGTGGGATTGGGAGAACTTGCCACTAGGCCAATGAGGGTCTCCTCTGTCCAGGATTTCACCTTGATGTTGCCATCAACTCTGGGAACATGAGGGCGAGACGGGACCTCGGGGATTATCTAGTGTACCCCCCTTCATTAAACCTTCCAAAAGGTACACAGAAGAGCCAGGACTAAAGCCCAGTTAGATACTCTTGCTACGATATCACCAGTGGTGTGCAGTACATGAAACCAGAGGTCTACTAGCTACTGTGACCTTGGGCAAGTCTGTCTCTTGGGACTTGTTTTCTCATGTGTAAAATGAAGGGAGGTTTAACTAAATGATCTCTAAGGTCCCTTCCAGCTTACAAATCTAGCATCTGTGATTCTGATGAATTGGTTGCCATCTTTTTTCTCCCACTACCCCTGCCAATAGGCAGCCCTTTCCTCAGAGTAAGATGATTGTGTGTTCCATCAACACTGGTGGGTTTGTCCCAATCCTATACAGTCAGGAGAGGCACCAAGCAGTTTTTGCCCCCTCCCTCACCTTCCACCTCTGTACCCCTACCTCCTCCTCCACCAGAATAACTGTAAACAAACTGTGAAGTGCTGCACTTTCTTTTGTGAATGACCTCTGTCACTGACAATCAGTGTGCAAGCCCCAAGCCCCAGAAAAGAGAAATCCTCCCAGCCCTTTTGCAATGGCTAACACAGGAGGATAAAGTGGCCCATCCCTCCCACCCCTGACAGCCTACATTTCCTTAATGTCCTACCCCTTCCTGCCCTCCCACCCCAGTCCCACCATTACCCCAAGGAGAAGGGAAGGGAATGGGATCTTCTCATCTTCTCCTCCCCTGTCCCACTTAATCTCTATTCTTGATCCCAAACCCCTCCCCTGGCACCAGTGCCTCATCCCATATTGGCAGACTGGTTGGAAACAGTCAAAAGAGGTCAGAGTCCTTGCCTCAAACCCAGTCTCAGTGGTGAAACTCAGATTGGACTGGAGGGTACAGGATGGTGCCACAACTCCACCTGCCTTCACTTGGGGTTCTGGGCTTCAGGGTAGTCATCTTCCTCCATGGGGGGAGAGAATTTCAAGTTGGGGCCAAAGAACTTGTCTTTCACAAAGAAGAATTTTTGTCCTGGGAGGAAATCCTTATTGTCAGGGGCATCCCGTTGTTCCTTGATCTCTTTCTGCCCACTGGGGTTGGGGTTTTTGACACTGCCCACAAAGAGTGGAAGGTGGGTGATATCATCGAAGATGAAAAACAGGAAGGGCCGGTTCATGTTGACAGAGAAGAGGGACATGCGGGACATGACCACGCTGGTGACAGCAGATGCCTCCACACCAGCCTCGTCCAGCTGTAGAGTGGCCCGGTGCTGGACACTGGACACCACAAGCTTCTTCTCTGAGATCCCACGTAAGTCTGGGTCATGGAACAGCTCTTGGAGGCCTGTCCAGAGGCAGGGGGAAGCTGGTCATTACTGTGAGAGGACCTAGCCCTCCCTTCCTAGAAACCTGTGCCCAAAGGGGAAACCTGGCCCATCTGCCCTTTAAGGGAGAGGGGCAGCAGTAGTCTGAGGTCCAGAGCATGGCCCTGTGGCTGGGCTCCTCCCTCTTCCTGACAGAAATGTCCACCCTCATAGCTAGAGATTTCCTTAAGCTTCCAGACCCCCTTAGAGCTCCTGGCTCCTGGCTCCATTTTGGCTTGTTTATTGTTGTTTTGATAACTATTTGAATACAACTGGTCTTCTTTGTAATCCAAAATATTATTTTTTGTGTTTAAAACCATAATTCTGAATAGGGGTCCATAGGCTTCCCCAGACTGTCAAACGGGCCCGTGAACCCTTTGGATAAGGTTAGCTAATATTTGTAAAGTGCTTAACACAGTGCCTGGCACGTAGCAGGCGCCATATATGTACTTATTATTTTCTTCTCCGTAACACAAAAATGAATAAGAACTCCTGGGCAAGACCAGACCTCTCTTTTTACTGAGGAAGCACCTGGGAAGAGAAAGGGGAAGTGGCTGCCCAACATGATCCACTGAGTCAGAGGCAGGCCAAGGTAGAGAAGCAAGGAGTCCTGACTCTCAGGCCAGGGATCTTTCCCCTGGCCACACTCCCATTCCTCTTGCACAGAAATATAAGGTACCAGGTACATGAAGAGTACCAGGTTTCTGAGTCAGACAGGAGGGAGTATGGTGGAGTGGACAGAGGTCTGGATTCAGATCCGAAAAATCTGAGTTCAGGTCCTGACTCTGACACTTCTCAGCTAGGGGACAGAGCCTTGCCGGGGCTCAGTTTCACCATCTGTAAAATAAGAGAGTTGGACCCGACATCCTTGAAAGTCTCTTCCTGCTCTAACTCTATGCTTTAATCTAGATTTTAATCTTGGCTTTGCTGTTTACTAGCTATATGACCTTGAGTAGGTCACATTTAACCTCTCTGGGCCTCAGTTTCTTCAACTGTAAAATGAGGGGGTTGATCTAGATGGTCTTTAGGATTTCCAGCTCTAAACTTAGGCTCTCCAGGGGCTCCCAGTAGGCCAGGGGACGTATCTAAGGGCTCAAGCCACTACTGTCTTCCCACCTTCCAACCTCCAGTTCAAGGAGTGGACTGAGAAGACAAATCCTAGGCACGTGCTCTGCTGCCCCCCCCCCCACCACACACACAGAGCTCTTTTCCTTGCTCCAATCCTAGGGGTCTTACCCAACTGGCCAAGGGTCGACACCAGGTCCATCTGGTGGTCCAGGTGCAGCTTGGGGAGCATCACCTCCGTGGGCCTCTCCTTCATGAAGGGCTGGTACAAGGCAGCCCCGCTCAGATTGCCCAGAACCTGGGAGGCATTCCACTCAAACTGGCTGGGGACCACGGACACAAAACTCATGTTGTTCTTGAAAGGGAACTGAGCCACCTGAGAGAGAACCAAGGGAGGCAGTGACAAGGACCCCAGGGGAAGCAGAGGGAGACATGGGGCCTGGGGGCTGAGAGAGAGAGCCCAGAGCAAAGCAGGGAAGCCTGCGCACTGAGTGGCACTGAGTGGCCGGGTACATCTAAAGCCCTGCCTCTCTAGGGAGGTTTCTCGGAAGCCCCCTGAATAAGACCCACCCCAGTGCCCCCCACTACAATGTCACTGACATGTGGTGACCCAGCCTCTGCTGGAAGACTGTAAGGAGATCCTCACTTCACTCTAGCCCCTGGCCATCTCCTCACCCCTTATCTTTCCAGCACTTAGCATAATGCTTAGCACATAGTAAGCACTTAATAAATGCCTTTCATTCATTCATTCAGAGGGGCTAGGTGGTGCAGTGGATAGAGCCAGGGCCTGGAGTCAGGAAGACCTGAGCTCAAAACTGACCTCAGATACTAGCTGCATGATCCTGGCTCTGTCTGCCTCAGTTTCCTCAACTGTAAAGTGGAAATAGTAGCACCCATCTCACAAAGTTGTCGTGAGGATGAAATGAGGTAATATGTGTAAAGTACTTAGCACGCTGTCCGGCACATGTGTCGTTCAGTCGTTTTTCACCCGTGTCCGACTCTTCATGGCCCCATTGGGGGTTTTCTTGGCAAAGACACCAGAGTGGTTTACCATCTCCTTCTCCAATTCATTTGACAGATGAGGAAATGGAGGCAAACAGAGTTGAGTGACTTGCCCAGAGTCATACAGTTAGCAAGTATCTGAGACTGGATTTGAACTCAGGTCCTCCTGACTTCAGACACTGCACCACCTAGCTGCCCTGCCTAGCACATAGCAGGCTCCCTGGCACATAGCAGGCCCTTAATAAATGCTTATTCCTTTCCTTCATTCAATGAGGGAAAACCCCACTGCCTTGAAGGCAGCCTTATTTGGACAGCTCCCATTGTTAGCACATTCTTCCCTTGCTCCGGCCTAAATCTGTCTCTCAGTGCCTTGTACCTACTGCTCCTAGCTTGGCCCTCTTCTGCCAGGCAGAACAAGGCTGATCTCTTGTCCACATGATTACCCTTTGGTATTTGAAGACATGGGTCGTGCCTTCCCTGTCTGGCCTCTGGTCCTCTCACTGGCCCAACTGGTTCCCTCTGGATGTGTCCCAGCTTGCCACCATTGAGAGCAGGTTTTCTGTCATTTCTTTCTTTTTTTCCTTTTTTTAAAAGTTTATTCTGTCATTTCTTAATCCTTGTATCTCCAGCCCATAACAGAAGAGGTACTTACTAAGTCTTTGTTTAATTGAATTAGGCTGTGACTTCCTCATGTGCAAAGAGGCTACTGGACTCCATGCCACAGGGAAAGAGTCTAGGCCTGGTGAACTGAGCATGGAATTACCGGACCTGTGTTTGAATCCTGACTCTGACACTTAGACCTACCTCTGTAACCTTGAGCGGGTCACAACCTCTCTGGCCTCAGTTTGCCCACTTTAGTAAAGGAAGGTGGTAGATGAAGTGGTCTCTAAGATCCCCTCCTGTTGTAGATCTAAAATTATATGATCTCCAAGCTCCCTTTGGGTTTTAAAAAGCCAAGGATCCTATTGTGGGTGCTTGGGCTGCTGCTCATACTACCCTCATTTTTGGTGCTTTGGGAAACCCCAGGAAATGCCCAGCTGAAGATGGGGCGAAGTGGAACCCAGAAGAGAAAGTTAATGGGCAAGAAGAGGAAGGGAGTAGACCCAAATCTCACACCATATACCAAAATAAAGTCAAAATGGGTTCATGACTTAGATATAAAGGCTGATACCATAAGTAAACTGGGAGAACAAGGAATAGTTTACCTATCAGATCTATGGAGAACAGAAGAATTCATGACCAAACAGGAGATAGAGAACATTATGAAATGCAAAATGGATCATTTTGATTACATTAAATTGAAAAGGTTTTGCACAAACAAAGCCAATGCAGCTAAGATTAGAAGGAAGGTAGAAAATTGGGAAAGAATTTTTACAACCAGTCTCTCTGATAAAGACCTCATTTCTAAAATGTATAGAGAATTAAGACAAATTTATAAGAACACAAATTTATAAGAGATCAGCCTTGTTCTGCCTGGCAGAAGAGGGCCAGGCTAGGAGCAGTAGGTACAAGGCACTGAGAGACAGATTTAGGCCGGAGCAAGGGAAGAATGTGCTAACAATGGGAGCTGTCCAAATGAGGCTGCCTTCAAGGCAGTGGGTTTTCCCTCATTGAATGAAGGAAAGGAATAAATGGTCAAGGGATATGAACAGACAGTTCTCAGATGAAGAAATTAAAGTCATCTATAGTCATATGAAAAAATGCTCTAAATCGTTATTGATTAGAGAAATGCAAATCAAAACAACTCTGAGGTACCACATCACACCTATCAGATTGGTCAACATGACAAAATAGGAAAATGATAAATGTTGGAGAGGATGTGGGAAAATTGGAACACTAATGCATTGTTGGTGGAGTTGTGAAATGATCCAACCATTTTGGAAAACAATTTGGAACTCTGCCCAAAGGGCTACAAAAATGTGCATACCCTTTGATCCAGCAATAGCACTTCTAGGGCTATATCCCAAAGAGATCAAACAAATGGGAAAAGGACCCACATGTACAAAAATATTTATATCAGCTCTTTTTGTGGTGGCAAAGAATTGGAAATTGAGGGGATGCCCATCAATTGGGGAATGGCTGAGCAAGTTGTAGTATATGAATGTAATGGAATACTATTGTGCTATAAGAAATGAGGAACAGGCTGACTTCAGAAAAACCTGGAAAGACTTGTATGGACTGATGCTGAATGAAGTGAGCAGGACTTTGTACACAATAACAGCCACGTTATGCAATGACTAAGATTGTTAAACTGAACCCTTCTCAGCATTACGAGGATCTAAGACATCCCCAGAGGCCTCGGGATGGAAAATGCTGTCCACATCCAAAGAAAGAACTATGGAAGTCAAATCGCTATCACTTATTTTTAGCTTCTGTTGAGTTTTGTTTCATCTTTCCGATGGTTCCTCCTATTGGTTTTAATTTTTACTCACAACTTCACTAATGTGAAAATATGTTTAATGGGTATGTAAATGTAAAGCCTATATCAGATTGTGCTCCATCTTGGGGAGGGTGGGGGGGAAGAAAGGGGGGGAAAATTTTCAACTCAAAAGCATATGGAAATGATTGTTGATAAATCAAAATAAATTAATAAAATTTTAAAAAAATTAAAAATAAAAAAAAGAAGAGGAAGGGAGAATAGAAAGTATTGTTTTCTCTGAGGTTTGTTTTGCATATACTGAGTATGGCAGCAAGCAGGACCAGACAGTGCAGGGTAAGAAACGGCCTCAGAGTCAGGAAGATCTGGATTCAAATCCCACCACTGCATGAAACTGGACCAGTCACCTCACCCCTAGTGCCTCTGGGAACTCTCCAAGAAGACGAGTTACAGGGCAGTAGCTGACCTGCATTCGTAGAGGAACGTTCCTCATCTAGGAATTCCCTATGCCAGTGATCTGGTCCTTATCCACCACCCCTGTCTGTGACTCCAAATTCAGTGGTCCTTCCTCTAGAATGGAGGATGGATGAAAAAGTTAATACACTGAAGACAAGCGAGTACAAGAAATTATGGGAATTAAGGGGGAAATTAGCAAAATGGAAATGAAATAAAACAATTGAATTAAGAAAGAAAATAAAGAGCTGAGATTTTGCAAAAAAACCCCAATAACATTGATAAACCTTTAGCAAATATAATCAGTCAGAGAAGAGAGGAAAACCAAATTGCTATAATCAGCAGCGAGAAGAACACAGTGAATGAGTAATGCCGGGGTGAAAGGCCAAACGACAGAAACAGCAACAAATTCTATTAGAGATAACAATGATAGAGATATAGATATACGACATTATCAGAATTTATGGGATGTATCCAAGGCAGAACTTAGGGGCAAATTGGTTTCCCTGAGGGCTGATATTAATGAGAGAGAAAAAGAGGAAATTAATGAGTTGAGTTGGCCATTTTAAAAATTAGAAAATGAGACTGGAGGATAAAGGAGGAGGGAAGAAGGAGCAGGAGGTTTTAAGAGTTAGAGGGAGCTGCCCGAATAGGAAAAAATCTTTGCATCAAATTCCTTTGATAAGGGTTTGCTATCTAAGATATATAAACAGTGAATAAACATCTAAGACTAATAGCCATTTCTCTAATAGATAAATGGGCAAAGAACATGAACTAACAGTTCTCAAAAGGATTGTAAAGAATTCACAACCACTATGTTTAATAGGAATGTATATGTATAGCCTATACCAGATTGCGTGCCATCTTGGGGAGGGAAGTAGGGAGTGAAGGGGAGAAAAATTTAAAACTCAAAAGCTTGTAGAAGTGATTGTTGATAATTCAAAATAAATTAATTTTAAAATAATAAATAAAAAAAGAATTCACAGCTACATGAAAAAAACGCTACAAATCACTAATAGTAAAAGAAATGTAAATCAAAATATCTCTTGAGGTTTGACCTCATGCACGATAAATTCACAAAAATGACCAAAAATGGCAACAGTCAATCTTGGAGGAGTTGCAGCAAAATGGGCACTCTAATACATTGTTGGTGGAGCTGTGAAATGGTGTCAGCATTTTGGAAAGTAATTTGGAATCATGTAAAGGAAGTTACCAAAATTGAATCGGAGACTCCATCACAAGGCTTATACACTCAAGGAAAACAACAATAAGGAAAAAAGTCCTAATATACTCCAAAAATATTTATAGTATTACTTTTTGTGATAGCTAAGAATTGGAAACAGAGTAGATGCCCATCAATTGAGGAATGGCCAAATGAATGGTACGTGAATGTAAGGGCATAGGACTGTGCTGTAAGAAATGATGTATGAGGAGCAGCTAAGTGGCACAGAAGATAGAGCACCGGCCCTGAAGTCAAGAGGACCTGAGTTTAAATCCGGCCTCAGATACATAATACTTCCTAGCTGTGTGACTCTGGGCAAGTCACTTAACCCCAATTGCCTCACTAAAAAGAAAAAGAAAAAGAAATGATGTGTGGGATGAACATAGAGAAGCATGGGAAGAGCTACATGAATGGAACTGAGTGGAAGAAGCAGAGCCAAGAAAAGAATATACACAGTGACTGCAACCATGTAAATGGAGAGAACAACTACACACCAGAAAACCAAAAGTAAATGTAGCCCAATTATAAAGCTCAAGTGAGACTCAGTTGAAGAGGTATGAGAAGACAGTCCCAACCTACCCCTTGCTGGAGGTGGGAGGTCCACAGGTCTTACACATTGCACAGGTTTTCAGACTTTTTCAATGTATTGATCAGTTGTGCTGATTTTTTTTTCTTCCTCTCTAAAAAATACTATTTGTCTTATGGGATGGCTCTCTGGGAGGGATGCATGGGATATTATGGTGGTGTAATAAACAAAAGGTATCAATAAAAACTTTTTAAAAAAGAGTCAAAGGAGCAAGTTGACTGGTCACCAAGCCAAGGAGATGGCTAGGTACTCCTGAGGCCTCTTAGCCCCACTGACCATGGACTATCCCATAAGCAAGAATGGATTTAAGGAGGACTTGGAGACTGAGCCCTTCCTATAACCCAAAGAGATCAAAGATAGAAACGACCCGTGAATACAAAAATATATATAGTATAGCGGCTATTTTTGTGGTGGCAGAAAACTGGAAGCTACGGGGACACCCATCCTTTGGGAAATGGCTGAATCAATGACGGTACACAACAGTAATGGAAAATGAGTTTGAGCCATAAGACATAGCTTTAGAGAAGTCTGGAAGTACTTGTACAAACTGATGCAGAGTGAAGTGAGCAGAACGAAGAGAACAATTTATGCAGAAAACAACCTTGCAAAGATAAACAACTTTGAAAGACTTAAGAACTCTGGTCAAGGCACTGACCAGCCAAGATTCTCGACAACTGCCTGCTGGAGAGGTAACAGACTCAAGGTGCGTAATGAGACAGACGTTTTTGAAAATGACTAATGTGGGGAATCTGTTTTGCTTGACTACACATATTTGTTGCAAGGGTTTTCTTTTTCTTTTCTTTTCTTTTTCAATGGATGGAATGTGGAAAGAAGAAAAAATACTTTTGTTAATTTAACAAATTAACTCCTTTAAATAAAACTAAGCACTTACCGCTCATCCTGGAACAGACCTAGCAGAGCCCACACTCACTCCATCCTCTCCAGAGCCCTGAATGTCTTTTGCCATCCTTCAGTGTCCAGGCTCCAGAGTCCCTGGCATCTCAAGAAAGAGGACTTGGGCTAAGCCAGTCTGAGGCTCTCACCTTCCCCTCTTCCCTGTGCCACTCACCAGCACATCTGCCTGTTCCAGCAAGAACCAGCGCAGAGGGTATTTCTTGGCCTTCATCATTACCACGGGGACTACGTACTTCTCATCCAGATGAAAAACATCAGTCTTGGTCAGGCTGGGATCAAACTTGGTCTTCCAGAATCCTGCAGTCAAGCAGAATGGAGGAGCTACCAAGACTGGCTGGTCTCTGTGCAAAGAGCACAGAGGTTGGGAGTCAGGAGACCAGGGTCAAGTCCCAAGGTCTGCCTCTAACTCCCTGCGGGAAAGGGCAAAATCATTTGCCCTTTCTGGGCCTTAGTTTCCTTCTCTGTAAAATGAGAGGGATTAGACAAAAAGACCTCAAATTTCCACAGCTTCTAACTCAATGATCCTCACTCTCCATCACTTCCCCATAGCCATCCCCTTGCCAAATCTAGAGCCCACCCCTACAGCATCTCCTGCATTCTTTCCATCCCCTCCATCTCCACCCACACTTGCAGGGATGGGCAGCCTGCGGCTTTGAGGCCATATGTGGCCCTCTAGGTCCTGAATTCAAATGGATTCAGTCAAAAGGCCACACTTGAGGACCTTGCAACTACCCCACCCCCCAACGCAGCCCCTCATTTCTTCTCTTCCTGGATTATTCAAGGAGCTTCCTAAATGGTCTCCCTGCCTCCAGGCCATCCTCTGAACAGCTGCCAAAGCCATATTCCCAAAGCCCAAGTCTGACCATATCACTCCTATTCCTCTAGGGTGAATGTCTGACATGCAAAGCTCTTCACAACCTGGCCTTTCCAGATCAGACTTGGAGTGTGCATTACTCTACAATCCAGGCAAACTAGCTTGCTGGCTTGCTGTGCCTTACACATCTCCCACCTCTTGGGCTTTGCATAGCCTATGCATCCCCTGGGCCTGGAAGTCACTTCCTGCTCCTGACTCTCAGAATCCTTCACCCCCTTCAAAGCTGAGCTCAGCTGCCATCAGCTGTGAGAAGTCTTTCCTACTCCCCACTCCACCTTGCCAGCTGCTAACCGCGCCCCCCCCCGTAATCACTTTTTATTTGTATTTTATACATGAGCCATCTTCTATGTGTATAATATTATTTCTCCCAATAAGATGCAAGTCCTTGAGGGAAGGAACAGGTTTCATTTTTGTTTGAGGATCTCTAGTGCCTAGTACAGTACCTGGCACATTTTTAAAAAAATTTAGACTGGATCTGTGATTTCCTTATTCTAGGGCAGAGGTGTCAAACTCCTGAGGGAAGCCCCAACCAGATTCAAATGTAATTGGGAACTGTGTAACAAAATAAATCAAAATAAGATACAACATAGACAATGTTAATTTATGGTTTTCTAGGTCAACATATGGGGCAGCTAGGTGGCCGCTGGAGTCAGGAAGACCTGAGTTCAAATCCAGCCTCAGACACTAGTTATGTAACCCTGGGCAAGTCACTTCACCCTATTTGCCCCAGTTTCTTCATCTGTCAAATGAGTTGGAGAAGGAAATGGCAAAGCACTCCAGTATCTTTGCCAAAACCCCCAATGGGGTCACGAAGAGTCGGACACCACTGACAAAGAAAACAGCAGCAGTCAACATGCATCCCAAAGATCCGTCTCTATTTGAGTCAGACACCCAGGATCTAGGGACCTCCCAGTGAGAAAACAACCTCTTAACTGCTGGACAGCCCTTGGAGCTGGGGAGCCACCTGGCACTCTGAGAGGCCAAAAGATTGGCCCAGAGGCACGTCATCAGTATACCTCAGAGGCCAGAGGTGAGACCAAACCAGGTCTTACTGAATCCTCAGCTAGTTTTCTACCCACACGGTCATGGCACTAATCGCCTGATTAAGGCAAATTAATGAACTAATCCTGGTTAATTAGTAAGGTAACACTTCAATGCTGGTTCAGTTAATCGCTAAATCAAGTGGTAGTTATTAAGCATTTCCTATGTGTCAGCCACTGTGCTGGGTACTGGGGTTACAAAAACAAAACAATCCCTACTCCCAAAAGCTTAGGTGTCACAGGGCAGACAAGAAAGAAACGTATATGTATATTTACATGTATATGCATGTGTGTGTATGTATATGTGCATGTGTGTATGTACATGCATGTGTATGTAGATGTGTGTATGTGTGTATGTGTGTATTGTGTATGTACGTGCATGTGTATGTATATGTGTGTATGTATATGCGTATTGTGTATGTACGTGCATGTGTATGCATACGTGTGTATGTGTGTATGTATATGTGTATTGTGTATGTATGTGCATGTGTATGTAGATGTGTGTATGTATACGTGTATTGTGTATGTACGTGCATGTGTATGCATATGTGTGTATGTGTGTATGTATATGTGTATTGTGTATGTACGTGCATGTGTATGTATATGTGTGTATGTATACGTGTATTGTGTATGTACGTGCATGTGTATGCATATGTGTGTATGTGTGTATGTATATGTGTATTGTGTATGTACGTGCATGTGTATGCATGTGTGTATGTGTGTATGTATACGTGTATTGTGTATGTACGTGCATGTGTATGCATGTGTGTATGTGTGTATGTATACGTGTATTGTGTATGTATGTGCATGTGTATGCATATGTGTGTATGTGTGTATGTATATGTGTATTGTGTATGTACGTGCATGTGTATGTAGATGTGTGTATGTATACGTGTATTGTGTATGTACGTGCATGTGTATGTATATGTGTGTATGTATACGTGTATTGTGTATGTACGTGCATGTGTATGCATATGTGTGTATGTGTGTATGTATACGTGTACTGTGTATGTACGTGCATGTGTATGCATATGCGTGTATGTGTAAAGAGAAAAAAGAGGGTGCGTGGAAGAATAACGTCCAATGAAGCTGGAACGTTGGATGGGGGCCAGGTTGTGAGGCAACCTAAATGCTAATCAGGAATTTCTGTTTCCTGCTACAGCCCCTGGAGTTGAGCAGGGGAGCGAAGTGGTCAGATACACACTTAAGGAAAATTATCTCATCAGCAGTGTTGAGGCTGAACTGGAATATGGAGAGAATGGAGGCAGGGAAGCCAGTTAGGAGGCCACTGCATCACTTCAGACAAGAGGAGACACGGGCCTTCACTAAAGTGGCAGCTGTATGAGTAGAGAGAACATGTGAGAGTCAATAGAAGGAGCTAGAAATAGAAAGATTCGGCACCTGATGGGCTATGAGAAGAGTGGAAGAGTTTAGTAAAAAGCTGAGGCTGGGGCAGCTATGTGACAGAAGTGGATAGAGCGCCGGGCATGGAGTCAGAAGGGCCTGAGTTCAAATCCAGCCTCAGACACTTGCTGTGTGACCCTGGGCTAATCACTTAACCCCAATTGCCTCAAAAAAAATGCCAAGCTTACAAAGCTGGGACACTGGAAGGATGGTGGTGCCCTCTCCAAATGCAGGGAATTTGGAATTGGGGAGGGTTTAGAGAAAGAGATAATGAGTTCTGTTTTCGGTGGGTCGATGTTGAGATGTTGATACGACATTCAGCTTGAAATGTCCAGGAGGCAATTGGTGATTTGGGCCTGAAGGAGCCTCTTAGGGGAGAGACTTAGGATGGATACTTAGATCTATGAGTCATCTGCCTTGAGATGATAATTGAAACCATGGGAACTGATGAGGTCACCAAGAGAAGCCTGGGAGGCCTAGGACAGAGCCTTGGGGAACACTCATAGTTTCTGATTCTTGATTCTCTGATGGCTGAGTGTCCATTCAGCTCTAACAATCTGCGCATCTATTGTTTCTTCCCCAGCACCACCAGCCCAGACTAACTAAAAGGGATCAGCCAGGCAGGAGACAGAGCTGTGACTGTGGTAGGTAGCCTGGAGATGCTGGCTATGGCCAACTGGCCGTTTTTTATGGATAGATGAATATCTTATCCACAGCCTATCTCTCTCCAGAAGCTGGCGTCTCCCATCTCCTACCACACGCTCAGGGTGCTGTGTCCTTCCCCGATCATGTTCTCTGGGGGCCTCCGCCTCCCATCCCTCCTCTTCCCAGGTCGTCTGACCCCACCACATGGCTGACACCACCAAGATCATGCTTGGCAGGGATCTTCCCTTGCAGGCTCAGCCTTCTGGTGGCTCTCAGGGCTGCATGAATGAGGGAGGGGGAAGGAAAGGGAAGGGGCATAATAGCGGGCAATCTTGGCATGTGCTGGCTCCTACCCTGAAAATACACGGCATTAAGGAGTAGCATCACCGTGTTTGCTGGGAGCTCTGACAGGAAGTTCTCAATCTTCCCCTGCGTGGCCTCCTTCACCCATTGGTTGATGACCTGAAGGTCATCCTTCTCGTTCCCTTTTAAGATGGCGGGCTTCGCACCAAAAAATTTCTCTGACTGCTCCAGGAATTCCTGTTTGACTGGGAGGCCTGCGGAAAGAAGCCAGAGAAAGCCGCATTCAGAGGTTAGCGTTGGATTTGGAATCAGGGAAACCTCAGTTCTTCCACTTACTAGCATGGGCTTGGGCACAGAGCCCTGGACTCCAAGTATAAATACTGGGGTGTGAGCATCCCCTTCCTGGCTGTGAGCCTGTGGGTGAGTTGCTAAACTCTTCTGTAAAACAAACAAATTCTCCACACATTCTCTCTGGCTCATTGGGTAGTTATGAGTGAAGAGTTTTCCCTCCTTCAAACAGGGAGACAGCCAGGAATAAGCGGCATTGAGCACACGCACCTTTTTCCAGGTACATCCTGGCAGCCATGCGTAGGGCTGTGCGGCCCAGCTCCTGGCGGACGCCATTCAACGTATGGTGCAGGCAGGACGCAGATTCCACACGCAGGGCCTTTTGCAGTTGCTGGGCCGTCTTAGTCTTGGCTCCTGGAGAACACGCCGGCTGTGGTCCCATTGGGGGTATCACCAGGCTGGCACCCCCCCACCCACATCCCACCTTTGCAAGCAGACGAACCACCGCACCAGACACTGCCCCCCTCGAAAGGGAGGGCAAGGAACTTGTAGTCATCCCCCTCTCGATTCTCACCTCCACACCTTTGCTCCTATTCTTTCGCCCTGCCTGGAATGTCCTCCCTTCCTTCCCTTAATCTGCCCCTCCTTTGAAGCCCAGCCGTGTCCCCAGCATCGTGGTGCTTGGGCATTGGCTGCCCACTATGGTCCTCTAATTATTTCTGTGTGAGTCTCCTCCATGAGACCATAACCACCGTGAAAGCAGGGGTGCTGTCTCCCACTTGTATCCTCACAGCACCCAGCATAGCACTGAGTATGCAGCAGGCACTCAGTAAGTGCATCATTAATTTAACAGAGAGGGTGGTTCCGTCCCCAGCCCACCAGCACAGCACTGAGTACGCAGCAGGCACTCAGTAAGTGCATCATTAATTTAACAGAGAGGGTGGTTCTGTCCCCAGCCCACCAGCACAGCACTGAGTACGCAGCAGGCACTCAGTAAGTGCATCATTAATTTAACAGAGAGGGTGGTTCTGTCCCCAGCCCACCAGCACAGCACTGAGTACGCAGCAGGCACTCAGTAAGTGCATCATTAATTTAACAGAGAGGGTGGTTCTGTCCCCAGCCCACCAGCACAGCACTGAGTACGCAGCAGGCACTCAGTAAGTGCATCATTAATTTAACAGAGAGGGTGGTTCTGTCCCCAGCCCACCAGCACAGCACTGAGTACGCAGCAGGCACTCAGTAAGTGCATCATTAATTTAACAGAGAGGGTGGTTCTGTCCCCAGCCCACCAGCACAGCACTGAGTACGCAGCAGGCACTCAGTAAGTGCATCATTAATTTAACAGAGAGGGTGGTTCTGTCCCCAGCCCACCAGCACAGCACTGAGTACGCAGCAGGCACTCAATAAATGTCTGTCCCCACCCCCTTTCTGATAGGAAACCCTGAGAGTAACCCCTCCCCTAGACCTCCCAGGAGGGGCCACACTGCATATGTAGCCAGCATCTGAGGCAGCTGGGAAATTCAGGGATTTCCTACTCATTCCGACTAGACCGGGCGGAGGGTCCCGCTCCTGGCTCCATCACTGATTCACTATGTGGCCTTGGACAACTCACTCCCTAACCCTCAAGTTTCCTCCTCTGTAGCAAGAGCGAACTGGACCAACTGATCCCTGTGGTACCTACTCCCGGCTCTCCCATTTTAGGGTTCTGCCCCCTCTGAAGCAGGGGTTCGGCCCAGTTACCTAGTTCGAGATGATACAGTGCTAAAGCAACACTGAGGGGTGACAGGACCACATTGGGACTCGTGGATGTCTGCAGGACTTTGGCGAACAGGTCTAAAGTAAACTCCATCATGGCCTCGGCCAGCTTGTGGGTCTGCTCTGCTGAGGGGGTCTCCTTGCAGCCAGCCTCCGCTCTCTGCCAGGCCTCCTCTAAGGGTATCAGGCAACTGTACACCTTCGAGAGGGGATCGTATGTGGGAGCCCCAGAGATGAAGGAATCTGCTTTACTGGGGTGCTCCTGGGTGTCCGTGGGAAAGTTCAAAGCCCCAGAGTTTGCTGGTGGCCCCGTGGGACCCACTGGTGTCCTGTCTGAATCCTAGAGGAGAGAAAGGAGAGTCAGGAAGAATGAGAAAGTGAGCCACGGCCCTATTTCCTCTTGACTTCACATGCACTGTGCTAAGGAGAGAACATGGGCCTAAGGATTGGCCACTTACTACCAGTGTGACCTTAGGCAGGTCACCCTCCTCTGTAAAAGGAGGGAGAGTGGATCAGATGACCTCCAAGGTCTTTTCCAGTGTAGAGCCAGGATGCTGAACCCATTGGGGATCCCAGAAAACCTCACAAGCACATAAGAGTATCAGTAACCAAATAACCACGTGTGGTTTGAGGGGGCGAGGGAGAAAGTCAAGGACAGGTCACCCTCCTCTGTAAAAGGAGGGAGAGTGGATCAGATGACCTCCAAGGTCTTTTCCAGTGTAGAGCCAGGATGCTGAACCCATTGGGGATCCCAGAAAACCTCACAAGCACATAAGAGTATCAGTAACCAAATAACCACGTGTGGTTTGAGGGGGCGAGGGAGAAAGTCAAGGAAAATGTCACCTTTCTTAATACAGAGCAGAGATCTGGAGATGAGAGGCCACTCGCTACCAAGGACCTCTTGATCGCCAAATCTCCCAGCCTTTTCCCAGTCCTTCCCCTTCTTGGCCTCTCTGCAGCCCTTCACACTCTCTTCTCCAGGACACACTCTCTCCCTCTGGTCTCCTCCTACCTCTCTGACCATTCCTTCTCAGTCTCTTCGGCTGGATCTTCATCCAAGTCATACCTGCTAACTGTGGGTGACCCTCTTCGCCTCTCCTTCTGTATTTCACTTGGTGATCTCATCTACTCCCATGGATTCACTCTTCATCCTTTTGCTGGGATTCTCAAATCTACTTGTCCAGCCCTACCCTCTCTCCTGACCTCCAGTCTTGCATCTCCGCCTGCCTCTTGGATATCTTAAATTGGATGCCCTGTCGATGTCTTCAACTCGCCATGTCCAAAACTGAACTCATTTGCTCTCTTCCTAAACCCTCCTCTGTCCCTGATTTGCCTACAATTGTTGAGGGCGCCATCTTCCTCCTCATCACTCAGGCTGGCAACCTAAGTGTCATCCTCACCTCCTCAAGCTCTCTCATTCTCCCATATCCAATCTGTTGCCAAGCCTTGTCAGCCTCCACCCGCAGTATCCAGCACATATATCCCCTGATGCTGCCGCCACCACGACACAGGCTGTCATTGCTATCGTAAAAGCCTTCTGGTTGATCCCCCTGACTCATGCTTCTCCCCACTCCAGTCCATCCTCCACTTAGCTATCAGACTGACCCACAAGGGTGCGTCAAACGACCTCACCAGTCCTTAGTATCACCCCTTCCTGAATGCCATTTTATTTCCCCTTCTCTCTGGACCTTGGCCATTGGCTCTCAGTCCTGTTCGCTGACCTTCCTGATGGATCTCCCCGCTCCTCTCTCATGCCTACTCTCTCTAGGCTGGGTGCCCCAGCATGCAGTCCCTCACCCCTCTGGCAAACAGAACCGTAGCACCCTTTTAGGATCACAGATTAAGAGCTGGAAGGAAGCTGAGAAGCCATCTAGTCTGACCTCCTCATGGTACAGATGAGGAAACTGAGGCTGAGGGTGAGGGAGTAACTTGCCTATGGTCACACAGGTAATACGTGTCATTGGCAAGATTTGAATACAAGTCACAGGACCTTAGATCTAGAGCTGGAAGGGACTTCAGAGACTACATATGAAGAAACTGAGGCCTCGAAAGGAAAAAGCACTTGCCCAAAGTCGCAATGTGTGGACTAAGTGGTGGAGCCAGGATTACAGCCAAGGATGAGGAGGAAGCAAAGAGTGCTTGGGGGCCACTCCGGGCAGTCCTTTGGTGGTGGGGCCCTGTGAAACTGAGACGTTTCCTGAGCAGTCCTGATTCCCCTCCCTGCTCCATCCCTCCTTGAATGCTAATTCCTCTCTCTCTTTAGAGCTGTTGTCCCCTTCCCCATTCCCCCCATTAGGAACCTGATCTCCAATAAGTGTGGGATAGAAAAGGAAACCGAGAAATAATGCCCATGCCAAAGATGCCAAAAGAGAAGAGGAGCCCTGGACAGAGCCCTGGGATATAACTCAGATATAAGGGAAGGAACCTTGCTATCGGGTTCCTTCCCTTATATCTGAGTTATATCCCAGGGCTCTGTCCAGGGCTCCTCTTATCTTTTCCATCTCTCTCTGTCTCTTTGTCTCTGTCTCTGTCTCTGCTCTGTCTCTCCTATTTCTGTCTCTTTTCTATGTCATTCTCCCTTTTCTATCTCTGTCTCTGTCTTTCTCTCTTACCTCTCTTCTTTCTCTTTTCTCTTTCTGCCTCTCCTATCTCTGTCTCTTTTCTATCTCATTCTCTCTCTTCTCCTATTTCACTTCTGTCTGTCTGTCTGTCTCTCTCTCTCTCTCTCTCTCTCTCTCTCTCTCTCTCTCTCTCTCGTTTAATTATCACCTCTATGCCAATAACTATCAAAGTCACATTTCCAACTGCCTGCTGGACATTTCCACCTGGATGCCCTACAGGCATTTCAAAATCAACATGTCCCAAAGGGAACCAATTATCTTTCCCCCAATCTCATTTCAGAGTTTTAAATGTTTCCCATTCTGGCTCAGCCAGATGTAGGCTGATTATACATCAGTCCCCCTCACTAACTTGGCATCCAGCCCCACTGTCCTATCTGCTCTTGCCCCTATAGGGTGGTTCATCTGCCGTAATCTCCAGCCTACATGCCTTTGCACGGGCTGACCATTCTCCCAGACCCAGAGTACTCTCCCTCCTCAATTCTGCCTCTCCCAAGTCCTAGTTCACTTGAAAGCAGCCCAAGTGCCCCCTTCCTCAAGAAACCATGTCCAACTCAGTTGTTAGACCCCTACCCCGGACCCCCTAAAATCACTGAAGAATCACTTTAGTTTGTGAAGATCTTGTAATTACTTTATCTGTGAATGTGAATCCTGAAGTAGAACGGAAACTCCCTGAGGGCAGACACTTGTTTGTTTGTTTTGTCCCCAGCACAGTAACTGGGGCAGGTACTGGGGGGCAGGGGAGAAGACTCTTCTGGTGCTGCTCTGACCACGTGCTTGCCTGTGGTTGTGGAATACAGCAGACCCCCACTTCTACCCCGAAACTCGAGCTCCCATTACTGGTGGATCACTTTGGGGCCCTGACCCAAGGGCTGGCCCCTTGTTGTCTCTGTTCCATTCTTCTCCCCACTGGGCTCCCCGTTACCTGGTTGCCTGACTTGAGGAGGAGAAGCAGGGGGACTTTCTCCTGTTTCTGCCCCTCCATAAAGTCATCACGGACTGGCTCCTGAAACAGGAAGCACATTGAGACGCTGCCTCCTTTCAGAAAGCCCAACCGCCACCCTTCTTGATCTGGAGCCTACAAGAGGGCTTGTCCCTTCCCCAACCTTCCTCTCCACCTAGGTCAGGAGTCCCAGCCTGGGGCAGATGCGTCCAGCATCCTATCCCATTCCCCTATGATAAAGCCTGTCTCTCGGTTAACAGGGAAAGCAGTAGGCAAGGCACAGTGAGCAGTATCCTCTACCTCCCAACCCTCTCACAACCTCAGAACCCCTTCCAAAGCGCTCACTCTCTCTCTGTCTCTTTGTCTTTCCCCACCCCATCCCTATTTCCCCACTTCCCAAAGGGGCCTTGCCAGCCAGCCCTCCTTACTGATAAACAGGATCTAGGCAGGACAGACAGGCCAAGCAGCAGGAGGGCCCAGATCGGTGGTGCCATGGTCCTGGAACAGGGGAGAGAATTTGTTATCCATCCTTATCTCAGGGCAGCCCATGCTTTCACACTCCCCTTCCATCTCCCCAGGGCAGATCTTTATCCCATCCTTCCAAGCCCAACTCAAATCCCATCTCCTTCAAGAAGCCTGAGGACCACAGTGACCTCTGAACCCGGATCATCATTCAGCATTTGACATATGCTCTTACCTGTCAGCTAGCAGTGATACGGTGCTTTACACTTTACAATGCACTTTACATAGTCTATCGCATTTGATTCTCACAAAAACACGAGTTACTATTATCCCCATTTTACAGATGAGGAACCAGAGGCCAAGAAAAATCAAATGATTTGCCTCGGGTCACACATCTCTGATGTGCCCAGGGCAAGATTGGTCTTCCTAACTCGCATAGGCACTGTCCTCCCTCACCCAGCTGCCAAATGAGAAGATTGGCCTGAGGCCTTCCAGCTCCAAAGCTACATTCCTATAACCTTTACACAATCGTTGACTGGTCAGTGGGAACAGTTGGAGGGAAATGAGCATGCTAGAGGATACTTGGGTACCATTCGTTCCCACATGGCATGGGGCCTTTTTCCTAGCCTGGTTGGGGCGGGCAGTCACCAGAACTGGCTTAGACCAGGGCCATTTCCTACACCCCTTTGGTGGAAACCCTACGTAAAGGAGGGGGCAGTAGAGAGAAACTCCTGCCCACTTCCCAGAACCCACAGGGCCCTCCTTCCCCCTTGCTAGTAACCCTGGCTGAAGGCCCAGAGATCCTTGAGGTTGTGAAAGGCCTAGATAAGGAGGACTCCACTCCAGCATTCCCATTGTCTGTCCCCGCCCCAGGCCTGCTCTCTCAGGCCTGCTCCAGTCTCTTCTGCTCTCAACATAGATCCCTCCCTGCCCCATGTGCCCCCCCTCACCCCCAGATAAGAAGGAAAAGCAGAGGCAATGGGGCCCACCTAAGCTGCTCTGGTGTAGCACTCTGCAGACCACTGGCCTCCCACAGGAAAGTTAGGCCCTTGAGATGATGGACAACCTCAGGCTCTCAGCCTCTCTTCCCTGAGGGACACACACATGGACCAGCCTTATGTGGGGTCAAGGGTCCCACCACCCCATTAGGGGAGCAGGGTCCAGTGGGGAGCTCCTCCCATGACCCAGTTGGAAAGAGCACCAGGCTTGGAGTCAGATGAGACGAGTTCAAATTCTGTGCCTCACATTTATGCTTGGTGTTAGCCTGGCCAGGTCACTACCTCCCCAGACCCGTTTTCTCATCTGAAAGAGATGGGACTGGATGGCTTTGCAGGCCCCTTCCAGCCTCAGATATAGCATCATTCAGGGTTTAACTCCATCAGTTCAAGCTTCCCTGGCCCCAGAATCCAGCTCTCTAACCCAGGCTATACACTAGGTCCCTGGGGGATTTGCAGCCCAACCCCCCCACAATCTCCAGGCCTACCCACTTACCTTGTCAGGCTCCTGGATGTTGTGTACGACGTGTCCGCTTTGACACTGTCCTGGGCTCTGGCCCCAACTCCTGCCCTGCCCAGCCCTCCCACCCTGACCTTTGATCTCACTCTTTTTCCAGATTTCTCTCCCTTTCAGCAAATATTGACCGACACATCCATTTAAACATTTGTATAGAGGTCAGGCCCCCTTTCCTGTTTAGTTTTCTGGTCTCCTCCTCCCCACCCCCATCCCCCAGCCTGGGGGCCCAAATGGGGACCTGACAAGACAGTTTTTAGGATCACCGGGTCCTAATCCACAAAGAGGCCCACGTCCATAAGGGTGTCCCCTCGCCATCGAGGGAACAGATCAGAACCAGTGCAGAGGCCTGGCCAGTGGAGCTGGGGCAGAGACTGGGCAGTCCAGTCTTGACCCAAGGAGCACTGTGAAATACAGCATGGTCTACCACAAGGAGGAGCAGCCTGACCGCCCTCTGGAGAGGTCTGGATTCTGCCACCTAGTGAAGCCAGCGGTGTGACCTTGGGCAGGTCCCAAGCTCAGCACCACCTCTGCAGAAGGAAGGGGCTGGACTTACGGTCTGAAACTCTGCCCTAGACCCAGTGGGGATGGGGCATAACCCTGTCACCCCAATGGGCCAGAACCCAAATGTCCAGGCGCCTGTTGCCTGTCTGGAGCCCGTGCGGTCACTTTTCTCCAAAGAACCCAAGGCTGGTGGCTTCCTTATCTCCAGTTCCACCAGCCAGCCTGGGTGACATGTCCATTTTGACCCACTGCCATTGGTTGGGGGGATCCCAGGCCTGGGACTGCTTGGTGGGCCCAAGGCTAGGCCCAGGCCCCCACAGACAGGGGCAGCAGGCCTTTCTCCCTCAGGGAACTTTCATTTGCTCCAGCTCTCGTGTGTACCTATTCAAGCCCTGTCTCCTCCATTAGAATGTTAGCTTGTAGAGGGCACCCCCAGAGCTTACCACGGTGCTGGGCACGTACTGTACTTAATGCCTATTAGTTAACAAGTTAGGGACTTCTCTCTCTTCTCCTAGCACTAATGGGGACAGACTCCACTCCTATGAAAATCCAGTAACATCCACATCCTCATTTCTTTCAACTTGGCCACTGGGTTTTCTAACTTGTCAGTAATGCTTCAGGGGCTTACTATAGGCTCCACACTGAGAATATACCCGGGACTTTGCTGGGTGAACCCAAGGGACTCCATCCTACCCAGCGGGTGGGCAAGGCTCACCTTCCTTTATGGGTGGAGCTCTGGGATTCTATGGCTCCCACAGCACCTGACGCCACCACCACCTGATTGCTAGGGATGTTGGGGTCTCCACTCACTTTCTGGGAGTCCTTCAGCTAAAACTGAGGGGGGTGGGCCACACACACCGGTTCCTTAAGGGCACCCATCCTTTTCTAATGGAGGCTGGAACTCATTAAGGGAAGTGGTCTCCTCATAATGCTGCCTATTTTGATCTGATACAGATGGGCCTGTTTCCTACCTGTTCCTCCTACTCTACTCCAGCTCCCACATCAACAGTCTTACTCCATTTCATGGCTCTTCCAAAGTGTTTATTGTCATATTTACATCTATTGCAAATAATGGGAGGCTGGGACCAAGAGGCATCCCTGCCCCCCCACCCCGGGTTCTGGGAGTGCTGTCCCATGAGATACTCCTAGGACCCAAGGGAACCTTCTCCCCAGTCTGACAGCCGAGGGCCCTCTGGGGCAAGGGTCCAGAAGCTGCCACCCCAGCTCAAGGCACAAAATGCTAGGGTGAGACGGGAGGGGAGGGATTTCCCCTCTATCCTCTTTGGGGATGGGGGTTGAATGGAAGGATCACTGGCTATCTGGTGAGCCAAGCTTGACTCCACTCTCCTGTTACCTCATTTCCTCTCTCTTCCCCCATATTGGTCCTAAACCAGATAGGACAAGGACAGAAAGGAGTCTCTGGGACAAAACAATTGTCATCCTGAGCCTGCCCCAGACAGGACTACACCTACGGGCTGAAGCCCATC
This sequence comes from Phascolarctos cinereus, assembly GCF_003287225.1. NCBI lineage: Eukaryota > Metazoa > Chordata > Mammalia > Diprotodontia > Phascolarctidae > Phascolarctos > Phascolarctos cinereus. The sequence continues at coordinate 30,682,612 of NW_027555958.1, forward strand.
ACAAACCCCCCCAAGCCCCCATCTGTCTGAAGACACTGCCATCCTCACCCCTCAGGCCCCGCTCTGCCTTTTGTCCTGGGGTACACAGAGTGGCAGGATCTTCTCATGGTGAGGGAAGGAGGTGAGGACTTGACAGTCGTGACCTGCTAAGGCCATCACCACCTTTCTCCTTCAGGACCAGAGAGGCACCAACCTCATCAGGGCAAGGCAGATCCAGCTAAAGAGTGGCCTCTGTGTCCTCCAACCTTAGCTTCGTGGTGGGAGAGGGGGCCAGGGAGGTGACACCCTCAGCCAGCCGACACCCAAGGCACAGGTCAAGGCCTCTCCAGGGCTCCCACGTCTCCTCTATTCCCAGTAGAAAACTGGCCCAGAGGGCTTAAGTCCAAGATGTGACCACCCCTACACCAAGAGGCCCAGGGCAAAGCTTCAGGAGGTCCTGGGCCTCCTCTCTTTGGTGTTGCACAGGTGGTACGGAGCTCTGGGGCCCTGAGCCTGACTGGGATGTGCCCTGGAAGCCCAAACACCATACCTGCTGGGTAAGTGTTGAAACAGATGGGCGAAGTCACCAAACTGGGAGAGAGAAATCTAGGCCCACGTCTGCCAATCCTGAGCACATTCCTCAGTCTGGGTCTGCTCTGTCCCTCCCCTATGCCAGAAGTCGGATGGCCCCATTGTCTGAACCCAGTAAAAGGTGACGCTTGGTGGGCAACACAGCCAGGCTAGTGAGTGTCCCCCGGAAGTTCTCCGAGCTGAGTTTGGTGGTGACCTGGGAGGGGGGCTCCGTCAAGGAGCAGATGCCAATCTTATTGGCCACAGTGCCTGTCACCACCTCGCTGCCATAGAGGTCGAAGGTGTGAATGGGATCTGAGGGGGACTTGTAGTGATGGGTGGGCTTCTGTTCCAGCTCTTTCCAGATGGTCAGGGAGTGGTCCGAGGATGAGCTGATCAGGGTGCTCCCTTCCACAGCCTGCCCCAAAGGAAGAGGGAGACGACAGCAATTAGCCAGAATTCAGTGTTCCCCTTCCTCCTGCAAGCTGGGCCTTGGGCCACTCATAATGTCCACAACATTATCCTCAGAGTCCATTATGCGGGGACGGGTCTGTATCTTAAGATGGGATCATTATCACTGTTCCTGGCAGTCCTTAGGACTACCAGAGAGGCCTGAGGATGGGATAACTGCCCCTTTTCCCAGCTCAGCAAGCCCTATCAGGAAGGCAGAGAAAGGGTCTTCCTGATTCCTGACTACCCGAGCAGCTAGCTTCCTCCTCCACCTCTCATCTTCCTCAGCAGCACTCTGGGGCTGGGCATGAAGACAGAAGCTAGGGTCCTTACTCATGGGCCTGAAGCACCCCCACCCCCCACTGTCACTAAGTGAGAGTCAGGGGGAGGAGAAGGGAGCCTGGACTCTGGTCAGCCATGCGGGGGCAGTAAACAGGCCTCCCCTGAGCTTTATTTAACCTCAATTAGGTCAAGGACGGAGAAACTGACCCCTGCCCCTTGGGGCCAGGCAAATATGGACAAGGATTACTCATTAGAACAGGGCCCCAGGGGAGCAGAAGTGACACCTCCACTCTCACTCCCCCCAGCAAAGCCCCTGCCACACGGAGGTGCCCATTATCAAGGCCCAAAGACATCTGGGATGCTGGGGCCAGAAGCACAACACAAAATGCAGGCAGGATATTGGCTCAAACCCCAGTCAGCTCTTAGGGTCTTGAACTCCAAGACAGAGAGCTGGGTGAGGGGAGTTGGTAAGAAGGAAGCCACCTTCCAGTCAAGCAGCCAGAGCTGCAGGCTAAGATGTCTTGGTTGGACCCGTGTTGTGGGAGGCAGGAAGGGAGACCTCACCTTGATCTGCAGGATGTCGCCCTCGTGAGCTGGCCACCCTCGAAGGATAAGTCCAGTCCTGGTGTCCAGAAGTACCATGAAGCCCGAGGAGAAGCCCGCTACAACACTTCGGCCACTGGGGCTAACGGCCAACGATCGCACGAGGCCAGTATTCAAGCCACTCCCAAGACGGAACTCATGCTATGGGACCAGAGACAAGGGCTGAGGGACAGCCCAGCCACCTTCCCACGGCCCTCTCTGTCCTATCATTTACTGCTCCCACAGAATCCTTGGGGGCCTCCTTTCCCCTTCCATCCCTGTCCCACCAGAGGCTTCTCGTCCACTTAACAAGGCCTTGTCTTCCTCACGAAGAGCGCCTGATAAGGTCCAGTGAGAAGCACACAGTGTTTCCTGTGGTTCCTCTGTCTGTCTCCGCATCTCCCAACTAGGCGCAGAACACAGGGACTGTTTCCTATTTGTTTCCTGTGCCCTAGCACACACCTGCAGTCCGGGCTTCCGACAGTCCACAAAACGCAGGGTGGAATCCGCGCTGGCCAGGGTGATGCTGGTGTGTGGGGCAGGCATGACAGCCACAGCAGTCCAGGGCACCCGACTGTCCCAAGCCTCCACCGTCCGCACTGTCTTCCCTGGGAGGGTGCAAGCACCGGCTCAGGGGACCAGGAGGGAATGGCCAGAGCACCCTCCCTCTGACGTCACCCGCGCCGAGGGCCCAGGAGCTGTCTGCATGCCATCTTTCTGTTGCTCCCCATGGGCAGCTCTCAGGGTCCTCCCCCTAAATAGGTCCCCTGCCCCCTCAGGCCTGGCCCCAAGCCTGCCCCTAATCCTGCCTCACCTGCCCTTCCTCAGGCCCAAGCCCAATCCGTCTCCAACCCCCACGACAACCTAGCCCCACCTTCCTACTACCAAGCCTCCAGGCTAACTCCCTTCCCTTTTCCTTCCCACCCCCAACAACCAACTCTCTCTAGCCCACCTCCTTCTTACCTGCAGACCCACCACAAGAGGCTAGCAGTGGGTGGGGGAGGAGCAGCACGCAGGTAAAATGTTTTCCCCTCTCCCCTGGCCAGTGCTGGCCGCCCCCCCCAAAGCAGCGCGGGGGGGGGGGGGCCTCACCTGTGAACGGGTCCCAGACGTGGACGGTGCCATCACAGCTCACGACCTGCTGGGATGCCTCCAACTGGCTGACGTGGAAGATGCTCTTGCGATGGTGGGTGTAGATGAGGCGTGGCGCCGTCTCACTGGTGCCATCACCACAGTTGTAGAGCGGCCAGAGCCGGACTGTCCTGTCTTTGCTCCCGCTCAGGAAGAAGTCCTCACCGCCCAGGGGGGCCACACACTTCACAGCCCCTGAGTGGCCCAGAAAGCTCTGCAGCCTGATTTGGTGGAAGTGGAAGTGGGCATCGTGCTGGCTGACTCCAATCTCATACTGCCAGTAGGCCAACCAGTTTCCACTCAGTCCGTGGGCACATCGAGGCAGATCCCGCTTCAGAGAATCCTCCTCCCCGCCCGTCTGCAAGAGGCCCCCGACACAGCCAGTCGCCCCTGAGCTGGGGCCTAGGGGACCCGGACCCTCAGGCTGTGGGTCTACAGGAATCTGGATCCGGTTCCCAACCAGGACGCTCCCAAAAGTGCCCGAGTTGCTGTCATCATGGTTTACCCCCCTGCCTTGAGGATCCTGCTCTGCGGAGGCACTGGGCATGGGCGTCAAGTTCATGGGGTCCTGGCCCACTGGGCTGGCACTCTCCAGATACTGCCCTGCCAGCTGCCCCACCAGCACGTGGTTGGGGACAATCTTTTGGATGACATCACCTAGACATGGGTGAGAAGAGCTGCTCAGGCTCCAAAGAAGGAAGGCTATGCCCATCTCAGGCCCCAAAGCCCATGCAAGGCAGGGATCCACGGGCAACCCTGACAGTACTCTGGGCTGTGCCCGGAAGGGACTCGAATTAATAGTCAGCACCCCTGACTGGAGACACGGAGGCAGAGCCCCGTGAGCCTGCTAATGGGCCTGCCCCAAGGGATGGGAATCCAGGAATTCTGGGGCAAAGATGACCAAGTCCAGCCCCTCACTAGACTGAAAGGGAGACCCAACCCCCAAGAGTGCAAGTGACTTGCCCAAGGTCACATCATTTGTCAGGGAACATCACAGTCCACTGCTCTTTTCCCTCTGCAGGGTAAGACCCTCTAGATCATCTGATGCCTTAAGGCTGCGTGGCCTAAGATGAGAAAGGGGAGCCTAGAGGCCACAGGCCTGGGGGAAGCATCTTAGGCATGACTTCCAAGGAAGCAGAAGGTTATGGGAAGACAGGGCCAGAAGCAAGGAGGAACAGAAAGGAAAATGAAGCTCAGCAGATGAGAAGCAAAGGAATGGGGTGAGGAGGCCCAGGACCCAGGAAGCCAATCCAGCTGGCTCATACCCAGCAGGCAGGAGAAGGGCACGTAGGTCATGTAGGCCATCTCGAGAGCAAACACCTTCTGCAGCTCATCCAGCAAGGCCAGGTCGACAGCCCGCCGCTGCCCGTCTGAGAAGAGCACCTCCAGCACACGGCCCTCACTTGGGCTTGGAGTCTCTGGCCTCAGTGCCTATGTGAAGAAGACAAGCCCAGGCTCACGCCTCTTTACTGGCTCCATGAGGTCAGCCCCATGCCCCCTATGCCACCCCGCCACACATCCAAACCCACCTGGCACTGAAGCTCATGCACCAGGGAGAACACCTGGAAGAAGTTGGCCACCGTCTCGCTGAGGTGCTGCTGGACCATCTCCTGCCCGATGCGTAGGCAGATCAGGGCGATCAGGCTGATGGTCTTCACACACAGGACGGTCCGGGCCTGGGCACCCCCGGGGAACCTGAAGGCAACATGATTAGCCCATCTCTTGTCTGCTTCCCAGGCCTGCCCCTCCCGGGGGCCTAGGGCAGCATTAAAGACGGTGAGGCGGAATTGTAATCCAGTCCAAGGGCTCTCCAGCTCCCCTTGGAGGGGATACAGAGGTCCATGGACTTGGATGGGAAAAAAATGACAACTCTATTTTCACTAAACTTTGGTTTCCTTTCTAAGTCTGTGCACTTTATTTTATGCATTTAAAAATGTTCTGGGGCAGGTAGGCGGTGCAGTGGATAGAGCACGTCAGGAGGACCTGAGTTCAAATCCGGCCTCAGACCAGACACTTGACACTTACTAGCTGTGTGACCCTGGGTAAGTCACTTAACCCCAATTGCCTAAAAATTAAAAAAAAAAGAAAACAAAAACATTCTGAGGAGGGGTCCCAAGGCTTCACCAGAAGGGTTCAAGACACAAAAAGGCTCTAATCCAATCCCTTCACTTTACAGATGAAGACACTGAGGCCCACAGAGGGGGCACGATCTCCCAAAGGTTATATGGCTAGTTGGCGGCAAAGCCAGGACTAGAATGAGGCCCCAGGTCCCAGCTCAAAGCTCTTCTCTGGCATCACCGCATTACCATATGTACCTGTGGCCAGCTCCTCCCTCCTCAGGGACCCTTCTCTGCTCCTCCCCCTCCCCGGGGCCTCCCCTTAAAGGGAGGGGCCTACCCTGTGACGAGGGAGGTCAGGGAGCTGAGCACAGGCAGAAGGACCTCGTGGCTGATGCGGGGCAGGATGTCCATGAGTGTGGTATCACAGAGGTACACGATGATCTTCTGTGTCAGGGTCACAGCCGCCAGCAGCCCCGCCTCCTTCCGGCTATTCAGGCGGCTGGGACCTCCCCCAGCTCCAGGAGCCACCTTGGACCAAGGAAGAGAAAAGAGGCCAAGTCACCCTGAACCCTACTTGGAAAGGTGCTCCCCAATGACCCCTGCCTGCTCGTGGGCCCTGAAAAAGGGCTTCGTTCCTCTTCCCTCCCACCTGCCCGGAGGCATCTCATGGCCCCAGGCCTCGCCCAACTAAATGAGGCCTCGGGGAGGTGCGGAAGAGCTCAGGACCAGGGCACTGACCAGGTAGCTGACGTAGGGCAGATACTGGTAGGTGAGGACAGGCTCCCCATAAAGGCAGGCCACGTGCATGAGACAGCCCAGCACGGGAGCTGACACCACATCCCCCAGCACCACACGCTTCTGGTAGATGCTGCCCGAGTTCAAGGGGCTCGCGTCGCTGCTGCTCCCCATAAACTGCTGCCGTGCGGCACCTAGGGAGTGGGAGAGGATGGACCATGACGGCCCTCAGAAGTGCGGGGAGAAACTGAGCAGCGAGCTACCCCAATACTCAGGCAGAAATCATAGAATTATAGCCCTCGAAGAACCCTGGAGAACACAGGAGCCGTATGGCACCTGCACCTGCCACCTGTCCCGTGGACACAACAAAGGAGAGGGAAGGAGCCCTGGGTGGGACCAGAACCCCCAACTAGAGGGTCAGCGGGAAGGGGAGGAGATCAAGGACCTTGCTGGGGGAGTGAGGAGAGGCAGACGGGGTGCCCGCTGCAGCGTGAAGGGATTTCATCTCCCCGCCTCCCCTCGTTCTCCATAGACATTACCAACATAGCAGGAGGTCAGCAAGCGAAGAAGATTCCGGGCCACATAGCGGGACGTGACAGTGGGGCCGAGCTTGGCTGAAAGCCAGCGGACCATCTTGCATGCAGTATCTGTAGGGGGGAGCCGGGGCCTGGGGCTGTCAGATAACAACCTGCTGGACAAGGTGCGAGCTACACTACGCCCTTCCCCGCCCAGGCACCACACTGCCAAGAAAGCTCCCTGGCCTCCTTCCCCAGGAAGCCCCAACCTCGGTCCCCTCAGGCCTCAGCCGCTCTGCCCTCACAAAGGCCGCACCACCTGGGGACAGAAAAGCTTCTCAGCTTTTCTTGGGATCCCACATCTGAGGCCGGAAGCTCTGAGTGCTTCTCTCCTACCCTAGCACTGAGCATTCAGACACGACTCTACCTCCCAGAAACAGGCCAGAGAACTTACCCAGGAGAATCTTCTGCTCTTTGTCCTCAGACTCATCAGCGATGTCCTCCTCCTCCCCATTTCCGTCATCGTTTGGTAAACCAGTGTCCACAGTGACATCCGTCTCTGAGAGGGGGAGCTCAGGCACTACCGGGCTACTGTCCTGTTCATCTTCCTCCCCCTCTCCGACTCCCCCGCCTTGACCAGTGACTTCCTCTTCGTCCTCCGCTGTTTCCTCTGCCTCCTCCTCCTCCTCCTCTTCTGACCCCTCACTCTGCTTCAGGTCCTGATTGCTCTTGGCCTGTGGGAGCTCTGACTCATCCCCAGGCCGATCTTCCCCCAGGGACGCCTCGCTGGGGCTGCTCTTTTCGCTAAGCTGGCCCAGGCTGAGAGCCTCAGGCTCCGGAGGCTGGGGAGACCCTGCCACGTACAGCCCCGCCTGGAAGTCCTCGCTTTCAGCCAAGTCGGCCTGGTCGTGGAAGCTGACGCCTGACGTGTAGTCTAGGAGTCCCAGTCCCGATGAGCCCGAGTCCCCTTCCATTTGGATGGCCTCACCAAAAGTACAGGGGCCCGGACTCTCGTCCCCTTCCCCAATCTCCTCATCTTCTGTGGTCCCCCCCAAGCACTTGGTCTCCTCCTGAGACGTCTCCACCCCAGCTAGGACCTGAAGTACGTGTGGCAGCAAGTGGGAAAGGAAGGCCTGTAGCCCGAGGCGGACCATCAGCTGGGCCACAAAGCAGTCAGTGTACAGATAGAAACGGCCATGCAGCTGGCAGGGGTTCTCGTAGGCCCTGACCAGGGGCTTCAGCAAGTATTTGTTGGCATTCTTGGGGCCCAGGGCCCTGGCAATGGGCTCAAACAGGTACCAGGCCGCGTACACAGCTGTGTGGGCCTCTGACATCAAGGACAGCACAAAGGGAAGGAGGATTTCCAGGCCTTCAGGAGTGATCTCCCGCAGGGTCCCCTCCGCCTGCTGCCACAGCCGAAACACCAGCTCGCGCCCCTGGGCCTCGTCCTCTACTCTCCTTGTCTGGTACAGGAGAATAAACTTGTAAAGTGACGGGAAGTAGGAAGGAAAGGTTACGACTGAGCTATACGGGCTAAGGAGCTGAGCGGGACTGGGTGGGGGCAGGCCCCAGGAGATGGGCTTATACGCAAAGAGCCTCCCAGTCATCGGGGGCTCCAAAGGCTCACTCAGCTGCAGCAGGGTCTCCAAAACAGGCTGCAAGGGGATGGGGATCTCCTTGGGGTAGCGGGAACAGAGCCCACGGACAGTCAGGAAGCGTTCCCTTAAGGGCGCCTCAGGCCGCAGCATCCGTACCCTAGCTGCAAACACAATCTCAGCCACGAGGACCCCCAGGGCCTGCATGTCCCTCTGGAAGAAATCAGCAAGCTTCAGGGCCAGTGTGGCCAGGGGACCATCTGGTGCCTCCATTCTGCCACGAAGGCCTCTGGCCAGAAAGTTGCCAAACTTCTCCAGCTCCTCCAGGGCTTGCAGGGGATCAAAGCCCTCAGGAAGGATGATTCTCCCGTCGTCCCCTTCCCCAACGTCTACTCCACCAGCCTTGTTTCTTCGGCCCAGTCGTGCCGTTGAGGCTGATGAGAAAGGGTGGCCAGAGGCCTGCAAGGAAGAAGGGCAAGGCTGATCAGCAGTTTTGCCAGCTAGAGAGATGGAATCCAAGGCCTCTGTCCCCTGTTCCAAGTCATCATCACCCCCAAGAGGTCTGTCCCCATCCCAGGCAGCCTCGCAGGGTGTAGCCTCCAAGACCAAACCATCAGTCCCATCAGCCAGCTGCCCTGGGATGTCTTCTCGACCAGCAGTCTCTCGGACTATCTGGATGAGAGGCCTGGGGATGACCGGTGGCTCAGGGGCCAGGGCTGGGGGTCCTACCAGGCGCTGGGGATGGGGCTGGTCAAAGAGCTGTACCACACCATAACTGGTCAGATGGGTGTGGCTATCCACAAGGTGCAAGCACACATTCTTCTCCTTCACTGCCTCCTTGCCTTGCAACTTGTAGCCAAAGGTGAGGTCAATCCAGTGATGAAGGTCCTGGGACACTTCTCGGCTTTCCAGCAACGCCCGATGGGCCTCCACAAACTCCTCGCCTGAGCTACACCAGGCTGGCACATCCAGATCTGGCATATCCGGGTGGATGGAGCGGAAGATGGTGGGATCAGTATAGAATTCAGGGATGCATTCATCAGGTGTCCAGCTCTGCATGCGTTCCATGCTGGCCGGGTACTCGTGGGGTTCCCACTGGGCCCTCACGTGGCCACAGAGCACGGCCCGGGGAGTACGCCGTGCTGTGTACACGTAATAGGTGATGTCAGACAGCACATCTGAGATGTGGTGTGGCACATGGGGTGGTTCTCCACCACTACCACCACCACTAGCCACGAACGCCTGCCGGGTCATCTCATACGTGAAATCCAGCTGTTTGTCCCCTTTGTTGAGCCGGAATTTGGACTTTCGCAGATCCCGGAAGCGTCCATTCTGGGTGGTAAAGTCGACCACCCAGGGCAGCACAGGGTGGTAGTTGGGGTCTCCCCATCGGCGCCCCGCCAGCCAATTCAGCTGCATGAGATAGTGGAAGTTACTGACTCGGCCATGGACCCAGTCTAATACCAGCCTCCTCAGCCCTTCCTGGCCAATAGGGTCCCTGGGCCCTTCTCCCTTCCTGGGCTCAGGGACACTTAGAGGCTTAGCCTCCATTATGTTCTTCACAGGCTTCTTTTCCTCCTCTTCCTCAGGGGCTTCATAAGCACTCAAGTCCGGCCGGAGCTGGCTGCACAGCTTCTCATCCACGGCAACATGGCACAGGGAGAGGGCCCCACAAGCCAGGCCTTGTCGATGACAGGCATCCATAGCCTGTAGCACACGGAAAAGGATGAAGAGCACTTTGGCATGGCTGTTACTGAGCTTGGCTGGACTGAAAGTGACCACATCATGAAGACAGTACTGCACATGCGGGTATACAACATACAACAAGTCTGGGGATTCTAACAGCGCTTCAGCCCGTAAGAGACTGGGGCAGACTGTCGCAGCCCTAGGAGCTGAAGGGCCCTCCCTCGCAGGAGATGGGCACTGGGCGCCCTTGCCCACTGGAAGGAATGGGCAGCCATAAACTTTCTGCAAGGCCTGCTTCACAGCACTGAGGGCAGAACCGTCGGGTGGAGCAGTGCCATGGTCGTATGGCCGCCCATGGGCACGGTAGGCACCATGCCACAGGTTGCGATAGTTCTGGGCAGCAGTATCCCGCATAAATCTGGTCAAGGTCTCAGGGACCCCAGAGTGCTCTTCGGACAGTAGGCTGGAGCCCAGAGCCAGGGGATAGGTCAGCTTCCGCTTCCGCAGCCCATGTATTTCCACACGCGCCCAGCCAGCAGGCAGTCTCTGTACTGAGCGCTGAAGGAGGGTTCTTGTTTCAGCTTCACTCAACCCCTCAGTTCGGGGACAGGGCCCAGGAGGCAGCTTCCTTTCCCGGAGACTTGCCAGCCACCGCACGGGCACCAGGGCTACCACATAGGTACCTGCAGAAGCCAATGCCAGCTGTCGGGAGTCAATGCTCAGGTCCCTCTCCACACTCTGAAGCAGCCCCTCCATGTCAGAAGAAGAAGACAACACGATCCTAGAGAAGTGAACAGAGAGAAAGCCTCAGCTTGGACAGAAAAACTCGAACTTCCTCTTTATCACTTCTTGCAGCAGCTCCCCCCCATTCCTTCCTCCTTCTTTCTTTTGAACTGCCACCCCCTCCTTTCCCCTTCCCTTCATGCTTCTCTCCCTCCCTTCTCCCCTTCCCCTTATCTCTCCCCCTTCCTCTCCATCTTTCCTCTCTTCTTTACCTCTCTCCCCTCCCTTCTTCCTCCTGACCCCTCTCCGTCCACCCCTTCCCCACTTTTCTCCTAAACTCTTTCCCCCTCCCTTCTTCCTGCTCCACTCCTCCTCCTCTCTCCTCCCTCCCCTGCCCCACCCTCCTCCCTTCTTCCTGCCCCTCTTTCTTCCCCTTTCAGTTCCTTGCCCCTCTCTTCCTCCCCCTCCTTCTCCTCCTCCCTTTCCCAAGGCTAGCCCTACTCAGGGCAGGAGGAAGTCGCGCCCACTCTCACCGTGGCTCAGGGACCACTCAGCTGGACGCTTGGGGCGGCAGAACCCATTAAGCGCGGGTACCAGCCATGACGGGTCAGCTGACTCGGGTCACGTGAGCGCCCCGGCCTAGGAAACAAGCGCACGTGGCCCGGCTCCGGGCAGGGCGGGGCAAAGTTGGGCCGGGGGTGGGGCTAGGCTCCGCAAGAAGGGAGGGGGCAGGGCGTCCGTCCTCGCGCCCTCGCTCTAAGGGGCGGGGCCTCCCTCACCCCGCCCGCGCGCCTGGTCTGTCCAGTCCATCCCGAGTTCTCTTCCTGATGGAAAGCGAGCCCCTCAGACGACGACCCCAAACCCTGCCTCCGCTCGGCTTCCTCCCTCAGGCTGCCGGCCGGAGAGTCTTGGCCTGTCGTCCCCTCCCTGACTTCCAGGGCCGGTCACCACCCCCTTAGGGTCACTAAGCCCCTTACGAATCCAGCCACGTCGGGTCTAGTACCCAGGCCCCCCGGGTCCATTCCCTTCGCCCCGCAGCTGCTGCAGATTGTGGGTCGGATGGGCATGTGTAGGAAGCACAGTGGGAAGGAACCCCCCACCAGAGTCAGGCTTCTCCGCCTCGAAGTCGAGAACTGAAGGTGACCCAGCTTCCAATGCCCCTGCCTGCAGACCCTTCCCCTCCCGATCCGGTCGGAGGAGAAGGCCTTCACTGCTCTGGGGCTGCCTCAGCTTGGGGTGTGGGTGGGGGGTCCTTGAGAAGGAAGCAAGAAGCACGTAGCCCCAGCCATTTGCCTCCCCTCCCTTCTGGGGGGGGTCAGAACCTCTGACCCCTCTCTAACTGCGGGATCCAGAGGAAGAAAGGCAATCACTGGGCATTGACCTGCCTCGGTTTCTCCACATGTGAAATGAGCATGCTTCAACAGAGACGGGGCGGGAAGTGTTAGAGCTGCACCGGTCAGCGGAGAAATGACATTGCCAGGAAACGCCAGGACATTGCATGGTCAGCTAAAACGGCTCTGGGTTCAAAGTTCAGAATCACAGAAGGCACTCTCGGTCATTTGGTAAAGGGCATATGCTGAAGACACACTTTTGCATTCGATGAAGGAATGTCTCCAAAGGAGGTGCCCACAAGGAGGGCTTCAACGTGGCCAGCGCAACATCTGACTTCAACCTCCTCCAATTCTTGGAAGAAAGGCCAGCCCCTTGCCAAAGTGACAGTCAGTTAGGGGCAGGAAGTCATGCTATTCACTTCAACAAACAGCGTCCCCTTTGCAGGGATTGTAACTGAGAGCCTGTCCTGCACCGATTATGTTCACAATTTAGGAAACTTTGCACAAACTCATGTGGCCTGGGCTGGGCACCTGGCCTCCCACCCTATCCAAATCTTTGGGTATACTGCCCTCTAGTGGTGTTATCTTATACTGCAGGGGGTGGCCCAGATTGTACCCACCTCTACCCCCCACCCTCACCCCAATCCAAGCCCCATTCCTTATTCTTGAAGTATATGGTATTATCTCGGAGAAGCTTGCTGCTTCCGGGACATAAATTCCCACTGACCCGAAATCTCAGAGTCTCACACCTGAAAAGTCTTCTTGTTCCATCCCCTTAAGAGACTGTCTTCCGGACATTCTCCCCCAGCCCACCCCCAAACGAAAAGAAACAAAACACCCCAGATTGGGAAAGTTAGGGAATAGCTGTCACACTCCCGCCCCCCAGACTCCATGTAGATCATGTATTGGCCAGTCAGAGAGTAGAGCAGCTGCCCTAGCAATAGCCCCATTATGGGTGGGATTAGTTCTTATTGGCTGGAGAAGAGGGTCGGAGGGAGATCAACTAGGAGAGGTGCCTGCCCGGCTCGTGGAAGAACAGGAAAGAAGTACTGCCGTGGCTGGGCTCAATGTTACTCTTACCAGGATTTGGGGTTCCATGATGAGAGATTGGAAGGGAGGCCTTTGGTAAAACACCCTTGTTCTCTCCAAGCCATGCTCCAGCCCTGTCCTTCATCACCCCGACCTTCCTGCCCTGGGACATCCAAGTCAGTCTGAGGTCCCAGGAATTCACACTAGACTTGTCCTAGAATGACCCTGACTCCCTGCCAAGGGCTGGGTGGAGCCAGTCTTCCAAGGACAGGGTATTTACCTGGGCTCCATTGTTGAGCCTTTCAGCCAAAGCTCCTGGAGATGAAGGTGGGGTGGGGAGGGGACCTTGGAATCTACTACTAACTATACCTATGGCCATTGGGAGGACTGACATTAACCCATATCTTTGATAGAGTACTAGGCTAAGTTAGGGACATTTACAGGGGAAAAACCAAAGTGGAGGGCACTTTTCCGGGGACTGGAAGCTCTTGAGGAGAAGGCCATAAATTAAAATGGTAAATAATCTCAAGGAAGGCCCCATATAGACCAGCCTAGAGAGGAAGAAAGGACTCCAAGTTACCCATCCTCTGCAAAGCGTCACCAGGAAGAGAATACAGTCCTGGGGCTCCTTCCCTAGCCTACACTATCCCCCCCAAACGTGTGCCCTTTTGGCACTGGTCAATCTAGGTTCCTCTTGCTCCATACCAAACACCCCCCCACCCCAATCAGTTCTCTTCCTTGGCCCCTTTAGCTTCTCCCTCCCCTCCCTGGGGTGGGCGTTTCTCTACTGACAGCATTGACAGGAAATGCTTCTCATTCCATCCTCCAGCTCTGGGGCTCCCAGGGATAGACAGATAGACCTCCCCCTTCCCGCCTCTGGAGAGAAACATAGCCCAAGGTCCGGGAGGCCACAGAAGGAGAGGAAAAGGGGTGGGTGATTCTCGGTCCAGCTCTTCTCCACCTCCCTTTCCCAAGGGGACATCACGTGTGCTGGAGGGGGGAGGCAGGGATACTGAAGGTTGGGGGAGGGATGTGGAAACAGCTGATTCGTCCAGAGGCCACACACTTTCCAGCAATCAGCTGTTACCAGGGCTAAAAGCAGGAAGTTTCCTTAAAGGGACAAGCTGCTTCTGCCCGGCCTGAGAGTCACTGAATCTTAGAGCTGGAAAGATCTCTAAGATCTAGTCCAACCCCCTCGTTTGACAGATAAGGAAACAGTCTTTCCTCTATCTCCCTCCCAAGCCCAATTTGAGCTGAAGAATATGCCGAGGGCAGAAACCACCGCTGGAAGAGGAAAGAAAGCGGACCTAGGGGGAAGGAAAGTCTGACTTTAAGCCAGGTGACCCTGTTCGAGTCATCACCCCTCTCAGACTCAGTTTCCTCATCTGGAAAACGAGGGGGCTGAAACCAAGGGCATCTAAGGTCTCTTTCAAACTCGAAATCTATGTTCCTATCATCTGTGTCTCAGTCTCCTCTGTAAAAGAAGGTTGAACCTAATGGGCTCTTAGATCCTTTCCAGCTATAAATCATTATTAGCCTTTAAGCCCTGGCTGCACATTCAGCTCCTACCCTTCCCCCCCTCCAGGTATGTCCCTTTAAATAACCTGTAAAGTCATCGACTCAGAGTCGCTTTTGCCAAGTCATTGGGTTCAGCTAAGTTTGCCTATCCTTCCCACTCTGGGCTCTGATTGGTCCCTGGGGAAGAAGCTGCTTCCTTATTGGCCTTCACCTTTGCAACAGCTCCTAGCTTGAGTCAAGGGAAGGATTTTTTTTTCTTTCTGAAGGGAGGGGTGAGGAAGGAGGGAGGGGGAGCAGGCACCCCTCCAGCTCAGCTAGTTCCCAGGTTTGTGGCAGGAAGCCGCCCCCACCCAGCTGAGGGCTGAGCTGAAGCATCTCCACAGAAGCCGTCCCAGGGGAGGTTTGGGGTTCATTTGTTGTTGGGCCTGGAATCCCTCAGCCAAGGAGAAGGTCCATAGAGAAAGGCAGAAGCCAGAACCGCTGAAGGTGGTTGGGGCTGTACTGAGCCCTTTTCTCCGTGCCCACCGTCACACCTCCCGGCAGACTTTCCCCATTCAGGGACTTTAAAGTGAGGATCCTTTGGAACACTCATGCTCATAACTGTCTGCCCCCTGACCCCACCCCTCTCTTCCATGAAACTGATAAGCCGGCTGTCCAGGGTTTACTCTTTCGCCTCCCTTTCCCCTCTTCCTTCCCCCAGGAATAGCTGGTAACCACGTTTAGGTGAGTGCTTCTCTCCGTAGGCTGTGCTTATCCAGAGGTCAAGCACTGCCAAGCCCTGCCCCCCGTGCCTCGGGGTACAAGTTCTTCCCCCTCCACGTGTCGAGGCCTCTCCTTTTCAGTTGTGGCCACCCTTCCCTCGGGGGGCTCCTGCCCCAACTCCTCCTCCACGGAGGCTGAGTGGGAATCCCCTCCTGCCCCTGCCACTTAGCCCACTCTTGGGGCCCATCTAAGGGGAGCAGGTTTTCCCCCTTGGGGGAGGGGCGCTGGCCCTTTAAGGACTTTTCTGGGCTAGGATCCGGGTTGAGTTTAAAAATGCCAACTCACAGAGCGCCCGGGATGCTGGGAACTGTAGTGCCAGCGTGAGAACTACGCTAGCCGACATGCACTGCGCCCACCATCACTGTCTTCCTCTTTGTCTCCAAGTAGCTGGTTGGCTTAGCGGAGCGCTAATCAAAATAAGAAGCCTGAACTGAGGGCTGGGTGTGGGTCTTTCCACCTATTGGCCATCTCGCGAGTTGGGAGGCATGGTTCAAAGCCGCTGTGCTCGGAAGGAAGCGGATGACCTCGGTGTCAATCAGAGCTGAAATGGCCTGGTAGGCGGGGACAAGGGCGGGGTTGGAGCTCCCTGAGGCGTGGCCACGTTCGCCATCGGTGGGTGGTGATTGGCTGAGGGCGGTGCAACCGGGTGTCGTGCGTCACGACGCCGCCAGCTGATCGGAGGCTGGAGCCGGTGTATGCTGGGCACTGGGGAGAGACGGCGGCGCCGGCCGAGGGGAGCGGACGCGTGGGATTCGCTCTCTCCCAATACAGCTCCCCCCCAGCTCTCGGGCTCCGGCGCCCCCGCCCGGGACCAGGTGGGTGTGAGCCGTGGGGGCCGCGCCGGGAGCGGGATCCGGGCGGGCTACGGGGTTCGGCGGCCACACCCTGCACTCCGGCCGAAGAGGGGGCGGCGAGGTGGGTGGGTGCCCGCCCCGGGAGAGGGGCGTCAACCCAAGTCCGGTCCGGGGAAGGTTAGCAGGGGGCAGTTTCGCTGGGAGTGGGGTGGGGTGGGGTGGGGGGGGGAGGGATTCAGTTCCATTGGACGGAGCTAGGAAGCCGGGGCGGCCCTGCCGCGGGCCCGAGCAGACCAGGGTCCTGGGTCTAGGACCGGGGGAGCCGGCATGGCGTCCGGTCCGGGGTAAGTTCACGGACGGGACCGGACCGGACCGGGCGGGATGGGGCAGGCGGGTCGCTCCTTTCTGTCTCCTTCCCCTCCTAGCGCAGGCTCGGCCGGAGTCCCGAGTCCGTCCCCTGTCCGGGGAGGGGTCGCTAGACTGGACGGCCCCTCCCCTCCGGGGGTGGAGTGGGGGAACCTTATGTAAAGAGGGGGGTAGTTAGGGGCGGCGGCAGCGCGGGGTCTTATGCAACTCCCAGGCTAAGGTTTCATTGGGGGGAATGGGGGGGGGCTCCTAGAAACTCTTTCTCCCCTCCCCCTCAGCCCCTTCTCTGTCCCGGCCGGCTTGGGCCTTGGGAAGGTCACCTCTGCACCTCCCCCCCTGCCCCGCCCGAGTGAGCGGCCCCCAACCCAGGCCCGGCCCTGACCGCCCGAGAAGCCGGCTGGCTGGGTGGGGCGGTCTGAGTTAGTCATCACTGGGCTCCCTTCCCCGCCTCCTCTCTCCTCTTTTCTCCTCCCTCCACTCCCCCTACTATTGGCCTCTCCTGGTGGCCTCCCTGATATCTTCCCCCACCCTTAAGACCCAGTCCCTGACTCCAGCTGCCACCATGGCCTGTCCTCAGAGCTGTCAGGGTGCCAAGGGGGGTGATAGAGTAACTGGTCAGAGGGTTAGTGCCCTGGTCCCGGTCCTGCCTTTCTGCCAAGGGCACCTGCCTGGCTCAGGACTGCCAGCAGCAGAGCCTTGTGGGCTGAAAGGCTTGGGGGGAGGGGGCGATTGGGAGCTTGGTACAGAGGGCACATTCTTAAGTCTCCTCTGGAGAATGTATGTGCTGGATTTTACCCACAGCCTCTGGCTACCTGCCCTCCTTTCTACCCTGAGGAAGCAGAATTTTACTGAGTACTTTAGGTTTGGAGGGATACCTCCACACCCTGGGAGGGGCCATGCCTGGGCCTGGGGGCCCCCAACTCCCGAGACCCAGCCACACCCCCAGCCCCCTCCCTGGGCCATGCTGCAGGGCCATAGCTTTTCCTGCTGATTCATGCGTTGGAACCTGGGGGCGGGGCCTGGGACTTGGAACAAAGTTCAGACACGGAGGGGCCGGCAGACAGCCTGGAATTCATACCAGATGTACCCGGAATGCGCCAGCGGAATGCCTGGCATCCAAGAGGCCTGGGGAACCTGCCCAGCCACCCGCCCCCTGCTGCCCTCTGCTCAGGCCCCTAGCCTGAGTCAGCCTCCCTTTCGGAACGTTGCTACTCTGCTATCTTCCCAGGTCCGGGAACCCTGCCCCCCTCCCACACCTTCCCCTTACTCTAGGCCCCTACCAACCTCCTTCCAGACCCAGCTGGACTTCCAGAAAGAGGCCCCTGGGCTGACCGCTGAGTCCAAAGAGCCTGTCTCACCTAGTGCCCTTGGCAGCTGCCAGGCTCTCCCCCAGGGCACCCAGTTTCATTGCCCTCTCCCACCACCAGCAGAGAATGCAGAAGAGGTTGGGGCCTGCATGTATCCCTCTTCTTGGGAGTCACCATGGGTGGGCCTTGGGCCAGGTTACTGGGGGTGCTGCTGAGGGAAATGCTGCCTGTTGATTTTTTTCCCTGTAGTGCCATTTACTTTACTATGGGCTAGGGACGTGATGTGGTGGGGAAAGGCCTCGAAAAGGTGTGATGGTGGCAACTGGACCATGGCCCTGCCTGGCAATTAGTGCCCCAGGATGGCTCTGACCAGCTTCTTCCCTCTTCTCCCCCCCTCCTCCCTCCACTTCCCCCCCCCCCAGGATCCTGTGCCCCCACACACACTCCTGGCCGAGCCACAGCAGTTCTTCAGTGGCGAGCTTTATGTCTTGTCCCAGCTAAAGCTGCCAGTTGAAGAACTGCTGAGCTCTGCTCCTGTCTTCGAGGACTGAGGAAGAGCCGCTGCCCTGCCATCTAGAAGGTGAAAGGCCTGGGGGGTAGGGGGAGGGGCCCAGAACCTTGAGCTGGGAAGGGGGAGCATCTTCTTGCAGGGCCCAAGAAACTGGGGAGTGGGAGGAGGCCTGAGGGCCTAGGGTTATGAAAGGCACTGCCACCTTTGAAGTACTGAAAGGCCCTAAGGGTGTGGGACCCTTCCACCTCCACCTTATTTGGTATTGACTCCCTTCCTGAACAGTCTGTTCCAGGAAAACTGGCCTGCTACCTGTTCCCGGTACATAACATTCCATCTGCTGCCTTTGTACAGGTGGCCCCCGAAGTCTGGAATTCTCCCTCCTCAAATCAATCCCTAGCCTCTTTCAGTGACCAACTCAGGTGCCCCCTCCTGCCTGCCTTGCTCAGGGTCAATGGCTAGACTCTAGCATTCGGCTCGAAGTCAGAAATACCTGAGTTCATACCCCACCCAGCACACCCACTGCTTCATCCTAGGCAAGTTAGCTTCACCCGTCGCCTGGGAAAAGAAGGACTCACATTCAGCTATCTGAGGTTTCCCATCCAGTTCTAAATGGATGATCATTCGGTCCCCCTCAGTTATTAGCACTTGCTGCTGTTGGAATTACATGATTGCTTTGTATTTGTTTTTGTACCGGTTTTTCCTCCTCCTCCTTGTCCTCTAGAATGTAAGCTCACGGAGGGCAGGGACTGCTTCTTGTTCGTCTTTATACCGCTAGCGCTGGAGGTGCTTAATAAACGCTTGTTGGTTGACCTTTGTGTTTCTGGCAGTTTTCCTTATCCTGCTGACCTCCTGGTGTAAATGCAGAGCAGGTTCATTTATAAAGAGAAAGACAGATCCACCCTTGATGAACATCTTCCTATCAGACTCTTATGCCCATTCAGGGTCACTCTGGGCTTCTAGTCCTAATAATCACTGTAGGACTAGGTACCCTGTTTGACTTTATGAAGGGGGTGGGAAGGTGGGGGCCAAGTAATCAATGAAAACTAAGGCTAGTGTGAAAATGGGAAAATAAATGTTGAAAGCATTCTGTATAAATTTAGAGGAGGATTGTGTTTGTATATGTGCATTTTGAACCCCATTCTCTTGTCTTACATAGTCTATACCTAGAACCTGTAGGGAGGCCAGTGGGGGCTGGAGGGGAAGGGCAGACTGTTCAGGTGCTCAGGGCTGCTGCTATCCACCCAGGAAGGGTTGTTGGGAGGAGGGTAGTGTGGGAGAATTCTGTTCTCTGCTTTCTTCACCTAGCCTCCAAACCAGGAAAGAGGCCGCACTCCCCAGCAGGAGTCTGAAGTAGCTGGTATGTCTAGACTGCTACTCCTTGCTACCAAGGTTGAGTGGGGGGTTCCCAGAATGAGGAAAAGCATGACTCTTAAAATGTCTAGAGCACTCCTTGCTGGGGTCCTAGGAACCGCCCAAGACCAGAATGGCTAAGATGAAGAACCACCCTGAGCAGAAGACAGGGGAGGCCTGTTGGTCCCAGAACGAATCTCTAGCCCTGGTATCTATGGCCTGGCCTGATTCTAGCCTCTGCCCAACTCTTTTTGTGGCCCAGATTTCAAGTTGTGATGGTATAGCTAAGGAATCTATATTTATCAGTGGTTTCAGGAGTGGAATGGGAAGCTGGGGTGTTTTCTCCAGCTGCATGGAACAAAAATTTAAAAATTAACCGATGGGCAGGGAGACTTATTTGCCTCTTGGGGGATGGAAGAGTTAAAGACACTAGTCCCTTTACTGGGCAGAAAGCTTGAGATTCTGAGGGGTCTGGGTGAATGGGACTAGATTTGGAGTGGCCAAAGTGAGGAGGGGCACTTATTTCAAAGGTGGGGCAGGGCTTGACTAGCCTTATTCTGGTAAGTTCTCAACTCCCAATCAGAGAAAACCTTCCCTGTTCCAAAGAACCAGCCTTTCCCCATCGATCTCAACACAGAGATACCTGAGGAAGAATGGATTTGCATAGCACCTCAGGAGATGGGTGGCTCCTGCCTGGAGTGGGGGTGGTGAAACCTGACATGTGTCCAGCCCTAGAAACTGGTCTGGATGTTGAAACTAGCCCTAGGCATACATATGGAAGTTGCCTGCCACATGGCAGGCTGGGGCGTGGGGGCTGCAAACCTGCAAACTTGGGTAAGGAAGGAGCAGGAGCAGCCATCCCTGACCAAGGCTAGGGGCTGGGACTCTGGCTCCCATACAGATTCATCCTACCCCCTTATGATTCCTCCTCATGGGGGCTTGTCCCTACATGAGTGGAGGTTGGAGAAAAGCATTGTGTGTGATTCTTTTCCAAAGCATGTTTATCCTTGTGAAATCAAGTTAAAATGGTCATCAGGAAAGGCCTTGAGGGAGAAAAGAATTCATGAAAGCACAGTGAGGCAAGAGGTGTTTGTGAAAAGGAGAGGGTCAAACCTTGGTGAAGGCTGGGAGAAGGGTTAGGAGCATTCCTTCTTTCTTGGTGCCAGCAGCAACCGACTCCCAGAGTCACTGCCCAGCCCCCAATAAAGCGGCCTGGCCAAAGTACCTTAACCATACCCTGAGCACTCCTGCTCTCTTCCTATTACTTATGGTTTGAGGGAAGAAGGCTCTTTCTCCTTTAGCTGAAGGGACTATTCCTATGATTCGGGAAGATTTCGATCTGTGGAGATTAGATTTCTCCGACTTTTGCCCTCCCTTTCTGAGGGAGATAAGTGGTCCACCTGACCCACAAATACTCATGTCTTTCATTTTTACCTCTGACCGTAACTGCTTGGTCAGCCTGTGTCTACTCCAGTGGACTGGAAGTAACATCTGCCCAGGCTTTTGGTTTGTATGGGACTGAGGAAAAAGTGGGGTGTATGCATTCAGAACTAGGGCTGCTAAACCATCCTCATCATAGTGGATGGAACTTTAAGGTTTGCAAAACACTTGACTTGTTTCATTTAATCCTCACAATAACCCTGAGAGGTAGGTACTATTAATTCCTTATACAGATCTGGAAACTGAGGCTGAGGTTAGGCGGCACATGCTAGTCACGTGTCTAAGGCAGGATTTGAATTCCATCCCCTACACCAGACTTTATTTCGCCATGATAATCTGGGGAGGCCCCAAGGGGCCGTGAGGGTCTTTAAGAAGTTGACCCTGGACCCTCCCTCCCCTCTTCCCACTCAGTCTGATGGTGCCATTGGGTGAGAGACTGAAATGGGGCGGGGTTCTGGGGTGTTAGTCCGGGAGAAGGGGCAGGGCAGAGGAGGTGGTGAGGCTCAGGTGTCTTGGGCGGAGGGTTCACCCCACCTCTGCCTTAGAGGCCTGACGCGCTAGGCTAAACCAGGGAAAGACTGAAGCCAGGAGTGGGGGTAGTGTGGAAGCGAACCAAGGAAAAGGTGCAGGGGCGGGGTCCTCCGGCCATCGGTGAGTTTGGGGTACACAGATCTCCATTTACCTAGCAGCTCGGTCCTAGGCACACAGTCCCAACCTCCGAGTGGATTCCAGTGGAGGTTCGGAGCCCCCGAAATCTAAAGGGTGCACGTGGGAGCCCCCCCCCACGCGAGGGCGGGATCCAGAGGGTTGCCGTGGTTACGGAGGCAGCCTCCTGGCGGGGAAGCCAATGGGGATGAAGATCGGGGCATGGGGGCGTGGCCAAGCCCAAGAAAAGTTCTCGGAGGCTTTGGAAGCCGCGCCGGGAAAGCTCTGGAGCAGAAGCCTGAAGCCGCAGCGGCTGCGGGGCGAGGCCGGGGCGGGGGGAGGGGGGCGGACGGGCGGACAGGCGTCCCTCCATGGCGCCGGCCGGACTTGTGGTGGTGGCTGCCTCCTTCGCCGCGTTCCGGGGGCTGCACCAGGGTCTCAAGCTGTTGCCCACCCCGCGTCTCGCCGACACCCAAGACCGCTGGACGTGGAGAAACATCTGTGCCTCCCTCGTACACAGCCTGCTGGCCGGGGCCGGGGCGCTGCTCTGGTGCGGGGACACGGCAGCCTAAAGGGGGGAGAGGCCCGGAGAGGGCCGAGGGGTCAGGCAGGGGCGCGGGCTCTGACCATCTGCCCATCCTCCCTCTCCCAGGATGTACCAGCACTCACATCTGATCTCGGATTTCACCCACAGCTGCCCCCCCAGGACTGACTCTCTGGTCTCTCTGTCCATCGGTGAGTGGGGCAGGCGGGGGCGGGGTGCAGAGCTCCAGGGACATGTCTCCTCTCTCTCCACCCCATGGGGACTGAGGCTGGGGTCTCCCGAGCTCAGCAACCTACCCCCCTTTCACCCTGCAGGTTATTTCTTGGCAGATGGGGTGGATATTCTATGGAATCAAACATTTGGCCGGTCGTGGCACCTGCTCTGTCACCACGCAATGGTAGGATTGGCAGGGAAGGGGGTGGAGATGGCCTGAGGCAAGGCTGACTCTGGTTCCTCCCCCACCTCTCCTTTAGGCCTCTTGCTCCAATCACAGCCCCTCTCCCACCCCGTGTGAGCATCCCGAGGCCCCTCTGAGTCAGAGCCCTGCCTCAACCTATGGCCACACTGGGATTTGGAAGGTGTTGCCCCATTTGGGCATGCCCAAGCCCCAGCTATAACCTCTCCCCACCTCCAGCTATTTCAAAAAATTGCCCTGAAGGGCACCTCAGAAGACATCTGGTCCAACCTCCATATGAAGCACAAATTTCCATTACAATATCATGCAAGCCTGTGCTTGAAAACCTCTGGTTGATGGGGATCTTACTGCCCAGTGAGGCAGTCCCATGATTATTCCTAGGAACTTATCAGTACAAAATTCCTACACCTGGATTCAAAAGCTTAAATTCTTTCTCTCTCTCTCTCTCTCTCTCTCTCTCTCTCTCTCTCTCTCTCTCTCTCTCTCTCTCTCCCCCCCCCCCCCAAGTTTTAGTGTGGAAGAACTTTAGTGTCAAGGACAAGGAAGGGTTCACAGGAATGGGATCTTGGGAGTGCAGAAAGTCTTAGAATTGATGGGTTAAGGCCTCCCATCTGATTTCTGTCCTCTAACCCCTTCTTAAGTCTGGGAGTCTCTTGCTCCCATCAGAACTTCTTTCCCACCCAGTGTGGGGATCCTGAAGCCCCTCAGAGTCCCAGCCCTGGCTCAGCCTGTAGCCACAATGAGATTTGGAAGGTGTTACCCCAGTTGGGGATAAAGGTGTAAGTACAGCTACAGGCAAAGGCCGAGTGAGAGTGGATGGACTGGATCGGGGTTGGAAAGGCAATTCAGAATATGTGGAGGACTTCTCTGAAGACCCTCCTCATTCCATCAAAATCATTTAAAGTCCCTCAGTTACCTGGATGAAGTGTGGGGATGGGCTGGTAAGTACTAGGGATGGGGACCAAATGCTTGGGGTCTCAAGGGAAGCCTGAGAATCCGAAAGCATGGCCCTGCCCAGGGCAAGGAGACTGGGAGAGTTGTGGAGGAAAGGTCCCTGACCCCTGGCCTCTGACCCCTAGGCGGTGAGCTGCCTGGGTGTGGCTGTGCTGCCTGGCCGATGCTTGAGTGTCTCAGTGGTACCTCTGCTTTTGGAGGTAAACTCGGCCTGCCTGCACATCCGAACGCTGCTCCTGCTCTCCTGCCAAACCTCTACTCTGGTCTTCCGCCTGGCCTGCTGGGCCACGCTGGCCACCCTGCTGGTGTTCCGCCTCCTGCCCCTGGGATGGATGAGCCTGCAGCTGCTGCAGCAACATCATCACTTCCCCCTCACCTTCAGTGTCCTCTGGGGAGTTGGGCTGTTCACCATCACCATCATGAGCATTGTGTTAGTCATCGATCTTCTGGTCGAATGGCCTGTGGACCCAGGCCCCACCCTCCTCCTCCAGAAAGAAGAAGGCCAAAAGCAGCTGGGAATGTGGGAGTGATGATTGTGTCAGGCTTCCATACAGAGAAGATGCCTCTCCCAAGTGACAGGATTAGGTTGGGCCCTCCTGGAAGCTCCAGGACCATGAGGCTGGGGTCAGGAAGGAGGGTGGTTTTTAATTCTCTGGACCCTAGAATGTACCAGGCTCCGTTTGCTTCCTTGGTCCAGGAGTACTGGAAGCAGGACCCCTGACACTCAGCCCCATACTCCTGGGATGAGAACCTAAGTACTGGTAGTAACAGTTGAAGTGGGAACATTAACTAGCATTCATTACTTTTCACGAGACAATTATTTTCCCCAGTGGTCTAACTAGGGAGCTGTGGGCAGGGCCTTTCTAGAAGCTGGGCAGGCAGATGGATGGATGCAGAAAGGGTCAGGCCTGTTGAAACTGCCTGAGTAAACGGGGCCTCTTCCCCTTCAGCAGCAGTCTGGGGAGAAGGTCACTCCAGAGTCAGGCCCACCCATTACAGAAACATGGCAATGGACGGTGATCCCTTCTTACTGTCTGCAACCAATGGGAATAGCCAGCAGTCAGGTGATCTCGATGCACGTGAAGGGTGAACACCGGGGACCCCACTTAGATTTTTGGGGTGTTGGTTTGTTGTCTTCAGCTGCACTGATAATTGTTGGCCCCTAACCCTGACTGTTTCACCCACCATCCCTCCATCCCTGGCCTCTTTAAAGAAAGTACAGGAACACTGAGTCTGGAGCCAGTCTTTCTTCTTGTAACCTGGGCCATGAAAGAAGGTAGGACCACTCAGAGGCCACTCAGAGTCCAAGGGCAGGGAAACGCATTTGGATTCAGCCCTCTAGGTCCTCAAGTGCGGCCCTCGGACTGAAGAGCTTGCATTTGGTCTGAGAGCCGCACTTGAGGACCTAGAGGGCCACCTGTGACCCCTGCCCCAGACCCATGCTTCAATTTGTGAAGGGTGAGGATCCAGGTAGAGAAGCAGGGGAGAGGAGGAGCCCTTGGAACTCAAGAAGGTTAAGGAACATTTCTTGCTCTCTCAGCTTCTGTAGGAGGCTATCCTTGGTACATATTTTCAGTGACCTCACTTTCACTAGGCCATTTTCCTCCAGGAAGATTTCCTAGCTTATAGGAAATTTAGGCAGATTTCAGTCACTCCTCTGCTCCAACAGAAAGGGACAGCCCTCACCCTCGATCGCGATAGAACAGAAGGGACAGAAAGCTAGATAAAGAGGGAGCAAGATAGTGGGGGAAAGACAAAGGGAGTAAAAGAGACATACACATAGACGGACGGGAAGGAAGTGAGAAAGAGATACTACATCGGGGTGACCAACAGAAAGAGGGAAAGAGAGGGAGAGAAAGAGAAAAACTGATTGCCTGAAACAGGAACGGAGATAGAGACAGTCCCAGATACGAAGAGGGACACGGTCACAGAGAGACCAAAATGGGGAAATGGGCATAGACAAGGAGGGATAGAGACAGACAAAAAGAGGGAGACAAAAACAACAAACGACAGAGAAGAAGGCAGAAATAGACAGTGACCGAGGGAGGCAGAGGTGAGGAGAGAGGTGGAAGATGAGAGATAAGGGGCATCTGAAGAGAACGGACAGAAACAAGGGCAGCATGGCAAAGGGGAGAAATAGGAGAAGAGACATGGACAGAAACAGGAAAAAAGGTTGATAGATTATGAAGGACCAAACTATAGTTAGGATAGGAGAAAGATGTTTGGACAAACACGACATGTTTTGTTGGGGGGTTTTTTTGTTTGTTTGTTTGTTTTGTTTTTTGGCAAAGCAATCGGGGTTAAGTAACTTGCCCAGAGTCACACAGCTAGTACGTGTCATGTGTCTGAGGCCGAATTTGAATTCAGGTCCTCCTGACTCCAGGGCCGGTGCTCTATCCACTGCATCACCTAGCTGCCCCTCAAACACGATATGTAAAAACTGAAAGGTAAAAATGGATGAAAACCAGAAAAGAGTCAGATCAAGGAAGACAAGATGTAGATAGAGGAAGGAACACCAAGAGAGACCACATAAAAGGATGAAGAAGGAAGGGGAAAGCAACTGGAAAGAATAAGCTAAAAACACAAAGAAAGGGTTGTCTTGGTGGTGTTTTTTTTTTAAGAGATAAAACTAGACAAGGGTGGGTAAGATTATGAGATGCAAAGCTTTGGAGGTCCATCTCTAGAACAGCCAGGCCAGCGAGATGACCACAGCTGACATTGAAATGATGCGTTACGTACATCATCTCATTTGGGTCCTGGGACAGCCCAGGAGGTAAGTGTATAGAGGTATTAGTGCCCACACACCAAAACACAAGGAAGCTGGCCCAGAGAGGTGAACTGATGTGTCTGGGGTCACACAGCTATAAATAGCAGAGGTGAGATTCAAAGCCAGGTTTCCTTGACTTCCAGTCCAACCCTGTATTCCTTCTGCCACATTGTAAGTGGATGACCACAGAAGCAGATATAAAGGAAGAAAGCAGTTTCGATAAAGCCGTGCCCAAAAGGCTTGGGTTCTCTTTAGTAGCACTGAGCAGCAAGCATCAACCACCTTATTAAGCAGAATTCATTCACCCCTTGGAGCTTTAGGCAAACGAGAAGATCAAAGTAAGACAGGGTTGGTGTATAGACTGCAATCAGATAACACGCAAAAACAGAAATAAAATAAACAACTGATAGAGCAACAGTCCTCTCTTTAGTAGAAAGAGTGCTGGGCCTGGAGTGAGGAAGATCTGAGTTCAAATCCAAGCTCAGACACTAGTCACATAATCCTGGGCAAGTCACTTCACTACTATTTATTTGCCTCAGTTTCCTTATCTGTAAAATGGATAACAGGAGCACCTGCCTCCCAGGGTTGTTGTGAGGACTAAATGTTTAATATGGTGCCTGGCATGTAGTCTTATTATTTAGTTATGTCTCATTCTGTGATGCCCATATGGGGTTCTCTTGGCAAAGCTACTGGAGCGGTTTGCCATTACCTTCTCCAGCAGATTAAGGAAAACAGAGATTAAGTGACTTGCCCAGGGTCACACAGCTAGGGAGTGTCTGAGGCTGGATTTGAACTCAGGTCTTCCTGACTCCAGGCCTCATGTTCTATCCACTGAGCCACCTAGCTATTTACTATTATTATTCTCAAAATGTGGTAGAGGGACATGTGGGTATCCTGGGATGCTTTAAGGGGATGAGGACAAAATGTTTCATAATGATGGTAAGACATTTTCATTTCTAATACAGTTAATATCAATACAAATAGCCCACATAGTAGGAACAACAAACAGAGTCATGGAAATTGAATTCAACATGACTGCCATTCATTAAGGGCCTGTTGTATACAGAACACTTAGCAGAAGTGCTGGGGAGATACAAAATTTAGGGTAAGTACCCCAGAGCTGACATCTGAAAAGGATGTGAACCCCAGCACCCCTCCTCCCCCAACACGTAAAGAAGACTAGCACCCTGTAAGTGACGTAAGAATAAAGTGCTTCTAGAGAGCCATAGAGTAGAAAGCTCATTGCCACATGGTGTTGAGCAGAAGGAATCAGGGAAGCTGATTGGAGCAAGTGGCCTTTGAGTTGGGATAGACAGGAAGTTAAACCATAGCAATATTGAGGGTGTTGGGGGACACTATGGAGTGAACACAGCCGTGGAGTGTAAAGTGCTGTTATGGTCACTATTAGATATGCAAAAGCAAGAGGCAGACAAAAACAAAGATGCAGAGACAAACGCCAAGAAAGGAGATTCGGGAATTCTAGAAAGACTTCCAACAACCTTTGAAACCGAGGTGGTGTTTCTGGTCAATATTTACTCTTAAGTGTTGTACGATGGAATGCTATGCTAGGAGAGTGATGGACCCGGGTTTGAATCCTATCTGACCATGACTTCTGAGCTGCAGTTTCCTCAGCTATAAAATGGGCATAGCTGTAGCACTCACCTTACAAAATTACTTCCAGGATTAAATGTAGTTGTGTATGTAAATTGCTTTGCATACTTTAAATGGCTATGTAAAGGATCAGTCATTATTATTTTATGGCACACAAAACCTGAATTTGCCAAGCCCCAAACCAGAATTTATAAAAGAGGATTTGCTGGGGAAAGTTTCCCCTAATTTTTCCCCATTGATTCTCCACCCATGCACCTTGCAACACACACACACACCCCACCCATTGCCCTTATAGGTCTAATGACTAGAAACCTAAAATTTTAATCCCTACATTTTTCAGATGAGGAAACTGAAGCCCAGAGACCCAAAAAGTGACATGTCCACAGTCACAAAGTAAAGACAGCTGAGATTTGAACCTCTGAATCCAGAATCAATTCCATCAAGTCTCTTCTTAAGTGCCATTTCTATTTCTTTGTTAGGAGGTTGAAAAGGCACCAACCATACATAGAATGACCGCAGCTGAAACTGTCCCCTGCCATCAATGTACAGGTCTGGTGTGAAAGACCAGAGGCCTGTAGGCCTTACTTCGTTGCCGACCACCTAATATGATTAACTTAATATTACAAAATGCTTCATACCCCCTTGCTCCTTCCCTCCTCCATCTAGGCTGAGGCAATACTCAAGCTTGCCAAGTCCTCTGCAAGCCTGCGTGTGCTCCACAGTTAAGGGAGGGTCTGGGAAGGTGCCCAAACTTGAGCTCTTACATCAGAGGTAAAGCTGTAAGCAGTAATGTGATTTGAGGGGTTCTGGGAACCCTCCAGCCCTAGGTAACCCTCCCAAACTACTGGCACACCATGCCACCACTGCACTAATTCCACCAATAGTGATTCAGGTTTTTAGCTTAAATGTCACTCTCTGCCTGTGATACTCTTTGAAAACCAAAAAACCCTTGGGGAAGACTCCTTCATGTTTTTGCCCTTCTGTTGGACTCACTTTGCTAATTCCCAAGACTGAATCAACCCCAAAAAATCTGTTTTCTCCATTTCTGTTCCTGGACAACAACACAGAGTTTCCAGAATCCCTATTACACTCCTCTTTTCACTCTCCTCAAGTCCTGAACTTGCCCCACCACCAACACTTCCTATCTTATCTCTTAATAAATGACCTTTGACTCCTACTTTGCTTGTAAGAACCAAGGTATCCATTGTGAATTTTGATGGGAAAAATCAAATCCGAGCACCTCATTTTCAGAGGGAGAGACACTGACAAACTGGAATGTGTCCAGATTAGGGGTGACTAGCATGGGGAGGAGTCTGGAAAGTATGTCATTCAAGGATTTAGTGGGGGTAGGGTTCAGAGGGCAGAGAGAAACAAGATCACTGTCTTTGAATGAGTGAAGGTCTGTCATGTGGAAGGAGTAGCCTTGTGCTGTGTGGTTTCTGTATAGAGCTAGCAGAGCCATGGCTGGGGTGAATCAACCTGGGCCTTGTCTGAGGGTGCTCAGTTTTCAAAGGTACTATCAGTATATTCACTTCTACAATGTACAGACAACTGAACTTATCACTTTATTAGCAATAATAGGAAGTGATTATGTATACATGTGTAGGTGACCCTTGAAAGTCTAGGACCAAACTAGGAAAAAGAAATCAGCATTTCTTTATATTACCCACAAAACCTAGCAGAAAGCAATAGAATTCTACTTAAATAACTACAGGAATGGGTTTTATTTTTCTTGTCTTCTCAGTGGGCTGGGAAGGGGAGAGAATTTGGAACTGGAAATAAAATAGAATTTAAAAAACTACAGAGAATATAAAATACTTGACTGTCTACCTGCCAAGACACACAAAAAAACTATATCAAAAAACTATAAAACATTCTTTACACAAATAAAAGCAGAATGAAATGTCAATTGCTCATGGGTAGGCTGAGCCAATATAATAAAAATGATAATACTCCCTAAATTAATTTACTTATTCAGTTCCATGCCAAACTACTAAAAGATTACTTTATGTAACTGGAAAGAAAAAATAATGAATTCATCTGGAGGAACAAAAGGTCAAGAACTTCAAGGGAAATAATGAAATAAAGTGGGAAGGGAGGAGGCCTAGCAGTACCAGATCTCAAACTATATTTAAAGCAGTCATCAAAATGATTTGCTACTGGTTAAGAAATAGGTCACGCAGTGAAACAGACTGGGAACTCAACAAGCAGAAGCAAACAAACACAGTAGTATAATGTTTGATAAACCCAAAGACCCCAGCTACTTAGATAGGAACTCACTGTTCAACCAAAACTTCCAGGAAAAGTGGAAAGTAATGTGGCAGAAATTAGGTGAAGATTAGCATCTCAGATCATATTCCAAGATAAACTCCAAATGGCCACATGACTTAGACATAAAGGGTAACATCATAAACACAATAACAAGGAAGAAATATGATATATGAATAGGGGAACAGTTCCTGATAAAGTAAGGTACGTAGAGGATCAAAGAAGATAGAATAGGCAATGTTGATTACATAAAATGTAAAAGCTTTTGCACAAATGAAACTTCTAAAATTAGGAGGGAAACAGAAAACTAGGAAAAATCTTTTCAGCAAGTTTCTAAGATAACAGTCTCTCGTTTACAGTGTCTACATGGGACTGATTCAAATTTGTAAGAACAGTACAAAAATATTTATAGCAGCTCTTTTTGTAGTAGCAAAGAATTGGAAATTGAAGGGATACTCATCAATTGGGAAATGGTTGGACAAGATATGATATGTGATTGTGACAGAATACTGTTATGCTATAAAAAATGGTGCACAGAAAGCTTTAAAAAAAAAAACCTGGAAAGACAAGAACTGAATGCAAAGTTAAGTGAGGAGAACCAGAAGAACATTGTATACAGTAACAGCAAGATTTTATGACGATCAACTATGAATGACTTAGCTATTCTCTGCAATACAATGATCCAAGACACTTCTGAAGGCCTTAGGGTAAAAAATGCTATCCACTTCTAGAGAAAGAACTGATGCAGTCTGAGTACAGAATGAATTGTAATTTTTTTTCAAACTTTCTTTTTCTCATTTTGCTTTGTTTTGTTTTTGGTCCATGTTTTCTTTAGTAACATTGCTAATATGGAAATATATTTTGCATGACTGCACATGTACAATTTATATCAAATTACTTGCCTTCTCAAGGAGGAGGAAAGGAGAGAATTTAGAATTCAAAATTTTAAAAAATGAATGTTAAAAATTGTTTTTACATGTCATTGGAAAAAAATATAAAAAATTTCACACAAAAATAAATAAATTTGTAAGAATGAGAACCATTCCCCAATTGATAAATGGTCAAAGCATACGAGCAGGCACGTCACTAGGGAAGAAATCCAAGTTATCTATATTCATATAAAAATGTTCCAAATCACTAACAATTAGAGAAATTAAAATTAAAGTAACTCTGAGATTCCACCTTACAACCATCATATTGGCAAAGTTAATGAAAAAGGAAGATGATGAATGTTGGAAGGGCTACAGGAAAACTGGCACATGAGCGTACTACTGGTAGATCTGTGAATTGGTGCTGGGTCCCACTAGTTACTAAAAGTTACTAAACTGTACATACCCTTTGACTCAACAACACCACTACTCTGTCTCTACTGCAGAGCGCTCAAAGAAAGTAGAAAAGGACCCCCATGTACAAACATATTTAAAGCAGCTTTTTTTCTGTAGTGGTAAAGAATAGGAAACTAAGGGGATTGCCCATCAATTGGATGATGACTGAACAAATTATGATATACATCTATAATTTATGATCATAAATTATTATACATAGATGTAATGAATGCTATTATAAGAAATGAGGAAAGGTTGATTTTCAGAGAAACTTGCAAAGACTTACATGAACTGATGTGGAGTGAAGCGAGCGAAACCACTGAGAACAATTTATATACTAGCAACACTGTAAATACAAGCAACTTTTTTTTCCCCCGAGACAAGCAACTTTGAAAGACTTGAGAACTCTGATCATTGAAACGACCAACCACAAGTCCAGAGGACCCATAATGAAGCCTGTTCCTCATAGACAGTTGATGGACTCGGGGTGCAAAATGAGACATGTATTTTTGGACATGGCCAATGGAGAAATTTGTTTTTACTTGACTGTGCATATTTGTTAAAATAGTTTCTATATTTTTTTCCCATGACAGGGTATAGGAGAGAGGAAAAAAATA
The DNA here is from genome assembly GCF_003287225.1 of Phascolarctos cinereus. NCBI lineage: Eukaryota > Metazoa > Chordata > Mammalia > Diprotodontia > Phascolarctidae > Phascolarctos > Phascolarctos cinereus. The sequence goes on from NW_027555958.1 coordinate 30,714,474, forward strand.
GATTTTTTAAAATTGAAATAATTAAGTTAATCCTCTGAGATCCTTGTTGGTTTTTCCATTACTCAGAATTCTTTTCGTGACCTTTTCATTTACATTGTTTTCATCATTGTGTATATTTTGCCTTCATGCTACTCATTTCACTCTTCCCCAATTCCTATAAATCTTAGTTCACTGAGCCCCGGAAACATATGCAAAGAGGAGGCCAGCCCCTAACAGGATGAGAGGAGGACACACTGGAACTGGAGAATGGGAAGATGTAAGAGGACACATAGAATTAGGAGAATGGAAACTCCAGCACAGGCAACCATCACAAAGAAAGGCGCCTCTTGTTCCTCCATCAGATGCAAGACACACTGGGACTGAAACTGCGCTGCTCGGCCACCTCCTCCATCAACACTACGTACCCCAAAGTGATAACCCTGTGCCTCCTTTCTCTCCTTGGGTTCTTTTGTGGGAACTTGAAGCCTTTTCTTCTGGCCACAAGGAAAGTCTGTTTACCTTGCCCTATTGTCTGTATAAACTGGGTTAACCTCTGACATTTGAGTCAGGCATACTTACTGGTAATACAGTTGGGAGGAGGCAACTTAGGAGCAAACATCCCTAAAGAAGACATAGAACTAGATCAAACACTGAAGTGCTGTTTCTGGTTAGGGGCTTGGAGCTAATAAAAAAAGAGAGAGAGAATAATAGATTTTTTGATAGTGTTTTCCAGAGTGGAGAAGGAGGTTTTATATCCAGAAACCCATCTGGTCAATGAGTCAGTTAGGGTGAGAGGCAAATAGTAGTAATTGAACAACCCTGATCACCACACCACACCAGTGCACATGCACTATGAGCTTCTCCATCCCAACGGAGCTTCTCTGTAGCCCTGAGCACCACCTCCTGCCCTGCTACTTATAACAAGGCACACACCTCCCTAAGATTTCCCTCAGGATTTCCTCCAGCCTCTTTTTAACTACTGCCTACCCCCTAAGCCCCACAGGGTAATATCTTGGGGCATCCCTACCCCCAATTGATTTACTCCATAAACTAAAATTGCTATAGTAGTTAGTGCTCTGAGAGCTACGACTACTGGGTAGAAGTAACAGGAGGACAGATTTCAACTTAATAGAAGGTAGAACATAAAGAACCCCACATTACTGTAAAGTCAACATTAATAACCAATTAACCATTGCATCAAACACGGAGCAACAAAAGCACAAGATTTTGAACCATATAAATCTCAATCAGCTGAGGAAGAAAAAAATCAATAAATCTTATACCTCCATATTTTATATTTCAAACTTTAAATTTTATTTATATTTTTACATGACTTTCATTTTTTATTATATCCTCTACCCTTCCTTCTCCCAGAGAGCCATCCCTTATGACAAAGAATAAAAAAACCCCACAACTGTATATTTTAACAAGTAGAATCAAACCAAATAAATTAACTATCGAACAACAAACAAATAAAACTTGTGCTTGCTCTAGGTCCTCACCACATTCAGGCTTTTGACTCTTCTTGTATGTGGCCATCACTTTAGAGTTACAGATTAGGAGAGATCTGGAAGGATTCTCGTTGACCATCTATCTATACCTAAACAATAATCTCTACAATGACATGGGAAGTAGAAACCCAGACTCTGCCTGAAGCCTTTCAATGAGAGGCAACCCACTCATTACCTCCTGAGACAGCTCATTCCACTTAGAGCTAGCACCAACTGTTGGGAAGCAGGAATCTGCTTCTATATCTTTCACCTGCAAGCCCATTCTCCCTAAAGAGTTCATCAATCCATATGGAATAGAGACTTGTGATTTCATCGAGATAGTAAACTCCTGGTAAGATCTCCCACCCAATGCGTATCAATAACTGTTCTGCAACATGTGGTCTGTGGAAACATACTAAGACCCCCTTCCTTTTAGGCAAATTAAGAAAAAAAATATTCCTTCAATCTGAATTCCTTTCTAGGCTTCCCTGAATGAAGAAAACCTTATCTATCAACCTTCTAGGAAAACAATGTCTTGAACTGAAAACTTTAAAAATTACTCTAACCAGTTTCTAAACCACCTAGTTTCCTAGGTCATTGAGAGGTTAAATGATTTGCCCAGGGTCATCTAACTGGGATTTCTCAGAAGAGAAATTTGAGCTCAGGTCTTCCTAACTTGAGGCCAACTCTCTATCTACTGCACCATGTGTCCTCCCCATGAGGTTATTGACAATCTGTATTTCTGCCTCCAAAAATTGCCTGTTTACATCCTTTGGCCATTTTGCCACTGGGGAGTGTGCATATGCCTATGACAGTCTTATGGATTCCAGATACCAGACTTTTGTCTTCTATATTTACCACAAATATTCTTTCACAATGTTTCTTTTCTTTTTATTTTGGGGCTATTACTATTTGTTGTACAAAACCCCATAATCCCTGTATAACTGAACCCATGGATTTTGTCACTAAGAACTTATTCCAATTACATTTGATAAAAATGCTCCTTTCCTCCATAATTGAAATAAACGTTATTTCTTTTTCTTCAAGTCTTTAAATATTTTTTGGCCTTGCAGCTATGCAATTTTCTCCACCATTTTTTTAAACTGAAGATTGATTCCATTCTCCAGTGGTATTTTTAGACATGCTTTTATCAAGTACTACCCTCTTCTATACATTGGCTTCTATTTCTGGGCTCACTATTCTATGTCATTGACCTGCTTCTCTGTTCTTTTTCTGGAGCCAGACAGTTTGTATAATTGTTTCTTTCTCACACATTCAGAAGTCTGGTGCAGGAAGTCTGTCATCCATTCTCTTTCTCACTGTTCCTGGTATTCTTGCCCAGCTACTTTTCCATATATATTTTTTTATGATGCTCTAATTCTGTGAAGTAGCCTATTGGCATTTTGATTGCTACTTAATTAAATCTATAAATTAATTTGGGAAATATTGACTTTTTTTACTGTATTTATTCAAACTAAACATGATCAGGGCATATTTCTACATGTATTTTTTTTAAGGAAAAACTTTTATTTTTAAAAATGCATGTAATTGATGTCTGTTGTCCATCATTTCCCCCTTCACTCCTCCCCTTTGTGACAAAGAAAAGGCCCCAGTTCCTAATCAGAGATCATATCTGACAGCATATACAATATTCTGTCCCCAAATCCCTCTGACTTTTCGGGGAGGGGGGAGAGGAAGGGAAGTGTGTTTCATTGAGATGTTTCATGTGAGATCCTTGCTGGTTTTTCCATCCCTCAGAGGATCTCGTCACTTACAATGTTGTCAGCATGTGTATTTTCTCTTGATGCTGTTTATTTCACTCTGTCCCAGTTCCTGCAAATTTCCCCATATTTCTCTGAATTCATCTTATTCTTCATTTCTTGCTGCAAAAAAAAAAAATAATATTCCATTACATTCATCTACCATAGTTTTTCAGCCATCAGAGGAAAACACAATAATTAGAGCTGTCCAACAATGGAATGGATTGCCTTCTGAGTTAGTGAAGTTTCTGTGGATGGAGGGAGGGCTTTTGAAAAAGGTTGTCTGGCCACCTGTGTAGAAAAGACTGCAGGGTGAGGTGGGAGGCTGTGCACTGACAAGCTTCCTGTCCTCTCGATATTTCTTGCCTTCCAGGGCTCTTTCCCAGCTTCCTATAAACATGCTCAGGTCTCGCCCATTCTTAAAATGATTTTTGCTTGACCCTACCATACCCTTCAAGCTATTTTCAAATACCCTCCTTTTCACTGTCAAACTCCTAGAAAAAGCTGTTTCTTTTTCTAATCACCTCTATTTTCCTCTTCTTAACACTTTGCAGTCTGGCTTCTGGCTTTATTCAACAGAAACTGCTCCAAAGTTTTTAACTTTTATTTTTGTCTATTAACAAACACTTGTTTTCTCTTTCTCCTGCATCCTTCTCCACTTCCCCCACTCAAAAAAAAAAGGAAAAAAAAACCCTTTGTAACAAACATGAGTAGTTAAGCAAAACAATCCTTATTTTGGCCATGTACAAACATGCATGTTTCATCCCACATCTTGAGCCCACCACCTCTCTGTCAGGAGGTAGGTGGCATTCTTCATCATGGGTCCTCTGGAGTCATGGTTGGTCACTGCACTGATATGACGTCTTAATTCTTTCAAAGTTGCTGTCTTTACAGTGTTGTTGTTACAGAAATTGTTCTCCTGGTTTTGCTCATTTCACTCTGCATCAGTTCATACAAGTCTTCTCAGGTTCATCTGAAACCATCCTTTTCATCAGTGGCATTTATATACCATGATTTGTTCAGTCATTCCCCAGTGGACAGGTACCCCCTCAGTTTCCAGTTCTTTGCCAGCACAAAAAGAACAGCTATATAATTTTTGTACCAATGGATCCTGTCCCCATTTCTTTGATTTCTTTGGGGTACAGGCCTAGCAGCAGGATTGTACAGTTTAGTGACTGGTTATCCAAACCCGTGGCCTCTGTTTGATCCTCATCCTTGGCCTCTTGGAAGCATTTGTTATTGTTGATTTCCTCTCTTTCTGGGTTTTTGTGGCTGTATTCTCTCTCTTTGTTTTCCTTCTGCCTATTAGTCTACTTTGCTGCAACATACATATGCTGCCTAACTGTGGGTATGCCTTAAGACTCCCTCTGGGCCTTCTCTTCCCTTGCTATACCTTCTCCTTTGGTCCTTATGGTTCAATTGTCATCTCTCTAGAAATGACTCCCAGATCAATATCACCCCTCATCTCTCTCCTCAACTCTAGTCTGATATCACCAATTATCTATTATACATTTCTAAGTGGATGTCCCATAAGCATCTCATACTCAACACAACCCAAACAGCACCCATCATCTCCTTGCCCTCCCACCATCCCACCAAAGCCTCCCCCTATCCCTCAGCCATCCCCTCCATCGGGCCCTCATCATCTCTTGTCTGGATTGTTATAATAGCCCCTGCTTGGCCCCTCTGCCTCAAGTCTCCAATCCATTTTTTTGACACAGCCACCAAAAGGATATTCCTAAAGCACAAGTCTGACCTTGTTCCTTCCAGGCTCAGGACACTCCAGTCGTTCTTCCAGGATCAAATACAGACTCCTCTGTTAGTCATTTAAAGTCCTTCACAATCTGCTGTCAGCATTATTTAAAGCCCTTTATGATCTGACATTAGCTTACTTTTTCAGGATGCCCTCCCTCCCCGCTCACCTCCACCTTTTGGGATCCCCTGTATAGCCATTAGTTGGTCTTTGTCCAGAGGAACCTTCCTCACATACACTTGACATAGTTACAAAAATCAAAGGGCAAATCTAACCGTAAGAAACAGCTTCTGGGTCCACAGCTTCTGGGCTCGGTGCTATGCCCATTCCCTGGCTGTGCCCAGGCATACAATTAGACAGGATTCAGTCCTGGGGAAGCCCGCCTATCATGAGAGAGGCTGGGCTCTCTTTTCTTATAGTCTTTGGCTGGTTCAGCCTCCCATCCCAGTTCCTCAAGGATGATTCTACCTAGGACTCATGAGTAGAACCTCTCCCCAAAAGTAGGGAATAAAAACCTTATTCTTAATGTACACATAAATCAGATATGGGACAGATAATTTGTTCCTACACACAAAAGGAATACCAAATACAAAATATATACAGATAGTGTATTTAACAAAATGGAAACTGAAAACAGGATTCTGCAACAATTTACGACAACTGTTGCAATCTGCTGGAAGGATGACATGTAACCTTCATCAGAACACAAAGCATTCTGCAGTGCTGCTAATGAGGCATTTTATATTTCACCTTGGCTTAGTGCTGTCCCCAAATTCTCAGTGCATATATGCTAGTAAAACAGCTAGGCTTGTTCCAATCCTTTTGCTACCCATCATCTTCTCCAATGCATCAGTTTCTTGTGAAGCCAGCCCCATCCATCTGCAGTAATCACCTGCCCCTCTCAATAGGTCAGGACCTCCAGAACTCTTGAACTCACAAGGTTGCTTCCAAGCCTGGACATATCTATCTCAAGGTCCATGATTGATCATGAACTCAAGAAATCCCTCTTGTTGCTGTAATGGGGTGGGGAAATAACCCACTACATCATATTAAAAACCTTAAGTCCTTTTGGCATTGGGCTGCCAACTGGACAGAAGCTGGCCTCCAACATCAACCTGGTCACAAGTCAGGAACGGCGGCAACTCAGAGCGTTTTCCAAAGAGGAGGGAAACGGTGCTTCCCATACAGATAACAAGAGACAATAAGGTCTGATGTGTCAACGAGGTGTCAAACTAACTGAACAGATTCATCTAAGCCAATTTGGAATTATATGAACAAAGTAATGAAAATGTCCATATCCTTTGATCCAGAGAGACATTCCACTGCTAAGCATATACCCTAAGGAGGTCAATGACAGAAAGGAAGGCCCCAGCAGACATCACAACATTTATAGCAGCACTTTTTGCAGTAGCAGAAAGAAAGAAAGAAAGAAAGAAAGAAAGAAAGAAAGAAAGAAAGAAAGAAAGAAAGAAAGAAAGAAAGAAAGAAAGAAAGAAAGAAAGGAAGGAAACTGGAAACAAAGTAGATTGTTTTGGTTAAGCAAGTTTTGGTATACGATGTAATAGAATATTGCTACTGTAAGAAATAATGTAAAACAATAATAGCCAGCATTTATAGAACATTCCAAGGTTTGTCAAGTGTTTTATATTTCATTCGATCCTCACAGAAACCCTGTGAGGTAGGTGCTATTATGATCCCCATTTTACATCTAAGGTAACTGAGGCAAAGAGAGGTTAAACGACTTACCCAGGGTCTCACAGCTAGTAAGTGCCTGAGGCCAGATTTGATCTCAGGTTTTCCTGACTCCAGGTCCAGTGCTCTATCCACTGCACCACCTATAAATATGGGAAACATGGGAAGACATGTGAACTGATTCGAAGCGACATAAGCTGAACCAGAAAAACAACATAAACAACAATGTTGGTGACATACAAGGAAAACATAACAACAAAACAATAAAAACTGAACCCTGTAGAAAAAGAATGATCAAGGTTAGCCCAAGGAAAGTGCCTGTCTCCCCTTGCTTATTTACAGAGGCAGGGAACTGTGGGTAGAGAACACTGGTTATACTGTCTGTCTTTTCCAAGACGTGTTAGTTTTGATGAAATACTCCCTCCTCTTTTTTATTCTTTATTGCAAGGATACTGCCTGGGAGGGGAACAACAAAAAATGTACGTGATGAAAAAAAAATCAAAAATGCATTTTAAAAAGAAATACATCTCCACTGTGTGCTTCCTTCTAAAGTTTAAGAACCTTAATTGGATTGACCTGGGAGGGGAGCATGGAATTGGCTGGCTAAAAACTGTCTTTAGTTCTGGGCAGGACTCTCTGCAGCTTTTGCACTGACTTCAGTGCTGGCAGGCTTGGTTATTTAAAGGCTCCCAGGGGTGGGTGGAGCTGGTATTCCGCCCTAGGTGGCCAGACTTGCCGAATGAGCGCTCCCCATTCACTTCCATGTCTCATTGCTCTAGCCTTCCTTAAACTCCTATAATATTATTATCTCCCCAACCACAGTCTGCCAATTGATAAAAATTTATTAAATGTTTACCACATATCTGTGCTAAGCAGTGCGGATACAAAGAAAAGGGGAAAAACCAGTCCCTGCCTTCAAGGAGCTTACAATCTAATGGAGGAGATAACATGTACATAGTTAGGCACGTATAAGACACATGTAATCCCAGTCCCAAAGCCCATTGGTACGGGACTCCCTCCTCATTGGTAGAGATGAATTCCCTGCCCTGAATGTGGGGAAAGGGCCAGGGCAGGGTGGAGATAGCAAGAGGGAAGACAGCTTCATCTCTTCAGTCTTGAGTCTTCTGTAGTTACTAAGTCTCTTCAGACTTAGCACTTTGGACTTCCAGCTTGGAGTGAGAAGATGGAAGAGCTCAACCCCACTTCAGGTTGTTGAAAGAAAAGATTCTGGAAAGATATGAGAAGAGCTGGTAGTCTCTATCATGTCCCTATCCCTAGCTTGCTACACTAGAGACTCCAGGGAACATCCCTTGGGTGAGATCCAGGACCCTCCCTCTTGGTTGATATCTCTCTCCCAGTGGGTGAACTCCTTCACTCTGTATTGTCTGGTATACATTGTCCTATGTCAGGGGTGGGGGAACCTTCGGCCTTGAGGCCACATGTGGCCTTCTAGGTCCTTGAGTGCAACCTTTTGACTGAGTCTAAGTTTCACAAAATAAATCCTTTTATTAAGGAGATTTATTCTATAAAGTTTGGATTAATCAAAGGGCCGCACTTGAGGACCTAAAGGGCCACATGTGGCCTCGAGGCTGAAGGTTCCTTCCCCTGTCCCATGTATACCCTCTCTGATACCTGTTCTGCTATCAAAAGTAAATGGATAAATGGGCTTCTTGGCTACTTGCTATGTGTGTTCATTGTAGAACTGACATTTGATGCGAAAGGGATCAAGTCTTGGATATAGATCTTGGGGTCCTGCTTCCCCCAATAGTGAACAGTGATCAGAAGTTAGCTTGAACCTGAAAATCACATCTCCCAGATGAAATAATATTAAAAGGAGCAGATAGATGTAATTCTAACCTGGTAACCCCTCTCTCTGAGGGGAGTACTGTGGTCTCTGGCCCTAACTTCTTGCTTGCCCTCCTGGCAGGAATTAAAGTCTGTCTTGGAAAAGGGGTGGTGGAAGAAGAGGCTAGAGACGCCTATTCTGCCTCCCTTCAAGCCATGTAGCAACACCCCCATGCTGCAGGTGGGGGGATAGCGCTGGCTACATACACAGAGTAGATGAAGGCAATATGAAATTAGAGGCATTAGCAGCTGTGGGAACACCAGCAAAAGGCCTCTCCTAGAAGGCTGGATCTGAACTTTGTGTTGAAGGAAGCCAGGGAGAGGGCATCATGTTCTGGCAGTTGGCCAAAGCTTCCTTATGGCCACATTCAATGACCCTTTTCCCCCCTCCAGTTATCATCCTTCTTGACCTCTCTGTGGCATCTAACCCTGGAGGCCACTCCTGTCTTGAAATCCGCTTCCCACTTGGGCTACTCTAACATTGCACAAGAATTCTTGGTTCCCCTGCCCACTTCTATGACTTCCATTTTTTCCCTCTATTTTCCTGACTTCCCTGTTTCATAGATTCAAGAGATATTAGAGCTGGAAATGACCTTAAAGATGATCTAGTTCAACTAATTTCATTTTACAGAAGATGAAGAAGTGACTTGTCCAAGGTCATACTGATAGAAGTAGAAACACACTAGAACCCAAGTCTGATGCCTCTCAGTCTCTTGTCATTCACTCATTCATTCTACAAGCATTTATTGCACCTACCATCTACAAAAACCACTGTGCTGAGAGAAAATGAAAAGCAGATTTTGTCCTTAAGAAGCTTATGTTTTACTCTAAGGATGCAATATGATAAGGTAAAATAAAAAAGATATTAAAAATACAATTTGAGGAGGGAGAGGGCACTAGAACTAGGGGGATCATGAAAGGCTTCTGACAGGACATTATCCCTAAGCTAAGCAAAGTTAAGGATTGCTAAGGATTCTAAAATGCAGAGGTAAGAAACAACATTCCAGGCATGGGACACAGCCTGGGCAAAGGCCCAGTGGTGGTAGATAGAATATCATAAATGAGGAACTGCAAGCCGGGCAATGTAATCGGAACAGAGAGTTCATGATTGGGAGTAATACGAAAGATCACGCAGGGTTGTTGAAGGGTGGGCCTTAAATGCCAAGGTGAGAAGTTTGAATTTTAATCAGAGGCCATGTAAGCCTGGGAGGTAGGTGCTATTATTACCTCAGTTATAACCATGAAAGCTAAGTGGGAAGTGGACAGAGTACAGGACGTGGAGTCAAGAAGACTCATTACCTGAATTCAAGTTTGGCCTCAGATGCTTACTAGCTGTGAGACCCTGGGCAAGTCACTTAACCCTGTTTGTCTCAGTTTCCTCATCTGTCAAATAAGCTGGAGTGAGGAAATGGCAAAGCACTCCAGTATCTTTGCCAAGAAAACTCCAAATGGGGTCACCGAGAGTCAGACACGACTGAACAACAGCAAACAGAGGAAAAAACTGAGGCTGAGGGAAATTATCTAACTTGCTCAGAATCACACAGATAATAAGAATTGAAGGTCAAATTTGAACTCAGGTCCTCTTGCCTCCTCCAAATGTCTTGAAACCTGATTAGCTGGGACTTGAGTTATAGAGAAGAGCTGGCTCAGGGGGTCAGCTGAGCGAGCTGAGAAGCAGAGATCCTACGCTCAGGAAGGAGCAGTGTGAAGACACCCGGAGACATAGAGACTTCGGACACAAGAGCCCTGCAGTACCATAGGGCCAGCGCTCTATGCACTATGGCGCCCCCTAGTGGCTAGAAAAATTGTCTTGGCCTTGTGCGTCCCCAATGCATGTGTTGTAAACTATACTCCAACCGGTCCCACTGATGCTGTGGGTATTTGTGGTACAGTTTGCCTCAGATTTGGGGGATAGAAGGAGGGAAGAGGAGATCCTGTAGCTATGGTTCTTACTATACCATTTTAGAAAGTACCTTTACTTCGAGAGAGAAAATGTCTCTAAACGTATCTTCTTTTCCATTCCCACTGCTAACACCCTAGTTCAGACCTTTCCTGCCTCATCAATTGGTCATGACAACAGCCCCCTAACTGCTCTCCCAGCCTCAAGGCTTCCCCTGCTCCGATACATTGGCTGTCTTTAAATCCCAACTAAAATCCTATCTTTTACTGGAAGCTTTCCCCAACCTCTCTTAATTCTGGGGCTTTCCCTCTTTTCATGATTTCCTTTTTATCCTGTGTATAACCCGCTTTGTATATATTTGTTTGCACATTTTCCCTCCCATTAGATTGTAAGCTCCTCGAGGGCAAGGGCTGTCTTTTGTTTCTTTTTGTATCCCCAGAGCTTACCACAGTGCCTGACACATAATGGGCATTTAACAAGTGAGTGATTCATTGAATTGCCACACCACCACCAGATTAATCTCTCCCCTGCCCCATTAGTCTTCCTAAAACACTTCCTAAAGCACTCTTCTCATTATAACACTCTGACTCATTCTGCAGATGGATCCTGATGGGTGAATTCTTCATGAGCAAACTGTTAGCTCCTTGCAGGCAGGGACCGTGACTTATACGTTGCTGGCACTAGGGGGCGCCATCGTGCACCGAGCACTGGGCTTGAGGTCAGGAAGACCTGAGCTCAAATCCAGCCTCAGACATTTACCAGCTGTGCGAACCCGGGTAGGTCACTTACCCTCTGTTGACTTCAGTTTCCTCATCTGTAAAATGAGGATAATAACCGTATCTACCTCCTAGGGCTGTTCTGAGGATCAGAGGAGGCAATAATTGTACCCTGCTTAACACTTAGCCTGTGTAGCTTAGCTTGTGGCTAAGCACTTGGCGCATAGCAGGTGCTACGTCAGTATAAATACTTATTCTCTTCCCTTCCCCTTTGGCATCCCCCAATGCACCTAGAGTAGAGATTTGTCTCACTTTTCCTGTTGTGTGCAGACTTCCACTTAAGCTCACTGCCTGTGTGCGTGTGTGTGGGCACTTCTCTGTCTGCTCCCCCTGACTTGGCTTCTTCCTTTACCTCTTGCTTTCCAATTTTCTCCTTCTTCCCTTTAGTCTTCCCGTCTCTGCCTCTTAATCAGCCTATTAAGTCTCTGCTCTGCATTTGGCCCAGCTGTTGCTGTTTTTTAAAGGAGGATTAAGGTATATTACTTGGGGGAAAAAAAGACACTGAGTTTCATCCAGACAGGCAATTTATTTAGCAATGCATGAGGTTGCAAAACAAACCGGGTCCAAGGCTCTTGGTAAACCAAGGACTCCTAAACTTGATTTCTATGAAGTTAATATACAATTTGGAAGGAGTGAAAAACACGAAAAACAGGATTGTAGGGATTGAGACAGTGAGGTTTCTCACTGGTGGAGGGTGAGAAATTCAAATTAATTCCACCTGGTAATTGATTCTACATTGTATTGATTTTTATAATTGAGTTTGCATCTGCCTAATGCCACCCATGCCCTTAAGTTGAGCTAACAAATTCAGATTTCCCTCTGAGCTAGTTTAAACTTATAATTAAAAGAAAAGTTGTCATCTTTCATACTGGTAGCCCCTGAGATACTTCCAGTACATCTGTTTGCTCTCTTTAAGCCCCACAAGTTAACTTGGTACCACCCTCAAAAGATGCGTCACCTACCCGTATACAATTAGGGGAGTTTCCCTCTCTTCCAAGGGACAGCAAGTCTGGTAGTTTTGATCCCCTAGCAAAGATTATAAAATGGGGAGGGGTCCCATAAAACAATGAGCATTCCTTAATTGTTTGAAAGGAGTGGCTACTAGCCCCACATGGGAGCTAGCAGATTTTGTTGTCCCCATGGCCATACTGCTGTTTGCCCTGCAGCCAGTCACATTGCCTTCCCCACTGACCCAATTCAGTGCTTCCCAAACCATATGAAGGCTGGTAAGCCCTACCTCAGGGTCTTTGGTCACTGAGAGGCCATAGACTCAATCTGGTTACTGCTAGTCTAATAAATTGGTCATGCTGGGAGTCTTGTTTCTCAGTTTACCTTTATTTCCCAATGTAACAAGGATATTGGGAGACACTGAGGTGAGAAGGGGAGGGGGAGTTTTGTGATATTCCTTAAGTTGGGGAACCTTTAGGAGGGGGAGAAATCTTGTGACTTCTCCCAAATGAGGTGACTTTATGAGCAGCTGGAACTTTAGCTTCTTGAAATGTCGGATGAGGGCAATATGGAGTCACTAATGTTCTTATTATATACATATTTTAAATGTAACAGGTACCAGCTTTAAGTTCTCTGACCCAGGGTCGTGTTCATCCTGCGTTTTCGAAGTGACATCTTGAGGTGATGTCTTGACTTAGTCGTGAATTGGATTTAAAGGAGGCAGAGTTGCAAACAGTCATCAGCCTCACTCTCTCTTCCAGAGTCATTCAAGTCCAGTGGCAAAATAAAAGTCTGGACAGTCACAGAATGTCAGAGCTGCAAAGGACCTAGTCCCAACTCTTCCCACTCATATTTCTGGTCTCTGTCCCTCTGTACAAACCATTCCTCATGCCTTCTCATTGCTCATCCCTCCTTAAACGACCTTGCAGGGTTGTATATATTCTATATGTACTTAGATATGTGTATGTGGTCTCCCTGATAGAATGCAAGCTCCCTGAGGTCAGGGGCTATTTTATTTTTCTCTTAGCACGCCCAGTACTTGGCTAAGTAATCAGAATAGTCAGCATTAATATAGCATATGAAGGTTTGCAAAGTGTTTTACCAATATTATCTCATTTGATCATCATCATATCAAATCTGGGAGGTGGGTGCTATTATTACTCCCATTTACAGATGAGGAATCTGAGGCAAACAAAAACTTTAAGTGACTTACCCAGGTTTGAACTCGGGTCTTCCTGGCTGCAGGCCTAGCCACTCTAACTTAATAAATGCTTGTGGATGGTTTGATTACTGGGAGGAAAATGTTCTGGAAATCTTATAGATGAGCTATTATTATTATTTTACACAAGACGAAACTAACTAGAGGGAGAGCTGGGACTCTGGAAAGCTGGAACAAGCAGGTCAGTGCCTTCGGTATGTTCCTAGGAGAAATGAAAATCAGGACATGGAGAGAGGCAGGGAGAAAAGAGAAGCCCAGAGAAACGGGAGAGGCAGCCATGGAGACAAGAGACAGTCCACACTCACTAGTCATGTTACTAGGGGCAGGTCACTCTTTGGGCCTCAGTTTCCCCAGCTGTATAATGGAGATAATAGACCCCACAGTTCCTACCTCAACAGGGTGTTAGGAGGTTCTAATGCAATAAGGCACGTAATGCCCTTTGCAGGCCTTAAAGGGCAGTGCTAATGCCAGATATTTCTTCTTTTCCTTCATCATCATCATCATCATCACAGTTTCCACGGGGGGAAGGTGGGGATGCTTCCCAGGGTGGCTGTTTTTGTTTGTTGGGTAGGACCTGTGATTTCCCAATGAGGTAACTCACTCTACCATGGCGGGTCGGCACCCTCCGTGTTGTTTACAATCCTAGAGTTGTCTATGGGCACTAAAGAGTTAAGTGATTTCCCCAGGGACACCGCGCACAGGTCAAAGGTCGGACTTGACTAGGGTCTTCTGAGGTCCACGGTCAGCCTTATGGCCAGCGTTAGGGTTCTGCCTACATGTCCGGTGGAATCAGAAAACCTTTGCATATGGTTCATTTGCATAAGTTATGCAAAGACGTGTAATGCCCACAAATTTGCAGGAAAGCGACCTAGAAGATCGAGGCGGGACCAGAGCTACACTGAGCGGGGAGGGCGCGAGAGAGGGGGAAGGCGGGGCTTATCCCCGGAGCTCCCCACCCCTTTTCTGGAGCAAAGCCTCTCTTAACGTCTCGGCCCGCCTACCTAATCCGGATGCATGGCGCCTATTGGCTATGCCCACCCTCCATCTTCTTCGGCCGACGCGGATTGGATGTTAGTGTCTTTTCCACTGCGGTCGCTCCTTGCGCATTTCCGGGCGTTGGGAACGTGGGTCGGACGTGAGATTACCGCCATTGCGTTTTCGTAGAAACGGCAAAGTGACTGCTTGGTGCTGTGGGGTAAGCAAAGAGGAGTAAAGGGCTGATAGCGCGTGAGGGGGTCCGGGAGGCCGGCCAGGGCAGGGGCGAGCGGGAGCGGGATGGTTTGCACGAAGAGGTGAAGGAGAAATGGAGGCGATGGGGGGGATGTTGGGGGATGTGGCGGCCGTGTCGAGGGAGGGGGGTGCGCATGCCCAGTGATGAAGGCGCGCGGGGCCGTGCGTAGGGGAGCGATGCGCAGTGGGCATGCGCAGTGGAGCGTGGGAGGGCCTCAGGTGAGAAGGGGGCAGCTAGATGAAAGGGGTGTGTAGAATGGAGAGCCTGTGCAATGGGAGGGAGCGTATGGTGGGGCGCAGGGTCATGGTGAGGTAGTAGGTAAGCTCCTTGAGGGCGGGCCGGTCTCCTTTTTGTATCCGAATCTCCAGCGCCTGGCGCTACAGGCTAATTAACCGGGTAGCATCGATTAAGCCCTTCCTGCGGGCCTGGCACTGAGGATAGATACGGAGACAAAGTAAAGCCGCCCCTGCCTTCAAGGAGCCTTCCAGTCTATCTAGGACAGGGATTGCACATAGAAGTGTGTACAAAGCAGACACAAGGCCCTGGTGGGGGGAGGCATTGGCATGGGGGGAGGTGTAAAAGGTCTGGCGAGGCGTCTAGGGCATCGATGAGGGAGGGGGAGGACAGCCAGCACCCAATGCAAGTGTTTGTAGAGGGGGATTGAGCCAGGAGGCTGGCACGACATAGGCACCAAATGTGGGCAGAGTCAGGCGCAGGAATGGGGGGGCCTTGGTATGTTGGGAGTGGCCCTAAGGTTGGGGGAGGCGAGGAAGGCACAGGAGTGAGAGGAGGAGGATGAGGTGAGGTTACAGGATGGGTTGGGAGAAGACCAGGAGGTTACGTCCATCCTAATGTGGGTATAGAGATCTAAGGGGTGGGTTGGGGAAAGGGCCTAGAGAGTTTCCAGATTGTCTTTCCCTCCTTTTTTAGTCTTTTGTAGCCTTTACTGAGTTCCATTACAATTCCCCAGGTTCTCCGGTCATGGCCGGAGTGTTTCCCTACAGAGGGCCAGGTACCCCTGTGCCTGGCCCTCTGGCACCACTGCCCGACTACATGTCAGAGGAGAAGCTTCAGGAAAAAGGTGAGGGGTTCGGGAACTTTAGGCTGGGAAGTGGGGTGCCACTTGGATCACTACCATGTATAAGTCCTCTGGGCAGGCTCCCTCCATGGTCCCTGAAAGTAGTCAGGTTCTGGTCTATTACTCTCATCCTTGGAAAAGACAGCATTCTCTGTAGACCCATCCGGAAAGCCTTTAGGGGAAGGCACCTTGGGACTGGGGATACTCACGTGGGGTAGATAGTTACCCAAGCTGGTTTTTTTCTCCAGCCCGGAAATGGCAGCAGTTACAGGCAAAGCGCTATGCAGAGAAGCGGAAATTTGGATTTGTAGATGCACAGAAGGAAGACATGCCCCCGGAGCATGTCAGGAAGATCATCCGTGACCATGGGGACATGACCAACCGGAAATTCCGTCATGACAAGCGAGTCTACCTGGGGTGAGGAGATCCAAGGATTAGAGGGATGTGGAGAAAGTGGAGAGGTTATTATTTCCTGGGAGTCCCAAGCACCTGCCAGTTTGGGCTTGGTTAGACCATTGTCCTCATAAAACTGTGATTGTATCCCCAGGCTGTTCAGCATTTTTATTTTTTGACATAATTGCTACCCTCCTCTCTGACTGTAGATTGGAGCCCTGGACAGCCCTTCTGGATAACACCTTTATGAGTACTGCCATTCTTAATGCCCATTTGAGGGAGGGAGCTCCAGGACTGTGTGACCAAATCCCCAAGTTTATATTCTACGGCAGCACTATTGCATGAATCTTTGTTACAGGTCTGCTCTGTTCTGGCATACTTCAAACTGTGAATTCTTTTAAGACATACAGCACATAGAAACAGTAAAGCTGGAAGTTGCCTAGAGCTCCCTGGTCCCTTTTATCTCCTCCCTATCTGAAGTGTACATTAGAAGCTGGGTGAGTGCAGGGACCCAAATTTTAACACATCACTCCTTCCACTTGGAAATAGAGGAACTGACCACGGGCACCCAGCCTAAGGCTGAGCCTGAGAGTTTTGGAGTTGCCAGGGCAGTTGATTTCTGGAAGAATATGAGTCAGGTGGAACAGCGTAGTATATGGGAGGGGGAACAGATCATCACGGGAGTACTGCGTTTTGGTCACCCTCTCATTACCCAATGCTGCAGTGCCCTGAAGTACATGCCTCATGCTGTCCTCAAGCTCTTGGAAAACATGCCCATGCCCTGGGAGCAGATTCGGGACGTGCCTGTGCTCTACCACATCACTGGGGCGATTTCCTTTGTCAATGAGATTCCCTGGGTCATTGAGCCTGTCTACATCTCTCAGTGGGGGTAAGAAGGGCTGGGGGATGCTTGGGTTCTAGAGCCTGCCCCTTCGTTCACTCTGGGGTTCTGATTGGTGGCGTGGCTCACCCCAGGTCCATGTGGATCATGATGCGTCGAGAGAAGAGGGACAGGCGGCACTTCAAGCGCATGCGTTTTCCCCCGTTTGATGATGAGGAGCCACCCCTGGACTACGCGGACAACATCCTAGACGTGGAGCCTTTGGAGGCCATCCAGCTGGAACTGGACCCTGAGGAGGATGCCCCCGTGCTGGACTGGTTTTATGACCACCAGCCCCTAAGGGACAGCAGGAAGTGAGTGACCACCGCTTCTGATCTGTGGGCCAGGCTCGGCCAGCTGGAATCCTTGGTCCTCTTTGGGTCTACTGAAGGGCGATTGAAGTCCTGGCTTTAGGAGTAATTGCTGTGGCCCGGGGAGCAGCTGGTGTTGGTTTCTCACCTTTGCCCCCCTTGTTTACAGGTACGTAAATGGCTCTACTTATCAGCGCTGGCAATTCACACTGCCCATGATGTCGACTCTCTACCGCCTGGCCAATCAGCTCCTAACTGACCTTGTGGATGACAACTACTTCTATCTGTTTGACCTGAAGGCCTTTTTCACCTCAAAAGCCCTCAATATGGCCATCCCAGGGGGCCCGAAATTTGAACCACTAGTCCGAGACATCAATCTTCAGTAAGTGCGCTTAGAAAGAAGGGCTTGTGGGGTCCCTGCTTTGGGTCAGATCTGTTCTCGATGCCAGGCTCTGGCATGTCTGGGGCACTAAACACAGGCCATGTCAGTGCCCCACCAGGGTAGTTGGACTTACTGGTGCTTGTTTTCTGCCCCCCTCCTTCCCCTCAGGGATGAAGACTGGAATGAATTTAATGACATCAACAAGATCATCATCAGGCAGCCCATCAGAACCGAATATAAGATTGCTTTTCCATACTTGTACAACAACCTTCCGCACCATGTCCACCTCACCTGGTAAAGAGACCAGATCCTAGACCAGGGAGGGGAAAGGGCTGGGAAATGGGCTGGGTTGAGGTGGTAGCAGGGTGCACAGAATGGGAGGGATTTGACCTGTTGATCACGGGGCTCTGACTAACTCCTTCATTTCAGGTACCACACTCCCAATGTTGTGTTCATCAAAACCGAGGACCCTGATCTCCCCGCCTTCTACTTTGATCCTTTGATCAACCCCATCTCGCACAGACATTCTGTCAAGGTGAGGCAGAGTAGGTGACCTCAGGGCCTCATCTGTGAATGACTGCCTTAAAAAGAAACGTGACCTATATCTCGCTGAGGATTGACGTTTATAGAACAGATGGCTCAGGGGTGACACTCTTCCTCTGACCCTCTTCATGAAGACAGATTGGAATCTCAGTAATTGGCTAAAATCACTGTTTTGTTGTTACTCTTGATTTCTGTACTGGGCCCTGTCTCCCCTTTTGGATAGCAGTCACTTTTCCCATGTTAGATTTTCTCTTTTTCTGTTCTTTTTCCATTTTGTTCTCAGTCTGGATGGAGCTAGGAAGGGAAGTGTTTTGGGTGGCTGTGATTGCTTCCTGTGGGGTTCAGGCTCTGCTGGCCTAGATCCATTTAGCACGTGAGATGTGGGGCCTGCTGTACTGGATCTCCCAGCTGCCTGGCTCCTCAGGGATAGGGATCGCTGGTAGGCCTGGCTTTTGGGAGTCCAAAAATTGTACCCAACGCAGCAAGGACTGAGCCCCTTGGTCTTCTCCTTTTTAGAGTCAAGAACCCTTGCCAGATGATGATGAGGAGTTTGAGCTGCCTGAGTTTGTGGAACCTTTCCTCAAGGACACACCCCTTTACACAGACAACACGGCCAATGGCATTGCCCTTCTCTGGGCACCAAGGCCTTTCAACCTTCGCTCTGGCCGCACCCGCCGTGCCCTGGACATACCCCTGGTTAAAAACTGGTAAGGTCTCCTCTGGAATGTAGAGGATGGGGCTTGAAGTAGGTGGTAGTGTGTGATAAGGGGCATCTGCCAAGTCCTGCCCTGTCTCTGTGCCCGCCCCAGGTATCGGGAGCATTGTCCTGCTGGGCAGCCTGTGAAGGTGAGGGTCTCCTACCAGAAGCTGCTCAAATACTATGTGCTGAATGCCCTCAAGCACCGGCCCCCCAAGGCCCAGAAGAAGAGGTAAGGAGCATTAGCAGTCCCTTTCCGCTTCTGCCACTGCCACCGCCCCCAGCACCCCTAGGCCAAAAGGAAAAATTGCCTGTCTTCTGTTCTTCAGGTATCTCTTCCGATCCTTTAAGGCCACCAAGTTCTTCCAGTCCACCAAGCTGGACTGGGTGGAGGTGGGGCTGCAGGTCTGCCGCCAGGGCTACAACATGCTGAATCTTCTTATCCACCGTAAGAACCTCAACTACCTACACCTAGACTACAACTTCAACCTGAAGCCTGTGAAGACGCTGACCACCAAGGTGCCGGGGCTGGCCACGCAGTGTGGGGGTTCCTGGGGATTCTGGCTGTAGTGCCCCCAAGTGGGGGAACCTCTGGGGCCTGGCTGTTGTCTGCTTCCTGACGCCGGTGTCTACCCCTCAGGAACGGAAGAAATCCCGTTTCGGAAATGCCTTCCACTTGTGTCGGGAGGTGCTGCGGCTGACCAAGCTTGTGGTAGACAGCCACGTTCAGTACCGCCTGGGCAACGTGGATGCCTTCCAGGTGAGACTGGGGGCTGACCTGTAGTGGGGAGGGGGGCTGGCCTGCAAAGCCCAGAGCCTTATGGGTGATGCTCTTCCAGCTAGCAGATGGGCTGCAGTACATCTTTGCCCATGTGGGACAACTGACGGGAATGTACCGCTACAAATACAAGCTGATGCGACAGATCCGGATGTGCAAGGACCTGAAGCACCTTATCTACTATCGCTTCAACACGGTAAAGGGACTTCTCTTGCTCTTGGCCCTTCCATGGGCCCTGCTTGGGGAAGCTCTGGGTGAGACCCTGGAGTGAGCTCCCCGGTCTGCTCTGCCTTCATGCTGGGGGCCCTTCCCCATTGGGGGCAGCAGAAGGACCCAAACAGATGGCTGACCTAGGGGCTTTACTTGGCATCCTAGGGTCCTGTGGGGAAGGGCCCAGGCTGCGGTTTCTGGGCAGCTGGTTGGCGAGTCTGGTTGTTTTTCATGCGTGGCATCACCCCTCTTTTGGAACGGTGGCTGGGCAACCTCCTGGCCAGGCAGTTTGAAGGTGAGTACCTTCCCCTTAGCACCCAGCATCTACTCCATTATTCTCCAGTGTAGGCATTGGGGTGGTCATCATATTGATGTTCGTCTACTCTCTATCTTTTTTGGGGTGAATGTGATCCCCATCTTTGGATTGTGGTGTTGCAAATGTAGAGAACACTGCTAGGGTCCCCCCAGTCACATCGTCAGCCTCGGGGCACTGAGGCTTCTCTCTGAAGAGGTGTGGGCTAGTAGAGTTAATTAGGAGCTGGATGAATTAGGGACTGCAAGAATGGTCATAAATGGGTTTGTGTCAGCTTTTGGGAAGGTTTCTATGTAGTTTTGGGGGGGGCAGTTGGGGTTAAGTGACTTGCCCAGGGTCACACAGCTAGTAAGTGTCAGGTGTTTGATCTGAGGCCAGATTTGAACTCAGGTACTCCTGACTTCAGTGCGCTATCCACTGTGCCACCTAGCTGCCCCTTTGGGAAGGTTTCTAGGGATGCCCTGAGCATCCTTTATTGTTTGGTCTTGCTTGGGTCCATATTAGTAACTTAGATAAAGTTGTAGACCTATCGGGTTGGCAGCAGCCAGGAAGAACAGCTGATGGAGAAGACCAGGTTAAATTCCATGAAGATTTAAGAGGCTAGAAAAGTCACAGATAATCAGCTTCTAGGTGTCGGGGACAGGTGGTCTGGCTAGAGAAGGACCTGGCAAAAGATGTGGGCATTTTAGTGGATCTCAGGTTCGGCCAAAGATTGGGAGAGGGTTGGGGGCTGTCAGGGGCTTAGAAGGGTGAAGTATGTTGAGAACGAGGGAAGTCATCAGCCTGCTCCTGAGTCCTGGTCAGACTCCATTTAGAGCACCAAGGTTTGTTTCTGAGTGGCAAGTTTTACGAATGATGCTGATGAGCTAGGAGAGGCCTTGAGAGGGTCTTTGGCCAAATTAAGGATCTGTGATTTCTCATACAGAACAGGAGGCTCAGGGCCAGGTTAGCTGCCTTCACCTCTGTGAAAGAGGAGTCAGATTTATTCAGCTTGACCAGAGAGGGTATAACCAGGAGCAATGAGTAGAATTGCTGTTTTTAGAAAATAACAAAACCTCCTAACAAATATAGCCAAAGAAAATGGAATATGGCATCCCAGGAAGTTGGGGCTCCCTTCAGCCCCCACCATCTCCAGGCTGAGTTGAGCTGGCTATCTGTTAGAGCTCTTGTAGGGTGATTCTTGTTGGCGGTGGGGGGAGTGGGACTTTGGGATCCCTTTCACAAAATGGGTTGAATCTGCTCCCCTGTAAGACAAGGAATTACTCTTGGATAATCATCCAAAATAAGAGATGAAATCTCACCTCAAACCCAGAACACTTAATAAAGTAGAAGCAGACGTGAACAGACATACAAAAATACGTTTGCGTGTTCCTTTTCACGTTGATCTCAAGTTAAGATAGGAATTTCCTTAGAGGGTCAACCTGGCTCTTGCCAGGGTCTGCACTAGCCCCTGGTAAATAATTGCTGATTTGATGGCACCATGAAGAGCAGAGGCTTGTTCCCTTTCTTGTCTCAGGAATTGTGAGGTTATAGACCCCACAGATGCAGATTCCTCACAGTATATTTTTACTCTTCCTCTTGGGCCCCATTTAACCTCTAGGCCGCCACTCAAAGGGGGTGGCAAAGACTGTGACCAAGCAGCGAGTAGAGTCTCACTTTGACTTGGAGCTCCGGGCAGCCGTGATGCATGACATCTTGGACATGATGCCCGAGGGCATCAAGCAGAACAAGGCCCGGACAATCCTGCAGCACCTCAGCGAGGCCTGGCGCTGTTGGAAGGCCAACATTCCCTGGAAGGTGTGTGTTGTTCATGCATTCATCAGGCATCTTCTTCCGCCTGTCATTCTGTTCTTGCCTCAACTTCTCACTCTGCCATTTACCTGTGTAGGTTCCTGGGTTGCCCACACCCATTGAGAACATGATCCTGCGCTACGTGAAGGCTAAGGCTGATTGGTGGACCAACACTGCCCATTACAACCGAGAGCGGATCCGCCGTGGGGCCACTGTGGACAAGACCGTTTGTAAGAAGAACTTGGGTCGGCTCACCCGACTGTATCTGAAGGCCGAACAGGAACGACAACATAATTACCTAAAGGTGAGACTCAGTGGGGGTGGAGCAGAATGTGGCAAGGGGCTACGGGCACGTGGCCCGAGGTCGTGCCACTTTCCAGCACAGACTAACATGTGGAATTGGGTTTCTCTCTGCCCAGGATGGTCCCTACATCACAGCAGAAGAGGCAGTGGCTGTCTACACCACCACGGTGCATTGGCTGGAGAGCCGCAGATTCTCCCCCATCCCTTTCCCCCCACTCTCCTACAAGCATGACACCAAGCTGCTCATCCTGGCTCTGGAACGGCTCAAGGAGGCCTATAGGTGAGGGTTTGAGGGGGGCTGGAGGGGCGCTCCTTGGGGCCTGGGTGATGCTCCTTGGGGCCTGGGTGAAGGAGCTTCTTTCCTGGTCATTGACTGTCGTGCATCTGCTCTCACCACCTGGCCTCTCCTCCTCTCCCGTCAGTGTGAAGTCCCGTTTGAACCAGTCCCAGAGGGAGGAGCTGGGCCTGATCGAGCAAGCCTATGACAACCCCCACGAGGCTCTGTCTCGCATCAAACGTCACTTACTTACACAGAGAGCCTTCAAGGAGGTGAGCGTGCTGTAGCTTCTCTTCATTTCTGGGGAGGGATTGTGGGAGGAGGGAAGCGCGGTGACCCCACCTGTTTTGTACTTGGGTGTGAGTTTGGCACCTTGCCCCACAGGTAGGCATTGAGTTCATGGACCTGTACAGTCATCTGGTACCTGTGTACGATGTGGAACCTCTCGAGAAGATCACAGATGCCTACTTAGACCAGTACCTGTGGTACGAAGCTGACAAACGCAGGCTCTTTCCGCCCTGGATCAAACCTGCTGACACAGAGCCACCTCCTCTGCTAGTGTATAAGTGGTGCCAAGGTGAGGCCCTCCTTGGGCTGCCCCAGGGAAGAAAGGGCACATTTGAGTGCATTCCCAAACCAGTCACCTGGGGTGGCCATAAGGAAATGATGCTGGTGAAACTACATGGAGAGCTTATGTAACCAACAGCCTAAATGGGTTGATGACCCATATACCTACATTGTGCTGAGCAGCTGCATTGAAGGGCCTAGAAATTGGTCCCAAGCCTAATAGGGCCGTCTCCTCCTCCTGCCAGGCATCAATAACCTGCAGGACGTGTGGGAGACAAGCGAGGGAGAATGCAACGTCATGCTGGAGTCACGCTTTGAGAAGATGTATGAGAAGATTGACTTGACGCTTCTGAACAGGCTGTTGCGCCTCATCGTGGACCACAACATCGCTGACTACATGACAGCCAAGAACAACGTGGTCATCAACTACAAGGCAGGCCTAGAGGGGGCTGGAGGCTGGGGAACGGTGGGGCGGGGCCAGGGGCAGCATCGTGACACCCCGTTCTTCCTAGGATATGAACCACACGAATTCATATGGAATCATTCGAGGACTCCAGTTTGCTTCCTTCATCGTGCAGTACTACGGGCTGGTGATGGACCTTCTCGTATTGGGCCTGCACAGGGCCAGCGAGATGGCCGGCCCTCCTCAAATGCCCAACGACTTTCTTAGCTTCCAAGACATCGCCACAGAAGCTGCCCACCCCATCCGCCTCTTCTGTAGATATATTGACCGCATCCACATTTTCTTCAGGTGTGTGGTCCCTTCCCTGTGTCCCGGTGGTGTGGTAGCTCCTTGCCTGGGACAGCGGGGAGGCCGGGCTTGGGGACCGAGCAGTGGCCGTGCCTGGGCTGAGTCGCTGGGGTTCTGGCTGGCACAGGTTCACCGCGGATGAGGCCCGGGACCTGATCCAGCGCTACCTGACGGAGCACCCCGACCCCAACAATGAGAACATCGTGGGCTACAACAATAAGAAGTGCTGGCCCCGCGATGCTCGGATGCGCCTCATGAAGCACGATGTCAACTTGTGAGTTTGGGGGGCTCGGGTGGGCGGTGGGGGGGACCGGGGCTGCTCCCTCACTAGGAAGGGCAGGCTTTGGGTCTCGCAGCCTCGTCTCCCAGAGAAGGTTCCCCCCCAGGAACCTGACTGGAGCCTGTGTCCTTCTGTGGGTAGGGGCCGGGCAGTGTTCTGGGACATCAAAAACCGACTGCCACGGTCAGTGACCACGGTGCAGTGGGAGAACAGCTTTGTGTCAGTATACAGTAAGGACAATCCCAACCTGCTCTTCAACATGTGTGGCTTCGAATGCCGCATTCTGCCCAAATGCCGCACCAGCTATGAGGAGTTCACCCACAAGGATGGCGTCTGGAACCTGCAGAACGAGGTGCTGGCCAGGGCTGGGGTGGGGGGGGGAGGGTGGCTAGGTTACCCTGAGCGCGGCCCCTGGGCGTGTGTCGCTAAAGGAAGCTGTCAGCAAGGGCAGGGGCAGAAGGTTGTGCCCCTCTGTACTTGGGGCAGGTGGAGACCTTGGGGTTCAGGAACAGGGCTTTTAGCAGGGGGGATACGAGAGGGGTGGAGGCAACCTGATGGGTCACACCTTGTGACCAGCGTCACCATCTTCCTGGCTCAGGTCACTAAGGAGAGGACCGCTCAGTGCTTCCTGCGTGTGGATGATGAATCGATGCAGCGCTTTCACAACCGTGTGCGGCAGATCCTCATGGCCTCTGGTTCTACCACTTTCACCAAGGTATCGTGGGCCTCGCCTGCTGCCTCTGCCCCCTCACTACTCGTAGTCCTCCTCCTCTCTTTGTATTTAACACCTCTTACTTTCTTCCTCTTTTCCTTGCCTTTTGCCCTTCCGTTCTTGTAGATCGTGAATAAGTGGAACACGGCTCTCATTGGGCTCATGACGTACTTCCGCGAGGCCGTGGTTAACACCCAGGAGCTGTTGGATTTGTTGGTGAAGTGTGAGAACAAGATCCAGACCCGCATCAAGATCGGGCTCAACTCCAAGATGCCCAGTCGTTTCCCCCCGGTCGTGTTCTACACCCCTAAAGAGCTCGGCGGGCTGGGCATGCTGTCCATGGGCCATGTGCTCATCCCCCAGTCGGACCTCAGGTGGTCAAAGCAGACGGACGTGGGCATCACCCACTTCCGCTCTGGGATGAGTCATGAAGAAGACCAGCTGATTCCTAACTTGTACCGCTACATCCAGCCTTGGGAGAGCGAGTTCATTGACTCTCAGCGGGTCTGGGCTGAGTATGCGCTCAAGAGACAGGAGGCCATTGCTCAGAACAGGTAGGGGCACAGCCAGGGAGGGAGAGGCTCCAAGGTCTGACTGTGTGCATGCAGGTACCGCTTACTTTAGGGACAGCTCCCTGAAGCCGGGGCCGAGTGAGCACATATAGGGTGGCCCTGAGCACTGCAGAGGGACTGTGGCATGCATTCCCCTCCTTCACCTCTCCCTTTTCCTTCCTGGGCAGGCGGCTGACTCTGGAGGACTTGGAGGATTCATGGGACCGAGGCATTCCCCGGATCAATACCCTGTTCCAGAAGGACAGGCACACTCTGGCTTATGACAAGGGCTGGCGTGTCCGCACAGACTTTAAGCAGTACCAGGTGCTGGAGGAGACAAGGGCGGGCGGGCAGTTTTGTCTGGGAGAAGCTGCTGCTGTGTTGTTCCGGCTTTGGGCGTAGAGTTTTTGGGCTCCTGCTGGTCTCGTTTAGTCATGTGCTTGGATTTTACCAACTCACATTCTTTTCCTTACTTCCTCTGCCCCCTTCAGGTCCTCAAACAGAATCCGTTCTGGTGGACGCACCAGCGGCATGATGGAAAGCTCTGGAACCTGAACAATTACCGCACAGACATGATCCAGGCCCTGGGTGGTGTGGAGGGCATCCTGGAGCACACCCTCTTCAAGGGCACTTACTTCCCTACCTGGGAGGGTCTCTTCTGGTGAGAATACTTTTCCATCGCCTCCCACGCTTCCCTTTCCTCCCTGCGCGCCTGCCTCTCCCCCATTCCTAACGACAGCCCTCATGTGCTTCTGTTCTCTTTACCCTGTACGGCCCAGTATAGTAGCCCTCAGCTAGGCACCCCCACGAGGTCAGAACAGCTGGGACCTGGGCGGGAGGGAGAGATGGGAGAAGCTTGGTAACCAGGCTGCTTGGGCCCTCACAGGGAGAAAGCCAGTGGCTTTGAGGAGTCAATGAAGTGGAAGAAGCTGACCAATGCCCAGCGGTCTGGGTTGAACCAGATCCCCAACCGTCGCTTCACACTGTGGTGGTCACCGACCATTAACCGAGCCAATGTGAGTATTCCCCGTGGGGGCGGGGGTGGCTGGGAAGGAATTGGCTCAGCCGCCTTTATAGCCTCACCTCTTCTTCTCTCCTTCAGGTGTACGTAGGCTTCCAGGTACAACTGGACCTTACTGGCATCTTCATGCATGGCAAGATCCCCACACTGAAGATCTCTCTCATCCAGATTTTCCGTGCCCATTTATGGCAGAAGATCCATGAGAGTATTGTCATGGATTTGTGTCAGGTGGGGCTTTAGGGAGAAGGCGAGAGGAGGCAGCAGCTCTGTGTTGGGGGGAGGAATCCCTGTAAGCTCAGGGCTAGGGAGCCATCTTCTAAGGGCTGTCCATTAATGGTGGGGGGACAATGACTTTTTCTTTCTTGCTCTCCAGGCCACCTGTCGTCAACATGTCCCTAAACTCTCTTTCTCTCTTCAGGTATTTGACCAAGAGTTAGATGCACTGGAAATTGAGACGGTGCAGAAGGAGACAATTCACCCCAGAAAGTCCTATAAGATGAACTCCTCCTGTGCAGACATCTTGCTCTTTGCCTCCTATAAATGGAATGTGTCCCGGCCCTCGCTGCTGGCTGACTCTAAGTAAGTGCCTGGCTGGCTCAGCCCAGAGACCTCCTTTGTTTATTCTTCCTACCGTACCTTTAGACAGGGTTCTGTGCTAGGTCACCTTCTGCCCCTGCTCTGAACTCTGAGCCCCAGAGCCTTTCCTGGGATTGAATGTGCCCTTTTTTCTGTTCATCTGCCAGGGATGCTGACGCCCTGGAGTCCTTCATGGAAGAAAAAGGGTGTCTTGGGGATCATACGTGGTGATCCGGCAGCTCTGTCCTGTTGTGTCCGTTGCTTACTAGGGCCTGGGCCCTTGACTTCTTTGTCTTTGTAGGGATGTGATGGACAGTACCACCACCCAGAAGTATTGGATTGACATCCAGCTGCGTTGGGGTGACTATGACTCCCATGACATTGAGCGTTATGCTCGGGCCAAGTTCCTTGACTACACCACCGACAACATGAGCATCTATCCCTCCCCCACTGGCGTGCTGATTGCCATCGACTTAGCATACAATCTGCAAGGTGAGAGGGAATTAAGGCACCACCCTTCCGCAGCACCTAACCTACATCATTTCTGTCATTCTGCTTTGTGACATGTCGTGGGTCTTCTCTCCTTGCCCCAGATCACCAACCCCCCTTTTTTTTTCTATCCACCATGTTGATCGCTGTCAAACTTACAGCCTGCCTTGGTTGGTCCAATCCTCCTTTCTATCTGGCCTTAGCTCTCGTTTCTTTCTCCTGTCTTCACAGTGCCTATGGAAACTGGTTTCCAGGTAGCAAGCCTTTGATCCAGCAAGCTATGGCAAAGATCATGAAGGCAAACCCTGCCTTGTATGTGCTTCGAGAGCGGATACGCAAGGGGTTGCAGCTGTACTCATCAGAGCCCACTGAGCCCTACCTCTCCTCGCAGAACTATGGTGAACTCTTCTCTAATCAGATCATTTGGTTTGTGGATGACACCAATGTCTATAGAGTCACCATTCACAAGGTAGGCATGGGCCCTGGTGCTTAGACATTCAGCCCTGTCTAGGAGGGGACACACAGCTTTTCTGTGTCTCCATCATTAGGGTGGGATAGGTATCTCATTCATGTTAATGGGGGGGGGGTGTCTGCTCCTCTGCCTTAGACCTTCGAAGGGAACTTGACTACCAAGCCTATCAATGGGGCCATCTTCATCTTCAATCCAAGAACAGGGCAGCTCTTCCTGAAGATCATCCACACGTCTGTGTGGGCTGGACAGAAGCGTCTGGGTCAGGTATGCCCGAGATCGAAGGCCTCAGATGTACTGTCTTGCCCTTCCGTCCCTCTGCTCTGTCTGGACTGGCATCTCATTAGGACACCAGGTGGAGACTAGTGGCCTGAGCCTGGGAGGGGATACGTAGGCCCCCTTCTTCTGCCTACAGGACTTGAGCAGTCTCCTAAAATGGTCCTTTTGGTCACAAAGTCACTGAACATGCTGTGGATTCTGAGAAGCCCTAGGGAGCACACCCTGCCTGTCTGACCTCATCCCTACTACTGTGGCCCATGGTGACGGGGCCCCTTCTGCATGCTCCCAGGCACCTTATTGCCTTCTTCCTACATACCCTGCCCATTTCTCCCCCCTACTCAGTGTGGAGACTCAGTGTGTGCTCCCCTCTGTCTTCTTCCTAGTTGGCCAAGTGGAAGACTGCTGAGGAAGTGGCTGCCCTGATCCGTTCTCTGCCTGTAGAGGAACAGCCCAAGCAGATCATCGTGACCAGAAAAGGCATGTTGGACCCATTGGAGGTAAGAAGCAGTGGAAGGAGCTGGGAAGAGTTGGGTCCCAGGGCCTTGGGGCTGTGCCATTGACCTAGACCTTGTTTCAGGTACACTTGCTGGACTTCCCCAACATTGTGATCAAAGGCTCAGAGCTGCAGCTGCCCTTCCAGGCCTGTCTCAAAGTAGAGAAGTTTGGGGACCTTATCCTCAAGGCCACCGAGCCCCAGATGGTTCTCTTCAATCTCTATGATGACTGGCTCAGGACCATCTCATCCTACACGGTGCGAAGCTGCGACAGGGGGTCCTGGCCCAGGGACAGGTGGCGTCCTCAGCTCTGGCCTCAGAGAACTTGAATTTGAGATCCAGGACCACCTGACTTGGGGCTCTGGTCAAGGCCTGGGGACTCCCAAGTCAGTGGTGGAAATTGCTCATCCTCAGGAAGGAATCAAGGGGAAGGAAGGGAAAGGGGGAAAAGCTGCTTCCAGTGGGCTCTTGTGGCTGACATTCTTCTCTCATGGCCAGGCCTTTTCCCGTCTCATTCTGATCCTCCGTGCCCTCCATGTGAACAATGACCGGGCCAAGGTGATCTTGAAGCCTGACAAGACCACCATCACAGAGCCGCACCACATCTGGCCCACGCTGACCGATGAGGAGTGGATCAAGGTCGAGGTGCAGCTCAAGGACCTGATCCTGGCTGACTACGGCAAGAAGAACAAGTGAGCTGGGGGGAGGGGGGGGGCGCACCAGGGGCTGGGCTGGGGGGAGGAGGGGCTGGGCTAGGGGAAGAGAGAGAATCTGAGCCATGGGCTGTGCTCAGGGACTGGTGGGTTAGCAGGGCTACAGCATGACATGGTTAGTGCACCGGAAAGCTGTGAGACAGAGCTCAGTGTGAGCCTGAGGGGATGTGGAGCATGGGACACCACCTCCTCTTCAGCTCCGTGGGCAAGAATCCAACTCTGAGGCTTAGTGAGAATTTTCTGAAAAATGAGGGCTGTCCCCTTAGGTGAGGAAGCCTGGGTCTAGGAGAGATTGGGAGTGCCCTGCAGATGCCCACATGTATCGTGATGCCAGTTCACCCTGCTGCTTCCCTGGGGAAGGATTGGGGGGAGGTTGGGGACTGTCTGGGGGCCAGATACAAGCAGAGCAGCATTCTGTTTACATGTTGAGTTGATGGTGACAAAAGAGAGTCCCCACGGGTGTGGTGTGAACATGTCTGTCCCCACAGTGTCAACGTGGCCTCACTAACACAGTCAGAGATCCGAGACATCATCCTGGGCATGGAAATCTCAGCTCCGTCACAGCAGCGGCAGCAGATTGCTGAGATTGAAAAACAGACCAAGGAACAGTCTCAGCTGACAGCGACGCAGACCCGAACCGTCAATAAGCATGGCGATGAGATCATCACTTCCACCACCAGCAACTATGAGACCCAGACCTTCTCCTCGAAGACTGAATGGAGGGTCAGGTACTGTCCTAGGAAATGGGAAGAAAATGGAGTGAGGCTTGAGGAGAAACTGAGGGTGGTGAAGTGGGAGGCAGCGAGAGTGGTTCTGTGT
This sequence comes from Phascolarctos cinereus, assembly GCF_003287225.1. NCBI lineage: Eukaryota > Metazoa > Chordata > Mammalia > Diprotodontia > Phascolarctidae > Phascolarctos > Phascolarctos cinereus. Next base: position 30,744,744 of record NW_027555958.1, read on the forward strand.
GTAGCCATGGCAGGCCGTCCACGTAATGCTGACCATCTACCTTACATCTCAGGGCCATCTCTGCTGCCAACCTGCATCTGCGAACCAACCACATCTACGTGTCGTCAGATGACATCAAAGAAACAGGCTACACTTACATCCTTCCCAAGAATGTGCTCAAGAAATTCATTTGCATTTCTGATCTTCGGGCCCAGGTGAGTAGGTGGGCAAGGGCCTAGAGCCCACGATGGGCCTTGGGGGACAGGAAAGGGAGCACACACTGCAGACGGGCCAGAAACCCTCAGTGTTTTTGTGTTGTTTGTTTCTTGAGGCTGTCGGGGTTAAATGACATGCTCAGGTTCACACAGCTAGTAAGTGTCACATGTCTGAGGCCAGATTTGAACTCGTTCCTCCTGACTCCACTGTCCCTGGAAGCCTTAACTGTTGAATCCGTTGTTTCCAGATTGCGGGCTACCTCTACGGAGTGAGCCCTCCGGATAACCCTCAAGTGAAGGAGATCCGGTGCATTGTGATGGTGCCTCAGTGGGGCACCCACCAGACGGTGCACCTGCCAGGCCAGCTTCCCCAGCACGAGTACCTCAAAGTGAGTTTGGGGGCGTGGATCCCGGGGGCTTAGTCTGGATTTTGGGCTCCCAGGAGGTGCTGCTGCTCTGATCCGTTCTCTTTCACTCCTCACAGGAGATGGAGCCCCTTGGCTGGATCCACACTCAGCCCAATGAGTCCCCCCAGCTCTCGCCCCAGGACGTCACCACCCACGCCAAAGTCATGGCGGACAACCCCTCCTGGGACGGGGAGAAGACCATCATCATCACCTGCAGGTGAGGAGGTCTGGCCGGGTGGTGCAGAGGGGTCCTCCCATCTCTGGAGTTGGGGGAGGGGCTTGGAGCCCCCTTCTGACCGTCCCGGCTTCTCCCCAGCTTCACCCCGGGCTCCTGTACCCTGACTGCCTACAAGCTGACTCCCAGTGGCTACGAGTGGGGTCGGCAGAACACAGACAAGGGCAACAACCCCAAGGGCTACCTGCCCTCCCATTACGAGCGGGTGCAGATGCTGCTGTCTGATCGCTTCCTTGGCTTCTTCATGGTGCCTGCTCAGGCGTCCTGGAACTACAACTTCATGGGTGAGTGGCAGAGGGGAGGGGGCTTGGGGGCTGAGGCAGGTCAAGGAGGAGCGTGATTTCCTCCATCCCCCACCGGGCTGGCTGGGTGGGAACCCCACCTTGCTAGCTAGCGCCTCCTTACAGTCTCAGCACACACTTCCCCCCAAAAGATCCTCATGAACAAATTACAGTTTTTAGAAAAAGCAGGCCAGATGTGGAAATGCATTTTGCATGACTGCTCATCTGTAATAACCTGTAGCTTGTTTTCTTAATGAGGGGGGACGGGGAGGGAACTCAGAATCTTAAAACATGAATGTTAAATCTTTACCTGTAATTGGGAAAATATGTATATTGAAAAAGAAAGGGAAAGGCAGCTAGGTGGCACAGTGGATAGAGCACTGGCTCTAGATTCAGGAGGACCTGAGTTCAAATCCAGCCTCATACACATAACATTTACTAGCTGTGTGGCTCTGGACAAGTTACTTTCCCCCAACTGCCTCACCAAAAAAATCGAAAGTCCAAGAGGATATTTAGTTTTAAGGGGGGGGGGGGCCAGTGGCTCCTTCTAGTGTTGACCACCTTTTCTAACTGTTCCCTGGGCTTTCTTGGTCACAAGCTCTGAATGGATTGGGTGGGAAGGGCTTTGGGTTTGAAGGGTCCATCCTCAGGCTGCCCTTGGCCCCTTCTCTGATGGTCTGGGCCCTGGAGAAGGCCCTCGGCAGCCAGGGAGTCCCCACCATTCTGGGTTGGTGTACGGGTCTGCCTCATGGTTGCCTGTGGCAGAGGCTGTCTTAGTGGGTGGCAGAGCTGGGGCCCTGGCCTGGAAGTCTGACCAACCCTGGACGTTGTGCTCCCCTCCCCTCCAGGCGTTAGACATGACCCCAATATGAAATACGAGCTGCAGCTGGCCAACCCCAAAGAGTTTTACCACGAAGTGCACCGGCCCTCCCACTTCCTCAACTTTGCCCTGCTGCAGGAGGGCGAGGTCTACTCCGCGGACCGGGAGGATCTCTATGCCTAGATGGCCCTGCCCCGCTCCTCCCCTCCCTCTCAGTCACTGTTGACATTCAGCAGCCTGGCTCTGCCCCCGTATTTTGTGCTTGTGTTTTTATGTCTTGTGGAACTTCAAGGCCTGTAGTCTGGAGATGAGCATGACAATAAATTTTGTACAAATTCCTCATGCCTCAGCCTTTTGTGGGGGGGGGAGTCGCAAAGCAGCTTTGCTGGGGTCTCCCTTATCTTATCCTGCCTCAGGCTCCTCACCACCCCAGGCTCAGCCATGACCGGGTGATGAGATATAAAGGACTAGGTAGTGAGAAGACCTCAGGACCTGCCCTTGGCGGGGGGATGAGAAGACATCTGAAGAGAGTCCGCTGCCCTACTTTGGGAAGCTGAAGACCCGGCACTTGGCCCTCCTCCGTCAGCAGGCAGGACCTGGGCCAGGGCGGGGTGGAGCCTGGTTGGGAACAGGGTGCTAAGGGCCTAGGAACAGTTGGCTGACCACCTACTCATCTGTCCCGGAGGCGGGGCCAGGGCTCCGCCTCCAGCTCCGTGAGTCCTCAGCTTCCTGGGGCCCTGGCTGATTGCGCCTTCTGCCCTAGCCCTGGACCCGCCCGGGGCCTCATGGAGCCGGCGACGGCAGCCCGGCCCAGCCCGGAGCTCGTGTATCATTTGGCCGGAGCCCTGGGCACCGAGCTGCAGCGACTCGCCAGCCGCTTCGGGTCCGAAGCGGTGGCCCGACTGGTGCCCCATGTAGTGCGGGCCCTGGAGCTGCTGGAGGGGGTGGCGGGGGCGCCCCTCGAGCCCGAGGAGGAGGCGAAAGGTGCGGTGGCCCCGAGGAGCCCCCAGCGAGAACTGCGGGACGGTACGCGAGGTGGGTGGCTCCCGGGAGCCAGAGCAGGCGGGAGGGGGAGTGCAGCGCAGCCCCGGAGAGCCCTGAGCCCGAGCTCCTTGTTCCCCAGAGGAGCGGCTCCTGCTGCGGCAGCTGAAGCAAGTGACCGACGGGCAGCGAGACCAGCTCCGCGCGCAGAGCAGGGAGCTGCAGCTGAGGGTGCAGGAGGCTGAGGCGGTGAGATCGGGCCTTGGGGGGAAGCCGGGGGAGTGGGCAAGGGCGGAGCTGGAGCACAGGGGGCGCGGCCGAGGCGCTGGGGGCGGGAACCGGGACGGGCCGGAGCCGGGCCTACCACACCCTTGTTCCTCCCACCCACCCCCTCCTCGCAGTTGCAGGAGCAGCTGCAGCGACTCCTGCGAGTGAACGCGGAGCTCCGCTGCAAGCTGGCCGCCGTGCAGGTCCAGCTGCGGGCAGCGCTTCAGAGGGCAGCCGACGCGGAGGGGGCCTCAGCTCAGGCCGGGGCACGGGAGGCGCCCGAGGTGTGCACATGAGTGTGTGTTCCCCGGCAGTGAGCAGCTCTGGCTAACCAATTCGGGGGTGGGAGATGGCCAAGTGTCTAAGCCCCATTAACAGTACCCTACTTATTCGTTCACTAGCTGGCATGGGCCAGCTCTGTACCTTCTATTTCTTCATTCTCCCCGAAGAGCCTGGGACGGTGCTGCCAAAAGCTTATCACTTTGGGGACTTCTCACCCGGGTACTCCCCATCTCTGGTTCCTAGTTCCCACACAACCCCCCACCATGACCACCACCATGACTAGGGTGGCACGAGATGAGTCAGGTGTTAAGGACGCGCCTCTTTCCCGACTCCGGCAGCCTTCCCATTTCCCCTTTGTCACCCGAGCAGGCTGTTTCCCGTCTGTGCCACGCAGAGCCTCAGGGTCAGCGGAAGCCTCATGGCTTCAGCAGAGAGGAGGTCAGCCAGATCCTTCAGGAGCGCAATGAGCTGAAAGCCAACGTGTTCTTGCTACAGGAAGAGCTGAATTTTTACCATCGGTGGGTGGCGGGCAGGCGGGGCCGCCGGGATTCCCCCCCCCCATCCAGGCCCTACAAAGAGCCTTGTGCCCAGGAAGCAGTGAATTGCTATGACCTCCCCTCGCCCCCACTCCTCTTCTGTCTTCTCCTGGGTCCAAGTGGGGCCCTCCTCCGATGGTTAGCCCAGTTTTCCCTGCGCCTCCCCTGCCTGCTACAACTTTTCAGTCCTCTTCCCAAGCCAGGTCACTTAGTTACTGAGGCACATTGTAGTTAAAGTGACCCACCAAAAAACCTCGGTAGAGGGCAGTCATAGCCTTTCTTTGACTCTCACCGGGCACCTTAGTTGGCAGAGTCCAATATATGCCCAGACTCCCAGGGGATGCTTCTCCCTGAATGCTTCAGGGCTTATAGCCCCCTTCACCAAGGGTGAGCTCATTAGAGTTTTTAGACTTGCAGGCTTGACTCCTCCTGAGGGCCCTGCTCTCTCTGGCTTCTAGGGAGCTGCTTACTGACCAGTGGGTCCCTGGGCTCCTGCTGAATGCTATGAAATTGACTGTGAAGAAACATCGGAGAAAGATCAAAGCCAAGATGCTGGGGACCACTGATGAGCCAGGAAGCAGGTGAGGGCTGCCCTCACCGAGCCTGCCTTGCCTCCCCTGCCTCAGTGTACCTCTTGGCCTTCCTTTGCCATACCTGCTCGCTGCTTAAGGTGCTAACACAGTTCTAAGGCTGCCTTGCTGCCCCCTCTAGGGAAGGAGGTGTGGGCTGGGACTTTGCTCGAGGCCTTCCTGAACTGTGGATCCTAAGGCTGGGAGTAGAGACACTGCTTCCCTCACACCCCCACCCCCACCCCCCAGTCCCTCAAGAGCTCAGCCTGGATTCTCAGTGCCTGCCCAGACTAAAGGCCAAGAAGGGCCCCCCATCACCAGCTGTGCTGTGCTGTTTTCTTTATGGAGTCTCCGGGTTGTTTTTTCTTTTTTAAGAGGAGATCTCCAAGTGGCCTAATTATTTACATTTTAATAGTGCTTCCAAGTTGTCAGAGAGTTCTCCTTGCAACCTGTGAAACAGGTGGTGCAAGTAGTAACATTAACCCCAATTTACAGATAAGAAAACTGAAACTTGGAGAGTTTAGGACGGTGTCTTAACAATAATAATGATAATAGCTTACATTTAGGCAGTTTGTGAATGAAGGTTCACAAAGCATTTTCCACGCGCTACCGTGTTTGATGCTCACAGGTCTGTGGGGGTAAGGTACGATTATATACCCCATTTTACAGATAAGGAAACTGAGGCTGAGATTTTAATGATGATGATGATGATGGTGATAGCTGGCATTTCTGTAGTGCCTTTAGGTTTTGCCAAGACCTTCACAATTATCTCATTTCATCCTCACAAGAACATGTCTCACAAGAGATAGGTGCTATTATCTCCATTTTACAGATGAGGAAATTGAGGCTGAGATTAATAATTAAGGTTTGCAAAGCATTTTACACGAGTTATCTCATTTGGCCCTTACAACAACCCTGGGAGGTAGGTGCTGTTATTATCTCCATTTTACAGATGAGGAAACTGAGGCTAAGATAGGTTAAGATTCTTGCCCAGGGTCACAGAGCTAGTCAGTGTCTAAGGCAAGATCTGAATTCTGGTCTTCCTGATTCTGAGTCCATCACTCTATACTCTCCAGATGCTGAGTACCAGTTGGAGGACTCTAACCCAGTTCCTCCTCGCTGCCTCAATTTCAGTTATCTTTCCACTGGACCCAGGCTGGGGGCGGGTCCAGGCTCCTTGCTCTTGTATCATATGTCCCCTAATTTGGAGTCCCCCTAACCTCTCCTCAGTTTCTCAGCATCCCCAACCCAGCAGGGAGGGAGAGTGGCAGTTAGAGAAGATGGATATTCCTTCCCATCGAACACCTTAATTGATAAATAGTTCGTATTCAAACACTGCCACGTAGTTTGGTTTTCAAAGTGTTTTACTCATAACTACTGATGAGGTAGGTAGTAGAGTTCAGCTAGACCCATTTTACAGATAAACTGAGGCTTACAAAACTTATGCCAGGTTTGAGTGTGTGTGTGTGTGTAGCCCGTATTACAGGGGTGGTCACTGCACCCTCACAAATAGGCAGGTCAAAGAACTCTACAGAGGTACACCTGCAGGGGGTGGGGAGGGGGCTGAACTAGGTAGGTGAGCTCTAGCCTTCATCCAGCCTCTTTCTTCTGCCTCAGTGACGATGATGATGATGATGATGATGATGATGATGATGATGATGAAGATGACAACAATGAAGCCTCATGGCTACCACCCCCTGGTGTGGATGGGGCAAGCCCACCTGTGCCCCCTGAATCCAGAATCAAGAGTTTGTATGTTGAGGTTGGGGGCAACAAGGGTGGGTAGGTGCTTACCTGGGTAAGGAAAAAGAGGGAGACTGAATTAGGGCTTTTCTCCCCACCCTGGGTCTTTTCACTCCAACTTTACACTACTTTCTCATGATTTCTCTCTTCTCTCATGTGCCCCAACTCTTCTCACCCACTTGCCTTGCCTACTCCACAACTCAGTCATATTCCTACTCCATCATAAATCTCTTTCTTTGGTGAGACCTTGGGCAAGTCACTTTCCCTCCCTTTGGCCTCAGTTTCCTCCCCTGTAAAATGAGAGGGTTGGTCCAGATGTCTACTGAGATGCCTTCAAGCTAGAGAGCTATGACCCCTGTGACCCTCCTCATGACACAGGCTCTTGGCTCTCCTCTAGCTTCAGCTTTTGGTATCGGGGAAGCTCAGAGCCCTCTGTGGAAGTCCCACAAACTGGAGACCCCACCTCCTCCCAGGGGGAACTGAGGAGGGAAGAAAAGGAGCAGCCACCTCCCCCTGAGCCCCCTGGGGGCCCCCCATGACCACCCAGCCTGACCAAGCCCTGGCTCCGTACTTTCAATAAACATCAGAAAAAGTGCTTTCAATAAACATCATAGAATGTTGTATCCTTAGCCCCTTGAATACCTGGTATGGAAAGCCTAATGAATGCATGTTGAGTGATTAATTGATCTGTCGATTGATTCACATCTTTGTAGCCTCAACCCTTAAACAGGGACCTGCTTTAATGTGTCTATTTCCCACCTTGGTTTATTTCCTTGAAGGGGAGGGGCAGGAAAGGAGTTGAAACTTGGACTTGGGGGGATGGCTCACTACTGATCTGATAGCAGCTTTGTCCTTCAGTTTTCCCTGGAATGGAACTAGAAACTAAGGCTCAGAGCTTGTAGTTAAC